>NC_088716.1:45664547-46307880 GCF_963576615.1 Watersipora subatra | reverse complement strand
CTTTCATTACTCTGTAAGTTAGTGGACCAATCTTTATTTTGAGTACAAAAATCGGAATCAGCGTGTCTGATTTACCTAGTAAATACGATAAAAGTTGTACATGACAGTTATGGTTTAAAATTGACTCCATCAACCTCTAATACGGTTAATGACGATAATGATTCTGATCTGGACATTATGGTATGTATTTGATTTGCAGTGCAGATATGTTTTTTCATAATTAACCGATTAATTTCCATGATTGACTCATAGTTGTCAGCTAAATAGAAACCTAAACACGTGGTGCACGCACATGAAGGGTTAATTCTATTGCTAGCTGCAATAGAGTTAACCCTTAATGGAGAGTGATTGTGTTCATCCGCGAATAAGTTAGTCCGCGAATATGCACGAAAAAGGTAATTTGCCCGAAACTTAACTCCGCTTAACTTTAACTCCGCTTAACTTAACTTAACTTTTATCTTGTAGGGTACTCATTCAAGTTCAATTTAGAGTCTCTTTTCTGGTATTAGTGAGGTCGACAATATTTTCTATTCTCATGCTAACCTCAATAAATATTGTTTACAAACGAACTCCAGGCAAATACGACTGTTCTACTGCCAATCTGTTGGCAAATCAATCAGCAGCCTCCTTGCTATACGATTGATCTCTTGTGCTCAGACCACTGAATGCTTATTGTTTCCTGTCAGCAAAGGCATGGCAACTCAGTAGCTTGGTTCATTCGCTTTGCTGTCCTCACTGAGGCTTCTCACACTCACTACTCGGCACACATTCACACCCGTTTATAGAGTGTAACTTTTAGCTCGTTCCCTGGCTTTCTATGATAATAGATTACATGTATCTCTAGCTTTCTACGAAAGCCTGAAAAGCTTTCTATGAAAGCAGCCTTTGAGAAAGCCAAAAGCCCTGGCTTTTGGCTTTCTCAAAAGCTGCTTTCATAGAAATTACAAACGCTGGCTTCTAATGAAAGCCAGCGTTTGTAATTCTGGCTAATCACTGGAAAGCACCGGATATTCACATAATATTCCACTCTTGTTATTCGTCACAAATATACATTTGACAAACCAAATTCCTGTTAAATTATTCATTTTAGCTTTGTTAATATTTCAAGTTATTTGATAATAATCTTATGTTGTGACAATTGGAGTTAGATTAGTCTTCTCATACATAAACATTTTTCTGTCTACACTGTAATAATTTCTCACACAGTGAAGAAATCAAAGTGTTGGATCTACATGTATATGAGACTCTAATAACTCTGCACATGCTGACTACAAGATTTGATGTGAGCAAGGTGCTGTGTGCCTGCGGAGTGTTATTGAACAGGTGTCAAATGACTGAGGTTTGCTAAAATTAAAAGGGTCACTGAAATCATTCAGACAATTTGTTATGGTTCATACTCAAGTGAACAAAAGATTAAATTTAATTCAAGGCTGCATTCTACCACTGCGCTAAAATGAGTACCTAATCCTCAAACTCTTCTGCCTTTGCCATAATTATGACAGCTAGTGCCAGAATGTTATACGCCCACACGAATTATAAGTCTGTTGCAGCTAACAAACGTCTAGCTTGTGAAAAGATTGGGCATGACTCTAAATTCTGCTGATTTAAATTGAGACTCACCTGCACATATTGTCACAAAATGGTCATATAAAACAAATCCGCTTTAGTACATAAAAACCAAGAGGAAGAAAATCACAATCAAACTAATTTTGGTGACTGCTTCTTATTCCCTGCAGCACTTGGCATAGCATAACAGAACAGCCTCTCAGCTAGTCACCGTCAGCTAATGGTAAACTGAAGCTATGTCACACATCCCTTATGAAACTCACGATTTCACAGTATACGATTTGCCATTTGATCGAGCTAAGAACGAATCATAGTGAATGCAATCAATTAATTATGGTACAGCTCACGGTACTGCAAACTTCACTAGTTCATTCTACTGAAAAAGAATGTCAATTTACCCTAAAACAGGCATTTTTAGTTAATCCATTCTCGGTGTGAGTAGCAATCAATAGCAAAGCTTAGGTACTCTCTAAATCGCAGCTACCTTGTCGCAGCCAACAGTGCCAAGTTCCCCATCATCAGATATAGCCACTTGTACTACTTGCATACGAGTAAATGCAACAGTACAAATACTGCCAGAACATAAAAGCAGTGGCATGTTGAGCTTGGCCGCTTGAATTTCTATGATACCAGCAAACTACAATCGATGACGGAAGGCATGACAATATCTATGTCACCACTTACTCTATAATTCTCTAGAGCAGGAACCAAATGCTTTGCTCACCTAAATCATGTGATATCAAACCCATGATTGCAGCCAAACGACTACAAAGAGTTAAACCACGACAAACCGCTGACGTTGCTGCGCATTCGAATTGCCAGCATAATGAAACATACTCTGTGCGGGCTCTATGCATAATCAACTATGGTGATGAGTATTCGCCAACGCAATTCTTATTTGTTTATTGTCTTTGCAGTAAAGATGGAGCTGCGTGTTTTCTGAAGTGTTTCCTGAGTGACAAGGTGCCATTTGGCCATTTCCAAGATATTTAAATCACAATGGCAGAGAATATACTAGCTAAACTGTTCTAAAACGTACTATTTTATAACATGGTACTATTTGATAACATGTTCAACATACAACCACAGCGTTGCACATATCTTATCAAAATGAATAGTCTGAGTGAGCTAGGAAAAGTTTAATGAATAGGTATGTTCAGATGTTTGTCATAAGAGGTGAACCTACAAAGATTCCTCGTGGCAAATGCTACGCAGCGGCGCACAGTACCTCAAAAAGCATAGCTAACAATACAAATACTAAGACAGCCTATCAACTTTTTACTGGCCTAAAACCTGACACGCTCCTCATTCACGTTTGATATCAGTTGCACACATTGTAATGAATCTAGGAAACAACAACTTGCTAATCATACAGTATGTGTTCTAGCAAATATCTAGATGTGAGTTCTTTCAACAAGACATCTTCTCAACATTAACCAAAACAACATACTCACCACAAGGAATGGAAGGGGGGTGGGAGAGACAGAAGCTTATGACATCAGCCACCTTATGAATTTAGTTGCTCCTGCATTTAATGTAAGCAATTAGGCTTCCACAAAGAAACCACCGACTTCAAATTAAAAAACTTGTCTAACATTGTCATACATAATATATATTGTAACTGTCAATTAAATCGTTTTTCTTGCTGAACAGTAATATTTTGATTGTGATTTCATGATCATAGCAGTTAAATAACATTACATACAATCTTAATAAAGCCTTTTCAAAACTCAATTCTGTATCAGCTGGTTCATTTAAATGCCGACAGCAAAAGATCTTAAAAAAACCTTACGCCAATAATAGCTCAGGATTATTCTTTTGTCAATAAGGTTCAACACATGACCTATGTGTTTCTACCTTTGCAGAATCAGAAATAACAAAGAGTTAGATATGGTTGTTGGTACTAAAGTTTGGTAGTCAATGGGAGATATAACAAAAGTGAACCGCAAGTATTTTTTCTAACTGCGCTACTAGTGTATTTAAATCCTGCACTAACAATTCAGAAGTGGTGTTTATTAAAACCGCTGAGATGTGGTTGTTAACCTACACTCTAGCTTCTTGTCGAATTTATGGTAAACCAATTTTGTACATTGGTTGGCGCATTCTAGTGAAAGACTTCGCCCGGAGTCTTACATGGAGTGCGAGCAACCAAACAACTACCCATGGTTCAACAAAGCCTACTTTAGTTTAGACAAAATATTTATTATTAAACTTGGTGTTTAATGAAAAGTTCTTCAGAATAAACCTTCAGCAAGTGTAAAAATGAAACTTGCATTGTTCAGTGTCGATATATATATGATTGAGATGCTAGTAAATAAATATCCAGTAGAATGCTTAATATGATCAAATACTTGGCCTGTCAATCTCCAATATTGATATCTGATACCGAGCCTGTCAATATCTAAAACAACTATGTAATACTGAGCTTAACAGAATCCAATATTGAATGCTAAGCTTTCCAATATTCAATTGTGTCTTTCTATATTGCATTATCCAATATAAATACTCAGTACTGGCAACACAACATCCCAATACTAATGGACAATAGCGTTGCGTAGGCCCATGCCTGATAGAGACAGTCTATAGATTTTGACATTGCTTTTCAATTATGTACTAATTATTACGTATATATGCATTTTATAAGCATTGCTATCATTTAAATTTAGTACGGCTCAATATGCCCTATATGTTTTTCCTTTTGTTCATATAACAGCAATGACCAGGTCTGAGTTGCTGTATCAACTCTTCATTGCTATATGAATAAACATGCCTCAAAACATTTGGATCATAAATACAGAATATGGTAACTGGCTTTGATTAACATCACTGCTGCTGGCTATAAGCTATATGTTATTACCAGGTTTCAAATTATACAACTTTAAGATTTAGAGAACTTTGTTTTGCCTGTACAAAATTAATGAAGGAGTTCATTTCCATAAAACATAAATTATTCAAAAATAAATTGTTTTCTGTAGACAATCTTTAGTTATATGATCTGATAAATATCTCAATAAAGTAGTTTCAATTTGAGTGAAATAGCTTTTGCAAAACTGTACTGACTGTATTTTTTTACCTAACAACCAATTTACTGAAAGTCTCTATTTTTTGTGTTTATATTCTATAAAAGCATACCTTTGATGAGTCTTATGTCAAAATGTTGCAAAGAATTGTTAACTATTAGAGCTTAGTACTTCAGCAGAGCTTCAGAATAAACTAACACTCACAGTGCATATAGCATAGCAAGACTAACAGATGCAAATGTTTCATGATATCTGAAGAGAGACAGTTCTATTTGGATGTTATAAACCAACTAAGGAATCAAATCACTTCAGCAATAGCTTCATTTGATTGTACAATAATTAAACAATAGGACTATTATTGTATTTATATATTTTTGGTTTGGAATAGAAAAGACACTTGAGTGACATAAATAAAGTCAAAAACAAATATGTAACCGATTCATCTTTAGCCGAGTGGGCATTGCTACTGTTCAAAATCACTAAGCCAATGCACAGCTCGATGCTTGCTTAGCCTCCGTAAACGACTTTTCTCAAATAGAATGTTAGACTTGATGAGACTTGTATTGTAGCCAGCGTCAGACTCCTCTTGTACACTAGCATCTAAGGGGTAGTCTATATACGGAGCACCTGCGTGCCTGCAACATACATATACCTAGTTACTCCATTATTACACAATCGCTCAATACATGTATGTACCAGTATATATAAAGACATATTGAACAAATAATGTTAGAGCGAGCGCTGTGAATATACATTCAATTACAAGTCTTTGTTTTTTATGTAACAAAACCACTGCTGACAACCACTGTAGACAACCACTGCTGACAACCACTGCTGACAACCACTGCTGACAACCACTGCTGACAACCACTGCTGACAACCACTGCTGACAACCACTGCTGACAACCACTGCTGACAACCACTGTAGACAACCGTATGTTAATAGTGTTAAAATATCCTAGGCATGTTTGGTAAGATAAGCTTGTCATGACAGTTTTGTTCAGTAACAGATAAGCAAAGTTAGAGTCATATGAATAACTGGGAGGAATTTAATATACCAAAGATGTCTTTACACTATTTATTCATGAATAAGAGCTTAGTTAAGATTTACCACAAAAGATAGCAAATATTAATGTTATTATCATTATTATTAAAGTTTATAAAGGACTACCCACCATTTCATTACAGATTTTATGCAGTTTTAATTAGTGGTCACTAGCGTTATGGCCATTTTCAGTGTTATTGAAAAGAAAGAAGTTGAAAATGAAGCCTATTATAGTAACAAAATGAAACTCAGCACCATACGACGATTTCATGAAACACATGCACCTAGTTTATAGTTCAAACCATTTACAGCTTTCCAGTTTGCGCAACAGAAAGCTCATTTAAGGAACATATACATGAGTCAGCATGGGGGAATATCAACAAATACTTTGCAAGCTTCCATACTCCATTTCTTCTCTATGCATTCGATGAGATCAAGCAAAGATATCGTATATATACAAATACAATAGAGATACTTGAAGACTGTCACGGAAACAGACCCATAAATCATCCTACATACACATAGACATGTACACACAGACATATCTGGATGTGAGATCAACAGCTTGAAGAAAGATTTGTACAATCATGTAAAGCTAAAGCTGTTTTGTTTTATTATAAATGATAGCAATATGGTAATAGAGCAAAATAAGTTGCAGAAGGCAATGTTTCTTTCTATTTGATTAATAACATGCTTGGAATAAAAAAGCAATAACTAAGAATATATACAAATCTGGAAATGACACGAGCAAACTTACGGGAAATTGAGCTTGGTGATGCAAGAACTAAGCGCTGACGTCTCATACTTGTGACAGCGCAGGTAGGCAGTCTTTGGATGACTGTGAATGCAGGTGACACCCGGACAGTCAGGGGAGTCGACTCCAATAGGCTTAATGCAGTTCTCTGTGAGAGAGCAGTTGAGCCACATACTCACTAACTGCAACACTCGGGGTGTTTTCTTGAACGCGTAGCTACCACTCTACAACCAACAAAGACACAACAACTGAGACGCGTAGCTACCACTCTACAACCAACAAAGACACAACAACTGAGACGCGTAGCTACCACTCTACAACCAACAAAGACACAACAACTGAGACGCGTAGCTACCACTCTACAACCAACAAAGACACAACAACTGAGACGCGTAGCTACCACTCTACAACCAACAAAGACACAACAACTCAGACGTTCCTATAACGCAAAACCTTTTACGTAAATCATACCGAACACAAAGAATTTATGTAAAATTTTGCTTTGTATCATGTAAGAAATTCCATATAATGTAAAGCATCAAACCGGTGCAAGTTCTCAAATTCCATTTGAATCACAAAATTCCTATAGCTAGCCTTGAAAATAGTTTTCTTTCTTGTTGCTCATGGGAGAGGAAACGATGCATAAGATTATCTTTATTATACATACTAGTATCCTGGCTACCACTCTACAACCAATAAAGAGACAACAACTGAAATATTTGCAAACATAGCACAGAAAGCCCCATCTGCCCCGTCGAAAGAAGCTGATATTAAGGATGTAGAGTAAGAGCAGCGGTTACCCTACCTCAATCATTGTGACAAAATTAAGATCATTAGCAGAGAATCCAAAGTATGGCATCATCTTGGGAAAGGTGAAAGCAGAAACAGTGCAGTGGCTGCTCAACTCCCAAGTGGTGATGCTGTCCTTGTCGGTACGGTTCCAGATGCCCTCGAGCCCCGCCACAGGAACCAGGCCTCCTGTGTCTAACCATAACACCATCGGGAAATGTTTGAGCATTTTCTACAAAAAGATTTAATGCTTTTTTATTATATTTGGAATATTTCATTGTTTTTAAATATGCCTGATAAACCTTAACTGTTGCTGAACAACGTATTGCAATAGTACATTAAACCAATGCATTAAAATGAAAAATGATAGTAATAGGTTGCATTAGTGCAGTACAAAAATATGTCACCCTAATGCATTACAGTAATGCACTACATTATTGCAGTACAATAATATGTCTCCCTAATGCATTACAGTAATACACTACATTATTGCAGCACAATAATGTCTCCCTAATGCATTACAGTAATGCACTACATTATTGCAGTACAATAATATGTCTCCCTAATGTATTACAGTAATGCAACCCATCAGCTAACTCTTTAAGATTGATAATTGCTTAAACTTGCTATCTGACCTTCAACTACCCTGAAGTTACAATAATGCAACTACAAACTGGTTCACATGTTTCTCTCTCTATATCACAGGTTTGGTTTCATTCATACATTTGACAGTATTATTAGTCTACTGCAGTGATTGACGATAAATCAATTTATGACTTCAGACTGGACGAGCTTACTATCACATAGTAAATTATGTACAGGAGAGCATCTACTTGTGATGTCAAATTTATCATTTTGCTAGATCACAACTATAGCAAGCATTAAAAGCATGCTATTGTACCAGCTAGTGTATTCATGCCACACTACCTGCACAAAGATTGCCTTGTAAGCACCATATTCCTTATGATGAATGTACTTTGGCACCAAGGAGTCCTCGAGCAGTGGAGCGTTGTATATAGAGCACACCTTGGTCATATTACAGAAAAGCTCAACCTAAAACACCATATACATGCACACCACTGTTGTTTCCTCTACAGCTGAGTCAAGTGTTTAGTTGATATACATGTATGCATTGAAATGTAAAGGTTAGTTTAGATAAAGAAAAAAAATGGAGTTGTCTTTTTATATAGTCACAACTTCAACAATACAGTTTAATTTTTATAATGTTCAAACTTTTGTATACATGTTTATTAATGGTTCTATAACTAGCAACATTTCATAGAAGAGATTTTTCTTCATACTTTCATAGACACAACTTACTGTTTTTCAACATAAATGACACGTCGCAACACAAAATTACATTTGCATTGAATATTTCAGAGTTGGCAAGTCAATTGGCCATGATAAGAAAACTCTCAAAAAATGATCAGATGTCCATCATACTCGAAATTCCCCATAAAAATGCCAGGCATTTCAATGAAAAATAATAACTGTTACCTGAAGCCCATTTTCACACTGATAGTAAGCTATTAGTTTATAGACTATATTTGCAGGTTGAAGAAATGTTGGTACAAAACTACAGTACAGCAGGAACTAATGATGAAAATTCTATCTCCTGCCCTACAAGATGGGCTGTGGAACGAAAAGTGCACAGAGTAAAGCTTTATAACAAGACCATAACAGCCCCAAACCAGTTTCCTAGAAATCGGCATAAACCGACAGCAGAGAAGGTTAACAATAAACTAGGTCAAGTCACCTACTTTGTTTATCCATTTAATGGTAAGGACTGAAGTTCACTATAAAAGTAGCTTACTAGATAGCATGGAATTCAAGACATAATTTGAATTGTTGCAAAACAATTTTCAAGCACTTTGTACCTCCAATTTTTACTAGTCACTATTCGAAATTTGTTTTGCAAGTTAACAGAAAACTATAAAATCGTAAGCCAATTTTCAGTAACAAGCGATTTACATGAGAAATCTTAATTTTTTTTGCATTTCCAAACCTCCAGTTTTTTGAAAAGAACACCAAAGAGAGTACTCTCCTTCAGGAGCCAGGTGTTTCTTAAATAACGAATCAATTCATAACTTACGACTTGAATTCGCAACAATGCAAATACAAATACTACAAAACAACCAAAGGAGTTATTAATATCATCATCTTTTTAGCAAACTATACAAGAGGGGAAATATATTACAAGGAGCTCATATGCAAGAAGCTGCCAGATCAATCAGTGAAGTTTTTTCACTTTACTGACAGAGGACGAACAGAACACACGACGGCAGTCCCTCTAAGAACAGAGTGCTGCAGTACAAATCCAATATTCAAAAACCAAATCAGATATACAAAAGTTTACAAAAGGTTGACAAACTATTTGGAAAAACTAAGTAAGGTATGCAATAGTTGACTTAACCTGCTGCAAGTGTAGTTTAGTAAAAAATCGAAGGTACCGGTGTATCTTTAAAATAAAGACCAACCAATTTAAAAGGTGGCTAAAATATATATTATGCATATCAAGTATACTACAAATTTTATATGATTCTATAAAAGCTGGACATTACTCACTTTATAACAATTTTAAGTTTTATTTCATAGAGAGTGGGTTCGATATGCCAAGCCAAAAGATGATTGAGTTTGTAACATCATCCATTCAAACCTAATAGGTGATTTTAAGTGTACATACATGTATGATATATAATATATGAGATAAAAAACAAAAATATATATACTGTATATAATAAATGAGGAGGGATGAGTGTTCAAAGCGGTTGCCGTTACTCAATATGAGTGTTTCTTTCTGAAGATACAAAAACCTTTTTTTCACAGGACTACACGACACTGGGTGAAGGAGTTAAAGCGACCCATGGAGTTGTGACAAAAAGTCGTAACCTGGTACTAGACAATGAACCAAACAGTATACACTTAGTCACAGAGATCGAAGAGCATAAGATCCCAGGCCATATTTCTACACGGACCAATGACAGGAACCTAGAGTGTACCGCACTATCATGCATGCCTGTGCCACATTTCCATAAGGTCAGCAAATAAGTTATTGATGTAATTGCTTCCAAAGACAATCAGATAGATTTAAATAAAAATAGTGTTCCATTTAGGAATTGTCTGTCACCAGACATCTATAATACGAATTTTATTGTTATTTGTCTATATTTCAAAATACATCCTGATATTTACACATTTTTTGTAAATAGTCATATTAGTCATATATGAACTGAATCAATATCTCCATAACAGTCCAGCCAAAACAGAGGAACTGAAAAAACCAAGTCAGGAATAAATGCAAACTATTTTAGTCAGCTTCAAAAACATGACCAGTACTATTAGTCAGACATGACTAGTACTATTAGTCAGGCATGATTAGTACTAATAGTCAGACATGACTAGTACCATTAGTCAGACATGACTAGTACTATTAGTCAGGCACAACTAGTACTATTAGTCAGACATGACTAGTACTATTAGTCAGACATGACTAGTACTATTAGTCAGGCATGACTAGTACTATTAGTCAGGCACAACTAGTACTATTAGTCAGACATGACTAGTACTATTAGTCAGACATGACTAGTACTATTAGTCAGACATGACTAGTACTATTAGTCAGATATGACTAGTACTATTAGTCAGGCATGACTAGTACTATTAGCCAAACATGATTAGTACTATTAGTCAGACATCATATTTCAGAAAGTGGACATCTCAACAGTCCTTGAAGGTAATAACAACAGAATTCTCAAGCCTCATGCTACCAGATGCACGAAAACTCTAGAATATTTGTTGTTGTCTATTGAAAATCTGGCTGACTCAGGCAACAGGTAAGGATTTGCTAAACTCTCGATTACAGCATATGAATAAGTAAGCAGTTTCTTTTCACAATTCTAACTCAGATGGGAACAAATAAAGGCTATCCAACATTCTCTGTATAATGCAATTAGTATTACAGATATGGTAATAGTAATTACAGATATGGTTTATCGCACCATGACCCTTGCCGTCTGGTTGGAGGAGTACATTGTGTCACTAACCTGATTACAGCGAGATGAGTAAAACAGAACTAAGCAAAACATGCCTAAGGAATGATAGACCTACTACAAGAGCGCGAAATGAGCAAGCAGATTGGTACCCCAATGTCATCAGTACACGAGAAGAACAGACAAATAGAAAATATGTAACGACTGCCATCGCTGTCACAAGTGACCGACTAGTTCACCTAGTAATAGAAAGGTAGGTAGGATATATGGCGATGTTCCCTTTATACTTTAATTAGTTTCATCAGGACAACTGCAACAAGACAGTGACAGATGCTTAGACGTTGAGGTTATCAGTTTACAGTTAGAGGCTCTGAAGGTTAAGGTTTCCATAAAGATAAATGGTAGAGTAACAATGAGTATCAGATAGTCAATATTTATATGATATAAATCTTTAACCACAATTAAAACTGACAGAACTCTGCTTAACAGGAGTGCTGCAAGCAGACCACAGCACGGATGAAAAGATGGATGCAAGCAAAGCAAAATTTTTGAGTTTGTAAAGGTGCACACAGAGACTAAAGTTGCTACGCACTACTATATAACACCTAGATGTGATTAGAGTTGTTTGGGGGTTGATTAATGACAATACAAAATATAAAATTAAATTACTATGACATGAGCCTAATCATATCTTTAATGCAAGTGGCTGTTTTTTTACTGTTACCGGCTTGTTGGCAGAATTTTTTTTCTTAGAAATAAAAATTTACAGCAATGAAAACAGCCGCTTTAGCAATAGATAAGAACTGTCAACTTGTAGGCTTACACATGAACATGTAAATGAAAACATGCCTTCATTCATCTAAACATGTCAATCTCTCATTTCAGCAATACTACCAGAGACCAAATAGAAAGAACCACAAGACTGTACCTTACCGAAAAACTAACTGAATTATATTTTGGTGATGCTAAAGTTAGCATTGGGATAGTAGGGAGCTGCAAAACGTTTCTCCATCAACTGGCTGAGAGAAGACAACTACAACTACATCCTATAAGCAGGTCACGAGGACTAGGTCGAGTTAGAGCAGTGCTCTGTGTGGATCAGAGTAGTGCATCGCTCTTGAGAAACAATCAGCTCTACTACCTCTGGCAAATATGCAACCTGCTGTCTATAGAACAAGGGAACCTTATCATAATAATTCTTGAAATGAACCAGTTGCAAGAAATACAGGCTCACATTCAGTAATCCTTATGCTAGTATTGAATTTTTTATCTACAATCTTCTAGTCACAGATAGTAAGTGAAAAACAAATTAACATGCAGCAACCGAAAAAAAACTTCTTGGAAGCTGCAAGGGTACAAAGGAATGAGTCTGATTCTGAAGCAAGATTCAGATCTTCAACTAGAACACTAGCACTAGTAGCAAGGTGAAACTAGATTATACACACAATAAGCCAAAAGGTTTGTTTGCCAATAAGCACGTTTCTAATGGCCAATGAGCATGTTTTTAAATGTATCATGCAAGAGTAGGAGGCATAAAAAAGAGTGTTGTAGCAAAGGTAACTTCGCTCTTTACTGCTATAAACTGGTATAGTCAAACTATAGTCACTCAGCTGATAGTAGATGAAAAAAATCCTTAAAAATTCGACATCTTGTACTATATCTTTAATATGGTTGTGGTGCTACGCTTGTACTATAATATAATACTTGTGGTGCTACGCTTGTACTATAATATAATACTTGTGGTGCTACGCTTGTATTATAATATAATACTTGTGGTGCTACGCTTGTACTATAATATAATACTTGTGGTGCTACGCTTGTACTATAATATAATACTTAAGGTGCTATACTTGTACTATAATATAATACTTGTGGTGCTACGCTTGTATTATAATATAATACTTGTGGTGCTACGCTTGTACTATAATATAATACTTATGGTGCTACGCTTGTATTATAATATAATACTTGTGGTGCTACGCTTGTACTATAATATAATACTTGTGGTGCTACGCTTGTACTATAATATAATACTTGTGGTGATATACTTGTACTATAATAATAATATATTATCAGTTTGTCACCTTGCACACATTTATTTACCTAGAGTAGGTGTGTTGTAATACAATATTTTAATGTATTGGAACAAAGTTCAAACAACCTTAATATTTTAAAATATTAAAATTCTTCCGTTACTATGAATAATAATTGGATTTTAATTGAATAATAAAATTTGGAAGTTAAGGTAGCATTTACGTGAATACAAATGGCAATTTTTGAGAAACACTCATGTGAATGTTGTCATCGCGTGAACAGCATCCAGGATTTAGTTCACTATACCAACTAAGGCATGTTATAACTGATTATTCTGCATC
Source organism: Watersipora subatra (assembly GCF_963576615.1). Lineage (NCBI taxonomy): Eukaryota > Metazoa > Bryozoa > Gymnolaemata > Cheilostomatida > Watersiporidae > Watersipora > Watersipora subatra. The sequence continues at coordinate 46,294,342 of NC_088716.1, read as the reverse complement.
ACATACACATAAATATGGTGCCATTGGTTAGAAAGTAGCAACTACTTAGCTATCAATAACTCATTGTCATATATCCACTTCCATCTGTCGTGTTCACCAGCAATTGCATGTAGATTAGTATGGTCGATTACAGTTTAAACTAGCCAGTACTAGGATGCTTGGCATTCCCAAAGAATTGACACAAAGAACAGCATGCATAGAGACCACTGCCAATGATAAAAACTACAATACTAGATGAAAATGAGGCATAATTTAGACGCTAACAAGATTTAAGAGTGAGACCATTGTGATCAGCATAGCTTTACTGGCTCAAATTTTTGCGAATGAGCGCTAAAATAAAACGAGTATACTGACCATTGATTGGTTTGTCTCAAAGGAAAATTTGGCAACACAACAACTGCAAAATATGGATGCTAAAAAGTTTGAGGCAACATCTAAGAGTGTCTAATAAGACAATGTGGGCTTTCATAAACAAATTGACTTTTAGAGCATCTGTGTACAAAGACTAGTTTCTATTTCATTCACATATTGAATATACCGTAATATTGAATATACCGTAATATTGAATATACCGTAATATTGAATATACCGTAATATTGAATATACCGTAATATTGAATATACCGTAATATTGAATATACCGTAATATTGAATATACCGTAATATTGAATATACCGTAATATTGAATATACCGTAATATTGAATATACCGTAATATTGAATATACCGTAATATTGAATATACCGTAATATTGAATATACCGTAATATTGAATATGCCGTAATATAGAATATACCGCAATATTGAATATACCGTAATATTGAATATACCGTAATATTGAATATACCGTAATATTGAATATACCGTAATATTGAATATACCGTAATATTGAATATACCGTAATATTGAATATACCGTAATATTGAATATACCGTAATATTGAATATACCGTAATATTGAATATACTGTAATATTGGCAACAAGAAGTACTCAATATGTTTGACTTTGAAAAACTTTTAACCTTTTGATGTCATATATTCGAAGTGCGGTGCCAAGGAAAAAAATAAGAAAATTGTTTGTTTATTTTGTCTAAAAGCGTGTATGTGATGCAGGACCAACAACCGTAAGAATATGGTTGCTTAATAAAGGAGGGAGGGGTGCAATTGGCTAACCTTAAAACACCTGCCTTTCCTAACGAAAACTCAATAGGTTCTGTCGATACCTACAAGATTCCTAACCCTATACAAATTCTAACAGTGAACTAGAGTGATAAAAGTAGCCTCAACTTAGCAAGCAGAAAATGATTGTGTGCGCTGAAGGTGAAAACCATGCAAAACATTTAATACTCAGTTGAGCAGCAAATAGGCTGAACAAAAAGGTTTTATTATGATAACAGGTTTTGATAGTAGGTGAAGGCGTGTCTCTAGTCAAGTCTGCTATCCATTCAATCTGTCACTGTAGTTACGTCTCGCTGTTTTTCCAATGCTGTTAAACTAAGTACTGGGACAATAACACTAGTTAGTTACAGCAAACATGAAAATGTTGCTGCAAAAATCTCACACCTGATGAATATGATAGCTCCCTGTACCAGTTGATGCAGGGACAGGTTAGTGATGCTAAAATACTGACTGGTACACTAACCTCTTTTAGCGCATCGTTACATCAAATAAACAATCCAGTCGCATGCTCATTCATGAACACTTGTTCATCTAATATGGAATTCTCACTGTTATGCCATGCTATGATGACTGGAATTTCAATGCATGAATTATGAAAATTAGACCAATCAAAAGAAGTTTGTTCTGCAAGGTTCATAGTTTGAAGAAAGGGTGTTACAAAGGAGTCTTGGATGAATAGAATAATTTTTACAAATTTCACTTGCTACAAGCAAGATACGTTTTATATTTAAGATGGCATAGTATAATTGCTATGACCAACTTGAATACAAAGTTATTTTCATTAAGACCTATTACTGATTAGTATAAATATATATATAATCTTGACAAATAGCTGCTCACATTTTAAGCCAGTTGTGATAAACAACCAGAATATGTAAACAAAACAAACATGCCAAGTGCGCTTGTCCGGTTATGAGCCCATAAGCATATCTTGTTTCGAAACAATAATTGACTAAAATTTATGAACTTTGGTTACATGTAAGCTCCTCTAAGAATATATGAAAAGGCTTATGCAGTTAATTCTTTTAAAGAGCCTCGAAAATAATAACATAGAAATGTGATTATTATTCTGAATTAGTCACACAGTGAATGTCCACTAGAGTGTCTCTTTTACTCTTGATGAGAGAGTAAAGTTGTTTCAGATTATTGAGGGACTTACATGTAAATATGGCATATGTCACAAGATGCAGATCTACTTGGAGGAATTTTAACATAAGGACACTTGAAAGTTGTGAACAACGAAGCCTGAACCATCAATTTTCACATGCTGTTGGTGCTAAAGCAAATGCTGCCCTGATAAAATCAACAGAGCGAGTGGTTATATCAACTATGGCATATCTATTAATAATCTACTACCTTGTACTTACACCAGTCATGCAAGTGATCTTATTAGTTCTACCTGTCAAGATGAGTAGAAAAACGTGACATGTAACAAACATGGGTAAGGAAAAGAGTAGTGATATTGATGACTCGTGTTAAATCATACCCGCCATGTACAACTTTAATCGTTTCTTATAGGTAAACCAGACACGCTGATTTCGGATTTTGTACTCAAAATAAAGATTGGTCCACTAACTTTCAAAGTCATGAAGGCTTCTTTAAAGCGTTTCAATACCGTCTCGAAAACAACACAATCGGCACAACAAGCTCCGCCCATAAAGATGTGATGTAGCCTAGCTTTTCAGGAAAAGAAGTTAGGGATGTTTAGTCTGATTTAGAATGATAGAGATTGGTGTCTTAAAACCCCTTGTTATCTAAATTCAGCCTTCAAAATAATCTCAGTCTTTTATGAAAGGCAGATAAACTATTGAAAACTGCTCGTAGCTTGTTACAGGATGTTTAATAGGCTGAACGCCAAGAAAAATGAGCTCAAAAAACCGCGATTTTATCACAAGCTAGTGTTGCTATCGCGCTTTTTTGAGCTCATTTTTAAATATGCAATGTTAAATAGCTTATGTACCTTTCAAAAAAGACAGAGATTATTTTGAAGACTGAATTTAAATCATAAGTTTTAAGACACCCATCTCTATCATTCTAAATTGGACTAAACACCCCCAACTTCCGTTCCTAAAAAGCTAGGTTGGGCCACATATTAATGGGCGAAGCTTGTTATGCCCATTGTGTTGTTTTCGAGACCGATATTAAAACGCTGTAAAAAAGCCTTCATTACTCTGAAAGTTTGTGGACCAATCTTTATTTTGAGTACAAAATCAGAATCAGCGTGTCTGATTTACCTAGAAAGAATAATAAAAGCTGTACGTGACAGCTATGGTTTAAGGTGAAAGCAGCGGAGAAGTTTACAGAGAAACGGCGATACACGCCTATGCACCATCATTCATGTCTTGTCTTATATTCATGTTATGGCAAATAGAGTAACAGTTGATTCTTACTCAGACTAGCTTCGACTCTTTTACATACTTAAGCTATCAATGTATATCTCAATAGAAATGGCTTAAGGAAGGACTTCAACAAGTTTAAAAGATCCGAAAAGGCATCCAACAGTACATCTGGCTGTAATGTGACCAAACAACTAATACAGGAAGTAGAGAGTCATAGTTTCGTATGTCGGTTGGAATGATCTGACAATTCTCGCAAGTACATTCTAAGCTTTAACAAACAGCTACACCTGCACCAATTTGCGAGGCAGATATTTTTACCTTGGAACGATCCAATGACAGCGATGACGTTCAGTCTTTGTCACTGGGTGACAAGAATCTCAGAATTTCACCCAGAACTGCGTGATAAGGTATATCAATGTATTCAATTTAAATTCTCCCCTGGAAACTAACTAGTTATGTCACTATATTCGAACGATAAAAAAAAACAAAAAAAAACATTGTATATTGATATTTTCAAACATCACAAAAAATTTATAGATCTCAAAAAGTAACTGAAAAGACAAGGCACTTAATAATACCTATACATAATAGTGCTATATGAACGGTGTGACACTAGAGTGTTGGCACAACTCGTAAATAAACCTGGAATTTAGCGAGTTCTCTGAAGTTTCTTATGTTTTATGAACTTTCTAGTCACACAAATCTGCTCTAACGTACATATAACACCGAACAGTTCATTGCATATCCACATGTATAACAGTCTCACTGCGATACTATACAATACATACCAACAGGTATAATTGTAGCACAGTTATGCTATACCAAACATGCACATTCAACCAACCGTATCATTAGTGTAGAGGTTGTCTAGACGATGAGATTTGTCTTTCCTTTCAGCAGCTGGCACAAGGTCAAATATAGCGAGGTGAGACTTATTGGCATACTGTTGTACAGACCATATCTGCTTAATCGAAGTCTCATAGTCCTCCCTTTTAAAGAGGGCTGTTGCTATGGCAGGAGCATCCGTGTCCGCATACCAAGGTAGATCTAGCTCCCAAGCTACGTCCTTAGTCTAGAATATTGACCCGCATTTGCTATTATTATTTTTCCATTACATTAAGAGTTGTTAAACCAGCTAAGTTAACTAGTAATATACTAATATGCAGAAACGGAGTGTTTTCACGAATGGGACTATAAGTGATTTTAGAGACGGCAAGTAACTATCATTAACATATATTTCAAAAACAACAAAATAAATGCACTCCATTTTTCCTAACTAACGTTGATCTTATGCATGGGTTAAAGGTTGACTTGCAACAAAGTTCACATTACAGTTATTTGGTATCAAAAGATTCACCATGTCTTACTCTGTTGTGTTGTAGGTGCCAAATATGTGGAAATGTAATTACAAGCTCTTAAAAGATCAAAAACGAAAAGCCGCCGTAGAATGGAATCTGTTTATTTATCTGACGTAGTCATTACAGTTTGGTTATCGTCTTGTCACATGATGTTCTCACGTGAAGTGAAAGGCCAATGAAAAGCTCAATGTAAAACTTATCGTAGCACTAGTTTATGACAAACACTTCGGGTTGTACCGAAGACCCCCGTATCAAATATAGATGCTCGCTACTTTACAGTTTTGTTTCGGCATTATTCAACCGTCAAGTCGTAATCTGATCACGTGACCCAATACTTCGCAAACAATTTTTGCAGCATTTGTCGATTATCACAGGTAGAGGAGGAACGAGACACGAGACGTCTCGAGTATCGACCTGTCTCGTCTCGTATCGGTCTCGTCTCGACTTAACTATTGCCAAACTCGAGACAGGAAATAGAACTAAAGCGCCTGTGCACGGTTGTTAAAACATGGCTTCTTGCGGTAGCAACAACTCCATATATTGTAATGGATTGCGGGCAACTGCCTTTAAAGTTATACCCGGTCCGTTACTACCTGTTGCTACTGATTATGTTGGCCACTGAGTCTAATCATGTAGTCCGGACAACGGCCCTGTTATTTTTTAGTTCGGTTCTGTGTCCTTAAAACCGATACCGGGTCGTATCTAGTTACTCTTCGGATAAGACTTTTGCGGGTAAAATGTCTGTATTTTATCGTATCGTGTCTAAACACCAACTGCCCTTCATAAAATTCGGGCCTCTTTTACGTATAAACTACCAATCGCGGGTAAAACTTGCCCGGACACGGAGAAACGAACGAAAGGCCGTGTCGACCATAATCCGTGTTCGGTTAACAATGACGTTTTGTTAGCTCAATATAAGAATATACATGTGCATGTATACAGTAATTAATATAATTTCATGAGTACAATTTAAATATAATTCACATACTACAGCTAATACACAAACAAAACTTAACATTAATGAAACGATAAGAATGAAAGTGTTATCGTGTGTTCTTTTAGTTGCGGTATTTCTTTGTAGAGCGACGGCTATCGGTTTCATTACACATTACATTAAAAAGTAAGAACTATTCAATAGATGGTAAAAATATACATGTACAAAGCAATACATTTATAATAATTATGATCAATCAAGCTCAAAATTCTTAGAATATATAACTTCGGTATTTTAGAGCTGTTTGTGTCACTTTTGTTTACAAAAACTACATGCATATCACTATTAAAATGTTGTATTTAAATCGTTTACACCAGGTGAAAATTCAATTTAAAAAGAGTTTTATTAATTTTACATATACCAAGTAGCTAGTACTTGTGTAGTGAAATCATCACCAAATGCTCATTATTTTACTGTCTCGTGTCTCGAGTCTCGAATTTTTACAAGACAGTGTCTCGAGTCTCGTCTCGAGCTTAAAAAACCTGTCTCGTTCCACCTCTAATCACAGGTAACCAACAGGCTCATCATGATTATCAGACAATGATATGTACTCCGAGCTAAGGTTAAAAAGTTTAACGATTTTTTATGGTAAGTTATAAGATATCAGTGCTAAAAGTGACAGCATTACAATGACGATAACACAGACGCGTAAGAACAATAGACATGGTTTTATTGAATGTGTAAAGTATATTTGTGAAAATATTTTGACGAATGAGGTTGCATGAAAGTGTAAACAGAAACCATCCTGTAACAACTACGTCCCATTTGAGCCGTTTTGGAAAGCGCATCCCAACTACGGCGGTCGCGTGTGGCGGCGATTAACTATTTGTTTTTGAGCTTTTAAGAGCTTGTAATCACATTCCCATATATTTTGCACCTACAACACAACAGAGTAAGACATGGTGAATCTTATGATACCAAATAACTGTAATGTGAATTTTGTTGCAAGTCAACCTTTAAGGAACCACAAGCATCTTTTACGGAAAAGAAATAAGGAATTCTTTGACCTGATTCAAAGCCATTTCTTTTCAAAAAAGTTATTTGTGTAAATTCCGCTAAACATCTTTAATTATAATGAAATAAGCGTATAATTACCTGTAGTACGCCAACACAATATTTGTCTACATGTATAATACCAACACAATATTTGTCTACCTGCAGTATACCAACATAATATTTGTCTACCTGCAGTATACCAACAAAATATTTGTCTACCTGTAGTATACCAACAAAATACTTGTCTACCTGTAGTATACCAACACAATACTTGTCTACCTGCAGTATACCAACACAATACTTGTCTACCTGCAGTATACCAACACAATACTTCTCTAGCTGCAGTATGCCAACACAATATTTGTCTACCTGCAGTATACCAACACAATATTTGTCTACCTGTACTATACTAACACAATACAGTCATACTTCGACTTACGAGCTTAATGCGTTCCGAGACAGCTCGTATGTCAATTTACTCGCATGTTGGTGCAATTTATTTATATATAGAACAATTAAATATATATTGATTGGTTTTCATACTGTAATAAATGCAAATAAAACACTCAAAACAAGATATTGTAACAGAAAGAACATGTTTGTTATTGTCCTAACTTACCACAAATTTTTAAAAAGCAACAAATAAAAATAATGCAAGAAAATGTGATTAATTAAAATGTAAAATTAAATACATACAATAGCAGCTAACGCTAGCATTTGCCAGAGAGGGAGATATCCTAGGGAGTTATAGAGAGTTATCCTTCATTACAACAGTTGGCTTTGATAAATTTGGATTTTATCAAAGTCTTAAAAGACAAACTTAGAAGCAAACCTAAAAGCAAACTTTCATTTTTAACTTAACGTAATTAAAATTTCTTTGGCGTTCATAGTTTCAAGTTTCTCGCTAGTTAGCTATTTTTTCCTTTGTTTCGCTTTCACGACTAGCCGGCCGTTTTAAAATAAGCCTATCTAAGGACGTTTGCCTTTGTCGCCCATTCAACGTGTTGCGATTAGGATGAACACATGTGTCGTCACAAACGGTTAATGTACGACCACTAACCAACTTGTCCGAATGTTTATAGTTTTGATAGATAGTACCGGCCTTTTCACATAGCGTCGTTCAGTTACGCTGTCACCGGCCAATTGTTGATCTTTTATCCAATGCCTGAGCAGTCTCTCCATCAGCGGTCGTGAAGATCGCTGCGCCGTTTAGAAACTATGGTTAGTGCTTTTGCGAACTAAATAAATGCCCTGAATATAATTCTTTTGTTTGATAATTGTGGATGTATTTCTGTCATATTGCTGAGCTAGCTCAATCACGCATACACATTTCGCATATTTTTTCAATAATTTTCCGTTTAATAATTGTTATCATTTGCTTTTTCTTTGCATTTCATCTTTCATTTTACTGGCAAACTTTCGGTCTACGCACAGTACTATTAATTCACATAATTCTGCACTGAAAATCGCGCACAAAAAACACGGTACAAAAGTATAACCTGAGCAGTTGAAAAATACAGAGTGATGCTGTTCTCATAAAAACACCTCCGGCATACTTGGTAACTGACTCACGTGCTCGTATCTCAAACATGGCTCGTATGTTAGTGCTAAAACTTGCTTAAAAGCTGGCTCGTATCTCAAGGTTCTCGTACGTTGGAGCACTCGTAAGTTGAAGTATTACTGTACTTGTCTACCTGCAGTATACCAACGCAATGCTTGTCTACTTGTAGTATACTAACACAAAATTATAGCCTACCCATAGGCTATAGCTTATATATATACATGTAGGTATATATACCTATGTATACCTATAGGCCTCAGCTTACCTGTATGCTATCCTCTTGTAGTGTTCGATTTACAACGGAAAAATCTTCATTGAGTCCAAGTCGTGCGATGAGAGAAGATCGATCAGCAAATGGCTTGGTAGGTACAGTAGGTAGTACGAATATCATTTTACGCTGTCTCAAAGTCACAGGAGTCACATCTGGATGGCTGCCAAACCTAAAAAGACAGACATGAAAAGCTCTGTATGCAAGCTGACAGTAAGCTAAATTATTAAGCAGTTACGGAATAATGACACATCGAAACACAATGAGAGATTGCAATTAGAGGGATCACGCACAAGCTCTGCAAACACATTATTATTAGTATTGTTATTGTTGATATAGATACATATAAACTTTATTATCAATAGTCAATGCCGCTTAGAACAAATCAGACCATAAGACAAAAATATTATCAAAAAAACTTAATTTTCCATTAAAATCTTTTTTCAAAAGTTTTAGCAAGTAACTTTACAACATCAAATGCACAAGTATTCAATGGGACGAGTCACCTCTGCCATATTCAAACCTGGTCAACATAAGGCTCGACCATGATCTATGCAAATCAACTCCCACGTGGCATCTACTTTTTATTGTAAAACCAACAACATATCTCTAGGGTGCTTTGAAAGACGTTAGAAATCTTTTTAACTGGCACATGAGGCAGGATTCATCACCAGGTGAATAATGAATATGCAGATTATATATACAAGTACTGTCCATTCCGAAACAACAGAAAAAACAGACATTTTTTGCGTGTGCAGCTTCGCAATGTGGCGATTTACTTATTTGGTGATGATTCAGAAGGTGGACTGTTTAAAAATCGCCACCCTGTAAAGAGATATCGCCAATCATATAAACGATATAATAGTGTAATGGCGATTTATTTCACACCAGACGATTTTCAGAGTGAGCGATACAGGAACTAAAGCGCACAAGGTTTCTAGTCTTATAATAAACTCATTCCAAGACCTTCCACACACACGGGCATGGGCATATATCGCCATATATCGCAAATCACCTATAAATAGATGATCGGCGATATTTCACGATTTGATATTGCAAATTTGCTATATCAAATCGTTTGGTGATCTTTGGAAATCGTAAAGTTCTATTCGCATGGACATATAACTGAACTATTTATAATAGTGTTTGAAACAAGTATACTGTATAAGCTGATTGACGCTAGCAACGTTGAAATTATACTAACCCATGCCACTTCCTGTCAATCATGTAAGCATAACAATATTTGAGGGACTCTGATACAAAAACCCAACTCATTAGACGTAAAATCAAGATTAATTTACAAACAATTAGTGATATATACTGTTGTAATATATATGCATTGCAATATATATTGTAATATATACTGTAATATATATTGTAATATATATTTTAATATATATTGTAATATATGCAGACGCTTGTCAGATATAGTAAAAAAAAACTTTTCTCAAAAAAGGATACCTAATGACAGTCATTAATGTTTAGTAAGTGATAATGAATATTTCATCTAAACAAATTATACCAGAAACTTCCAGTTAATGTCGAAAACTATTTTCCAAATTATATCACATATATCAAACAGAATAAATCTATGACACTGAGTACGTCAAGATCAATATGTGTAATCACTGCAAAGATGTTACTAACCATATTGTGCCCACTATGAACAATAGGGAGGTTATCAATATGAGGATTTGTTTGGTACGTAAAAAGCGTTTGGCAACACTCATCTTGGCTGGCCGATCGGCAAAGTACCAAAACTGTTGAAACTTGACATGTGTGAGTCTAAGGTGTAGTTGCACTGATGTTACGAAAACCTTTAGTCGACTAGGAGGATTGCACTCTGTAACATCAGACTCTTTTCGTCTGTGAGTCATTCCATAACCTAAAATATGTCCAGAAATACCAGAGGCATTCTTTATCAATTTTAAGACTTCCCAGTTCCATCCTGCAGTTTCCCATTTAAAAACAAAATGCCTATAGGTATCTTTGAGAGTACTGGAATGGGCTGAGTGCTTCTAACAAAATTGGTGAAGGATTTTGACGCTATGTAAGACTTATTGCAAACTATCACCTTTGAATGTGATATCAGCACAATGCAATGGTATGCGTACTAAAATACTTCTACAACATCAGTCTGTGTAGATACTGTGTATATAACGTGATTGTTACGGTATATCATGAAAGAAGTTAAAAAAACTTCTTCATCGCTTTTTCACTCTACATCGCTGAGGCTTTGAAACCTGAATGTTCTCAATGAATTATTAAAAGGTCATTTACTGATAAGTGGATGTGAATGCTAACGACTCAACTAAAATGAGCATATGAGATAGCAAACAGTAAATCACACAGTTCAGGGATGTCCAGAAGGTGTAGAGATTAAATCTGGAAAAATTGCCTTGGTAGCTGATCATTGGATATACTGAAGTCTTGTTTTGGTGTGATCACAGAAGAAAGCTAGCCTAGCGCAGCATATGTTACTAGAGATCACATAGCACTCACATAAATTTAAATTAACCCTTTTAACTCTTTAGCTAACCAACTATTTTTTTACTGGAACATAATTTAATGTCCAGTAAAGCCTAACATTTGACAATAGCGCATATACCGGTAAGTTGTTGTGACTTCCGAACTACAAAGCCTGTAAAAAAGATATTAATACCAAATTAATCAGCATAAAATTTTATAACAGTTCATGCCATACAAAACTTTACAGCTGTTTTGCAGAATAAGCCTGGACACTTCTTGGCCTGTTATCTACTATCATGACTAACAACTTAAGCATGTTCCGAGTCTGAAGATTTATCACTATCACTATAGCTTATGACATTATTATTGTTGTAGTTAAAAATAAGATAGTCACCATCACTAAAACTAATATTCAATAGATGATCATCTAAAGTCTTTGAACTACACTTTGTGCAACCTTGGTAGTGGTAACAAGTCTGGCCAAGTGTGACATGGCTGATCATTGTGAAGAAGAAATTGCAATAACAACAAGTTTCTGCAAAGTGAAACTAAGCTCGTCGTGGGCTGTAAACATGTTTTCTATTGGCTCAATGCGAATGATTGTTACCTTTTATTTATGTACAGATTTTGATTTAGGCTAATTAACTACTCTCTACTAATAAATATGTTGTATAAAGCCTACTGAAGCTGCACCACCCAGATCTTGGTCACATATAAACGCTGCGCTAAGCTGCACTAAGAGCTTGTGATACACAAAGATTTAACTACCAACTTTCTTTATACAACCAATTTAGAATTGCACTTGGCTACATTTGATTCAATATGCTTATAAAACAGAGATTGAGGTCTGTAAAAACAACAACGAATTTAGTATAATCATCACGAATTATGAATACAACTTGGCCCAGCGCTTAGCAAGCTGTCGTACTAACAGTGCCTAATAACTGATGATGGGTGTAAGCCTCCAGATACCAAGTAGTTACATGTATTACAAGATTGAAACAAAATCACCGTAATGTGAATAATTTACAATTAGAATTTTTCTTAAATCACTACACATTAAAAATTCAAAAAATTGACTAATCTGAGCTGATGACTTCAGCTGATTTAGATACTATTTCAATGATTTGAAGAAAGGAAACCATAACTGCTGCGCTGTAGAGAAAAAGTGTTGCAGAAGTTTCTTTTAAAATAACTTAGTGTGACGCCATATAAATAGGTTTTGTGATATTACATAAGATGCTGCAATTTTAGCTAGATTTATTTAACTAGGTTAAGGATTGAGGCCAGATTGCAGACTGATCCATACATTACTATTCATATGACAGTATTATTACTTTATATATGAGCAATCTTTATTGTGGTAATCAATAGTCATATTTTACAATGTTTTCCACAAGGTACCACACTTTCACTACAAGCCTATGACTGAGTTGTATGAACAAGCTAAATCAGCAATGATACCATATACATTTGCAACAATCATAAAACAAGCAAGGAAAATTTGAGCATCGGGGCAGTCATCCAAAATATTAAAGCCAAAGCAAGCAAAACAAAGAGACTGAATCTTCACGAAAACATTGGAAAATTTTGTTTTTTGTGAAACAGTAACTGGCGAAAAAAATTTGTTTAAGTTGAAATAAACAATAAAAAAGTACTCTTTAAGCATAAAATTGCCTAAAGTCGATTAAGCAGAGTCTACCCACTCACCTATGCGTCAGCCAGCGTTCAATAATGGTAAACAATCGAGTAAATGTGAACTAAAACGTCTTGAACCTAGTCTTGCCAGAAAGTAGTAGAGCTATTTTATATATGGTACAAATACAATTTTCTTGTCAGCTATATTTCGAATGTATTTGGAGTAATGACAAGGTGACTAACGCAAAAACTATGATATTAACAGAGTACTGTAAAGATAGTTTTTATTTAGACTCGCTAAATTAAGACAAGTTTTCATTTTCTAACAGAAAGCGCCATTGGACAAAACTTATTCGGTTTCTACGTACGGTAAATGATGTCATCGGTTATAACATATTATAGTGCCCTTCATTCTGAAGAGATCAACGGTTCTACTGTAGTCCGAGACATCATAAATGCAAAACAATGTTCATTATGAGATTTTTAGTGAAGAGTTGGAGGAAGAGTTCACCATACCTAGACTTCACGCCGAACGTTATAAGATTTTGGCGACCTTAATGTTACAGTTACAAGAACATAATTATGTAAACTGCAATTTGTGAGAAAACCAACTTTAATGTTTAACTCTGCATGTCTGTTTTTTACCTATATTGTATTAAAATGTACGACCAATGTGAAAAAAAATAATTGTATTTGTATTAGCCTCTGGAAAGCGTGACTAGTTAGCAATAACACTTTCTTCTAGCCTATAACCGATAAACATGCTCTTGAACGTGCCTATAAACATGCACTCAGAAAGTGTATAATCTGTTGCAAGATTGTTTAAAACAAAATGTTGAATGCGGAAATTGTTTCTAAATGGACAAACTATAAATTTGTTAATTGACTGCCTTTCAAGCAACAAATGTGATAACATATTTACCATAAATACCAAATGACATGTCAGTTGATTTATTTAGTGTACATTAAGTTTCACTATACTATAACGAGATTTTAACTTGTAAAATTCTAACAGCCGTTTCCAAATAATTAAATTAATGTGACATTAAATGTGGTGTAGTTCTATTTGTCATTCATTGACTTATGCAGTAGGTATCGTTGTGATACATTTGTTAGATTCATTGTTATATTTTTTGAGGAGACCATGCTTCCCATTACAGGATTCTGTTTATGTAAAAAACCTTGTCCAAACACAAACCGCTTTGTATAGCAGATGAAGGTATATTAAAATAATGGAGGTAAGATCTTGATAAGGAAACAGTGATAACGACGGGAGATGTAAATTCATAAAATACTTTTTATAATGCATTTTCCATTACTAAATATATTAAGTAATAAAAGTAGAACAGTAAAGCTATATTTGAAGAGCTAAAATCACTTCAATTGTAATTACCCAACTCTTTGGCTGTGTAAACCTTCTGCTTGAGTGCTCCTGCAATCCTAATTTCACATATATAAGTATGCGTATACTGAAAAGAATATAAAGGCATTTCCGAGAATTGTGCAATCGTAGCAACAAGAAAATTAATACCACAATCGTGTCACTGTAGATCATTTCATGCCTTTGAGTAGCTGACAATTTTAAAATAATTCTTTCAATTTTGTGTAATCTCACTAAAAGATTATCAAATTTATATCAACTGAAATTCTAACCATTTTTGTACATAAATTACTGTTAAATATCGCGCTGACCCAGGTGCCAACCAATAATCATAACTGAGTACTTACAATGTTTGGGGTTTTGCCATAATACACCCATTCTTGAGTTGATCAACAAATGAAACTAACAGAGTTATGACAGAAATTATGTTGGTAGCTCTTTTGTGTAAGTATGATATCCTGTACAGTTGTAGAAAAGATGGCATTTCTGTTCGACGTCGAGCGGGTGTTGTATCAGTGTGAATGTGAGTCGCAGTACCCGCTTTGCCGGCTTTACTTCTGTAGATACTGCATCTCTCTGCGGTGTGCTGATTGCACTCAACACGAGGTCAGTGCAATCTTCTCCGTCCATACATATGTCTCAAAGTTTGTCTTTTTGTTAAACCCTCTGCCCAGTTATAGCAATTAAAATCAAGCAATGAAAAATCTGCACAGCCCTGGATTTGATCTCAGAGCCTCCAGATCTAGACATGGCCAACTTAAAGGTTGACTTGCAACAAAATTCACATTACAGTTATTTGGTATCAAAAGATTCACCATGTTTTACTCTGTTGTGTTGTAGGTGCCAAATATGTGGAAATGTGATTACAAGCTCTGAAAAACTCAAAAACGAAAAGCCGCTGTAGATTGGAATCTGTTTATTTATCTGACGTAGTCATTACAGTTTGGTTATTGTCTTGTCACGTGATGTTATCACGTGAAGTGAAAGGCCAATAAAAAGCTCAATATTAAACTTATCGTAGCACTAGTTTATGACAAACACTTCGGGTTTTGCCGAAGACCCTGTATCAAATATAGATGCTCGCTACTTTACAGTTTTGTTTCGGCTTGATCAAATCGTCAAGTCGTAATATGATCATGTGACCTATACTTTCTGCCAAACAGCGTGAATAATTTCTGCAGCATTTTTCGACTAACACAGGTGACCAACAGGCTTGTCATGTTTATCAGAGGATGATATGTACTCCTTCGAGTCAAGGTTAAAAAATTAAATGAGTTTTTATGGTAAGTTATAAGATATCACTGCTAAAAGTAACAGCATTACAATGATGATAAAATAGACGTGTAAGAACAATAGACATGGTTTTATTGAATGCGTGAAGTATATTTGTAAAAATATTTCGACGAATAAGGTTGCATGACTTGCAAGGTTGCATTAACTATTCGATGTTTAGCTTTTAAGAGCTTGTAATCACATTCCCACACATTTTGCACCTACAACACAACAGAGTAAGACATGGTGAATCTTTTGATAATAACTGTAATGTGAATTTTGTTGCAAATCAACCTTTAACCATTAAGCTACACAGAATACCATGGATTCATTGCGCAAATAGTCATTACATTGGTTAAGATACTCACGCCTAAATCGCTTGTTTTGGGATTAATAAATAGCACTGTTGACTGTCATGTGTAATGATTGTTAAGCTGGCCCAAAATGTAAGTACTGATTTAGTAAAGATTTTACTAAAAATCTAGCTTTCCAGGTAAGTTACTCAAATTCATGAAGCAATTATTCCTATGCAAGGCCTGGCATTTAGTAGTTTATTATAAACCAGCCTCACAGAGCTCCAGATTTAATACAGGCTGACCTAATTATGTTATTTAATTGTAAGCTCATAAATTGTCTACTTAGCGGCTGTAAGTTATTTTCTAACTTGTCTGAAGCCGTATGATCAAGCACCAAATTTATTTCTCAAAACTATTAGATAATCGGAACGAATTTGCAAAAAACTAGTTTATTGTTAAACATACAACAAATAATCATCAATGTTATACATGTTGTATGTCATACAACATCAATCATCAAGTTCACTGGCATCATGAAGTTTTGAATGGAAGTTTTACACTAAGATCTTTTTTCTGAATAGTTACAAATTTATTTTAATTTGCAATTATGAATTGTGGTTAAATAAATATGGCTAAGAGATTGATACAGTAGAACAATCAGACATTATGATATGGCATACTTATATTTGACTACTTCTAATTATGGGAAGTATTAAACCTATGGGAATACATGCTAATGTTACTGTGGAACCCTGTGATTTTGTAAGATGCAGTAAACAAATCTCTTCAAGTGAATACACAGCAACCTTTCATCTAGCTTTCCTTAAGTTTCTGACACCCTGTTTGGCTAAGAAAATTGCTAGAGCCTATTTTTATTTCAGGCTGATGTTTACTTCTGCCCTCAATGCTTACAATCTCTGATGGCACCTGAGGCTAAGCTAAACCACATGAAGTGTAAGAACTGTTTTGAGTGTCCATCCTGCCAGTGTGTGCTCGCTCTTAGGGCCGTAACTGCCGCAGCTGATAGCGCTGCATCTTCTGCTGATAAGGTCAGTTGTGCTACCAGGATTTGGGGTTGTCTGCTCGTTTACTCTTTTCAACTAGGAAATTTTTATTTCTTTGAATTTTTGTAATTGATCTCATACTTGGCAGTTAGAAGTTATAACTCATGCGTAGGATGACTGGAATGCATTAGAAGGTTCGTGTTTTCAACTGAGTGTTTTATGGCACGTAAGAGTAGGTTGAATTTTCTTGCAGAGTTCTTCATCAGCAGCTAATAAGAAGTATTACCTTTCCTGTGGCAACTGTCACTGGTCTACTCGAGATGCAGGGTATGAAGATCAAGAACTAACAGGTATCCTCATCGTATATAATCTTACAACAATGATTGCAATTACAACAATCTTACATCAGCTATGATTCCATGGCGTGTTTAATCCGCAAGTTTGAATCATTCGGAAACGGCAAAGGCACGCGAGCTTTTTTATTTGCAAATTTTTATTGAATGCTTGGTGCTTGCGAAAAATAGAAACGACATTTGCGAATGATCTGCAAGAAAATGCCACGCAAGTTATTCCTTTTTAAACATTTTCCACATTTCAGTCGTTCTTATTTGCATTAGAGCAGTTCCGAGTGTCCCGCTAGGACTTCTGACGTAAAATTCCTTATTTTGTTAACACAGCGTTAATCCACAACATGCGAATATCTATAGAAACATTTATCAGATGGTAACTCAAAGTGCGCACAACTCCAAATCTAGTGAAATGTGTCATAATCCTTCAACTGTGTTCTTGAGATGATAATTAGAATTTTGTTTGTAATTTACCTACAGACAGTCATGAATTAAAACTTAGAAGCACAATATTGGCGTAGCTGTTTCAACTGCAGTTTTGTGATATGCATGTACAATGCAACCTCAGTAGTGTTGGGCCGGTATTGGGTTATCCGCTCTTACCGATACCGAGGGATTCTCGGTATCCGAGGAAACCAATCATTTTCGGTGACAGCTAGGTATCCGCGGCCGGTTTGATATGATTGGTATTTATCCGTAAAAGCCTACCGGTAAATGGTTATACGGATATCCGGAGAGATTTTTAAAACGCTTCGTGACGAACGAACATGCTAATCTCAGCACGCATTGGCGAAAAAATTCAACGAAAATTTCCACGCTTACACTATCTATTATTATATTATGTTACATTGATAATGCCACCAGCCTCGAAGGTTTGGGAGTTTTTCACAGATGGGAGGATGTATAAAGACTCTAACGGGACTGGACTCTAATTGGACTGCGTATAATTATGTGATTACATTACCTGATTACAATGTGTGATAGTAAGATTTCTGTAAACTGTTTCAGTATATTTAACAAAGAGAGCCCCTTGCCATTATCTATCTGTTCTTTATTATACATAACGTTTGTATCAATAACTGTATTTTTTAATAGAATAAACAATAAAAACATAAATCATGAAAATTATATTTCCATCTTTCTTTTCTTTTTTGGCTTTCTAAAACAAGGAGTCTCTTTGCCGTAACAATATACTGCTGACTAAAGAATGTTTTTTTGCACAGGCTATTTTTTGCACAACGATAAAAGTTGTTCGAGACAGTTATGATTTAAAGTTTAAACCATTAAACTTTAAACCATTTAAAGACACACTGATAACCACATACCGAACAATAGTACCGACAATACCAAACTTTCTTAGTTGGCAAAGGATACCGAAGATGGTAAATACCGAGGATACCGATACCGGGAAAACCGATAAAAATGTGCAAGGATATCCGATGCGGCACTAAATTAGATACCGGCCCAACACTAACCCTCAGCATACGATTTTGATCTATTTCAGGGTTGGCATCATATGGTGAACAAATTGTTTTAGGGGTATAGAAACCATAGTAGCTATATAATGCAAAACATTCCCTGGTGAAGTCATCAAAATTTTATATAAGTGCTGTACATAATAAAAACTAGTACCAAAATAGTATGTTAACCGTGGTAACTATAGTTAGTTACAGTAACTTTATTGTATTTAGTGGTTATGATCTGCTTTAAATGTAACATTATAATGTACCATGAGCAGTATGTACCGTAGGGAGTTCTTACCTTCAAGACAAACGCACGTATAACATAAACTTTGAATTCACTTCAAATAAGTTTAGCTTACTAAACACACACTTGAAGCTAAGTTTTAGTACATTATGTGTGATTCTTGCATTAGGAGTTATAGCTACTCGCTTGGCAATCTAACGCAAGCGTACCTGTTTTGAAGCTATTAAACTATTTCTAAAGCATCAATTTATTTGGATCAACGTAAGCACCTTGTTAGCACACCTGTTCGCGTAAGTAAGATCATTTTATGTAAGGCTGTTTTCTACCGAGCTCGTGCATCTTGAACGAACGTCCATTTGGTATGAGGGCAACCAAATCAGTCAATTTTATTTCAAAAACGGAAATTCGACGTGTCTAACTAAAGCTTTTACGTATAGTAAAATTCAACCATAAGAAGTTTTACTCGGTTATGTATTACTAGACACGTATATCATGGATAAGAAGGACAAGCCTAAGAGCGGCGCCTACTACTCACCTGTCTTCACTTGCGTACGCATTAGATAGCTGACAAATTGATAGGTGTTATGGTAGTGCATTACTTTATATCGAGAAAAGTAACAACTTCCTTGTGCAAAGATTTCTTCAGATTAAAAGTAAAAATTTGCTTTTTCTAAGGTCAGGTTGGGTGCTGCAACAGTTTTCATTACATATTATCCTTCGTCTATAAAAAAAATTTATATATTATATTACACTTGCCAGTATGAGTTGACACAGAAAAGCGACAGCAAAGTTATACTACGTTTGAGTCATGCGATGTATAAATAAAAAAGTCTACAGCACCCGGTATTCCCAGGCGGTCACCCATCCAAGTACTAACCAGGCTCGACGTTGCTTCGCTTCAGTGATCGGATGAGAACTGGCGTTTTCAACGTGATATGGCCATAGACACTTAATTAATTAAGCTTCAACAGATGCTAATGAAAAGTGCGGCAACAATACGCAAACGCCCATTGGACAATCTAGTCACGGTTGGTGAGCATTATTATAACACTTCATTAATAAGGTTTGTTGAAGAATGCATGAGTGTCTACGGCCATATCACGTTGAAAATGCCAGTTCTCGTCCGATCACTGAAGCTAAGCAACGTCGAGCCCGGTTAGTACTTGGACGGGTGACTATCTGGGAATACCGGGTGCTGTAGACCTTTTATTTTTATCAGAATTATGCTAACTTATATTTCTAAAAAAATTTTAATTTACTCCATCTCTTAACATCAAAAACTATCATTTCTATTTAAAAATTCTAGCCGAAACTGGATAATATGATTTCTATTACGTAAGGCTATCCGGCTACCTTCAATCTCTTCATCTTCACTAGCTATGCACCAATGCTACCTGTGTATTTTAAAGAAGCCATAATTTCGATTTGTTTTCATCCTGCACGGCGTATCAGCTCAGGAACCTCACGCTAAGATTTCCTTTTTCACATCAAAGGTTTTTGAAACTCGAATGTTGGCGTTACGGGTTCGCCTAAAAGCTTCAGTAAATAATTAAATAAAAAGCGATTCCTCCTTTCGCCGCAAAAAAAATGCATTCTCGTAAAGTAAACCCAAGCAATTGTCTTCGCTCATGATGAAATGAAACTTTACTCGTGGATGCGTCAAAATAAAAAAGTTAAATTGAGTCATAAAGTTTCGAAACGAATTACTAACCGTAATGAGGAATCTACACTATAACAAAAACTAAATTCGATGATGAGCATGCGCCAGCATGTAGCTAAGGTTAGTCTCGTTTCATCCGAGGTAACAGACGGCGGACAGGTCTTCAGCAACTTGAGTACTAACGGTCGTTAGACAGGAGAACATTTTAGATCGTCGTTTAATATTTGTAAGATCGCTAGAAGAAGATGGATGCGGCAGGAAAAATTAATTTTGATCAATCAGTTTTTATCTTTACGGAAATATCTCTAGCAAAAAGCCCACCTTCGTGTAAGGTCATTTCTATGCAATTATATTTAGATGGGAATATTTAGTATTTAGTTTTCAAAATGCTGACTAAATACTCTAACTCACGTGAATCAGCGGTAAAAAGCCTACAATCTTCCTACAAATTGGCAAAATCTTAAACACTATGCCTTCGGAGTGACTCAATTCGCTTGTCGTAGCCAATGAGTGAGCGGGTTCAATATTATGGAGCGCGAATAGCCACGTTTTGGAAGTATCAGAGCACAAACAACTCCGAATTTGCTCAATATCAATGATTCCTTTGAGCCTACAATATTTGTACAAAATGGTAAAGTTTTAAGCTATGTGTTCGGAGTGACTCGATCGCTTATAATAGTCAATGAGCAAACTGGTCGAAAATTCAGGTGCGCGATTAACCACTCGTTCGATTATTGAGAGAGCAAAGGAATCCTAATTTACATAGTACACGTATGTATTTTTAACTATTTTACTGAATTTCAACTTTACATCGCTAAAATTTCATTACTTATAAGTTTCTGTCTTCGCTTTCACTATAACCTTTAGCGGACCTGTTTAAAACCTTTTTCAACTTAATTGGGCAAGAAAGCCCAAACAATGCCGTTTTCATAATGAATGGATTTTTGTTAGCAGGTTTAACAGAGTTTTTTGACTACTGACCTTCTGTTTGAAGGATTGCAACTCCAACTTTGTTACTGATTTTAAAGGGAATGTATTACTGTTTTACTTTTGAGAATTGCTGAACTAAGAGAAATTGATCCTGGTGACTCTTTTAGCCGTTGTGAAAATATTTTCGGCGAACAACATTTCGGTGTCTTTGTTATTTTGATGCACGTAGTAAGCGCCCGACTGCCAAATTTGAACTAGGGGAAAGAAGTTTGTTGAATTCGTGTAGTGAAATAATCATGTTCCACTTTGTAAGGTGAAAAATCATATATCAGTGTAATCATATCTTGAGGCTGCACTGTAACATGATTGGTAACATGACCACAATTTAATAAGTATGCAGTGTAGTATATCATGTTTTGTAATATTGTATCTTTTATCAAATGCAAACAATATTTCTAGTTTGTGATATTTAGGAAGCGGTTGCTTAGTTATCAAAATGGCCCACTTGTAGACGAACATTAAGATCTCCTTTGAAAAGTAGTAATATTATTTTACCTCTGCTGTACACTTCATGATCCAAGATACCCGTGTTGACTGAAACTAATCGCTGGTACTAAGGCTACACTTGACTTGCCATGCTCACCAGCTTTTATCATATTATCACCGGCCAGTATCTATATTATGCTTGGCAGCTTTTAATGGTTGTGTAATAAAATACTGGGAATTTTTTCTCCAGACACTAATTGATTTTTTATAATGTAGGTTTCCCAAGAAAACTGATTCAAGATCTGTTTTTGGTGTGTAGTATCATCTTATAGCGTTTTCCCTTCTTAATTCGTGTCTTAATATGATAGCTCGTGTTTTTTATTTTTTTGGTTTGCCACATACCTTCTTGTACCATAGCATAGCAGAAGCAACTTGAAGATTTTTTTGTCAAAGCTGATGGAATTTACTAAAATATTTGTTATCATATTGCGTTGTTCATATTATTGCAGAGCTTCAGAACTCCTTTACCGACCCTGACCAAGCCAATATTAAGCAGTTGAAGGAGGCCTATCGGCTCATCAGTCTCAGAGATGCCTCGGAGGAGCATGTGAGGAGGCAGACACTGCAGTCAAGCAGACGAAGGACCATGTCTCCTTTTGGCAACAAAGAAGAATCTAAACTTCCATCGTTTGGCCTGCACGCGTCTCCTCTATCTAGGTATTGCTGCTTCTTCTAGCACTAATACAGGTACTACTACTAGTAATACTACTACTAGCACTAATAGTACTACTATTACTACTGGTACTCCTACTATTCTTACTTCTAGCGCTAGTATGTCTATTATTGTTACATGTACTACTAGATCAGTCTCTTTATGTGGAGGTCCCTTTTTCAGCAAAAAATATGATTGCTAGTTGTAATTGGTCTTCCTCATCTACACTCTCCTTTACACCAATCAGGAAATGACAAGTTATAAGGTCAATTGTCTGTGAGTGCACCAAACATATAACATCAAATCATGTAAAAGTTGATATCAATGAATATATGATGAAGTGATTTGTCAGGTCAAAAAGGATGGCTAGTGTGCCAACATCCAACATGCTGAATGATGTCATGTCTGTTGCCACCAGCTCTATCGAACCTTTGGATGACGACTATTTCACGAAACCCATTGATCTGACTCAAGGTACTTTTCCTTATATAACAATGTGGTTGGGTAATTATCTGTAATTATACATTGGCAATTTTCACCTCTCTCGTACCAAGATTTTAGGGATCACTTCATTGATCAAGTTCCTGTCATGGGTGTCTTTGTTTTTTTTTGACATTTTTATAGTCTGATAAGAAGAATAATACATTACACTGGCTATCGAATATAGATATGTTTAACGCAAAACACTACGAATAGTCAAACAGCACTACCTATTTCTACTTGCTCAAGCATTCATTATAAATTGTCTATTTTAACTACTGGCAAGAAAAAGCTGCAGCTTGAAGATTTTCATTACATCAACTATTTAAGGTCAATTCTCCATAGTTAGTGCACCTGTTACTTAGTGTCAGTCAGATAACAAGTGTTCTTGCAAGTGCCCATCTGCCTGTGAGGCCAGCTATTTAATCCGTGTTATGGGGTCTGTACATAACTTGCAATCTTCTTATGTAATTTAGTAACAACTTTGGAACAGAGGAACAGAGACGTGGCTGCTCAGCCTACAAAAGTGATGCAGCTGCGGCCAATCAAAAAGCAATTAGCTATAAAACGTTCAATAAGATGCAAGGTAAGCAAGTGGCCGTTTCACCAGCTGCCAGTTTTATGTGAGTGTCATTTGGTTGATAGAAAAAGGACAGGTCAAAAGGTGGGAATGTTTACACCATGCAATATTTAAACATTTTTACGGGCTTTTTGATATTGGATGGTTGCCAAATATTAAGAATTACATTAGAAAACCTCTCAACTAGCTAGCGTGTGGTTTACAGATGAATATTGAATAAGATCAACTGGCTATTCATTACTATGTAACGACAGCGCAAGTGGAGAGGTGTGTTAGCTACGTGCATGTGTCAGATATTGTAAGGCAACTTTAACAAATAAGAATATAGAAATATTCAGCGCTCCGCCTTCTATTCTAGCAAGATAAATGCTTGCTAAAAATTATAGCAATGGTTAGCTTCTCTGTTTATTGTTGTTCTGTCTCCGTGTTGCTCTGCCAGTTCCTTGCAAATTACATCGTAAACAGTTGTTAATCACCTTACGAGTTGGAGCATCACTACTTATGAACCAGAGAAGTCAATTTATTTTAAAATGTAGATACCAGAGGTAGGCACTGAACAATTCTATCACTCTCATAGTGTTGTGTTGAGTGTTTTGTCGTAAGGGCTTTACTTTAGTCATCAAGGTGCCTGTCTGGTGCGACCTTGTTAGGCACCACCAGTGGGACAGATGGAGGACTAAGATCTCTTCTTGATGGGTAAATATTACAGCTAGTCAAGCAGGAAGTGTAGCTAATCTAAAAGGATTTCTGTAAAACTCGAGACATTGAAACATAGTAACGCTGGTTTTTATGTAGACAATTAAACTAAATATGTACCTAAATTGTAGCAATGTGACCACAGTCTGTGTAAGCCAGAATACAGCACATCCAACATCAAGTTTAAAATACAGCTGTTGGCGCAGTAAGTACCTTGTATAGCTCATATGTGCTCATATATAGCTTCCTCTTCATATTTGAAAGTATTTTAAAAGTACATTTTGAAACTATTGATAGAAGTTGTACGGTAATCCAAGTTTGTAAGTTTGTAATTGCAAGTTGTGGTTCCCTCACATCCCTCAAACTGTACTGGATTTATCTATTTGCGATTTAACTATTTGCTTGGCTATCAGTAACTCCGCTGTTTACTTGGCCATCTTTCTGGTAGATTAACCTAAGCAACCTTTCAGCTAAGTTAGTTACTAGTGTATTGCGAGCTCTATCAGCCTTTGGACTCACATATGCTCCTCAAGTGACTCTCATATTACAAGTTGTATGTTATTTCAAAAAGGTCACATATTTCAGTTTGTTTATTTACTCCGCTTATTTGTAGGCTGCAGTTTCCAGAAGTGAGAATTCATCCAGGCTATGTTCTACAAGCCAACTCTGTGAGTCTTAAAATTTTTTTTTTCATTTCACTACATGGGTGCAAATCTAAAGCAACATTCACTACACTCTTTCTTTGCATTATATTTTCTGTTTATTATAGTCATGCATTCCTTTGTCTTTGTGTATAAGCATTCGTATCTCAGCAGACTTTAAATTTTATGTTAATTGTTTTAACATTATTGCTAATTTTATATTTTGACATTTTTGCTGCTCGGTATTATCATTGTTAACTAGTACGCTGACAGTCTCGGGTGCAGAGAGATATCATTATCTGTAATCAGTACGCACACATTTATTCCATGATGCTGCAAGGTGGTAAAGTGGTGCAGGTGGCATTGAGCATGACTGCAAAGCTGGATGAACGGGTTCAATTCCTATGCGAAGCATCTTTTTTCTAATCAATAAACATGGCTTCGGACAGACGGATGGCCACGCCTCCTATTATCGTAAAGATTATTGAAAGTAATTTGTAACATCAGTATTAGTATTAATGGGTCCATCCAGATTAGGTAATTTCAGTTTATAAATGCAACCTTTAATATTTATTTTTATAAAGCTGTTATTTCTGTGTGACTACGACAGAAACCATATCTGCAACCTACTCTGCAGACTCTACTAGCTACCTATATACATTGTATGTTGGTGTTTAGGATTGTCCGCTCGTGCTCAGTGTGAGCAACCCAGACCAACTTAATCAGTGCTCCTTCAAGCTCTGTCCTGACAATGACAATCCCAGAGGCACGTGTTCGTTGACGACACCAAATGATGTCGTATTTACTCTCGAGCCAAAAAATGAGGCGTTTCTTGATAACTCTATTGAAACGGAGCCTGATAAAGCTAAGTATGTGTCAACCTTTATTTGATTCTTGAGGGTTTAATTTTATTTTATACAAGAAATGTTTGCCAATTACTCTCAAATCTTGACTTACAAATTATCTGATGTACTACGTAAAATTTATGTCAATGTTGGACTTCGCATCCAAAGTAAGTTTCCAACATATGACATCCGGAGTTTTTCAAAATATTGCAGTTTTGTAAATCTGTACGTAAGCTTACAGTTATTTTCATAGTGCGGTTCTTCAGTGTTTGAATAACATGAAAGGTCTTGTTAGGCCGTGTTCAGGTGAAATAATCCGTTAACATTGTATTAACGCCATTTTGTTAAGCTTTCGTATAGAATCACTGCATTTTATATCATTTAAAACATCAATTTTCTTGTCAGTGCCTAAATTCACATTTATTCACGGTTATAAAAACCAATCTCTTTTGATGAATAAAAAGGATGAGCATAAAAAGAGATCAGTCCAGTTAAAATAGAGAAGTCTAAGCTTTGCCCTTTTGTCCATGACCAGTTTCAGTATGGCCTCAGAATCATTGATTTGGTTAACTTTTGTCATATGATTCTAATGACCAGGATAATTCAGCAATTTTTTCATATGTTACGCGGTTTCATAGGTTTCCCGTTAAATGATCATACATATAAATTATCTAATTAGCGTTCATGTTTTTTGTGCTTTTGCTTTGTGCTCAATGTTGTAGCCAGTGTACCCCTGTTTGAGTCCTAATCGTACAACTATCCGACTACTAGCCTTCGTGTTGTGTCCGTTACTCGACCAGCTGCTGATTTTATTTAGACGCATTATTGCATTACTATGCTTCTTATCACCAAAACTGGAGTCGGCAGTCTTTGTGTCGTTTCAGATATTTATCTTACAATCATGGAAGCAAGATTGGACTCCATTGCTCAGCGTCTGTGCCAGAGAACTTCACCGGCAAGGTTATTGTAAGTATTATGAGTTACTATATTCACACTTGCCAGAAAAGGCTACACATAGGAAGTTTGAGAGTGCCCTAAATCTTGTAGCATTTATAATCTGGCCCTGCAACGTGTTCTATGCCTGTACTCATGTGATAGTAAACAAATATGTTATTGCTTGGAGCGGGAATAAAACATACAGTTACTACACTCAAGTATAGAGCTTTCATATAAGGACACGCATGTACCTATCATACAGAAACATGCAGTTCTCACACCTGAGATACAGTTTTCACGTAGACACCTTTTCGCACAAAAACGTACATGTTTTATGTATGATTCACTTTAGCGACTCCCGGTCGAAGAGAAAAGTTAGTGTCATAAATCTGATTCCACCAATTTGTATGGGATAATTATTGAGCCGAGCATGTCTCTTAATAGGTGTTATTTAATTTTGTCTCTTTAAAAAATTTTACAATCAGTGATACAGCCCTACAAAGCTGAGTCTCATTTTGATGTAACAAAGGCTAAGATGTCATCAAAGTGCTCTCGCTTCGACCTATTCTAGCAGCACAGACACTTATCAGCGCTATGTCTTGGCAGCGTGTAGATTCAGTAGCATATTAGATAAATTAAATGTAATTATGTTGGAAGCTTTTACATTTCATGTTTTTAAAATACAATTGTCATTGTTTGCTTAAAAATGTTAAAGACCATTAGTTTGAGCTAGACATCAAATCCACACAGTGAATATATGTTACGAATATACGTCATATATCGTAGTTTATTAACCCTTTCAGCACAGGAGTAAACTATATTGCTACAAGTGACTCGTCCCCAGCATACCAATCCCATATTAGCCCCTTCGATTTCACTTTTCAACAGACCTTTTAAAAATAATTTTATTTATTTGTAAATTTATATGATAACAATTAATTGTGGGCTTGAGTAATCATGATAAGATGCGTACTACTATTTATATGATAACAATTAATTGTGGGCTTGAGTAATCGTGATAAGATGTGTACTACTATTTATATGATAACAATTAATTGTGGGCTTGAGTAATCATGATAAGATGTGTACTACTATTTATATGATAACAATTAATTGTGGGCTTGAGTAATCGTGATAAGATGTGTACTACTATTTATATGATAACAATTAATTGTGGGCTTGAGTAATCATGATAAGATGTGTACTACTCTTTATATGATAACAATTAATTGTGGGCTTGAGTAATCGTGATAAGATGTGTACTATTATTTATATGATAACAATTAATTGTGGGCTTGAGTAATCATGATAAGATGTGTACTACTATTTATATGATAACAATTAATTGTGGGCTTGAGTAATCGTGATAAGATGTGTACTACTATTTATATGATAACAATTAATTGTGGGCTTGAGTAATCATGATAAGATGTGTACTACTATTTATATGATAACAATTAATTGTGGGCTTGAGTAATCGTGATAAGATGTGTACTACTATTTATATGATAACAATTAATTGTGGGCTTGAGTAATCATGATAAGATGTGTACTACTATTTATATGATAACAATTAATTGTGGGCTTGAGTAGTCATGATAAGATGTGTACTACTATTTATATGATAACAATTAATTGTGGGCTTGAGTAATCGTGATAAGATGTGTACTACTATTTATATGATAACAATTAATTGTGGGCTTGAGTAATCATGATAAGATGTGTACTACTATTTATATGATAACAATTAATTGTGGGCTTGAGTAATCGTGATAAGATGTGTACTATTATTTATATGATAACAATTAATTGTGGGCTTGAGTAATCGTGATAAGATGTGTACTACTATTTATATGATAACAATTAATTATGGGCTTGAGTAATCGTGATAAGATGTGTACTACTATTTATATGATAACAATTAATTGTGGGCTTGAGTAATCGTGATAAGATGTGTACTACTATTTATATGATAACAATTAATTGTGGGCTTGAGTAATCGTGATAAGATGTGTACTATTATTTATATGATAACAATTAATTGTGGGCTTGAGTAATCGTGATAAGATGTGTACTACTATTTATATGATAACAATTAATTGTGGGCTTGAGTAATCATGATAAGATGCGTACTACTATTTATATGATAACAATTAATTGTGGGCTTGAGTAATCGTGATAAGATGTGTACTACTATTTATATGATAACAATTAATTATGGGCTTGAGTAATCGTGATAAGATGTGTACTACTATTTATATGATAACAATTAATTGTGGGCTTGAGTAATCGTGATAAGATGTGTACTACTATTTATATGATAACAATTAATTGTGGGCTTGAGTAATCGTGATAAGATGTGTACTATTATTTATATGATAACAATTAATTGTGGGCTTGA
The DNA here is from genome assembly GCF_963576615.1 of Watersipora subatra. Classification (NCBI taxonomy): domain Eukaryota; kingdom Metazoa; phylum Bryozoa; class Gymnolaemata; order Cheilostomatida; family Watersiporidae; genus Watersipora; species Watersipora subatra. The sequence goes on along the minus strand of NC_088716.1, from coordinate 46,265,170 downwards.
GTAATCGTGATAAGATGTGTACTACTATTTATATGATAACAATTAATTGTGGGCTTGAGTAATCGTGATAAGATGTGTACTACTATTTATATGATAACAATTAATTGTGGGCTTGAGTAATCGTGATAAGATGTGTACTACTATTTATATGATAACAATTAATTGTGGGCTTGAGTAATCGTGATAAGATGTGTACTACTATTTATATGATAACAATTAATTGTGGGCTTGAGTAATCGTGATAAGATGTGTACTATTATTTATATGATAACAATTAATTGTGGGCTTGAGTAATCGTGATAAGATGTGTACTACTATTTATATGATAACAATTAATTGTGGGCTTGAGTAATCGTGATAAGATGTGTACTACTATTTATATGATAACAATTAATTGTGGGCTTGAGTAATCGTGATAAGATGTGTACTACTATTTATATGATAACAATTAATTATGGGCTTGAGTAATCGTGATAAGATGTGTACTATTATTTATATGATAACAATTAATTGTGGGCTTGAGTAATCGTGATAAGATGTGTACTACTATTTATATGATAACAATTAAATGTGGGCTTGAGTAATCGTGATAAGATGTGTACTATTATTTATATGATAACAATTAATTGTGGGCTTGAGTAATCGTGATAAGATGTGTACTACTATTTATATGAAAACAATTAATTGTGGGCTTGAGTAATCATGATAAGATGTGTACTACTCTTTATATGATAACAATTAATTGTGGGCTTGAGTAATCATGATAAGATGTGTACTACTATTTATATGATAACAATTAATTATGGGCTTGAGTAATCATGATAAGATGTGTACTACTATTTATATGATAACAATTAATTGTGGGCTTGAGTAATCGTGATAAGATGTGTACTACTATTTATATGATAACAATTAATTGTGGGCTTGAGTAATCATGATAAGATGTGTACTACTATTTATATGATAACAATTAATTGTGGGCTTGAGTAATCATGATAAGATGTGTACTACTATTTATATGATAACAATTAATTGTGGGCTTGAGTAATCGTGATAAGATGTGTACTACTATTTATATGAAAACAATTAATTGTGGGCTTGAGTAATCATGATAAGATGTGTACTACTATTTATATGATAACAATTAATTGTGGGCTTGAGTAATCGTGATAAGATGTGTACTATTATTTATATGATAACAATTAATTGTGGGCTTGAGTAATCGTGGTAAGATGTGTACTACTATTTATATGATAACAATTAATTATGGGCTTGAGTAATCATGATAAGATGTGTACTACTATTTATATGATAACAATTAATTGTGGGCTTGAGTAATCATGATAAGATGTGTACTACTCTTTATATGATAACAATTAATTGTGGGCTTGAGTAATCATGATAAGATGTGTACTACTATTTATATGATAACAATTAATTGTGGGCTTGAGTAATCATGATAAGATGTGTACTACTCTTTATATGATAACAATTAATTGTGGGCTTGAGTAATCATGATAAGATGTGTACTACTATTTATATGATAACAATTAATTGTGGGCTTGAGTAATCATGATAAGATGTGTACTACTATTTATATGATAACAATTAATTGTGGGCTTGAGTAATTGTGATAAGATGTGTACTACTATTTATATGATAACAATTAATTGTGGGCTTGAGTAATCGTGATAAGATGTGTACTACTATTTATATGATAACAATTAATTGTGGGCTTGAGTAATCGTGATAAGATGTGTACTATTATTTATATGATAACAATTAATTGTGGGCTTGAGTAATCGTGATAAGATGTGTACTATTATTTATATGATAACAATTAATTGTGGGCTTGAGTAATCATGATAAGATGTGTACTACTATTTATATGATAACAATTAATTGTGGGCTTGAGTAATCGTGATAAGATGTGTACTACTATTTATATGATAACAATTAATTGTGGGCTTGAATAATCGTGATAAGATGTGTACTACTATTTATATGATAACAATTAATTGTGGGCTTGAGTAATCGTGATAAGATGTGTACTACTATTTATATGATAACAATTAATTGTGGGCTTGAGTAATCGTGATAAGATGTGTACTACTATTTATATGATAACAATTAATTGTGGGCTTGAGTAATTATGATAAGATGTGTACTACTATTTATATGATAACAATTAATTGTGGGCTTGAGTAATCATGATAAGATGTGTACTACTATTTATATGATAACAATTAATTGTGGGCTTGAGTAATCATGATAAGATGTGTACTAGTATTTATATGATAACAATTAATTGTGGGCTTGAGTAATCATGATAAGATGTGTACTACTATTTATATGATAACAATTAATTGTGGGCTTGAGTAATCGTGATAAGATGTGTACTACTATTTATATGATAACAATTAATTATGGGCTTGAGTAATCGTGATAAGATGTGTACTACTATTTATATGATAACAATTAATTGTGGGCTTGAGTAATCGTGATAAGATGTGTACTACTATTTATATGATAACAATTAATTGTGGGCTTGAGTAATCGTGATAAGATGTGTACTACTATTTATATGATAACAATTAATTGTGGGCTTGAGTAATCGTGATAAGATGTGTACTACTATTTATATGATAACAATTAATTGTGGGCTTGAGTAATCGTGATAAGATGTGTACTACTATTTATATGATAACAATTAATTGTGGGCTTGAGTAATCGTGATAAGATGTGTACTACTATTTATATGATAACAATTAATTGTGGGCTTGAGTAATCATGGTAAGATGTGTACTACTATTTTAAAGCTAATATCTGTGATTATCAGGCATGTGTAAGCTGCACATGCAGTTAAAACTTTCGCTTTCTTTACAGGAAAAATATGTATTAAAATGGCTATGCATAAAAGTTTTGTCACCAGTCTTGATCATGTTGGTAACGCGTAATATGTTTTAGGTCTGTGTACAGCTCCATCACACACCGCAACAAACTGCTGCCGATGCTGACCCTAAGGAGCATATATTTCCCATATCTATTGATTTGGGAACTGTTTCCTCCGCTACATGAAGTGTATAGTAGCCTGGGAACATTGTGTTTTCCCTAGCCAATTTTCCAGTCAGCCCTCAAGCTCTATCTGTTCTCATGTGGGTTACAACATGCATTTGTGTGTGATACTAACAAGGTCATGCTGAACAAGTGAATTGTTCATGAGTTGCCAATAGCCAGGGATACTATCACTCATTTACTTATTGCATATTTTTTCCTATTTTCTGTGATAGAACTAGCAAATATCTGCAATGTGTGGACATGTTGTTTGAGCTATGAGATTTCTGATTTGTGTTAATTTATTAAAGGAATGAGTCGATTAAAAGTAATGTAATAATACATATTTATATTTTGGCTTTTTATATTTAAATATATACAACCCAGCCTAGTCACAAAATACAATTTGTCTTTACTAATATCGTAGCCACAAATTTTAACACAATTGATGGACCCTGGCCACATCACAAGCCCTCTCCAGCTCCAATTTTCAAAGGAAAACATTTAGCTACTATAGATCCTCACAGTATTTTACATTTAGTAGTTTTTCTGCTGATCCAAGGGCTCGTCTTGGATTTGATTTGAGTTTATTTTCATCATAAAAACAGATGCACACAGAGACACAAACTAAATAAATATACATATATGAATAAGCTATCATATTACAATAGGGAGTGATGAAGGCCCACGGGCACAGTAGCAGGGCTAATCAAGGTGCAGGGCCCGAATCTCATGAGGCATTGTATTGGATATACAATGCCTTTAGAGTTTTTCTATAGTGAGTGTCTCTGTATTGTCATTACACTTCTACATATGCCCATTACCTTGTATGAAAGAGTTGTGCGACCATTGCAAGTATATACTATAGATTATGTATTGCTAGTTTCCAAACAAGCAGGCCACACCCACTAATTTTATATAATCTATAACGGAAAGATCACATTGGCAAATAAAATTAACTCCCATTTGCAGCAGCTTGAAAATTGACTTATACTATGCACCATTTGCAAAAGGACAAAATTCCCTCCAAGTTGATCCAATAATTTTATAATTTAAGAGAAGATGAACCTTTTAATGCTCAATTCAGAACACAAATCTTACCTAAATTAGCTTTTTGTATTTGCAACCAGTTTCTGGTTTCTGTTTTTAGAGGAATTTTATGTTTTGGCGTCTGTGTAGAAACCCTAAGTGCTGCTGTTAAACAATCAGCTGATGTAATGACATAGTGGCTGGTAAGGGGGGGGGGGGGGCTGGCGGCAATATTCATCTGAATGCTTTATGCGGATGCCTTTCCATCAACTGTCCATCTCACAATCAAGCATGGTAATTATCAGCTCAAGCAATAGTACAGCATCAATTGCAGTACAAGCATTATCTCATAAAGTTTTGAGTATAATTATATTACAGTACAATTTATTTGTCCAATATACAAAAAATAGAAACGCATAGCTCAGAGTTGGAATTGTAAATACGAAAAACACCACTTTTTTTACAAAGCTCTATTTTTCACCTGTCAACCAATTGAATCAATTAAATTTTGTAGAACCTAAATTATGGGTTGAATTATTAAATTAGCTTGGATATTATTTGCATTAAAAAATAAAATAAGAAGTCAATTCTTTCTCGAAATAAATTATGCATTAAATTGCCAAATTAGTTTTAAAAAGTAATCACCTTACTAATTGAATTGGTAAGTCATAGTTGCAGTTAAACTAAATTAAGCATCAAGTTTTCAATTTAATTCTGTAAAATAATTGAAACATTTCTTGCACCACCTGATGTGGCATATAGTTGGTGTATTTTAACTTGCAAATATAATATATATACAATGTAGTTTAAAATTTTGAATTATTATACTTAAAAACTTTTCATTAAATTAAACTGATTTATAAATTAATAAAGAATTTAATGCGATTATTATTGCGCATTATTAATTAACCACAACCCTGGTTGTTATATTTGTTGACTGTTTAACAGCAGCTTGTAGGGTTTTCACACAAACATCAAAACAAAATTCCTCAAACACAAACTAGAAACTGGTTACAGATACAAAACCTATCAGAATTTGAGAATATGAGATAAAGAATGAGGTTAAAAAGAGGTACCTAGTTTTAAATTATAAAATTATTGGCATCATATTGTAGGGAATATTGTTGTCTTCTAAATGGTGTATAATACAAGTGTATAATATAAAGTGTATAATACAACAATCAAATTTAGAGCTACAATAGTTACTTTTGTTTGCTAATGTTGCAGTATCTACTTGCAAGACTATAATGACTTCTTCACAAATAAGTAATGTTCGAGAATTTGTTGATATAGTCCATTCTCATGCATCAACATTTGTGAATGTCTTTGTTAAAATAGCAGAGTTTACCTCCTCTGTTTCAGCTTTGCTTACCTCTGATCCACTGCCTTATTCAAATGTAAGTATCGCAAAGAGGTGACTGTTCAATTTTAACATTGTTAATGTTTATTAAAATTTGTGCTATTTAATTTCTGTTTGAATTGAGTTGTTGAGGGTATTTTGGAAAAAAAGACTCTTGACCTTGTTAATAACCGCTTTGTCAAGAGATGATAACTCATGAGGCACAACCATTTTTTATTTTAGACTTTGAATTTGCTAAAATCATAACAAAAAATGAGTTTGTCAACAAGCCACCCCTTCTGGTGCAGAAACAACTACTGTCAAATATGCAACCATAGGTTTGGGAGGTACCCAGACAGCACCAAACATAAGTGAGAATATTGAATTTACCGCTTAGTTAGCTAGTGACCATTGGAGTTTTCTTTTGTCTTAAAGCAGATTCTTAGAAAAGTTAAAGAAAAGCTAGACAAAGTAATTTAACTGTTGGTGTTTCTTTATGTTGAGAACTACATGTAGGATTGGCTGATTTTAAGTTGGTCAAATGAACATGCAGAAAATTTACAATATTGTCAGCAGTTTATTTATGGTCATGGAATCAGGTCAATGACAGTCTTTCAATCAAATAAATGAATAAGCAACCAAATTTCTATTTTTAAAATGATTCATTATTATTATTATTATATCAATATCATGAATCATTATCATTAAACTGGTAGATCTTGAAGTCTACTAGTAGTGTTATGTGGCAACTAATACTCCATTTTGATAGCCATTCAAAAATGCTGTTAAAACAAAATAAACTAAATGTTTAATTGTTTAACTTTTATCAGATTTAGGTGTTGAAAAGTGGTAGCTAAACAAAGAATACACATACACGGATTCCCTACTTGGACAATTATAGCATCAAAATATTGAAAATAAACTCTCAAATAAACCTCTAAAGTGAATGAGATGATAACTCTAAAGTGAATGAGATGATAACTCTGAAGTGAATGAGATGATAACTCTAAAGTGAATGAGATGATAACTTGAGTAAATAGTAAATACTTTTTCAAATTTGTGCTAAAATTGCTTTCTCTGTTTGACATGAAAAATTTATTTTCAAGTATTGCATTTTATAATAATTGTCAGTTTTACAAAAATTTAGTTTGACTGACTAAATCTGTTTGTAAACACTAAACTCTGATTTCTCTTTGACAGGAAGTCTCCATTACATGAGGCAATGATTTTTGGAATTATCATCCCCAATCCTTCATTGTCTTTTGCTTCTAAACCTAATTCTACCATTACAGCTTCAACAAGTTCCACCTTCCCTGCAAGGTCCAGTCTTATGCGACTTTATTACGACTTTGCAAATGATAATAACTTTAGGACTTATCCATTAATGCCAGCAGAAGGCCCGACAATTGACATAGTGACAAATGCTATGAATAACTTAATCAATTTGTGAAAAGAAACAACTCAATTTAATTTTTCTGTTCAGACTTGTACTCACTATACTCAAGCCTTTACTACTATGATAAACATGATGACGCAGATAAACTTTACCTACAGACTGACTCTTTGGGACTGGGCCTGACAGTTATTACATTATGTTTTACTTCATCTTTTACCTCATTACTACACTAAATACAACGTACTGTTAATCCTTTTAACAGTTTTTGTCTTTAACTTGCTCATCCCAATATACGTACGTTTGGTTAATAAAACTTTTGGTTTTCAGTTCTTTACATCTGAACAAAAAATATTACCAAAACAAAAAAATTTGGGTAAAAGCAAAAACTTCTTAATTAAATTCAGAAGATAAAATTTGAAATGTTTGCAAACTTTAATGACACGGACAAGAACATAAACTTATCTTGCAAGTTTTTTTGTGAGAGAACTTTTGTAAAACTGACAAGCACTCGCATGAAAATTTTCAGATCTATAAAAAATTTCCTACTACTACCAACTTAGCAATATTTTCAACAAAAGTATGCACCTTCAAAAGCTTATTGGCAAAGGTCAGACAACTCCGCTATAAATGTGTACACATATTCTAAGTAAGGAATGATTTTGTATAGCCACTGTAAGGACCGTTATTAGTATTGATTGTCGATTAAAGCAATACCAGTACACCCCATCAGCATGTCCAGTCCTAATTGGAATGATATATCCCCTTCATAGTAAATGTAACAAAATCAGGGTCCAAACCTTTTTCAGAGGAGACAGCGATGCCACTGAAATAAGATTGGTTAAGATAGAAGTAATGATGTGTAAAATCAGGAAGTCCACAAAAACTCAATTTCGACTAACAATAATATGGCTGAGTTTGGAAAAGAGGCTAAATTACCGTATAAAGGAGACTTTTAGACTCTTGATATGTGGCAAAAGTATAAATCAAAAAGCAGTGCAAAGTTTGAAAATATAGTTATAAAACTCTAAAACTATATTATGCAATGAAGTTTTAAAATTTTAAAACTAAACATTCTCTCGTAATGGAATATTGAGGGTTTTGCAGCCATTGTAAGTCATACACAAACGGGTTACATGGATAAAATATTTATTAGGTTAATCAAGCGTGCGTATATAATTTAGCCATGAACAGGAAGAGGAAGTGGGTAAACAATCTCAATGCTATATCCACATGCGTAATGTAAAGCGTAATACAGCATTAAAGTAACATAATATTTAATCCATAATGACTAAGTCAAATAGAATGTGTAACAAAATATAATATGTAACAATTGAACTGTAAGAGTGAGTAGCAGACAATGAGTAGATATATACAGTACATGTATATATATACAGTCAAACATGGATAACTCAAACTTCACGAAACCGAGCGAAAGTGTTTGAGTTATCAGAGCGTTCAAGTTATCAGAGCACTGTCACAAGTGCATGCATTTAACAGAAGATACATGTACATATACAAACTATGTATAAAGCAAAATCATAGATTGCTTGTTACAAGCTATAGGGCCCCTCATGTAAAGTCTCAAAAGTATTTATCAGGAAGTAAAGAAGTTTTTCTATTACTTGAGATTTGTTTGTTGTTTTAGGTGATGTACTGCCATGAAGTTTTCAGATTAAAATTGGCAAAACTTGATCGTCGTCGAAACACTCAGAAAAAAATCCATCTTTTTCTTCTGAGCGTTTTAACAGGAATCAATTTTGCCAATTTTAATCTTAAAACATCTTGGCAGTCACATCACCTAAAACTACAAACAAATCTTAGCTGACAGAAAAATATCTAAATTTTCGGATAATTTTTAAAACTTCACACCAGTAAACATTTACGACCAATTCAAAAACGCATGCTTCACACCTGAGTAGTTGTTTCATTTAAAAAACCTATTGAGTGTAGTCTGTGAAAAGGTGTGTTATCCTTATATATCCACATATAATCACTCTTACAATATGCATTTTGCATGTTGTGTCGATCTTTATGAACTTTTTATCGCTAATTCTTTTTAACGTTTTTAGTTTGGCGGTAACTTAGCTGACGTGTTAGCGACCCCATTAATCAGGTTTTATACGGTCTCCTAATCGGCTCTATTATACGATACGGGGGAAATATATGTACACTATATACCAGCACTTTACTCGCTAAGAAGGCAGAGTAGTCGTAGCTCTGCGATTAATGTAAATTCCTTCGGATTAAAACAAACCAAAGTTTGTTCCTTCGGCAAAAAACTGTTTGAGTTAACCGTGTTAAGTTCGAGTTATCTAAAGCAACTTATCATTGCGTATGAACGGACCAAAGAATCCGTTCGAGTTAACAATGTGTTCGAGTTCGAAATATCCGTGGCCGAGAAATCCATGTTTGTATATATATATATATACATGTTTGTATATATATATATATATATATATATATATATATACATGTATATATATATATATATATATATATATATATATATATATATATGTATATATACATCTATATATATAATATCGAATTAGTAGTGATATCGTCAGGTAACTCTTGTAATCAAGTACAGTACATGTATACAGAGCAATGTAAACAAGTATGGGGTTGTCCTCTCAACATGGGAGAACATTTTGAAAGATAAATTTGTCAACTCCTAACTTTTGACTGCCTCCTTTGCTTCAATGAAAGGTGCTGAGCATTTCTCTAACTGTTCTTGTGACGAAGATCAGAGACATTTTTGAGTAAATATAATGAATACTTTAGAAGAGAGACAATAGGTCAGCGATAGGAATATGGGTGAAAAATAAGGTTTGATGGTTCACTGATGATTAGTATGCAATTTGGCCTCATTACTACGTGTCTTTGCCTAAACATACAAAACTCTAAAATATCTATCAAATTAATAGATGAGGTCAATGTGGACCAAATCACCAGTCCATCTGGTATCGGTACATTTTATTCCTTTTGATGAAGGCCTGTTGGCTAACGTAGTAACTATATACAGTACTTTCATACCATTTACTGTTGCTACTGTTCATACCGTTTACTGTTGCTACTGATCATGCTGTTTACTGGTGCTACTGTTCATATCGTTTACTGTTGCTACTGCTCATACCGTTTACTGTTGCTACTGTTCATACCGCTTACTGTTGCTACTGTTCATACTGTTTACTGTTGCTACTATTCATACTGTTTACTGTTGCTACTGTTCATACTGTTTACTGTTGCTGCTGTTCATACTGTTTACTGTTGCTACTGTTCATACTGTTTACTGTTGCTACTGTTCATACTGTTTACTGTTGCTGCTGTTCATACTGTTTACTGTTGCTAGTGCTCATACTGTTTACTGTTGCTACTGTTCATACTGTTGCTACTGTTCACACTGTTTACTGTTGCTACTGTTCATACTGTTTACTGTTGCTACTGTTCATGCTGTTTACTGTTGCTACTGTTCATACTGTTTACTGTTGCTACTGTTCACTTTAAAGTTCACTTTCACTGAATCGGTTATAATGTCATCAACATAAGTAATTATTTGTTTTCTAACTCGGGAGGCATTTACAAAACTTACACAACAAATGATCATTTTTAAGTTGGAAGTTCCCAAACATGGATTTAAAATTAAATTTTAAGCTAACTTTATAGAGAAATCTTTGAACAACACTGTCACTACCATAAAAGTCTTAAAGAACGTTGGTTGTGTTATCAACGAATAATAAAATTTAGTTACTACACAATTGCTGGAAAAGTTTCAAAAATGCGTCTATGGCAGTCGACCATAGAAAATGCATAAATGCCTCAATGGCAGCGAAAGTGTTAAAAACGTTGGATTTGCCACTGTTTGTAATAGTAAACATGTTTATTCCTTCCGCAGCTGAGTTACTTTTGATTTTTTTCCAGCTATGGGTACTACAGAACTAAAGCTACTACAGAACTTGCACGGGTGCTGCTACTGCATTTTACCTACTAAATTTCTACTTCAAAAAGGTAAGTACTTCTCATTCAATGTTGTATTGTCTATGAATTGCCACACATCCGCTACTTAAAAACGTAAGATTTGCCACTGTTCGTGATAGTAAACATGTTCATTTCCTTCTGCATCTGAATTAGTTTTACTTTCTTTCAGCTACAAGTACTACAGAACTACAGCTACTACAGAACTTGCATGGGTACTTCGAGCGTTGCGATAGGCGACGGTGAGAAGAAGGAGAGCAGGGTATATTACAAAAAAAGCTCACCGTCTCATTCACTTTTAGAAACGCTCCTGATTGAAAATATACCTCAAATAACCTAAAAACTAGAAGTCTTACCAATTAAACGCTCATCTCTTGAAGCAGTACGATGCCTACCAAAAAGCCTACTCTACTGCCAAAACGCAAAAACAGATTGAGTCCCGTAGAGAAAGAGACTGAATTCGCAACGCAGCAGCTAGACAAGCAGAAACTGCTGAGCAAACGCAGCTACGGCTAGAACAGGCCAGAACTGCTACTGCAGCTGCTAGAAGTGCAGAAATTGCAGAGCAAACACAGCTACGCCTACAACGAAACAGAATAGCTACTGCAGCTGCTAAAAGAGCAGAAACTGCTGAACAAACACAGCTACGTCGAGAGCAAGCTAGAATATATGTTACAGCTGCTAGAAGTGCAGAGACTGCTTAGCCGACCCAGCAATGACTCAAACTGCTCAGAGCTCGGTGAGCTGAATTTCCAGAGCAGATGCAACGGCAACAACAGCAATATGCACTAACTACAGCAGCTGCTTGGCCAGCTGTACGTTGCCTGCTCAAGAGTAGGCACAAGCCTAAAACTGTTTGTTCATACACCCAACAGAAAAACAAAAAATGTTGTTTATCCACAAGTGTTGCGTTGAATTAACGTTATGTTATTGCTATGTCATGCTGTCCTTCATGTTCTGCTATACCTACATATTATCCACATGCAGTATTCTAACATATCTTTCAGTATATACAGGCATATATTTTCATGCATTTGTTTTCCTCATTGTATCGCATAAAAAGGCTATTGTGTTGACGTTGTTTTATTACTGTAAGGTGCTAATGCTGTATCTGCCTTGACATCATACTGTCTGTGGTTTTATACGTGTAAATTTTACTGATAGTAAATTTTATCAACACAACCACATTTCTGGTACACTGTTTGTATATACCATGTCAAAACACAGGCTATAGAGTATAGACGAAGAACCGGTGAGCCCGATTAGTGTTTTAAGCATGTAAGAGTCTCCATTCAATAAATACTGGTGATAACAAAATATTTTGTAGAATTTCTTAAAACATGCAAAATCTTTCAATACTGCCAGTTTGGAGAACTTCAGTTTGCCTAGCAATGTCAATTTCATTATCATCTCTCTGTACAAAATTAGGACAACTCCGATTTGAGTGGTTCGAGGCTGATGCATTACACTAGCTGCCAAACACATTGCAGATTTCGATTGTTCTCCCCAACATTATTGAAATGTATGACTGCATATGTGTATGCAGTCCGATCAGGGAAACAATTTCAGTAAACTGCATATTTGGAGTTGTTTTACAGTATAAAAGACAACTCTCAATAAACCTCTGGCTGTATGTGAATCTATTCCCGTAAGCGGGTAATGCAGCTAATCTAAACATATAACAACATATTATAAATTTTTATACAGCACGTATACAACACACAACAATACATGACATTCGGCATGGCGGTGAATTGGTTTATTACTAGGTTAACTTACTATCCAATCATAATCTAGATAGATGTGTTCACATATATCTGGGTTCTGACTGGTAGCCCATTATTAGCAACTAGAGTTATAGATAAAACCAAAATGCTAAATGATGAAACCCAACTTCTACGGCACTGCAGGACATAAATTAAAAATTTAACAAATCAGACACCTCTCTGTTTCCCTTTGTATATTCAAAATTCTCCCCTAGGCGGGAATTCCTCTCTGGGTGAGAACCCCTGGTCTAAATGACTTATCCCAACAAACCAATCCTGTATCAGCTCCTTTGGTTTAACTTTTCAAAAGGCCTTTTAAAAATTGTCTTATTTATATGTAAATTTGTATTATAACAACTAATTTCTGGCTTGATTAATTACGGTAAGATCTGTACTATAATTTTAAAGTTAATATTTTGATTATCACGCATGTGCAAGCTGTACATGTGGTTAAAACTTCTGCTTTCTCTACATGAAAAGTATGTACACGTGCATGAAAAATGGCTATGTATAAAAGTTTTGCTTCGCTAATAATCTGATGCTAATATCAACAAGTTAAGCAGTGTAAAAAATTTTTATATCTCCATAGATACTATATACATGTATATACTATATATAATAAAATATATACTATAAATATATACATACTTATACAGTATAAGTAACTATCTATTTATTTATAATATGTAAATATATAGTAAATATTAATAGTGTATATACTATAAATGAATATATATACTATAAATACATATACATTTATAAAAATGTATATATATCTATAAAAATATATATATGTTTTTTAGTATTTAAAGAACAGCTCTAATGACATAGTACACTCATTAGAGCTATTCTATGCCACTAGAACAGAGGTTCCCAACCAGGGAGGAATTCCCTCCTAGGAGGAATTTTGAATATACAAAGGGGAAATAGAGTGTGTGATTTGTTAAATGTTTAGTTTATGTCCTGCAGTGCGGTAGAAGTTGGGTTTCATCATTTAATATTTTGGTTTTATCTATAACACTAGTTGCTAATAATGAGCTACTAGTCAGAACCCAGATATATGTGAACACATCTATCTAGATTATGATTGGATAGTAAGTTAACCTAGTCATAAACCAATTCACCGCCATGCTGAAGGCCATGTATTGTTGTGTGTTGTATGCATGCTGTATAAAAATTAATAATATGTTGTTATATGTTTAGATATGTACAATAAAATGGGATTATAATTTGTATCGGTTGTGTTTTTAGTCATGTGAGTTAAAAGTGGGTGGGGAATCAAATTTATGAAAAGGCATAAGGGGGAGCTGAAAAAAAGGTTGGAAACCCCTGCACTAGAACTCAATGTCTAGAATAGCTATTTAATTGGGTGAGTTTTCACTACAACTTATAAATTAAATTTCCAAACTAATTTTCAAAGCAATAGCATCAATGTTTAAAATAATAAACTAATACTGTACACATTCAAATTAAATCCTGCATTAAATTAAAATAATAATTTGTAAAATAGTTGAATCAGTAATCAAATAGCGATCAATTTGAATTATACATTAAATTACCAAATTGGTTAGTCAAATAATTGCACTCATGATTGAATTAACTTTTTAAAAAAGCTGAATTACCCACTAAGTTATTTGATAAGCGTTTGATTAAACTTCATCAATAATTGATTTAATAAACTATTTGCAGGAAAAACTGCATCAGTCACAAAATTGTGAATTAGTATACCTAGGAATTTTACATTAAATTAAACTAATTTATAATTTAATGCAATTATTATTGCGCATTATTAATTAAGCACAACCCTTTCTGTCGACTGTTTAGCAGCTGCCCTTAGAATTTTCACACAAACATCAAAGCGTGTAACTCCTCTAAAAGCACAAACCAGAAACTGGTTACAGTTACAAAACCAGATTTGAGTTACAAAACAGTTACAAAACCAGACTATCAGAATTTGAGCTAGGCTATATAGGCTTGAGCCTTGACTTGAGCTTAAAATGGGCTATATTGTCTTAAATTATAAAATTATTGGCATCATCTTGTAGGAAATCAAATGTTGTCGTCTTTTAAGTAGTGTAAGTATGACAGTCAATTATAGAAATATTACAAATTGAATTTATTTCTGTTTGTTATTATTGTGGTCTCTCCATTAGAGTTTACATGTAGAGTAAGTTAGTAATATTTTACTTGGTAGAAAACAAAATAACAAAAAGCTTCTATTTGCAGGCATATTATCAAATAAAACAAAAATGTAATAGTATCCTGAATACAAGATAGCAGTGAACAATTCATGTTCAGTTGAGATTGTTTGTGTGAAAAATTAAAAGAAAATTTACATGAGAGGATGACTTCAAATAAGTCACACGGGATAACTTATACGAAAATAAATTGATTGATACTAAGGTATATACCAGATTACCAGTGGACTGTCCACTGTGGACATAGAGAAAATGGCTGTAATAGACTGGCTTGCTTTTAACAGACAGTCAATTATAGAGCTACTGCAAATTGAATTTATTTATTTTTGTTTGCTAATGTTGTGATCTCTTCATTAGAGATTACATATAGAAAATGGCGTGTTTTTAAGTGCTTTCTTTTAATTTTTACACAAATAATCTCAAACTACAATAAATATGAATTGTTCACTACTATTTTGCATTCAAGATACTTTTACAGTTTCCATTTTATTGAATAATACGCCTGCAAATGGAGGCTTTTTGTTATTTTGTTATCAGCAAAATAAGAGTACTAACAATGGCGTGTTGTTTGGAAACTAGCACATCTGTTTCCGATCTTGGTCACGGGACGCGAGAGGAAATTAGCACCCCAAATGAGAACGCGCGCGGGAGGTAGGAATAATGGGTTGTTGGGTTTACCCGCGAGCGCCAAGTACGCCGAGCGTACTTATTCTAATTTCCTAGCTAATTTCGTAGCTAATTTCCTCTCGCTCGTTATCGCGTTCTAAACTACACGTTCTAAACTCGTACACTAAACTTGCATCTTCCCTATCTTGGAGAAAAGATTCTTTCAGCAAGCTTGAATCAGACACCTATCATACCATGAGCACTGACCACACATATCATTGTGAAAAACCAGCAGCCAGTCACCAAGAAGTGGAAGTATCAGAATGGGACAGCATTTGTAAAGTAAGGCATGACATGAACTGAAAACAAGACTCAAGAGACTGTCCTGTGTGGTCTGTCTGTCAGTTCTTTTATCTTCAGTTAAGTTAGGGGAAGAGTAGAGCAGAGATAAAATAATTTGATTTTTAATTTTGTATATAACTACATTGTAACAAAATCAATCACGAACTACTTGCTCTACTTGCACTTTGTGTTATCTAACTGAATACTGAACTCGATTTTGCTTGCTCATACCAAAGACAAGCCAAAGAAAACCTTTTCTCATACAATTGCTTCACAGAATAAATATCATGCCTGCCAAGCATATATTATGAATCAGTCTTTTAAGTCAAGCCTACTCTGTCCAAATTATATGAGGCGCTTCATAAATGAGCTCATCTTTTAGAAGTACTTCGCTTTAATATGACACCTGGTTGTCAAAATCTCCCAAAATTCATGCATTTCATTTGCCCCATTACATTATTTTGGGGGAGGTTGGTGGGCATTTGCCGCCAGCTACTCACTACATTGGTCAAACTACTAATGACGAAGCAACTATACAGTTTATCTTTGCTATCAATCATGGTCTGAGTATGATTGTGATGTGTTCACCAATGAAGGTATTTGATGATACTTTTTGTTCTTAGAATATCCTACCTGAAGGTTTTGCCTACCACCTTCTAAAGCACGAGATGGTCCGAATAACCTCCAAGACGACCTTTGTCTTCTCTGTGAAGGAACTAAAATCAAAATCCGATATCTTGGCTTGGAAGGCCTCGTTTCAGGCAAACAACAGATGGCGCACAAAGGAAATCAGGAAGCCTACAGAAAGACTCCTGTTTCGTGTAAGTTATCACAAGTATAATAGGTATGAAAATACTCTAGTGTTGTTAAACCAGGTTTATCACCAGCCTGCAATGTATAACCAGAATCGCTGGTTGTGACTCAAAAACAGATTCAATCGTTTTCTAACCTCACCACACTCGAAAGACACAAGTCGGGCACAAGACCCGAGTCCGACACACTATACAGTTGTGAAAGAAGAACCTCAAGGGCATTGGATTGGTGCAAGTATAGTATACACTGTCATGTTTGTACTCTGTGGATCTAATATATTACGTACCTTTTTCAGCTTAGAGCTGTTTGTCAGCATCAAACACAGTATCAAAACAAGCATAGCTGCAAAAATAAGCAGAAGAGGAAGCGAAAATATTCCAACATAAAAAACACTGGATGTCCAGCCACGCTCACAATAAATTTAAAGTCAAAGGGAAACATGTAAGTTAGAATATAGCGAGTCTCTCTTATCAATTGCTTTAGGATTTATACATTTTGAGGTAATGCCTGTATTTCAAACCAAAATCGGTTATCAAAATCAATCGGTAACATAACAATTAAATAAAACATTGTTACCCCTGATTCTATGCCTCTAAAAGGATTTTGTAACTTGTTAAGCGACTGTTGGACTGAATTCATCAGATTAGTTAATAGAAATAAATATTTTCTGTTTCAAGGGGATCTAGTGAAGCAGTGGTTAAGCTCAATTTGGCCCACAACCACCAAACAGCTTCTGCTGCTTCATATGGAAAGAATCGTGTCTCTGAAGAAACCACTAGAGCACTAGAACAGCTTTTTGTTGATGGACATTCTCCGATCTCAGCTTTAAGTCATTTGAAAATGACTGTGGAAGAGGATGTTGTCAAACTTGCGAACAGGTCAATCATCCCATCATCCAAGTTCTGCTCAAGGTATATAATTTGTGTGAAGGAAAGGCCAGTTGAACATTGTTTATACGCTCCGCGTACATTGTCTGACCTACAAATTATTTGATAACCATTCAAATTGCTAGCAATTCTCATATTTTGCTTTTTAGACTTTATAACAAACTGAAAAAAATCAAATATGGTGAATTTCAAAAGACAACCGCAGAGATGAGAGAGGCTCTACAAATAAAATTGGAGAATGAGGATGTCAAGTTTTTGACAGGTCTAACAGAGAGCGGCCAAATGGTTGTTTCTCTGATAACTCCACTGATGGAGCGCTCACACAATTTAAGGTCAGCTTCTAAACATTACTGTGACTCTACATAGGTATAGTCTATGTACAGCATGCACTTACTAGATAGGATATAGGATTTAGTGACCCCAACCACTGACCCCAACCACTGATTATATTCCTCTATTAATTGTCATTCAGTGTCATTTATTGTTATTTATCATTTAAATGCGCCTTTATGTTCAAACTGGCAGTGAAAATAACATACATGGCACATAATCTGTTGCAGAGAGTCTGCAGAGATAGTGTTTTTAGATGCCAGTGGTGGAATGGACGGTCACCAGACCCGCCTCTTTCTACTTCTAACCCATTGCCATGGAGGAGGTGTCCCTTTAGGTATGAATAAAATTTAAATACAATGTAATTCTTCATTCACTAATAACAACCTGATTTGATGTTTTTGTTGTTCAAGACAATGCATGCTATAGTTGCAAAAAGCCATGAAGGTTTTGAAATGCTAGAACATCGAAAAACCCAAACTAAACATATTGTGATTTTATTGCAGGTGCATTTCTGACCACAAGTGAAAGTGAAGATGCCATCACCATGGGATTAGACCAGATCAAACAGCTTGCTGACAGTTCTGGCTTCTATAACAGAGGTTTTTCATTATTATTTTTTTGAAGATAATTCATCTGAAACTATAATTCATTGAATGTTGGTACTCGAAAAAACAATGTAGGCTGAGAGACACGTGAAAAAAATCCCCACTCTGTTTAGTGGTTAATGAGTGAACTTGGTAGTACCCAGAACAATGCATTTCACAAATCACATAAAAACTTCTCTTGGCAATCAGTGTTTTGATGACAAGGAACCCATCTCTGCCCTTCTTCGTGTTTGGTATGATCAACACCCATCGTTCAACAATTTTAGGCCTAGTTGGACCAACATTGTTTATGGTTGATGACTCAAAGGCAGAACATGCGGCCATTAACACTGTGTTTCCAGAAAGTCGAGTGCTGCTTTGCACATTCCACATACAGCAAGCGGTGTGGAGATGGCTGTGGAACAGCCACAACAGGATCCACTTGAGAGATCGTAACACATGCATGGAACTGTTTCGTAGGCTTCTCTACAGCGATAGTGAATCTGAATACATGGAAATGTAAGTATAATTTATAATGCTATGTATTTGATATTTGTATTATTCAGAAAGCAATTTTCAAATACCTACTGATATTTTGGAGCGAGAAATGGAGCAGCAATGATTACCCTGTGTTATGGATAATGAAAATAATAAAAGCAGAATATCAGCACCAATCCTTGGTGTTGTTATGTATATGTTAGTGTTTATTTGGTGTAATTTTAGCCTAACTATTATTCCCCAAACCCCAGGAGGGTTGATGACTAATAGTTAGGCTAGGTGTAATTCTTTGTAATTTATCTGGCATACTTTAAATGTATATTTGATGATTTGATTAACAAGCAGCTATTAACAACTTCCTTAATGATTTATAGCTATGAGAGTGACCATTCGTGTCTGGCAAAATATCCAAATTATGCCAATTATCTTGGCGTGTTACATGGCAGGCGAAGTCTTTGGGCTTTGTGCTTCCGCCAGAGCAGTCTCACAAGAGGTGGCTATTAAAAGAAGCTTGTTGCATGCAATCCACTGTTCACTGTTCCTTGCTTCTGCTCTTCACCTTCTTAGCTTTTTAGGTGTATCCATGGGCTATGGTCAATTGAATGTGGTGTTGCATTGCATGTCATACATATAGTGTATACCACAAAGTTCAATGCTTGGCATGAGTCTGCAATTGATATTATGTATGAGAAGAAATCGCATGGAATGTTATTGTCCTTTCATTTGTCTAGTTTATACTCATTTAAGCACCAATTGTATGGCCTTTTAGCTTTATTATATATTGCCTCTTGTATGATTTTATGTGGGCCTGTGCTACCAAATTATTTATTTTATACTTAACATCTATGTTCGATCTTTAAGGTAACAACACCAACAATTTTGTGGAGGCAGCGTTCAGACTCCTCAAGGACACAGTTCTTCATCGAGCTAGAGCGTTCAACTGTGTCCATTTGACGGAGTATCTGATCACAAAATTTGAGAATTCAATTTGTAACAGACTTCTTGATATTGCCCATGGCAGGACAGAGCTTAGACACAGAAGGAAACGACCTGCAACTTCATCAGCAACAATAAAGCATGTGAGTAGCATGTGGTACATGAGGTGGATTAGTTCAATTTATGTTATTGGACGTAATTTTAGAGTAGGGTAAGTTGAGTTACAGGGGAGATGTCTTGTGTCGGATTTCTTGATATTCCCATTAAGCGTTCCTCAAGTATAGTAAGTTCTGCTGCAATAATGACCTTACGGTTTTTTATGTATATATAACTTACTTGGTCTTTGCAGAAGGTTGGTGACCAGTATGAGGTGGTCATAGGGAAGACCAAGAGACTCGTCCAAGCTGATCTAGGTTTGTGTAGCTGCACTTATGGAAACACAGGAAACCTGTGTAAGCACCTGTGGGCTGTGATGGAGAGTGCATTTGAATGTGGAACAAATGCACACCACTATAAGCCACTCCAGCACCAAAGGGAGGTTTTGTTTTGGCTTTCAACAGGTAATACCATAGGACTAATTACTGTTTAAAATGATAATAAGTCAACTAGTTTGCTTAGCCTTGTTAGATGTAAAGTTTGACTATTCACAGTGAACTCTCATAAAACATTCTAAACTATTGTACAGGTCAGAAAGCACAGAAAGGCTGGTTGGAGCCGCTCCACCACAATACTTGTATAAATAATAAAACAATTAGTACAGAAAGAGAAGTAGAAGAACATCTTGAATACGAAGAGATTGTTAAAAGGTACTGGCCTAGTATTAACCATCTTCGCTTCGTAAAATGGAGTGGTCATGTATGACTAACAAAAGTCAGCCATAAAGCTTACTATTACTAAAGATTGGAATTTTTTGAGACGAAGAATTCATTCGAACCACTTGCAGTACGAAAGTATAAATAATCTTTTTCAACTAGAACCTACTTGTGTTATACAATATAAAGTTTGGTCATATGTGGGCATGATTACTCAAACACTAAAATTCATTAGATAGCTGGATATGTTACATTTTGTGAACAATTCATTTGTTTTTATCATTTTAGCGAGAACAGTTATTCAGAAGTGGATGTGATACCAAAGGTTTCTGAACTACAGCGCCAGAAATGGTAGGCCACGAGACAAGGCACATGATCATCATATTTATACATGTTTTTCATTTATAAGCTATTTTGTCACACATGCCTGTTATGACATGTCAGCAATCATCATCGCATAACATACCTGATGTATATTATTTGCCACTGTGGTGATTGATTTGATAAAATCATGTCAGAAGCCCCTTGTCCTATGTTCTCTGTTCAACAAACTTACCACCTTCTGCTTCTTGCTTCATTACTCCAGTGGTGTGTTTACTCTCCTGCTCAGTTTATTCAGTAATGATTTTTGTTTCTCAAATGATTGTACATTTTATGATTCATGCCGAAGTTCATACTCTGTGTGAACAATGATGATTCAATAGTTGAAAGACAAGATTACATAACACTGGGAGATATTACTGTTTATAATATGCACATCATGTACATATTATTGAGTTTTTTAAAGGCAAGCAGCTATTGATGCATTCCACAAGGACATGTCGGATAAACTCGAAAACTACTATGAGGCGGCTATGTATGGTCCGGCCTTTGAGGCCTTCATCGAACGGTGGAAGGCCCGTACAGCGAGTCAGAAAATCACTCTCCTGAACACACCATTGTTTTTAGGAGGATACAGTTTTATGCAAAAGAGGTGAATTTTAGGGTGAATTGGCAGGGTGTAGTATTGCCATAGTTTAGATAACAAGTCAGTCAGTTATACATTAATGTACAAGCATGCCTCACATGGTATTAAATGTTGATAGCCGTTTGATACATGCCTAACTATTAGGCCCACCCCCCAGCGGTTTTGGGACTAATAGTTTGGCTGGTGTCAGACACTCCTCATCAGATATTCTGGATAAAGTTTTGTGATTAATCACAGTATCATCAGATTTGTACCATGTAAGACATAACGAAAAACATATTTCACATGAAAAAGAACAAATATCATAATAATTACAGGACTAAAATTGGAGTGCAGCCTTCAGCAGTGGCCAGAAGAAAAAGGCCACTCGGCACAACAACGAGCCAACATGGAGGTTCTCGTAGGAAGGCTGCTGAACATGCCTATGGGAAGGAAACCAAGAAGAACCAACCTGCCCCACACAGTTTATTATTCTGTGTGGAAAGAACCATTTCTTTAGGCAAAACTCACTCCAAGAAATGATACCGGTATGTTTATAGGTATAGAATAGTCTATGGCTGTGACTTGCGCTTTTAATTAACTGTACTCACCAGAATTTATAAATGATGATGTCTTATGAATGATAATGGTTTCTTCTTTACACGTCCAAAGCTCTGTGAGAATATCAGCAGGCCATGCATTTTTATTCGCAGCTGTCCGATCCACATGTTTGAATGGAACATAGGTGTAAAATATTATAAATCTAAAAAACCATCTCCTTAAATCTTTTATCATTTAATCAATTTTATTGATCAGTTTTAGGAATTACTTTTCATTATTGTTGATAAGATGCATGTGAGTACATCTCAAGTCTCATTTGTTAGTTAACACTTTTGTATACTTTCTGTTAGTAACACTTTCTTTTGTTATTATTGTAGTAAATCTTATGACACACTGAATGATGATCAGTTGCCAGTGGCTCAAGAAGATACCATTACTACATCAGAAAATGTTCCAGCATCTCCCATATATGACATGGAAGCTCACCCCTTTGCATTATTTTGTTTTATTATTTTAGGTGTGTTAGGCGTAAGACTTCATCCTCGTACAGTCTGAATAGCATCTTACTGAGTATTTCCAAATAAGGTTTTTATATATTAAAACTTATTGAAAGAATACAATGAACATTCTGGATATACATTGTAAGTGTTTTCAAACTTTATCTCACATTTTATCCCCTAATCCACCACATCATAAAGCAGACGTGATTCCTGGATGAGGCTCAAACATGAGTCTTTTTAATGGCTAACACCAGACATTGTTAGTCAAACTCTAATTTATGCTGTAGCAATAGTGAGGATTAAAACGCTTTTGGGATTTGTAAAAAGATATAAAGACACAGCCTGGCCAATTGTCCTACTTATATTTATTGAGACAGCTTGATCAAACTGAGCCTCTTGATGATTTGATGCCTGCATTTGTGCCAAGAATTGTCTATGTACATGTAGATCACAGCTGACTTGATTTGATCAAGAATTATTGGTTTGATATTGTTACATACTATTACAACTGATCTGTTTCAAAAGTCACATGATGAAATGCGGATGTGTAAGTGAGTTGTGGCATGTAAAAATTCTGCACCAGTTGTATAGCAGCAGTGCTATTCATCACTGTAAATAATTCCTTATTAGATCAGCCAAGCCAAAGGCGTTTTTATAGCTTACCACCCAAAGTGAGAGACTCTCACTGAGAGTATAAGTTCACTCCATTCAATGGTACACACACAAAAACTGAATTAACTTTTGTTCTCGGCGTTGAGGAAAAGATGATCAGTTCCCAAAATTTACATAATCTGCAGCGACATTGCATTTTTCTATAAACAACTGCTCAATCATGAACTGAAGTTTGGAAGACAGCGTACCAAATATCAACAAAGCTACTTCCTCGTTTTGATCAGAGCCGTATAGTTTCAGAGTTCCATGGCCAGCGGAAGCATATATGGGAGCTCTATTTTTTATAAAAGTTATAATGGAGAGGCCGCAACATTAACCAACACATATTACTCTCATTGGCAGTTGCTTTAAAGTTGATTGTTGTATCATACACCATTTGAAAGAGGACAACATTTTCTAGAAGAAACTACCTTTTTTGTAAAAAAATAAAATCTATGCAAAAAAGTGAGATGTTGAGAGCGAGGTAAGAATATTCCATTAGAGATCAGTATGTCGATCGGGTTTGTTTGGAAACAGCATTTTTGTTTCCGGTTCTTGATGCTGGACTCAGAAGCTATACGGCAGGGGTGCCCAAATACTTTTGCTGGAGGGCCAAACAGGTAACCAGGCCTTATCAGGAGGGCCAGACATGAATACAGCTGTATATATGTAAATGTATGTGCATTTTAAGTAATGTGTAAGTAAACATGAACATAAACATGAAATGTATGTGCATTTTAAGTAATGTGTAAGTAAACATGAACATATACATGAATTGTATGTGTATTTTAAGTAATGTGTAAGTATACATGAACATAAACATGAAAGTAACAAGGTGTAACATAATAACATATGTAGGTTTATTCTCAACAAAATCTACTGTGCAGAAGAAGTATATGTAATGTTAATGAGACACATGGAAGCAAGTTTGCTTTGCAGCTATTGCTGCAATATCTGGTTTATCTTTGGTTACTGCTACAGATAAGAGCTTTTGAGTGTGTTCCTCTGTCAGTACACTCCGATACCTACTTTTTTATAAATGTCAGCTTTGAAAACATTGATTCACACAAGTAGGTTGTACCAAAGAAAGTAGGTAAGTGCACTGCCATTTTGCATAGCATAGGATACTTCTCCTGGACAGCAGGTTGTGTTCGGAACCCTACAATAGTTTGCTCAGCAAATTGAGCTTTAGCCAGTATATCTGCCTTTAAATCACACAGCTCTAATTCTGCCACACCTCTCGGAACATGAGGAAAGTTATCAACTTGGGTTTTCCAAAGCTGATGTGCCTGAAATGGGCACGCAACCAGCTCAATAATGCCATTGATACTATCAAAGGCAGCAAAGCGACGCTCCATCTCTGAAGAAACATCAATGAGAAAAGCGCATGCTGCTGTAAGGTCCACGACATCATCACGACCATTCTCAAATTCTCTGATGATTGGAAAGTGGTTCATATCACTGTTTATGTCCTCGTAAAAACAGTGGAGTTTGTCTTTAAAAGATGTTACTGCCTGCCAGAGTTCTACCACATTACGACCTTCACCCTGCAATTTCAAATTTAGGTCATTCAGATAGGCCAAAATGTCTGTCAGAAAAGCCATGTCTCTCAGTGAATGCTCCGATCTGAGAATCTCTAAAAATCGTTCTGCTGCATCTCCTCCAATCTCACTAAAAACCTGCTCAATATGCTGTCTTACAGTCCATACCCTTTGCAAAGCTATACCCTTACTCAGCCATCTGCAAATATACATTAAAGTACATTGTATATTAAAAATAATTCACAACATTCACAACTTTGCTGTCCTTTTTTACCTTTTCATAATGTAATGAAAATAAGTATGTCAAATATAATTCAAAAATAGCAGTATGGTACTAACCTGACGTTGTTGTGTACTAACAAATCATCATACTGAGAATCAGACTCCTGGAGAAATTTTAGCCGTATAGTATACGGCTCTGGTTGTGATAATGTCATATATCGCGGCACAATCGCGCTTTCTTGACTTCTCTCACGAGAGTTTTTGGGGTGCTAATTTCCTCTCGCTCACGGGACATTCTCACATACGGCAATGATTGCGCCTATTGAAGCGTCTCGAATGTTCACCTTACGAGCTTATAGCGATTCAATAGATTTCTTATGATAGCAGTTGCTAGTGAAGCCAACATGGCTGACAGACGATTGATAAGCAAAAATTAGTACAGCCCAGAAGTCATTCGTATGCGAATGTATCATGACATCACCTAACAATAGTAAACTTGCAATGTATAGAAGAAGGAACACTACACCAGTATCAACCCCTGAAGAGTTATCAGCAGTGCTTCAACCTACACCACCTCCTAAGAGACCAACTTCATCTTCATCCAGTAGACCAGAGAGTGGTGCTTCTTCCGGGTCTAGGCATGACAGTGGTTCTTCCAGAAGTAGTCTGACAGAACTTTCACGTCTGTCGAGACAGAACTCTTTACTTGCTCCGCTTTCCAGTGAGATCAGTAAGTGATTTACATAGCAGTCCTGATGACAATGGAGGGTTTGCTAATTGATGCGTAGTTACATGTATGAATACTCTAAGTTTAGTCTAATTTCTAGTTTAATTTGTCTTCATTGAACATCTGAATTAAAAAACTTGTTAGCATATTTTTAAATTAAATCGAAATATTAATTCCTAAAAAATATATTATATGTTACTGCTTCAAAGCAAATCTAATTATAAAATGTCTGCAACATATAGTATAATGTGCTTAGATCATATCTTTGCGTGTGCCAAGTTGTTGACTTATCCACCATAGCATATCAAACAAATCTATCATCCTATTGATATCATTCATAGGCATTGGAGGCGTCCATTCTCTCTCATTTCTGTTATCAAAATGAAAACAGAAATGAGAGAGAATGAACGCCACAGCAACATGCTTACAAATAAAATATTCATCTGTATATTGAAAGCAACGGTTTACATGAGAAACTATGTGATAATGGTTTGTTGCAGACTTTGACATGCTACCAGATGCAACTAAAACTCCAAATACTATTGGAAGGCACCACACAATTGTACCACCAATCAAGCGACCAGTTTCAGAAGGACGACCTATCAGTTGTAGAAGTAATTCTATCATGGCAGAAACACCAATCCCTTTAAACCTTAGCGCTAGCGATGAATTTAATAATGATGACCATGCAATATCCTCCATTAAAGAAGAAAATGATCCATCAAGTGAGTGTTTTCACCGCTGTTCTTCTTAACAGCCAATGTAAATTGTTAGTTTTCATGTATGTTGTTGACACAAGTAGTAAGCCAAACCAAAAAACTTGAAACAGTTATATCAAGCACAAAACCAGCATTTTACTGTTTCCAACAGATTCTGGATTGACTGGCGCAATAAATGTTGGGTGTCAGGGGTTAAAATATTGACCACACTATTGTTTGAAGCCTGGCTGTCTCGATAAATATGCATAGAATTGAAAAATGAAATACAAAGCAAATCTATTATCATTGCTACCTTTGTCTACACTGGCTAGCTTTTGTATTGCCTAAATGAAAAAGAATTGAAGCATAACTCGCTTGAAATGAATAGTTAACGCATAACTACTCCGCATAACTACTCCGGCATAATTTAGGCACTATAGTGTAAGATTGATGAAGCGTGAAAAAAAATACTTGCTGACACGTTAAGCATGATTTGAAATCATGATTAGCATGTTGAACTTTTTCTTAAGCAATCTCAGTTTCTATATGTAACTTCTCACATAGGATGATTCCTGTCCATAAACTGTTATCAAGATATACATAATTTAAAATAAAAACGTTTAAGCTAGGTTAACACTGAAATAAACTCATATCACTACTAGTTTATATTGTTCACTATGACATTTTGAGTGGAAAGCAGTAAAAAATAATATTTAAAAAACATCAAAACACTGACATCTAACATTCATACCATTTCAAAATCTTTTTATAATTATGGCATTTTTGTAGGTACGCCAAGATTAGCCAACCCTCTAGTCAGTCCTCGTTATATACAAACTCCAGTCTTAGTTAAACAGGAAAGAAATAACAACATTGAGACCGTTTCAAAGCCTTCTGACAAACCGCAGTCCGAGACAGCAAGGTTGAGCATAGCAGTCAAACTTTTGGATGGAACTAGAGTTGTGGAGTATTTCCGACCCTGTGATAAACTGCACGCGGTGCTGAATTTTGCAGGTAAACGCATGAATAAATCGTTGAACGGGTATTCACTCCGATCAGCGACATGTAATTACAGAGACATGATGACCACGCTGGAAGAATGCGAGATTCAGGATAAAACATTGTTACAACTCGTCCAACCTGACAGCTAATAGGCCTAGAACACATCAGTAGAAGACGTGCACCGAGATGAACAGATCAGATGACCTGCCAGTTATTTGTCTCGCTAGAAATAGTCATGGGCATGCCAGTATGTTGTGAAGAAGTCATGCATTGCCCTCGATGCGTGAAAAAAATCTGATGCATTAATTGCTCTGTGGGAGGACCTTCTAGCGTACCTCACTCATCCACAGTTCCTTTGCTCAATGACACATTTTATTAACAAAGCAGATCTTTGATTCAATGTTTAAAGAACTATGCATTTGTTGTTGCTTGCAATGTCCACATTCAAACGACGAATACATTCGTGAGAAATAGGACTATAACAAAAAAGCAGGAAAGTTTCACTTCGTGTGCATTAAGGTAAAATGAAAACAAAATTATCACTATCGACGTTCATCAGAGAACATTGATAAAAAAATACATTCAATTTCTGTACAGCATGTATTTATAGGCTAATTATACAAGGATAAACTCAAAATGCCAACTGGCAATAAAACAGACTAAATACTACGAAATGTGTTCATTTTACTCATTGATCTTTTCGATCTCATCCACATCTGATGCATCCAATTTGAGTATTTCTTTGTCTACAACAAAGACACCACCATGATGTCTACAACAAAGACACCACCATGATGTCTACAGCAAAGACACCACCAAGATGCATAGGTCAATTAAAACTAGCTTTAATTTCTTAATCTTGAAGCATATTGCAATGAATTTTTGTATTTTTATTTAAAACAGTAATAGATATGATCAAGAAATCCTGAAACCTATTTTATATAAAATGCGGGACCTTTCATTTTTGAAAATATTAAATATCCATATCGATTTTCATACACAGTCAAATGTCTAGATATGAAATTATTTCGTTCTGTGCTCTACTTCATGTGTTAAAACCTTTGTATGTTGGAGCAGATATTCCTATAAGAATATACTCTAATTATTTGAAGCTTTTCCAAAGTTCAAACAGATTACAGCAATTCCTTAATGAACGCTGAAAATAATTACGGTAAATACCCGCGGATAGGATGATACCATCTATAAGACGCTGTGGATATTTGACCCCAAAAACGATGGAAAAACTGTGTAACTGTGTATAGGACGCATCCTAATTTTAGTCCTAAATTTCCATTAATTTTTTATAAAAACGGTGGTGTTTCATATAGATTTTCATAAAATCATTCGACGAATGTTGAATGATTTCACGAAATCATTCGACATTCGTCAGGTCAAATGAATGGTGGTGGCGATTGATGCTGGTGTTAGACGCCTTTCGATGCCATACAACCAACGATGTTGAATCAAAATTGAAACGGCACAATACAGACCTCGTCATCATCCCTGGTGGCATGACCAGTATTCTGCAACCAATAGGTGTCGTTGTGAATAAGCCATTCAAAGCAGTATTAAAGCAGAAATGGGCCGAATGAATAAAATTTATACTTATGGTGAGCATACTTTCACCAAGGGTGGCAACGGGCAACATGAAGAACGTCGACATGCCTACGATCTGTGACGAATATACCGTGAACATGCCGTTGTGAAGGGATTCAAGAAATGTCCTATCAGCAACAACATGTTGGACAGCACGGAAGATGATATTCTCTGGATGAACGACCCAAACAACGATGATGACGATGAAAGGAAGGAAGAGCTGGACTATTATGATGATTGAATAACACAACAGGAGTGGGCCGCTTTGTTGAATGAGGACAGTGACGACGAGGATAAATATTGATACACATTATATGTTTGAAATTTTTATAATAAATTTTCGATATTGTGATTAATGCATAATTTTTATAATAAAAGTATCCATGGATAAGACACACCTGGATTTTTAGGTCAACTTTTTCAGAAAAAAGTGCCTTATATGGGGGTACATACGAAACTAAAAAATTATATAAAACTGTATTACTGTAAGAAACTAACGTGTATGCAAGAAAAACTGACATAATAACATAGTAATCACTAAAAAGAGATTTTATTCTCTCTTTACATTGAAGACACACAAGGATGTTTCAGTTTGGGAACCTGGACAAACGGATTTAAAGCTTCTGATTGAGATATATGGCATAACTTATTCTTAATCAAACTAAATTTAGCATACTAAGATAGCAATGAGAGAGTAAAGAGAGAGAGAGAGAGAGTGAAAGGGATCCATGTAAGAGTTAGTAATGACTGAGTATTAGTTTATAAATATGAACGGAAAGTGATACGACATACTGAAGTGTATCTGAATCTTCTGGAGTATCTCCATTGTTCGGTGGCCATCGACGAAATTAATGGCTATACCATTCTTACCAAATCTACCAGTCCGCCCAATCCGGTGAAGATATGTCTCGTAATCTGGCTCGGTGTTTGTCTTGTCGGTAGGCAGGTCATAGTTTATTACGATTGTCACCTGCTCGATGTCTAAACCTACAATTTTTTCACATCTCCATTAAATAGCTTATTCATGAAAATCTTAAAAAATGAAATCTGAAAAATGACCTAGAAGAATGAAACGAACAAAATTGTTATAAATAGCTCAGCACAAAACATTTTGCAAATCAAGTTTGAAACCAGAAGTGAAGGTGTGAAGGTGTCAAGCTACAATGCTGCTGATCACAGGACGTAGTACGGCATCCACTAAAATTCCATCTATGGAATAAAGAAGACTCAAACATACTTCCACCATAAAAGCCTAACTATAGCAGATCTTGGTCAACTAACCTGCAACACAGCTTCTCTCAATCATAAGCATCCTATATAACTTGTTAAGTTTTATGAACTACATTTCTTTGGATGTACATCAAGAAACAAAATATATCGTAAATCCTCGTGTAAAAGCTGACACCATGTGTAGGCCGCACCCAAAACTTTGAAGGCTGTTTTCTGAGTTACAGGTATGCAGCGTGTATAAGCCGCACCCGTGGTTTTTACTAATTCAAAATGCTTAATTTAACTCGGCCACATGAATGATTCGCCCATCTCTGTCTGTCAGTCGTCACACAAACACGCGTTGACTGACAAGATGACAATTGACCAATGAATGGTCTCACCTTTGCAGAGGATGGGTAACGCCTCCAGCAATTTACTGTACAGTAAATAAGTACAGTACAAAATCAGCGAGCATGTTTTAGTAACACATGTCATCGAGAAGGATCAAATACAACACAGCTTTTACACTCAAAATGTGAATGTAGCTTTGAAAACTTCTTGGGAAACTTTTTGTATCAATGAAAAGCAAACCATCAAATGGAATAAACCGTGCTGGAAAAGTCACATGACAGTGACAATGACTAATGACCTCGTTACGTCAGCACAAGTGATGGATATTTCCTATCAGTTGTCTTATTGTTAAATAATTTCTTTTTAGCATTCTCTTTTACTCTAAAAGGTACCTTGAACCCAAACTTGGCAAAAAAATTACAGATATTATTTTAGCCTATGTGTATGAGCTGCACCCCAAACTTTTAATTAAAACTCTAGGTTCACAGATATGACTTATACATGAGGATTTGTGGTACTATTAGAAATGATCTTTCTCACCTCACTTTTTTCAGCAACTGCCAATAAAGTAAACCAGTGAATATATCAAATCGGTGGAGTGCAGATATCCTTAGATGTGATATCTAATGTTCATATCAAGCATAAACTATTATCAATCACACCTACCTCTGGCGGATAAATTGGTAGTTATGAGCACTTTCTCTTTGCCATCTCGGAACCTCTCTATAATGCTGTAGCGCTGAGACATTTCAAGTTCACCTGTGAGCATTGCCACCGCGTGTCCCTGAGCCATCATTTCTTTGGCTAGCCAATCAGCTGCTTTTCGTGTCTACAGCAATCACCTTGTTCACTATAACATCCACTTTAGCGATTAACATGCCGACTACAGAATCCAAAGCTATGCTAGTATCAATGATGACATGATAAGAGAAATAACATGGTAATATGCTAGTAACTAATTTGAGCTGGATAGCCGATAAACACTTATTTTGCAAATTGGGAATTGCTTTCTCACCAAAAGCAATATCTCAATAGCGGTAAAGAACAGAATACCATGTCAAAGATAGCTTCAGGATAGTTGAACACTATAAAAAAATTAAAGGATAAGTATGCAAGGTAAAAAACAGCTAGGAATTGGTGTTATGTTTTCTTCAAGTTAGGTTTGAACCCTTTCAATACTATCGACTTCATTAATATGCCTACATTCGACTTTCTAAAGGTACAGAAAACATAGTGTGAATGTACATGCATATCATCATGCTTCTTGAAAGGCTCTAAAAATCAATGCTCCCAACCATTTTCTTGGAAGGTTTCAATTATATTATCAAATATCTTCTTTTTCAAATACAATCCTATTAATAAAAAAATAATTTCCTGTAAAATTTTGGGTTTCCGACTTTTTGCTACCAGTAATGTATGAGTGAATTCAGTTCTTCAAATCATACAATGTCTGAATATTTCATGGAGAGTCAGACAATGAAAAGTATATCAGAAAGTTTTATGAGTATTTGATAGATACTCTTAGGTTTATCCTTAAATGAAATTGTATTTGGTAAATTATTTCATTTTCATCAACACATCTCGCCCAGAAGAATACGATGTATAAAGACTGCAGTAGCGGTATAGACCAGACTTACTCTGCAGAAGATCATGCTCTGTCCTATTGAGATGGTTCCATATATGTTAGTAATAGCATCAAACTTCTCACCATCGCTGCGAAATAAGGAGATGTTACCACCGGTTACAATACTGGCATCAGCACAAAGCAGAGTTATGTAGGCCGAAAATGAGGGTGCATCAGGTTTTGCTTGCTTACAAAATGCACAACTTCATTAGACCGATTTATCTCTGTCTACTTAAAACTTATAGAACATATCTTTATTCCATAAGCTTTCGCCAACAGCAGACAACTCTAAATTCTAACTTCAACCTAATGTAAAGAAAAACCATGTCTATGATCTTGAATAAAGCATTCATTTGTGTCAAAAATAATGAACTGATTATTATTACACTGACTAGAAAGATTATAATGTCTTATACCATATTTACTGTCTACAGAGAGTATAATATCTTATACCATATTTACTGACTACAAAGAGTATAATATCTTATATCATACTCTCTGACTACAAGAGTATAATATCTTACACCATATTTCCTCACTACAGAGAGTATAATATCTTATACCATATTTACTGACTACAGTGAGTATAATATCATATACGATATTTACTCACTACAGTGAGTATAATATCATATACCATATTTACTAACTACAAAGAGTATAATATCTTATACCATATTTACTGACTACAGAGAGTATAATACCTTATACCATATTTACTGACTACAGAGAGTATAATATCTTATACCATATTTACTGACTACAGAGAGTATAATATCTTATACCATATTTACTGACTACAGAGACTATAATATCTTATACCATATTTACTGACTACAGAGAGTATAATATCTTATACCATATTTACTGTCTACAGAGAGTATAATATCTTATACCATATTTACTGACTACAGAGAGTATAATATCTTATACCATATTTACTGACTACAGAGAGTATAATACCTTATACCATATTTACTAACTACAAAGAGTATAATATCTTATACCATATTTACTGACTACAGAGAGTATAATACCTTATACCATATTTACTGACTACAGAGAGTATAATATCTTATACCATATTTACTGACTACAGAGAGTATAATATCTTATACCATATTTACTGACTACAGAGACTATAATATCTTATACCATATTTACTGACTACAGAGAGTATAATATCTTATACCATATTTACTGACTACAGAGAGTATAATACCTTATACCATATTTACTAACTACAAAGAGTATAATATCTTATACCATATTTACTGACTACAGAGTGTATAATATCTTATACCATATTTACTGACTACAGAGAGTATAATATCTTATACCATATTTACTGACTACAGAGAGTATAATACCTTATACCATATTTACTAACTACAAAGAGTATAATATCTTATACCATATTTACTGACTACAGAGAGTATAATATCATATACCATATTTACTGACTACAGAGTGTATAATATCTTATACCATATTTACTAACTACAAAGAGTATAATATCTTATACCATATTTACTGACTACAGAGAGTATAATATCATATACCATATTTACTGACTACAGAGA
Organism: Watersipora subatra; assembly: GCF_963576615.1. Lineage (NCBI taxonomy): Eukaryota > Metazoa > Bryozoa > Gymnolaemata > Cheilostomatida > Watersiporidae > Watersipora > Watersipora subatra. Next base: position 46,231,391 of record NC_088716.1, on the reverse strand, counting down.
ATATAACATCTTATACCATACTGACTACAGAGAGTATAATATCTTATACCATATTTACTGACTACAGAGTGTATAATATCTTATACCATATTTACTGACTACAGAGAGTATAATATCTTATATCATATTTACTGACTACAAGAGTATAATACCTTATACCATATTTACTAACTACAGAGAGTATAATATCATATACCATATTTACTGACTACAGAGAGTATAATATCATATACCTTATCTAATGACCACAGAGAGTCAAATAGCTCATACCTGCGACAACTGATGTAGAACTGCTTTATGTTATCAAGACTCTCTTCCTCCCGTCGCAACCGTATAACTATAGGATCAGGAATGACGGTCTGCGCGAAGGTCATGACTGCCTGGTCATATGTGGCAGAGAAAAGCAATAGCTGGCAATCTCTACTCAATGCTCTACAAAAGAGTTGAATATATTATTCACATAAACAATTGAGCGACAGTCCGACGTATTATGATGCCCTAACATATTGGTTGGAGATTCTGTTGTAAATCAGAGAAGTTATGCGATTAGTGTTGTCGCCTCAAACTGTTGCTTACACCTCCAACAAAAGATCTGAACCAAGCGCCTCTGAAAGGTGACATGGTACACTATCAGTTTAGTCATTAAACCTAATCTGAACCATAGTTATAAAAACAGAATTGGCAGTCACAGAACGAAACTGCTATTAGGATATTCTGCTACAGCCACATTCTGTGGCTAAGCAGTCAACTTGAATGTCATTGCAAGCGAAACAGAAAATTAAGGTGGCTCTCCATTACCGATGTAATCGTTACCTTTAAGAAATGTGTAAAAATACTCAGGTTGCAGGGGTGGTAATCGTTGATTTAAGCTGTGGCTATTATAGTCCACACATATGCATATTAAGCAGACAGAATAAGTTTATAGAGAAGTTCTTCAGGCTGACCGTTCATCTCTCATCACTGGCCTTACCGTCGGAGCCTGATAGACTGATCTTGGTGCCCCTGCTGTGATATCATTACATCTGCCTCGTCAAGTACAAATACTCGAATCTTCTGCATGTCAATAGCCTTAAACCTGAGACACCAGTCGAGCAGGGTACCTGGTGTACCAACCACTATCTGGTCTTCTACTTTTTCTTCTCTTCCAACTGTATGAATCATAAAAAAAGTAATGACATGCTTCTGTCACATGGTGACGATGCTTGGTAGTGCCCTCATGTACTAGTAGAGAAACACACCGCCAGGACTAGTTTTTTATAAGCTACCTTGGGTGGTTCTAACACTTATCAAGGGCTTCTTCTGGAACTGTCAGATTAACCCAAAGGGATGCATTTTGCAACGCATCCAGTCTGACAGAGCCAGGTAGCCATTTCCCTTGCCCAATGACAAAATACAGAGGTGGATCTTTAACGTGTTCACATTGTCAGTGTGATACACGGGGCCTCCATGCTATGGTCTAGATCCGAAAGACCCAGCAATTTAGGGTTGAAAGCTTGCTGAGAGCTTTTTGTCAGACCGGCATTAAGCAGGGCTCAAACCACTAACCTCGTGGTTCACAATCAGAGATGCTACCACTAGACCACCCTGACACCCAATACAATCATACCCGAAGGTTGATCGCGTGCCTTTGGCTCAAGATGACCCATTTTCGAACAACCTCAACCACAAGTGGAATGGGAATTACAGAAATACTTCCTTTAAGCAACTTGACTAATCCTAATCATGTCCCTCAAGGAAAGCGTCGTGCGGGCAATTGTTTACACTTTGTAAGACACAGTAGAGCTAAACTAGGTACATCCAACTACAGGCAGCTGAGACAAACTGTCTGCATAAATAGTAGTCCTTCGAGTGGCTCCAACATTGCATAACCAAAAGATACAAGAATCAGCGCTGAAGCAAGTATTTCTAAGTAAGCCCAACCAAACAAAGTAATATTTTTGCATGAGCTATGTTATAACATCAAAACAAGACCATGTCAACAGCTAGCAAATTTACAGCAAACCTACCATCCAAGAAACATTAAAAATGCAGCTGCCAGTGCTGTACGATACCCATCTAGTATGTATTTAAGAAATAACAAGTGTTATTCCAATTACCATAAATGATTCACAAAATGTCCACCAAAGCCTACATTCCATAACTGTATAGCCTCCAACTTAATATTTAGAGAATGTATTACCTAATTGGACCATGTAATTTCTGAATGAACCTTTTGCTACTATATGGGTTAGTCAAACCTGATGACAAAAGATAATCAATTGTGATATTACCATGCCATAAAACCAATAAAACAGCTCTATAACACAAGTAATAACCGTGAGAGTGCAGGTAGTCAAGTCTTACCTTAACACCATAGCACAGCCGCGCAATACACTAACAAGTATTAGTAACACTGACAAGTCTATATAATCTAGGTATTGGCAATACAGAGAGTCTTTGGACTACAACAGTTCCAATTTACAGTGTTTTGAGGCTGCGAAAGCACCCCATAAACATCTAAAAATGATATCAAGTATTGTTCCATCATATGTCATGTGTTTTATTCGCATCGATCATAAATGATCTGAAATTAAAAATGATAAAAAAAAGTACATATGTAAGTATTTTATCAATTACTAGCTGAATGCCCAGCATTGCACAGGTATTAAAATACAGCTTATAAACAGTAGCAGGTATTCTGCCCAATGAATTCATTGCATGACGTGTAGCTAATGGGTTAGCTTGTCACTTTATGAACGAGAGGTTCTGAGATCAAATCTTCTGCGATATGGATTTTCATTGCTAAATTTTAATCGCTACAACTGGACATAGGTAACAAAAATGTCAAAAATACAAACACTGATATTTATATATCTGTAGATTAGCTGTGAAAGAAGTGATGCAGGTCCCGATGCACAATAGCGTGGCTAATCAAGTTGCTGGGCCTGAAAGTCAGCAAGTCCTAGCGTGGGCTATCCCATGTGCAGCGTAAGCGATGTAAACAATTGTGAGCTAGTTAATAGTCTGCAGACGAACATGCTTTGTTGCGGGTTATTAGGTTTTAATAACGTCACTCAGTCTCGGTTGCGTGCACCATCTTATTAAAATGTACTCCAATACATGTGCTAAGGAATCGCTTTCTTTATTTGATTAAAGAATTTTTAATAATACCGTCTGATACATATAAAGTAATATATTTATGATCCAACATACGGCGGACTAACACACGGCGGAGGTGTTGTGTTGTATGATTAACACCGACTGACAGCGATATAGTGTGAACCAGAATTTACACTAAAACACCCCATCTTAAGAATGGAGTCATAAGTCGAAGAACCCCTGTATTTCAAACTTGCTTAACAATAGCAGCGAAATATGGTAGAGCTTAGCTGTCTGAGAAATGAATGTCAATGCAAAGAGTGAGACAAAATGCTGATACCTCTTTCACCCCTCACAGCCATCCTTAAACTCACTCCTGCCATGTATTTGGCCATTTTTTTGATCACTTCACCAGTTTGCAGAGCCAACTCGAATGTAGGTGATATGCAGATACACTGTAAATATAAGCGAAGGCATAAATCTCAGTCATAAAAGTTGTACGGAAACTCCAATGAAACTTATTACTTAGACTTTTAAATGGCTTACATTGAAACCGAGAACCTGCTTTTTTTGAGCGGGCACCTGCTTTTTTTGAGCGGGCACCAACTTTTTTAGAGCAGGCAGGTGATTTAAGTTAAATAGCCAACTAATGATTTATTATCCCACACATGACAATGAGCGCTCGACTCCCACACATGACAATGAGCGCTCGACTTTATGGCACGGAAGATAATTTTAAAACTTATTTTACTGGAAGACACATTGCTATTATCTGGTGATGACCGGCATTAATCTTGATAGCAACAGTTTAAATACAACAAGCGACATGTTAACACAAATAAAGCGTCAGTGCTAACATACATTAGGAGTGTTAACATGTTATGACATGTGCTAACACGCATGCATATTCAGCAATAAACTATGGCTTTATACACACTAAAAAATGCAACTCCAAAAAAAATGTATAAAAATAGAAAAACGATAAACTTTAAAAGCCAAGCATACAAATGTAAAGAGGATTTATAGAAATAAAACTAACTGATGTACCTGCGGGTACCTTAGGCTTGCATCCACTCTGCTTAGCATGCAACAAACAAAGGCAGCGGTTTTACCAGTACCAGACTGTGATTGGGCTATCATGTTGGCAGGTCTGCAAGCAGAATATGAGAGTAGCGATGTAGCAACTCATGGGCAAGTCATTAGGAGTGCATGAGATGACAACTCATGCGCAAGTCATTAGGAGTGCATCAGATGACAACTCATGCGCCAAGTCATTAGGAGCGCATCAGATGACAACTCATGCGCAAGTCATTAGGAGTGCATCAGATGACATAAAAAGGTTTTCAAATGAAATAAATTTGCTATTTTTGTCTCAAAAAACACTTACGGATCAGCTAACAAAGCAGGAAGTGCGGACTCCTGAATTTTAGACGGAAAACTAAATCCCATTCCATATATCCCTTTGAGGAGTTCAGGTTTCCTGAAACATTTCAATCAGTGTGAGAAACGGCTTCAAGTGCGGACTTGGTTAATGATAATCATTAAGCAAGCAATTAACTCACCGTGTCAATGCATGTCTGGTGACACCAAAAGGAGGCTAAACTGGAAAGCCAGAAGCTTGAGCATAAGATACATGAAACCAGCAAACACGTGTCCAAGGAGACAAAAGTAAACCTGGTGATGGCATCCTCAGTATTAATATAATCACACATGCTCGCAATCGGAATAAAATAGGCACAAATTGCCTCTAAACCAGTGGTTTTGAACCTAGGTTCGATCAAATCGGTTTAGTGGAGATCTTTCTTACAGGCAACAGCAGAATTCACACAGATTTAAAAGATCATGTCTTCATGAAAATATATGTAACTTGTAGTAAGTTCATGCGTTGTACTATTTTTGTTCTTTGAACCCAGTGATATTAATCCTCAGTTCATTTTGTACACCAGTAAAACATACCTATACCATCTTGAACATGAAAATAATCATATTTTATTTTTCAATAAAGAATAGGGTGACAGTGCATATTAAACTGGTTAGATTCAGTACATCCAACAAGATTAAGAACCACTGTTATAAAATGAAAGTACATATGAAACTGGTGGGATTCAGTACATCCAACAAGATTAAAAACCACTGCTATAAAATGAAAGTACATATGAAACTGGTTGGATTCAGTACATACAACAAGATTAAGAACCACTGCTCTAAAATGAAAGTACGTATTAAACTGGTTGGATTCAGTACATCTAACAAGGTTAGGAACTACTGCTCTAAAATGAAAGTACATATTAAACTGGTTGGATTCAGTACATCCAACAAGGTTAAGAACCATTACTCTAAAATGAAAGTACGTATGAAACTGGTTGGATTCAGTACATCCAACAAGGCTAAGAACCACTGCTCTAAAATGAAAGAACGTATTAAACTGGTTGGATTCAGTACATCCAACAAGGTTAAGAACCACTACTCTAAACATTAAAAAGATAGCTAAACATTGATCACAGGCTAATATAGTAAATAACAGAAAGCTGGTACAAGAAATACTTACAGATGAAGAGCCTCAAAAGACTTTACAGAATACAAAGGAGATTTAGGGTCTTTGTGCTGCACCTCAATATCCGCTTTGCTGGTTACTAGCTTCTGATGCAGGATCTTATTCAGAAGCGATGCATCACTCGCGGTTAGTTCTGAAAAACATGGCAACTCATCCACAGCCAACATACTTGCAGCCATCGTAACGTAACATCAAATAACTCAGCCAATTTCTAATTGCTTTATTTTCTGCTTATAAAGCTGCGAGTAATTTAGAAAGCTGATTTAAGTTCAATTGCAATTTTCGTCTTTATGTTTGCTATGCAACAGTGAGAAATAGAATAGGCGAATGATACACGTCACGTAGGTTCACATTAACATCATCAGAAAATTATTTAAAGTACTCTATTGGTTTTTGAAAAGCAGCAAAACTCGGTAGGAGCGAAACATCTATCCAAGAAAAAGCTTAAGACTGATTAGTTTCAGCCTGATGGGGCTCATAATATGGCTCTATGTACTTACTATGACAACATGTCAGCCATGTTTGCAATAAATCTGAAGATGCTCAGGCTACTACATCCCTGGCAACAAATTTAACTGTTAAACAACTGCAAGTTAAAAACAGATTTTTATCATAATTTTTATTTTTCATCATAATAATCACTCCTACATCACCAACATGTTCATGGCGGAAGAAGAAAAATACTCTATTATTTAGCTAGCGAATGGCTGACCTGATAAAAGTACCATTTTATATGACGATTGATATAAAACAGTTAACAAAACCTTTTAATATTGTTTTCTGGCTTGATTACTAGTTTAATTCTTCTCAACACGTTGAGCTAAATATGAAAGCATAGCATTCATCGCTATCTATACTTATGATCATTTAAATGGCCGTACAACAGCAACACAAGCAAAATTTACCAAACGAAATGAGTAATTTTAGCAAATCTATGTTTTGTTCAGTCACATCCCTTTTCCATGTTGCTATATCACTACAATGCTCTTCAGCTCAGGTCTTGTAAAAGATCACTCACTACAAAATAACTCCCATTTTGTAGCTTAAGTTTTCATGACTTGAATGAAAATAAAAATCATCAGATTGCGAGCTTTTTTATGTTATGTTGTAGTTGTTTTTTCAACAAATGACAAACTGTATATTCACAGCCATCGAGCGAAAACTTGTCACATATAAAAATTAAACTGCTTAGTAAAGCCTTACAACAAACCTTTATCTTCGGGCTCAGTTGACGGTGCGTCACCCATAGGTCCTGGTTTAACTGGGGCACTAGGGCCAATGGTTAAGCCTCGCCCCATACCTCTGCCCTTAGAAGGCTTTTCAGGCGCAACTGCTAAAGAGCTCAACTGAAAAGCAAAAAAATGTGGTAGAATAAACTCAGCTTTATACTACAATGTTTCTACAAACGAAATCAAATATAAGCAACCTGTTATAGAACTGACAGCACTTATGGCAGCATATCCGTCAGCTGTGAGAAATTTAGAATGCTATTTTCTAACAAAGGTTATATTGACAGCAAACGAATTTTGCACAGAAATATGTTGATTGAAGTCTGGTCCATCGGATCATTGGGTTGATTTACAAGATTGCCTAATCAATGAACTTTTTACAACTAATCATCTGGAATCACCTTCACTCCTCAAACATTTTAATTTAAGGACCATTTTTTAGCACTGACTAGATACCCTAACAAATACACTGTGGGGGTTTTCCTATTATACTATAACACAGCTGTAAACAAGTACACAAACATTTTAAAAGTTACCGACATTAAATTAGTACATGGAGTTAAATGGTATACAAGCAGAATTCCTACACATTGCAGGTAAAATACAAAATACGTCAAGACTAAAATCTATTTGACTTACTTTGTCCGCAGCTGCTGCACCCCAATCATCATCAGCCATTTTGATATGATGCCTGCAAAAAACATTTAATAGCAAAACGCATAGTACGAATGTGAAATACTGCACTACAATATAAACTATTGGATTTCAGTGTTGCATGGTTGTATCGTTAACAGGATATTTTTATATCCTCCTTTTTATTGTTTAATCACATTGGTACGAAATCATAAGAAATGTGCAGACAACTTTAATGAAAGAAATCGCAATCCTATCAAAGCACAAACTGTCTATCAAAATGCACAGATGAGGTCAAATAGGTCTCTTCATACAAACAATAGTACAAAAATATATAAATGGATTAAGGTTTGAAAAACGGCAACAGCTAATATTTCAGCTTACCTTAAACTGAAAACACACTAACCTCAAAAGTTAATAGGTAAAGGCAGGTGTACTATTAGTCAATATGATGGTTTGTGCAACTTGATTCATGAGAATCATGTCTAAAATTGTGTGTAATACAGCTGAGCCTTGGCTAATATAGTAGCTGCACTACTGTGATAATTGTGGTGAGCTGCTGGTTACCTAGGTCCAAATAAATAAATCTAAATGTATGCTAGATCAATATTGATGATAGAAATCGGATACCTCCAGGACAGGGCAAACAGTCTTTGTGATAAAATAGACAAAATGAAATGGGTAATAACTGAAATAGAAAATGATGGGCAGAAATTAATCAAATCTTTAATCACAATTTCAACTCAAAAAATGCTTTACTAATTACTGTTTTAGCATCACTTTAACTGCCTATGACATGAAGCAACAAGATCTAATCCTAATCATGATAGATGGATAAATACTGCTTGTTTGTCTCGTTTCTAACAAAGTGTAAAATAATCTGTAACTTTTTGGTGATTTTTAGCAGTTCACCTAAGGGCACTAAGTACACCTAAAAACAAAGTTCTGCATAATAACACCGCTTGCAGAATAGGCGATTTGAGAGATAAATGGCTTACCTAAAGTGTTAACTGTAACTTAGAACCACATGCAAAATTAAAAAAAAATTTTGACTTTAGACAAATCAATATTTTTCAAAAAAAAAAATCATGATTTCAATGAACCATTTTGTTCTTACAGCAATGCTAGTCAGTTAAAGATTGCTGGGTTGATAAAAGTCAAGCTGGTACTCGAACTAACAATAAAACCGCTGCTATGAGTGCTAAAATACCAGAAATACAAAATGAAGCAAAGTCCCACAAAGATCTAGGAGAGAGAATACATAAATCTACCCAGGTAGCTAAAGCAGTAATACAACTTAACCACGCTCAGATGTTTAGTAGATACAATGAATTGGCCTAAATATAACAGCTGAGGTATAGAAAATACACACAAATTTTTTTTAAATTGGAGGTTTTTAAACGGAAAAACAAATATGTCATAATAAGAAGAGCTAAACATAAATCAGATAAATCTGACCAGATTGCATGCTAGAAATCTGGTTAAAAATCTTATGACAAGTGTATTGGAGTGATACAAAACACACAGATGCCATACAGTACAAAAGGTACACAAAGGAGAATGTAAGGCGAATTAATATTTTGTATTAGCTTAGTAAATGATGAATGGCATTAACATTAATAGTCCTTCATTGTAATATTCAGCGTAGAATTAGACAAAAACAATAGACCGAGTTTTATGTTGGTAGCCTTTGTGTTATGGAAACTATATTTCTGCTTACCTAGCATTCAGGCTTTCTACCACAGCTTCTTATATAACATGCTCCAGTTAATATATAAGGTACACCATTGTTATGCGGATGATGTTTTATTATTGATTTCATAGACTATATAAGTCTTTTTTCACAGGCAGTAAATAAAAAGCAATCGGTATTTGGTATCTGTGTGGTTGCATTACAACACTTGAAGAAAACAGATTTTGTGACACAAGTTTAGTTAAAGTACCTAAAACTTGAAGCCCACAATTACAACTTGAGGTAACAGATGGTAATCACCAAGGGCCTTTAAAGTATCCAAGTGTAGAAAACGAGCTGCATGTTCCAACTGTGTGAATATTATGGATAATTACACTCGAGTATCATTATCAAGTATCATTTCCAAGCATTTACAAACAATTGTGATATGTCAAGAGATACATAACATGACAAAATGAGATAAATGGTTGAGATTATGTTGTATGGAAATACTGCGAAAAATACCAATACAAATAGGGAATGCAGCCAGACCACAGGATAAGCATATAATAAGTACAAGCAGCAAGACGCCCAAAGACATCAAAAGATCCAATTATTAAAAAATGTCAGAAGCAAATTAGAAATTTTAAAATTGGAGGAATCAATCATAGAAAGTGTATCAACACCCGAAACACATACCAAAGGGAAGTCAAAGCAATCAAACTTACCAACCACCATCATCAAAAAACCACCAGAGAAACATAAGAGACGAATCAAATGAGTCACATCCAGATTTACCACTCCCGTCAAACATGACCTAGATACCAGAAAAAAGCCACAAGCTCCACCCTACATGCCGACATCACGTGCACCAGCTGAAAGACTTACACAAACAAGATATCTTCACACGCCTGACAAAGCATTGAACCTTAACACTCAACCTACACCCACAGGCCGGCAATCCCACATGCCAGACAACTATAAAAAAGAACAGCTCCAATGGCTCAGCATCTCTATCTGCCGGTTGATCTACCTCTCACTCCTCAAGGACCTGTTGAGGCTTCCTCTGCCTCTGGAGCCTCCCTCTCTCTTTCCTCTGCCTCTGGAGTTTCTATCCTTTCTGTACGTCTGAAGCCTCCCTCTCTCTTCCCTCTAGCGTCTCTATCCTTTCTCTACCTCTAGAACCTTCTTTTCTTTTTCCTCTGGACCTTCTACCTTTTCCCTACCTATGGAGCCTCCATCGCCATCATCAGTTGATCCTCTTGTACTTCCCTATCTCAACTACCGAGTCTCTACATATAAGTACTACCATGACTCTCGTCTGACTATTGAAAGTTACACCCGTATGGACCGAACAAGCGAACATGGATGACCATTTGAGTAAGGGTCTAAAAGCTTTTAATAGCTATTTTAAACTATTGTCATTAATATTATTGTTGTTAGTTGTTATTAATAGAATTTTGTTGGTTGTGTATTTCAATTGTTGGACTTATAGAATAAAGAACTAACTTTCACTGGTAATTATCAGTATTGCCTAAAAACAGCTTAACACCTTCATTTGTACCTGAACCAGTAATAATCAAATTAGTTCCCACAAGCTAAGCAAAAGTGCAAAAACTAAACAGTCAAAATAAAATAATATGACAAGCAATTTCAACGCTGATGTTGTGCGTAGATTCAGATCAGTTATGCATAACATAATTTCTCCCCCCATAACATTGATACAGATATTTCAGTGCATGAAAAAGCTTTAACGTTTCTTGTTTTATACACTTTTTACTTTTGGTATATTTTATATGAAAATCATTATATTTGCCAAGACATTATGGCATCAACTGGTACTAACAAAAAGTAGTATAGCAGAGTCTGCGCAGATTTCTTTTGATGTATGCCAAAAATATAGTGTATTGTATAAGATTATATTATGATAGAATGGTTTGTCAAAAATTTTCGTTAACCCTGGTATCTCGAATTTTAAATAAGATTGCACCTGAATGTCTTAGCACTTGACGCACGAAAAAGTATATTATAGAACACTAGGACTTTTTTATGCGTTTCAAGGTGTTACTCTACTGCCAACAGTTAATTGTTATACATAAACCAAACTTCTGTATTGGAACATACTATGTAGGCAAAGTGAAAAGCAATTAACGGGTTTTAAGAGCAGCTGGCCAGTTAGTTAATTGCTGAATAAAAATTGATTCAACTTATCAATTTCAAAACTATATTCCATAAATGCATTAGCTCAAAGAGCATCTTTTATACACGCGACTACAACTCATTTTGCAGAAGTTTCCGTTGATTTACCTAGTATAAATAAAATGGCAAAACAACCCTCGTTGATTTTATGACGTGCACGCAGCGAGAATTGTAAAACAGAAATATTATAATAAGATCTCATTGTTTAGCAACAACGGGGCTGTCAACATAACTCGACAGCATGTAGTATGTGTATTCGCCAAATACCTATTATTCATGTAAGTATGTAGGTATGTACATATTCCAATGGGTATGGTCGCCGGTCGGTACCATCGCCCTCTCTTGGCCTAAGACTAGTTGTCGTTAAAAAAACGCATGTCCTGTGATTTTAACGCATCAAAACTACTGGGCACCACGCTTGATGCAATACGTTTAGGGTAGGTAGATTCCCAGTTTGCTCCAATCATAACACGGAATAGTATAATTATTGTAGAGGTTCATTAAATATTGCATTTTATTATTATAGTTACACCACCCACCAATGAGACATTATAGCTTGTTGATATAGGCGAAATATTTAAGGAAATAAATTTGCTATCATAAATAACTTCTGTAGTTTTGTCCTAGAATGTTAAGTTTCTAGAATTGACGATAACGTACTTAAATGTTTGACAGATTTGCGCTGCTATGCGTTATAGTTAGTAAAAGGTAATAGTTTTGTTTGATTACAATTTTTGAGAGGTAAATCGCCAAAGTTATGCGTGCTAATCAGCTAATTAAATACCAGCGAGTATTGACTTGTAACGCTGTACGAAACACTTTGGTTCCTTGCTCTACATAATACGCATTCCTTGTTTTGTATAACGAAGGCGCTTATACGATCAGCTAGAAGATATGTGCTGATATGCCGTAGTCTTGTATTTTAGCACTATCATGCCTGCCGGAAAGAAAAAAAGTTACAACCTTGTTAAATACGAGCAAACGCAGAAGAGACGGGCCGAACAAGCGGCCAGAAAGGCGCACGCATCTCAGCGTAAGGCTGGGTCTTATTTGTCAGAAGATGAACAGCTAATTAGTTGGAAGCTGCACCTCAATAAACTTGGACTGGAACTACGAGATATTCCTGCTGATGGGTACGTTGTTTGTTTACTTTTGTCTATGTATATATTCTGTTGAATATCAGTTATTGACATTTTATTTCTCATTGTTCATTATTCACGTTCTGCACAATTTTAAACGTTCCTTGCTTTGTTCTTTTAACACTTAACCCAATACTGTAAATCTCATTGCTTGAGCAGATGTGGAATATGATAAATAGGCTATTATCAAGTTAGCCTATTTATCATATTCCACCATTCGTTTAAAATAGGATTACTTTTATGTTTTAATAAGTATGTAGAAATTCAATTTTTAAGTTATGTTGCAGGAACTGCCTGTTTCGAGCATTAGCTGACCAGCTTGATGGAAATTCATTAAACCATATGCGATACAGATCAGAGGTCTGTGATTACATGATCGAGCACCAGAAAGATTTTGCTCCATTTTTAGATGACACAGACACTTGCTTTGATAAATACAGTAAGTTTGTGGCACTTCTTATAATCATTGTAGTTGTTAACATATAGGCTACCTGCCACGTTGGATGTATGCACTTCCAATTTTGCATCTTTTTGACTTCTGACATTTGGATTGTTGGATATTTGGAAGTGATTACATGGACATTGGGCTGCAGCATCTCCTTTAGTGTTGTAAAAGATAGTTTTGGTATAATGAGAGCAATTGATAGCTTTTAAACAAATGAGTTGAGGTTCCGCAGTGGGTCCCCATGTGCACTTGACACGCATGTATTCATTGATTATCTTGTCCATAACGGTAGCTAAATTACACAACTTGGTATGCACCCTCCTTGACCAGGAGAAGTGTCATTAGCCGTGACAGTCGCCTGAGACTAGCTATGGCATGTCAGTCGTCGCCATGATCATATTATCTTGAACTACTCTCAGCCACTTTATCTTCATGGTGTACTGATAAGGTTGAAAAGTGAGCTCAAAATGATGATATATTTTTTAAGTGGCTGTCAAAGAGGAATATCAATAAGCTTGGCCTGCTCATTCATATAATTAGTAATATTATTTATATAATTGATAATTCTACAATATAGGGCATTATGTAATATGCATGCACGAGGTCATGAACTGAGTGTCCTAAAATGGCTACATTGGCCTAATGGTAGTTGTAGTCAAGCTCTAGCTTCTTTCAGATGAAAATTGATGTTGTTTATTTTAAATTTTGTAGCCCGTATTTCTCATAACATTATTTACGAAATGAATACCCGATATTGCGTAGGTAATAAAAAAGTTTTTGCGCAGGAAGTTTCTTTACCTAATGCATTTGCGCAACTGAAGCCAGCTTTTACTTATAATTGAGCTTATAATCGTTACGTTACGCGTCATGATCCCTCTCGCACGCATGAATTTCAAGTACGCTAGTAGCAGAGATGTTCATAAGGCTTTAAAAATTATTCAAATAAATTTTGCATCACATGTCGTGAAAGAATCGATTCAATTTCCAATTCATTCCAAAACATCGCAATTCAATTCTCAATTGTTTAGCTATCCTAATTTCGATAACTTAATTCAATTCTCCCAAATAAACAACCAATTCTTACTAAAAAAATTTCTTATGGCAATACCGTATATCAATAACCCACGATTACTAATTTAGCTACATGCATTAGCTTAGTCTAATTACTGTTTGTATAGCAAATATCAACTACGCATATTTCACTATGGACTTCATTGCTTCTCCGATGGAATTAAGTCATACCTACCATTTTTTGCTGTCTTACCCTCGGTATGTTTGTTTTGAAAACTGAGTTTCTGTCATATGACTTCAGTTTAAAGGTTATTGGAATCAGCCAAAAATTCTGCACATGATTCAATGTGTTTGAAAAACAAAATGAATGTTTAAAGGTTTACTTGCAATAAAATTCACATTACAGTTATTTGGTATCAAAAGATTCACCATGTCTTACTCTGTTGTGTCGTAGGTGCCAAATATGTGGAAATGTGATTACAAGCTCTCAAAAGCTCAAAAACGAAAAGCCGCCGTAGATTTGAATCTCTTTATTTCGATGACGTAGCCATGAAATTTGGTTATTGTCTTGCCACGTGATGTTCTCACGTGAATTGAAAGGCCAATAAAAAGCTCAATATAAAACTTGTCATAGCACTAGTCTATGACAAACACTTCGGGTTTTACCGAAGACCCCGTATCAAATATAGATGCTCGCTACTTTACAGTTTTGTTTCGGTTTGGTCTAATCGGCAAGTCGTAATCTGATCATGTGACCCAATACTTCGCAAATAATTTCTGCAGCACTTTTCAATTATCACAAGTGACCAACAGGCTCGTCACGATTATCAGACAATGATATGTACTCCTTCGACGTAAGGCTAAAAAATTAAATGAATTTTTACGGTAAGTTATAAGATATCACTGCTAAAAGTGACAGCATTACGATGGCGATAAAACAGACGCGTAAGAACAATAGACATGGTTTTATTGAATGGGCGAAGTATATTTGTGAAAATATTTCGACGAATAAGGTTGCATGAAAGTGTAAACAGAAACCACCTCTCACAACTACGTCACATTTGAGCCGTTTTGGAAAGAGAATGTAAACTACGGCGGTCTCGTGTGGCTGCGATTTTCTGTTCGTTGTTGAGCTTTTAAGAGCTTTTAATCACCTTTCCACATATTTTGCACCTACAACACAACAGAGTAAGACATGGTGAATCTTTTGATAGCAAATAACTGTAATGTGAATTTTGTTGCAAGTCAACCTTTAATATTTTGTAGTTTAGTAAAACCGGCTGCGCAAGGAAAACGCTATCATTTTTGCAGGTTTACCAGACACACATCCAATGTACATATGTAGTAATCAAAAATTTCTTTGGTCTATTGTTGAAGAATTTCGCTAGCAGAAATACACTTGGGTAGCTGTTTACAATTTTTCTTTCATCCATCCTAAACTGGAAATGTCTGGTAGTAACCAATAGTATTTTTGCAAGCGCTACATAAGTATGTGCACAATTGTGTAGCACATTGGGTAGTACAGCTAGTGATTCCAATAAGTAAATAAAACATTTGTTGATATGTACTCATAGTCGCGTCTGGCTTGAGAAACACAGTAGATTTTCATGCCAGTTGACTGATGATTATTATCACTCCAGTACCTTCAAAGACAAACCAGCAAACAGTAATACAAATTTTTAGCTTGGGTTGGTCGATATGTAGGTGGATAATTTGGCATAATGCAGGTATGTTTTACGGATTGGCGAGATAAACTGTTTACATTAGTAAAGATTTAGCAGCTGCCAAACTTTACTTATTCAGTTTCCTTTTCAGGTCATGTATATGTATTTAAAAAGCCATTCAAATGCTCATGTTTTGGCCAAAATCGTCAGAATCTGTCAGGCAAAAATGCCAGGAATAAGTGAGGCATAAACACGTCATTAGACAGATATGATGAATGGAGAAATTAGATTCCGTTAGTGGCTCAATTTCACACACTGACAGTTGGTGCTAGAGCGCTGGTATCGGAGAGCAGCTATCTGCAGTAGCTGACTGCAAGTTTATGACCTTCTAACAAGACTTTGTAGCCAGGAATTATGTCAGCAATTCTAATTTTTAATAAGTTTAGGTTTTTGAAGGATGAAATATCGTCACCTGTATTCGTCTTGTAAATTGCATGTCTTTGATGCCGCCACCAATTCTCGCATATGGTGCAACATCAAAGATTAACAAAAAATGTAATAGTTAAACTGCTCTTTTTAAACATTTTTGTCAAAACACAATATTTGACCAGTATTTCAGCCATGATGTTTACCATCCTTTAGAAGACGTATTCTCGACGCAGTGTAATTCAAGCGACTCATTAGATTTCCACTCTTCTGTTGTAGGCCGCCATTTTTTAAAGGTGTCACAAACAAAATTTGAGAATTAAGAAATATGAGACTGAGTTTTACAGTTAGAAAGGAGCAACTCTTGTATCTTCCTGTTTCATTTAAATTTGGGTTGATGTTCCATTTGTATAGTGTATTAAAAATTACCTTAATGAGTGGACCGCTCAAAGGTACAGTGGTGTGCGAAATATACCCTACTGGACCCTTTTTGTTGGAAAACTAAAATTATCATTTACAATATTGTTACTCATTGTGAATTTAGTCAATAGACAAATTATATATTAAATTAATACTCATTTTGTCCTGATTTTAAATATGTAAACCAAACAGCTGTGAAATTAGGTTTTTGAATGATCATGCAAACTACAGTTATTTTTTAATTAAAACTGTCAAATTACAACATTGTTACTCATTGTGAATTCAGTCAATAGTCATAAATTATATATTAAATTAATCTTCATTTTGTACGGATTTCAAATATGTAAATCAAACAGCTGTAAAAATTTTTTAATGTACAGTGGATGCTCCTATAATGTATACCTCTTATAACGTAAATTCTAGATAACGTCGGTCTACCAATCCGAATGTCATGAGTTAAAGTATCGTCGAAAGTTATCTTTTATCCTAACCTTCACTCCTGGATACAGATAGACGACGACCAGATGGAACACCTTTTTATAGTAAAAATATTTTGTTGTTTTGCCTTGTTGCGCACGTAAAAATATTTGTTATTAATTTTATTTTGCCGAACAGATTTTTCTGTTTAAAAAAAATAAGAAAACTGTTGTAAATGGATGTCGAAAAGGTGCAGTTCTCATCAACTTTTAAAATTATAGTCTATAAAACCAATGGGATTGATCGTTAAAAAAAATTTGTCGCTGCAAACCAATAATACTTAGTTCTAGAACAGCCTCCAATTTAAATGAGATGGTCAAATTTTTTCTTGTTATATCGCCAAAAGTGAGAGTTTAGAAAGATCTTGGAACGGATTAGGCAATTTACATGTATTACTGTTCTTATAACCCAAATCCCAAAATTAATTAAAGAACTACTTTGATTATAAATCATTAGCGTGGCACTGTTATTAATTATTTTGATGGTGTCGCTTTCAAAGTTTTAATGAAAAAACCACTAAGCTTTGGTGTTAGAAAATGGACATTACATTTTTTAGAAAATGGTCTTACATTACAATGTTTAAAGACATTTTTAACGCTTCAAGGTTAAAATACGCCATAAGAATGGCTGTTATCACGTTGTTCGGTGTTCCTGAAGAGTATGCTCATCGTATGTCCAAGTGGTGGGCAAATAGAGGTGGCATTTAATTATAGGGTGACGTTGTGTTTTTCAACCCTTCTATAGTGGCGTTTTATTAGAGGTGGCGTTCAAATAAAGGTGGCATTCAAATTGAGGTGGCATTCAAATAAATCCGGCATTCAAATAAAGGTGGCATTCAAATAAAGGTGGCATTCAAATAAAGGTTTTTCACCAACTGTATGAAATTACAGTTAGTCGACAATTCTGCTAGTCATATCAGATTCGATACAATAAGTGCTGTTTGCCTCGGTATATGTACATACAGTACACATTTGACTGGCTAATATTTTTGTTTACTTTCCTTGCAGTTTCGAATCTAAGGAAGCCGGGGACGTTTGCCGGTAATGACTCGCTAGTTGCTTTTGCGCGTCTCCACCGAGTTACTATTGTGGTACACCAGCTAGACTCAGCGTCATTTAGTATTGATGGATGTGACAACAACGAGGGAGTAGCAGAGCTGCATCTCACTTACCATCATGGAGAGCACTACTCTAGCATCAGAAGGCTAGGTGACAGGTCTTCCACACCTGCCCGCATAAAGTTCTCTCGCACGCAGGTTGGTTATTACGAGTGCCATACATAATTACTCATTAATGTTATTAATATTAATTATTAATATTAAGGTTTTTACAAGTGCCATACATGACATTCATTACTAATGATATTGATAATAATTATAACGTTGATAATAATAATGTTAATGGTATTTCTAATTGCTAAGTTATCATTGTAAGTCTCGGAAAGTTTTTAACGTTTGCAATTTTTTAGAGAAGGATCTGCTAAGCATCTACAAAAAGTGCGATTGTTTAAAAATAAATGAAATAATTTGATTGGCTAAAGCAATTTCAACTACTTTTCTAAGACTATGGATTATCAACTTAACAGATCCTTTACAGTTGAGATGAGTTGTTTGTTGCACTCATCGATATTAGACTCACGTATAGTCTGGTTGTCTATTCAATCATCTATCACATGTTTTATTGCTTAAACTAGCTAAAGTCGTACCTTATTATACCATTTATTTCGATATCTCAGTCTCTTTTTTCACTATAAGCAAGAGATGTATGAGAAGTCTTTATAAGTGCAGGTCTAAATTTCAACCTTGTTTGGTCAATTGTTCATTTAGAAAGAATGCTATTAGATTACTCAATTTACTAGTACAGTAGCCTCGTGTCTTGCTGTACATACTCTTTTAACTTGACATTATAAGTTTGAGATTAAATTGCTGTGTTTGTATGATTATACGTTTATTTGTAGATAATAACTCCTTTCATGGGTTTTCTTCTTGTTTCATGTGAATAGCTTCGAGTTGCTTCTCTTTACTACATAGTCGATTGTTGTAGACAAACGATACGGAATCCCAGTCGTACCAGATGGAAATTATTTCTCGTAGCACTGGCTGTGAGGTGAGTCGTCAGATAGAGTAATATAAGCTGTGATCGTTATACAAAGGTGTGTTCGTTGGGCGCGGAGTCCATATTTAGATTGCTTTATCTTTATCTATCGCAGGATAATCAGCTGATAGAGCAGAGCTTAGAGGAGTGCGAAGGGGACTTGGATGCAGCTATTGGTATGTATCATACTATATATTTTATCTTGATAGCTTAGAAGCATTCCTCAACTTGAAGTCATCTACATTTGTGAATTGCTGCAGATAAACGCTGGTCTCGATTTATGTTCTCGGCCACACAGGCTGTAAGACTTCACTAAACTCGCTAGCACCAGTTTTCGGAAAATCTGCTTCATTTTTGCTGATAAATTTGTCTTTACTGTCTTTAGAAATACTAGTTCCTCATCTTTTGATGAAGTGTTATGAGGCGTAAATGAAATTTCTGTGTCCAAAAGCTTATACCATAGCTAGCGCCATTTGTTAAAAATCCCATTCGTTCCACTCCTTAAATTCTAAAATATTGTCTGTAAGTATCTGTTGATAGTTTCATTACTGTCTTGCAGCGTTAATTGTTAGTTGAATTTAATTGCAAATAAAAAGGTTTTTGAATGTCCAAAATGGTGGCTTTATCCAAGCTTCATCAGCTTAATTGAATATAAGTTCTTTTGGTTTAAGTAAATGTAAAAAATGGTGTGTATAGTTTTCATAACAATCACATAAAACTTACACAAAAATCCTTCTGCTTTAATGAGTCATGTAATGTGAATTTTGGCCACTGTTTAACAATTATAGTTGTCTACAGATTTTAGATTACAAGTTTAAAAAGTTTCTATACAAATAAAACAAAGATTTCGTGCAGCGTGCTTTGCAAAGTACCTTTTAAACAGCGTGAAACTGTTCTAGATTACACTCAAACCTTGACATACAATGTTGATCTCCTTCGATATCGCTTCGTATATTAAAGCTGTCATATGCTGAAGCGAATAGTCTTATAAAAATACATAGGTTTTGTTTAATTTGTTACAGGTGTAAACCCATGATAAAGATATCAAGTAACATTGTGCTACATCAAAACGAAATGTAAAAACCTAAATTATATGTAAAAACGTTTCTAATTATGAGTATTAAATAAAAAGGATCTTTATTGTTACTTCATCTTAGAGACATTTAAACAGAACTGTAGGCTTAACAATGGGTATGTTTGGTAATAGAGGGAGTGATAGAAATACACGGTGTGAATCATTCACTGACATACACTATACTTTTTTATTCCGAACTTTTTTTATAATATTGTGCACCAAGGAGTGATTATACTACTATACGCAGAATTATATCTATAGGATTCACCTTTAATTAAAGCTGAATCATGGGTATAAATGAAAAAAGCTGGTTGGCTGTGAATTCATTCATGATTTATTCTAGCAGTTACATCAGCGTCGTTACAATCATTAGATAATTGGTAATATTACATAGACTACTTTACTCGGCAGTAGTGGTGTAAAAAGTAGCTATACAAGAGATGTAAATTCTCAATGTTTAGTTGGCGTACTACGAAGCAAGTTTATGTATTTGGGAGTTCCAAATTATACAAATGCTATAATTGATAATACAATAATAATGTTAACTCATGAAGGGCTCTTGCTTCTCGTTTCTGTACTGCATAGTATCTATATATATATATATGTATGCAGACACACAAACGCATATACATATATGTATATGCGTTTGTGTGTCTGGTTTTTACCGAAATCTTAAGAGGCTTTTGATTTGTTTGTGTCGTTTCTATTGCCTGTTTTTGTCAGTGTTCAAACGTCCATAACATCATGACGCATCTCACGCTTACACATTTCATACAGTGAAGATTATCGATTATTGGTAATTACCTGTTATGAAAGACTGCATTAAGTATAGATCAATAACAAGAAATGGACTGACCAAAGGAATTCGTCTTTTACATGTACAAGTGCTGTGAAATGGTAACATAGCATGAAAGCATCCAACGTCAAAAATGCTGATTCAGGAACTAAGTGAGCCGATATTTGATACTTAAAGACTTTCATCATATACAAGGATTCAGTCATTGGTAGATGATTTCACATGGATTCTCCATAAATATACCAAATTTTTTGATGTCTATCTTGGTGGAATGAAACACTTGAGAACAGTGGGATGTTATTACATTGTAAAATCGGACCCCGTAAACAAAATTTAACCAATAAAACTAAAGTTGTGTCAATCTATTTTTTGAGTGGGTCAATTTTATAATCATCTACAAACAAAGATGGTCTCTTCTGTTGGATTGTGATAATCCTTAGTACCTACACGATTTATGCCAAACTATCCGTTCTGGTCTACAATTATCCTTGAGAGATTTACTGACTTCCTCCATGCTGTTCTTTTCAGCAAATTAAAATGACCTGGTTTGGGTATACTCAAAACATGTTAAATAAATTTAGGAGACGGAATTAACTTGCTACTAATAAAATTCATTGTATCCAAACTGTCTTAGATTAGCTACGCTATCTTGAATTAGGATGCTCAGAAAAAACACTAGGAAAATCACCGAGGAAGCATAGCCAACAATGCCTGTCTGAAACCAGTTGAGTCGAGGAAGTAAGCTGAATGCAAAATAGGATTTGGTATTCAGCTAATGGCTGTTAACGGCCAAATCTGCCACTCACAGCTTGACACACTGCAGACTTGCAAAGAATATTTACATACTGGTAGCAAAATGGGCTAAGATGTAATTTTTCGTTCAACTATAATTGTACAAATGACTCAATGGTTCATATAATAAATGGAAAATAAACATAGAATACAGCAGGTATATATTAGAATATTTAATTTCTGTATTTCATATCTATTTAAAAAAGATTCATTGGAATTTGTCGATGCAGTAAAATATATATATGCTATGGTTAGTTGGTGTTATTGCCGGTCCTTAACAATGGCTATAGAAGTGCATGTTTGTCTTGAGTGCCGAGTTACGAATAGTTGTGGAGACAGTGTAGCCAAGATGTTGTTTCATTATCTCTGTAAAGTTTGCATAGCGTTTATTTGGATTATAAAATATGCATATTTGACGTATAATGTATGTTACTTTATGAGTCTCCTTGTACATGTAGCTAATCATCAGAAATGGAACAGTAGGTTTGGGTAAACAGTGGTGCTTGATTCATTACAAGAAAAATGAAATACCTTAACATACATGAAAAGGTTTACCCTAGGACACTTATGTATTCGCGGCATCTAACTTTCGCGTTTTCGCGGTGTCATCCTCTCGCGAAAATTTAATGAGCGAAACTAAACTATCATAACGAACGAGCGAAAACGGCGAAGTTAAATAGCTTTGTTCATTGATATCCACAATAAAATCGTCATATTAGAAATGCAGGCAATTTTCGTCTGTGGTTGGGATCAATGGGAAATTTCTGGTAAACTCATTATAGCTAATACACCGACTGAGCAGCATGGCAAAGCAAATTAAGATTATATCAGTTTAGTCACCGAATTTCTAACTGATGAGGATGAAAGTCTGGTAGGTGAAGTCATAAAATTGCAGAATAATTATTGTAGTGATGAATTTTATTACCAACCAAAAACGATATCAACCCTCATCAGGTCTAACCACATTATCTCTTCCACTGCCAACCATGTACAAATTAGCTACCGGCCTAGTGCCAGCCATTTTACTGAAATTGCCGATATTGCTTCATGATATGTATACAGTATTTTTTCAAGTTCTACTTTAATTATCTGTATAATCACGAAAATCTAAATTGGCTATTATGTCATCAACAACTAATTACCTGTTTTATGACTCGCGCGGGGTAGTTAATGAACTCACAGAAAAATGTTCGTTTTTAGATTAGCAATTCTCAAACAAAAGTTTAAAATTGCTTCGTTGTTTTAGGCTGATTTTATAGAGAAATCTTTGGACAACACAGTCAATTTCATAAAACACTTAAAGACCGTGGGTTATGTGGTCAACAAATAATAAAATCAGGTTACCAGACAATTGCTGAGAAAGTCCAAAAATGCGTTTATGGCAGTGGCCCCTAGAAAACGCATAAATGCGTTTATGGCAGTGTAAGGGTTATACAGTTTTGGTTGTGAAGTTGGTTGCTACCTATCTATTTTTTTTTCTTGGGATTCAAGTGTGAAAGTCACAACGGGAAGAACCTAGACGTCATTGATAGTCTAAAAAACAAATGGCAGCAAGTGATCAAATTGAATTGCCGATCTCACCCACACATTTCAACCTGTGGTTTACAAATACGAACTAGTCCCAAATTGAATTTTTTTCTTATTAGCAAACTGGACCTGAGGAATGTAATCTGTTTTTTCCATTGCATTTATTTTCACATCACTATATTTTCGCACTCATCAGAGCCGCGAAATTAAGTTGCAGCGAAATTTTATTCTGTGTGCTACTCACGAAACTAAATACTAGCGAAATATAAGTGTCCTAGGGTAGGGAGAAACCTTCAAAATGGTGCATATGAGCAGTAGGCCTACATATCTGATAGGAATACTAAAATAAAACTGACATTATAAGGGAACTACATGTATAATAACTAAACAGCAAGCAAGAATTTTAAGTTGTTATGTCGAGCTAATCGAAACTACATTGACTTCTGATATCTAACAAAAATCTGTGAAACCTTAATTGAAAGGCGAGGTGAACATCAGGACCAAGCATGTATGACATTGTCAATTAAAACATCATCAGTACTGTAATTGCTGGATTTTCGTTTATTGGTAAAATCTTTTGAGTTGCCGTCACTATAAAGTTTTAGTAATGTCTAAAATAACTCTCCGGCTTTGTGATAGCGTATCTATAGTTCATGCAATACAAGCACTATTACTAAGTGCTGTCACTGCAATATGATTATTACTTTGTCTTTGTTTGGGGGTTATTATCTTTATTACCATTGTTATCTTCGTCTGTAGATGCTTATGGCGAATCTTTTGTTGACGTTAAGCTTGTGATTATCAACGAGTCGCAGATTTTTGTTCTTTTAAAGCATTCATAGCTCTGAGCTTTCTTCGTTCCCTTTTGTATTTACTCACTTCCCCTTACACGTACTTGTACACACGTCATCCATTGTCTGACGACATTTTCAAAATGATTTGCTTTTTTTATTACAGATTATATCAATTCTCTCTCGTTGGCGCAAAAGACTGACTCGAGTAGCTGTGGTAGCATCAACAGTTGTGCCTATCACTCGGAGCTGAGCAATAGGGTCGACAGCTCTACTACGATAGACTCCGGTGTCTGCACATGTGATTCCAACTCTACTCGTAGCAGCTCGGATATTATTAATTGTGACAATGGTGACTCGGGTAGTAATGGAGCTGGCAGCAAAGGTCAAGGGGAGAAAGTTAAACCGGCACCCAGCAAACCCAAACAGGTTTACTGTCGCCAATGAAATAGTCCGTGTACTATACCAACAATACATAATGCGTGTGTGATACCAACAATACATATATTGGCATCATTTTGCTTTGCTCATTAAAACTTAGTCGTCTGCAACCTGTATTTAAGCTTATCGAAAAACAAAGTCACTAGCAAACACATTATCTTGATGTAACTATAATGCAGTAATCAGCTTTTCAATGTTGTCACCACTTTATTCGCCAAGCCTGGGTAGTAGGCTTATACTCGTCAACAATATTTAATCTTTGACTTTCTACTTTGAGACGGAAAGGTAGTTTGGCAGGGCTCCTGATTATGTCGTCTCAGTTTTAGTCTCTACACTGTAAATCATAAACAAGCTGAAACGTAGTTGATAAAGGTTTCTGAAGAGTTTAGCACTAGTCATTAGCGGTGTGTTTGGAAGTCTACATTACTAGGTGTTAAGCATAGCAATTTTAAGACTTGCAGCTGCCAATGGTTCCTTATGTCACAAAGGATTGTTATAATTTTTGTCTCCGTAATGTGAGGAACTTTTACGAATTGGTGTAACCTTGTCTTTTCCTCAAACATGCATTAGTTTTCTTTCATATCTGTTACTCGTTTGTTTCAGTCGACCAAAAAGTTAAGTAAGGCGGAAAGGAAAAAGGAGAAGAAGAAACGAGCGGAAGAGAGACACAAGGCAGATCATGAGAAGCCTGACCATAGTGCTCCTCCATCTGAAGTTTTTGAAGTTGTTTCTAAAGTTACTCTCTTATCTGTGTAGTAATCGAACAGTCCAATCAGTTTGGGATATCTTTATTTATTGGAATGATTATGAGTAGAAAAACTTATGATGTATTTACTTATTGAACAAATATACCAATCCGTCTTCCGAGATCAAATAAGTTTTTTCACCTTATCACGTGCTGCAAATTTGTGCATTTTACATCTCAATTTTCTATTATTAGCTCTTGTAATGAGGCTGTTCATAATAATGTTATAATGATTGTTCAGCAATAAATTTTGCTCACAAACATTTCAGTATTAATGATTTTTACTTTATACTTGGCCATACTTATGGGATACTTATACCCTTCACGCGTGCGGTGTAATGTGCTTGGAGTTATGCCTCTAGCTTGGTAGGAGTCCCTTAGCTGCTCTGATCCTACATAGAATGAGAAGACGACTCCTACATTTATTCACATTGCCAGATTTCCTCAAAGAATTTCACAACGGTACACATTCGAATGCCCGTTGCAATAGTCTTTGTGGTTTGGCGAGAGTTTGTGAGATCTGCAATGTCTGCGCCCTTAAAATACAGAGTCATTCAATAATTTTGCCTTGGTTTATAATGGGAAAAGATTATTTAGGAAAAGACCAGCGCGCTACTAGGGATGATGACAAAGAAGATAAGCCTATTCAAGGTAATGTTGTCTGTTTGTCATTTTTCAATTATTTTAAATAATAGTCATGTACGGCAAATGTGTATGGCCTGTACGTTTGAATTGCTATTAAACGTTTCACAACAGAGAGATTTCGTATTATCTTTAGCCAATTCTGTCATGGATAGCAGCACATTCTAGTTTTTGTAGAGAAAATATTTGTTGCTATATGAAAATCTAGGATTGGTAAAGACTTTTTTTTGGCATATTTGCTCTTCCTGACTACTGTGTCATTAAATTATGTTATATTTTAGCTTTGGATGAAGGAGACATTGAAATACTGAAGACATACGTAAGTATTAGTTGCTGAAATCCTCACTGCATTTTTTAACTACGCTGATCCAACTTTTGCAGATAATGTTCACTATTGCATAATTGAGGTTGCCAACAAAGGTAATCTTAGATTAATGAACAAATTTGATAGGGCGCTGGACAGTACACAAACTCTATCAAAACACTGGAGACAGACATTCAAGAATGTTTAAAGCGTGTTAATGAACTTAGTGGAATCAAGGAGTCTGATACTGGTCTTGCTGCTCCTGCTTTGTGGGATTTAGCGGCCGATAAACAGGTCCTACAAAGTATGTATTTATAAGCCATGCTTCTAAAAATAAACCTTTCTCATTTTGATTGTAGTATGTGTAATTGATACACTGTAATTATTACAACCTCCAATTTCTTGCTTGATATTATAGGTAAACGTTTTACATGTGTAAATTATTTTTGTAGTTGGAATATTGAAGCAGCTGAACTTTTCTTTACATTGACTGTATAGTTGTAATTACTCATTATGATAATAATCTCTATGGTGTTGAATCATTATTTATTTTGCTGTCACCCTTTCATTAGGCCCACTTGGTTCGTAATGGTTCCATTAGACCTACTTTGGTCCCTAATGTACATAGCTCAAAATAGCAGTGCACCAACACTTCCACTACCGACTAAAACCCAGTAAGATAGACTAATTAGCAGTTCTCATTGCCTGAAAGCTGCAACATTCAATCCAAGTGCAGTCAAATCTCTCTATACATAGCTAGTTCATTATGAGATTTTCGTCATATGTTAAAACCATCACATGTAACAATTAGCCAGTGAAAATACACTGCGTGTATTTAAATAATTTATTCACAATACTAAAACCTATGATAAAAGATTAAACAAAACACTAAATTGTATGTAAAAGTTGAAATTGATAAAGTAAGCTATATATATTTCTCAAAGTCCGTCTGTGGATCTGTCGGTCATTCTGGTTATAGATATTAAAATCTTGATATTAAAATTCCACGTTCTGATAGATTTGAACTCCCGACGAATATATCGACAAGTTTCTTATCCGGACACTCTACCATTGGGCTAGAATGGCATATTGATCAAAGACGTTTTCATATACTGCATACCCCATGCGCATGCTAATTATTTTAGCATTACGCCCACACGTTACGATGCCTCTGTTAAGAAATATTTTGGGACCTACGTTTATGCAACACGATGCTTCTTCGTGTTTTTTGTTAGGGCTAATTTATTCCATCCCATGCTATCGACAATAATTAATCTCAAACTTAGAATTTGGTGATTTGTGTACTGATCATATATGTTATTAAAATATATACATCGATGAACTCGCCATGGCGAGTTATTCGTATCTGTTATACAGTATATCCGGTATCCGTTATAATAAAAATGTTTCGCGATGATAAAATTTCTGCTAAAAGTTTAAAGTTTACTAAAATACATACTAAAACTTCCTTCAAGTATGTGTTTAGTAAACTAAAGTCATTTAAGTTAGATTCAGCGTTTATGTTACATGTCTTTCTCGAAGGTAAAGTCTCTCCACGTAGTACAATCTAATGTTATATTTTTTGGACCCGCAGATCATGACTAAAAAATGCACTAAAGTCATTGTAAGTACCTATAGTTACTAAGGTTAACATAGTATTTTGGTATTATTTTTAATGATGATGATGATTTTTACCAGGAGGTGATTGCATTAAATAATGACTATGGGATTCTATACCACTCTATGTATGTCTATAGCCTACGATATTAGCTTACATGCCAATTTTTCCATGCCACCACTGAAACAAACTGAAATCATATAATTGCATACCAAATAATTTTGGATTGTAATCCTAGCAAAATAGACTATATTTAGCCATTGCTTGCTAATGATTTTACATTTTAAAACTTTTACATTTTTATTTTTCCTTCTAATTTATTTCAATGAAACACTTCTTGAAGTTATGAAATTTTAAATTTACAGCTGTTTGAAAACCTTTACAGTTGTTTTATTTAGTTGTCCAGTACAAAACTTTTTTCTCATGATATGGAGTTTGAAAGTTAGAATGGCAAATGTTGTTATATGTTAAATACAAATCAATTTTCTGTCCAAAAACTTTTTTATTACCCGAGGAACTCCAGGTAGTACAGCTAGTGTTCAATAAAATGAGATTTCTATTGTTACCATTACTTATAGATATACAAACGCAAATGTAGGTCTGAAGGAAGATGTGGTGATAAAGATATGTGATGCACTTATTCTAACAATGTAGCGTTTGAACTAATTTGATATCGACCGATATTACTCTAATCTTTTGCAAATTTGTATTTTAATTTTTTATAACAAAAACGGATATTCCAAACTACGGCATTTTCGTGATTGCTGCAATTAACTGTTCGTTTTTTAGCTTTTAAGAGCTTGTAATCACATTTCTACATATTTTGCACTTACAACATAGCAGATTAAGACATGGTGAACCTTTTGATACCAAATAACTGTAATGTGAATTTTTTGCAAATAAACCTTTAAATAAGCTGTTGATTTAAATATGGTTAAATATTTTGTAACAGATAGAGCTTTCATCAATTAATTGTCTACATTCAGGTGAACAACCTCTGCAGGTAGCACGATGTACAAAAATTATCAATGCCGACTCAGATGATGCCAAGTATATAATAAATGTCAAGCAATTTGCCAAATTTGTGGTTGACTTGAGTGATCAAGTGGCTCCTACTGATATTGAGGAAGGCATGCGGGTTGGGTGAGTATAACACTTTTTCATTACATCTGATTTCTCAATTTACTAACAAGTTGATGGTCTACAGGAAATATTAAATGTTAGAAGCTCTTTAGTAATGTCTGCCATGTTGTAGTTGGGGACTAATCTTCTCACATCAACTTTTTAAATGCTGTTCTTTGGCTGCTTGTGATAGATTTGGTTTGTGGTATTAAGCAAACGCATTTCCACGTTTGAAAACATAAAAATCATTATGGATTATTATGTGCTGTTATGCACAGTTTTCTTAGAAAGAAACTACTTTAATAGGTTTGGCTTATAATGTTTCATGACATTGTCGAGGTAGCCTAAATTATGCTAACACCTTTTGATAGATTTGTGAAAGTTATAACGGTCTAAAGGCTATCATAAGTGCAGTCATGTATTTATGGATTTTAGGTAAATATCTTGAATGCAATTTCTCGAATGTCAAATTCTCGAAATCAATTGCTCGAAAAATACTTTCTCGAGTTATCATTTTTCGAATCCTATATTTCTTTGTTAGTGCAGGTAATAGTGTCGGTTTGTTAGTGCAGGTAATAGTGTCAGTTTGTTAGTGCAGGTAATAGTGTCAGTTTGTTAATGCAGGTAATAGTGTCAGTTTGTTATTGCAGGTAATAGTGTCAGTTTGTTAGTGCAGGTAATAGTGTCAGTTTGTTAGTGCAGGTAATAGTGTCGGTTTGTTAGTGCAGGTAATAGTGTCGGTTTGTTAGTGCAGGTAATAGTGTCGGTTTGTTAGTGCAGGTAATAGTGTCGGTTTGTTAGTGCAGGTAATAGTGTCGATTTGTTAGTGCAGGTAATAGTGTCGGTTTGTTAGTTCAGGTAATAGTGTCGGTTTGTTAGTGCAGGTAATAGTGTCGGTTTATTAGTGCAGGTAATAGTGTCGGTTTAGTGCAGGTAATAGTGTCGGTTTGTTAGTGCAGGTAATAGTGTCGGCTTGTTAGTGCAGGTAATAGGGTCGGTTTGTTAGTGCAGGTAATAGTGTCAGTTTGTTAGTGCAGGTAATAATGTCGATTTGTTAGTGCAGGTAATAGTGTTGGTTTACTAAATTGAATGTCACAAGTTAAAGTCCCAAAAGCAATCCTTTATGAAGCGCTTTACATCCTTTATCATCTCTTCAGCGCGACGATGTCAAGCGAGATCACGAAATGATTAGAGTTAGTTAGTAGCCAACTCTGATCATCTTGTAATCCTGCTTGAGGCTTAGAGGTTTACAATACATACATAGAAGATAGACGAATGAATGAAAACAAATACATAGTTATAATTTTATTGTATGCATAAAAATATTAAAAATTTAAAATAAAGATTAAAATTTAATTAATCAAAAAGGAGATGTTGTATGGTACTGTTCATAGATATTTTTCGATAGGCCTCCCGTTGTCGTAATTTATTACAGTAGTTTGTAGCCTCTTTGCTCAGTAACAACACTTCTTACTGCTTGCAGGAATACCAACACTTCTCAAATATTGTTCAATCTGTAGCTCCTTGAATCTTTCGATATTTGGATTTACAAAAATGAAAGAAGCAACCACGACATTTGGTCTTTGGAAGTTCATACTCTATAGCTCTGACCATGGCCAATTCAAAACCTATCATTATTGTGGCTGGCTCAAACGTCGGGATTTTTTCTTTAACGATCTGCAGGAATTTTCTGTAATTATCTTGAGTCTTGTTTGGTAACAGTGTATAAATGAGAGGTATGATACTTTCTGAATTCACGCCATAGATTGTACATAACTGATAAAAAATAGAAGGTATCATCTTGAATGTACCATCAGCGAATCAATTCTCCGAACGTGCTAATAAATCGAAGTTTCTGTGCCGAGATCAATATACAATCAGTTGTGGAACCTAAGTCATACATGAGAAACTGTTCTTCTCTGTGAGTTTTGTAAGCTCTTCTGATATGATACAATCTTCTCGGCAATCGGGTAAAGCGGGTGCATCATTTCTCTCAGCTGGTATATTCCGAATGTTCCTTTTCATGTTTGATATTGATGGGAGCTTCATCACGGCAGTCCTACTCACTCCCATTGAAGCACAAAACACTATATAATGAGGTGTATACCGATTGTTCATGGCAGCCTCTCTCTCTCTTTTTCTTCATGGCAGCCTCTCTCTCTTTTTCTTGGACTCTGGCAGTTTCAACTTGAGCACCATTTCCTGCGTCATTGTGGTCTCCACTTCCTTTTTTTATATCACCGATAGTGATCTAAACTTCGTGCACAGTTCACATTTCCAATAGATATTGTCATTTACTCCTTTTTCTTTGATATATAAATAGCCATTTTAATGTAATTTCTTTCTTCCCTTTTCAATCTCAGCATACGTTGTTTCCATCTTACTTGATCTGTTGAGACAACTCGGAAAAAGTATACTTGTAATAAGAACACTAAATTCAAAGTTTTTAAAAATAATTTTGTAAAACTAAGTAAAAAAATAAAATATAACATATGGCATGATTCTGATAGTGTTAGAGAAATTTACCTGTTAGTTTTCGGGAAATCGAATTTTGAGAAAATTGAATTCAATAGATTTACCTTTGTGCAATTGATTTCGAGAACATTTCCATACACCATATTTATGATATGTACTGACACTCTGATCCTATCTTGTGCCACAGTGTTGACAGAAACAAATATCAGATACACATTCCCCTACCTCCTAAGATAGACCCAACTGTGACAATGATGCAAGTTGAGGAGAAGCCAGATGTTACATACAGCGATGTCGGTGGATGCAAAGAGCAAATAGAAAAGTTGAAGGAAGTAGTTGAAATGCCTCTACTTAATGTAAGAACACTTGAATAACAGTTTAAGACTTTATTTTGTACTTTGGTAGCAGTGGTAGAATGTTTGTCTTTCCTATATTGAGAAAGTTCTTGTTTTTAGCCCGAGAAGTTTGTCACATTAGGAATTGACCCACCCAAGGGTGTGCTACTATATGGCCCACCGGGCACAGGCAAGACTCTATGCGCAAGGGCTGTGGCTAACAGAACTGATGCCTGCTTTATCAGAGTCATCGGTTCAGAACTGGTGCAAAAATACGTCGGAGAGGTGTGTGCTTTATCAGGTCAAATTTGTCATTTTACTTGTGCTCATTTATGTAGGACTGTAGTTTTCTACAGAGTAATTGTTTCTGTTGTTTTTTATTATTTCAGACACTCCCATTAGCGATCTCCTGATGAACTTGAAGATAAAATATTTGTTTAGATGATTGGAATTTATTTTTTTGTATTTCATTACTGTAGATCCATTCCAGAAACATGTACATCATAGGGATTAAACGTTATACGAACAGTAAAATACATATAAATTGCTTAACCCGTTCCAAATTCAACCCTTTGGCCCTTCAAATAGGAAAGATCTAGACTCTACTTTTTAATTTATTAACTGTACTGTAACTGTAGTATTATTGGCTTGTATCGCCAGCTTTTCTCCTTTTCTTATCACTCTCACTCGGTTTATGGTCCATGATGGCAGTAATTTTACAATAAGCTAAGGGGCAGCGCACACCTCCAATGTCAATTCACAACTATTTGTTCCTTTTTTTAGACAGCAAAGTCTCTTGCAATGGAAAAATAATAACAAATATTTTATATATTATGATATAATGAAACAAAAATATTTTTTACTATAATAAGAGTGGTTTCTATATGTCCGTCTCTCCATTCATCTTCAAGGTTATGATAACCAATAGCTTTCGATGATACTCCAACTCGTGACATTCAGATTGGTAAACCGACACTTTAATACTTGCATCAAACGATTGTCTTTTATTTATTTTTGAATAATTGCGCAGCTACTGATTCTCTGTGCTTTATCGACACATCTAACAATATTTCACGGCTAGCCGATTGCCAGTGTTCTTGTCAATAAAATAGAAACATGCGTCGTTTTCTCTCAGGTGTGGCAAGAGAGAAAGTGCTATTTTTGAGGCTAACTACAAGATTCTCGCTGTTCAAATCGAATTTGAGAACTTGCCCTGACTTGACATTTTACGTTATATGAAATTGTGTATGTAGTATGAAGCAAAAACTACTTTTAAAAAAATTTTTTACGTTATGTGAAATTTACGTTATAGGAAGTAGATTAAAATAATTAGCAGATCTGGTGCACCATTTTATTTCCAAACAATTAGTATGTTTCACATTCCTTGATTTGTTATACAGGGCGCTCGAATGGTGAGGGAGCTATTTGAAATGGCTAGAACTAAGAAAGCATGCATTATTTTCTTTGACGAAATTGATGCCGTAGGAGGTGAGTCATACTTAGCTAGCACCATGCAGCGTGTTGAAACGCTTTTTATAGATGGCCCGGTGGCACTCATCAGCTAGTTGTTTTCATTCGTATTTCTTGTGGATTAACAAAGTGAGTCGTTTGTTAACTTATTGATCTTAGGTGTTTCTTTAAAAAGGTCAAGGTTCAATTATCTGATTTCATTTCGTACTATCATGAGTGATCATAAAAGCTATACCAAGGTGGTATATCGGAGTTGTCTATGGCTGTTTAGATAGCTGCGGCTAATTATACATAGTATCTTGTGTCACTATATGACTAGTTCATCACAAATCCAATCAAAACTACATCCAAATTTCATGCTATCAAAGCTGGAAAGAGTGCCTATGTTTTTTGGTATTCTAGCTGACATATCTGTTGTTAAACATATCCGTTCACTGTTCTTAAATTTGGTTGGTTGAACATTTTAACCTCCTACTTATAAGTCTGTCAGGGTTGACATGCAAAAATCAAATGATTCATATCATGGATTTAAATTATGATTTAAATCCTAGACTTATCTGGAAAAAATCTTTTTTTCATAAATTTATAAAAATCAGTTATTTTTCATAAATAATTTTTCATGTGTGTGTGTAACAAATCTGCAAATGCTCCTCTATAATGAATTAGCAAGTGTGATGAATATAATTGACTGCATGTATTATATTAGCATAATGCTACAGAAGTAGTTTTGAAATGAGGGCCCATGAGTTTATTTTAGTAAACCTGGTTTACTAAAATAACTCAGGACTTAGTCTGCACAACCGTACAGTAGATGAGCAGTGAGAATTCCTTAATCTTGATACTGCCCCTGCAATCATAATCTCACCGCTGAGTCAGACTATTTAAAACCTGCAGATAGCATACCACCATCATTGCTTCATGCTTCCGGGGATTCTTTGACATTGAGTGGGACTTGTTGCTAGGGGCTCGGTTTGATGATGGAGCAGGAGGAGATAATGAAGTACAGAGAACCATGTTGGAGTTGATCAACCAACTAGATGGGTTTGACCCAAGGGGAAACATTAAGGTTCTTATGGCTACCAACAGACCTGATACATTAGATCCAGCCCTCGTACGTCCTGGCAGACTTGACCGAAAGGTTGAGTTTGGTTTGCCCGACCTTGAGGTAAGCCTTAATAGGTTTTGCTTTTGTTTACTCTTATTGGTAGATACATTGTCTCTCGCAAATGTTTTGAATGTGGCCTATTTGTTAATAACTTTTTATACATCAACTGATATTCTTCAGAGTTCCTTTTTAGTATGCACACTCATACCATAGCATCAATATCTCATTCATATCTGCTGGGGTGCTATAAATAAATGCACCCCAGGCCTCTCATCTGACAAATTTACCTTGGTGGCCATTATTTGATTCACTTGCTGAGGCACTTGTTAATAGCTGTCAAGATAGTGTTTCACAAGCTGCTTTAAGCCTTCCAGCATATTCATGAGCAAGAAATCAACACAATTCACTTGCATACGTACAAACGAATCAGTTATTTTATTTAAAATTAAAACTTCAAGCAGGGCACAAGTACCGCACACTTTTCCGTACAAGAACTCCTCACTGGATTCAAAGCAACTTTATATGGTCTATTGCAAAACTAGTTTAAACAGCATTGCCCTATTTAAAATTATGAATTAATTCAGTAAAATACCAACCAACAATTATATGTTACTAGGTGAATTCCCGGCATTGCATGGGTATTAACAAACAGCTTATAAACAGTGTCAGGTAATGTAGTTGCCATTGGCTAATTTGAGTAAGTTAGTGTAGGTTTTGCTAAACTTACTAATAAGAGCCGTGAGAGCAAGTTTTAAGGATGTTGCACGTAATTCAGAGTCGCTATGTTTATTTGAACTAACTATTTAAATTCCAGTTTTGAACAAGTTATTGTTCACAGCTGAAATCTTAAAAAGTTCACTCTAAAAACAAAATAGTATCAGTACACCTTTTCACAGACTGAATGAGAAACCACATACATGTACTTTTCTGAGTTCTGTTGTTTTAATTATGAAAATATTTAAATGCTTGCATAACCTACGTTAGTGGCTTCAGTCCACTGTGAAAAGTATGGTAAATCTATTCTTGTTTTTATTGCTTCCGAGTTTTTCATTCAATTGTGCTTCAAAATACTGTAACAGCTTGTGGATGAATTAATGAGCATTTTTTCCAATGTTTTAGGTTTGGGGTCATCTTTAAATTTTTTGTAGTCGTACAGTTATGAGCTTTAATTCAGATCAATTGATAGAGATTTATCCTACTGTGGAAGCCATAATGTAAGCTGTACATGCATAGTGTCCTAAACTGGTACACACTGGATTTAACTGAAGTACTGAAGGCTTGCTTACCTTTGGTAATGTCTTTGACAGGGTCGAAAGCACATTTTTACGATTCACGCAAGGTCAATGAGTGTTGAGAAAGACATAAGATATGAATTGCTCGCTCGTCTCTGTCCCAACAGTACAGGTAGGTTTTGATAAACTAGTTACCCACGTACTGATTTTAATGTGTTAATATATTATTATCACATGTTAATAAGTGGGGAGGTCTGATGTATAACCTTCCATCCAGTTTGTGAAGGGCCGATCCTTGTTGCCATGGACACAAATTTATTTTGCCAACTGCTTTACTGGCCTTGTTGGCCCTATTTATTTAGCTATCACTTGTTCGTTTCCTGGTTGAGATTAACCTATGTATGAGTGCTGGCCTTTACATTCGTCAATGTACAAAGCAAAATAGTAATAGGTAATTCTTTCATATGTTTTCAGCGTAACATCATCGACTCGAGTATTCAAGAGATTGCCAGTTGTATTTTAGATTATCACTAAAATTATTCCGTTTATGCACAGATTAACCATGTAATTTTTTCTAAAACGGAGTTTGATTGTGTACTAATTGTCAGGTGCTGAGATTAGAAGCGTTTGCACAGAGGCCGGAATGTATGCCATCAGAGCTAGAAGGAAAATGGCGACAGAAAAAGATTTCTTGGAAGCAGTCAACAAAGTAATAAAGGCATATGCAAAGTTTAGTTCTACGCCGAAATACATGACCTACAATTAATATGCTTGCAAATTTGTAAATGCTTTATGTCCTATAACATCAAGAAAATAAATTATGTTATCCACCTCTCATTACGCAGTATATTCACAAGACTTTAATATAAATGGCAGCATGAAGTACCTTAGGTTTACATATTTCATTTGTTTTCTAGCTCGAACTAATAATGCCAATTATGGCTGAGCTTTGTTCAATTACATCGCACAGGAAATACATCGCACCGTACAACTTCCTACAACCCTTCGCAATCATTAGCATTTTGCTAGTTTGGTAGGAGTTATTTGTTCCCAACTTATTAGCGTGCCGTAATCGTAAATGCGGCCTCTTGGCATTACCCTCATTAGACTGCATTACGGTGCGACTATGTCAAGGATAAATATAATATGAACGCTAGGTAAATTTATTAATTCTCCTTGTGCGTGACAGGTTCTATTTAGCAGCACGCTATTACTATTATATTGCACACGAAAATGACCCATAATCCAATACCAGGACAAGCGGAAGAAAACAAACGCATTTTAAAAGAGCTTGATGACCAAAAACGACAGCTTAAAATGAAAGCGCAAGGTCAGTCTTAGTATTTAGAGATGTTACTTCGTATCTGATATTTTATCGTTCTGTCAGCATTTTTGCAACTACATTAGTAGTTGGTTTATTTTAGCTTTGTGATATGGCAAAATCACATTTCGTAATAGTCTACGGATAAAATAACTGCGCAAAAAACTTAGTTGCGATGCTTGACCTTTTTCAAAAAACATTTCTAGTAGCCCGAGTGTGCAGCACTATGACACGTATTAACACTTGTATTTTGGAGTTGTAGGTTCCGCAAATATCTAATAGAGCTTGAATTTTGTGCCACTACCTCACGAATGGATTTTTGGATAGGTTTCGTGCATGATATTGCACGAAACCTAATTTAAGCTTATACGTTATGTAGGTACTCATTGACAGGCTAGCCATCATTTGGTTTTGGTGATTATCACAATTAAGGAAATACACGAGTTTGGATTGTGCATAATTAAGACAAATTTTGCTGCGCAAACACTTGCTCAAAGGTTGTACGAGATTATTAGTGTTAGGACACTTTCAAAATATGTACATATATAAAATTTTGTGTTTTGTTTGTCTGCAATTGCATTTTGTGCTACTTTCTACTCTACCTTACATTAAACATTGACATATTGAAATACATTGACAGAATTAGTGTTGTTGTTAAGGTGCTCCTGTACAGACACAACAACGGCCAGTCACGTTGGACTCTGTGACAATGGGTGGTTCAAGCAGGCATAATCACAATAGACAAGCGCTTCATGAGGCTTCGGTTGGGTCATTTGGTTTTTACATTAGCACAGACTCTCAATTTGGTAACCCTATTCTAGCAGTGCTTCCACGGATAGAACCAGAAAAGAAGACACCACCTTAACTAAAGAACTTGCAGCTTGTGCATTGGTCAAGGTTTTTTGTATTGAGACAAAAATAGCTACTAAATTTGGCATGAATGTTGGCATATTAGTTTATTGAAGTTTTTTGACTAAACATGCTCATATGTACATCAAACAAGAGGAAATATAAATATATGCAAACTAGTGGCGGAGCTAGTGCTTTGCTTCCCTTGGGGTAGCATTCATCACTTGTCACTACAAATATACAACAGTATATATGGGATTACATGCATGTCTTAAGTTTTGATTACTAGCTCTTAAAATTCAAAACATTACACAATGTAGTTAATTTATGCAAAAATGCTTATAAAATAAGCATGGTATAATTTATGTAGTCTACACTGAGAGCTCAACTTACGGAAGTACAATTCGGTCAAAGGTTTTGAGTTCCTACACACATACATGTAGATTAGTAGGTGCTATGCACTAAATTCCAAATGGCAGGGTATAAAGATAAGAAAATGTAAACTTACGGAAGTTAAATCGTCAGACATAAATTCCAACCCATAACAATAGAAACATAACTCCAAAGCCCATGAATAATGAGGCAACTAGTGATACTAGCAATTCCTTTGTAAGGTCCCGTGTAAACTTTGTAGAAGTAACCTCATATCTGAGAGCATTATTAAGGAAACAAAAATAGTGAATTAAAAATAGGGCACAATGAAAAGTTTAGTATTTTAAATGATTCCTGTTGAAAAGGATACACAAAGAACCATGCCATGAAAAACACTCCAATAGCCAACAACATCATGGCGAGTTGTGGATAGACAGCTGGGTTGATGGGTGATACATATCGAGACAGATGTTCCATACCGCTCTCCTGTAAAAGTAACACAAAGGGTAATACTACGGATTTCTAGCAATAACATACCATATGCTGCGATCATAACCTTTACTTCCATAAAAGTCACAAGACCTTCCACTACTGAATGAACAGCGTTAAAAAAAGTCAATCAATGCCACTGATATTTTTTATGACAAGTATATCAAATATAAACAAGAGCATAGGATAGCCCTTGACCAATGTTTGCCTTTTTAGTTTTACTGAGGGTGATAACACTCAGTAACTCAGATAACTGAGGGCTTGTACCTGTTATACACTAGCCTTGTTTAGATATA
Organism: Watersipora subatra; assembly: GCF_963576615.1. Taxonomy (NCBI): domain Eukaryota; kingdom Metazoa; phylum Bryozoa; class Gymnolaemata; order Cheilostomatida; family Watersiporidae; genus Watersipora; species Watersipora subatra. The sequence goes on along the minus strand of NC_088716.1, from coordinate 46,192,554 downwards.
TGTTTTATCAAATACTAATAAAGACCTTTTTGCATTTTCCCTCATCTTCGGAGTTTTTTATTATTTGTCATGGACAATCCTCTCACTTTATTTACAGATCTTTACTGGTGTGGTTCCATATAAGGTAGCAAGGGCTTTGTGCAGGCAAGAAATTGCCCTGCTCTCAATGTTATGTAGTGCGGTTTAAAACAAACACAATTCACCATAATACATAAAATGCTTAACCATTGAGGATATATATTTTGGTAGACTACGCGAGTTCAATTACAAATACAGTGCAGATAATTTGTGGTAGCACCCAAATTCAAATCAACTATTTTGAAAACTGGCATTACATCACAAGTTATTGTTCGCAACTGAAATCTTAAAAAGGCCACTCTACATAACAAAATAGTATCAATACGCCTTTTCACAGTATGACAAAAACAACAATGAACTATAGCTGAAACTTTATAAAATAAAGAGAACAACGTAGAGATGTGAGCAGAATTTAAAAAAAATGATTTTGCAAAGTGGCGCTGGTCTGAACAATTTAAGACTACGTTTTATGTAGTGTATGACATCTATTCTAAAATGACTGTTTGTTTGCAAATTTATTAGCCTAATAATATGTCAGCTATCTACTATTTGTATCCAAGTGGAAAGCATATACTGTATATATATATATATATAACTAGAGTGTTGGAATAGGTTAACGTTACTTATCTTCCAGAAGTTAGTTATAACACTCCGCACTTTTTAGAGCGTAGAGTGCTGTTAGCAGTAGGCCTGACCACTTATCTATTATATATATATATATATTCCAATGTAGTGTGTTAAAGCTGCCAGATAGTGCTCAATGAGTGATCAGAGCTTAAATATAAAATTAATTCATGTAAAACCTTAGATAAAAAACTTCATTACTATTAGTTTCATGTCTGTTACGCAGACAATCATCAGATAAAATTGTTTTAGTCCAACTGAGTTATATATGTAAGAGAGGTGTAATTACTATAACGACTGATAGCTATTTAATTGCATTTCGTAGTGTGTATTTAGTAGAATGTCGGCATGTGGAAGCTAGCTCGTTACGCTTGTTGAGTGAGCTCATTTCTGGTTTTGTGAGGATGATGTACTTTTCTGATATGCACAGGTTACAAGCGTTGTAACCTGTGCATATCAGAAAAGTACATCATCCTCACAAAACCAGAAATGAGCTCACTCAACAAGCGTAACGAGCTAGCTTCCACATGCCGACATTCTACTAAATACACACTACGAAATGCAATTACATAGCTATCAGTCGTTATAGTAATTACACCTCTCTTACATATATAACTCAGTTGGACTAAAACAATTTTATCTGATGATTGTCTGCGTAACAGACATGAAACTAATAGTAATGAAGTTGTTTTTTATCTAAGGTTTTACATGAATAAATTTTATATATATATATATATATATATACATATATCAACTAACATGAGAGCGAAAGAGGGAAGCACATCAACAGACTTGAGGTAATTAGATCAGTTTAACGAAGCTTGAAATAACCCTCAGGTAAATCTGGAGTGAGGATTAGAGTATGTCAACATTTATACATTTTGGCCTCAAGAATAGATTTCTATCTTGTTTGTACAACATAAGAGGAAGCCACAAATGCTCAAAAATGCACTTGTATAACAGCTACTTATTGTGTTATTTGAGATTTTAGTAAACACACTAATAAGGTAAAAAAGGCAAATCAGATGTGGTTTACAAAACAAAATATTTGCATTCTGAATGAGTAAATAGAAGACATTTTTACTGAAGATTGCTAAGGAGTTGAACAGGTACATCCTGTATTAGCTTGATGTCTTTTATAACTGCAGTCATATTTGCCAATAGATACACCAAAAGATTGTATCAATGGTATGAAATTGCAAAATGAATTATTAAAGGTAGATTATGGATAAAAAATTGAAGTTAAAAAGCATGCCTGGCAAATTCGTTTGGCAAATAGGCTTAGGTCATTTGAGACCAAGTCAAAAAGCTGTCAACTCTTCAACATTATTTGCTCTTTCCAAGATAAACCTCAAGAAACCATCACAAGAGAATAAAATGAAAAACTGACACTGGTTTATTAACACCTTTTGCCCTGTATTAAGGTTAAGCAAGGATACATAATAAAAGAATTTGCCTCATTCATCACTTTTTTGCATACATGATTATTTAGCAAGACGCAACAATGGTGGACAAAAATAACCACTATATGCATAGTTCAAGAAACAATCGACTTGAGGTTCTGCTAATGCTGTCTCAGAGTCGCTCAGTTTTTAGTGAAGAAATCCCTCAACACCTAACTAAGGAGTCAGCCAAGTTAAGAAATGATTTATAAATAAACTAAGTCTTTCATATGTTTCTGAATGTAACTGCTAATCAAACCTTAACTGCTAGTTAAATTGAACACCAGATATTCAGGTCAAAGCAAAATGCGGGTGGTCATGATGATTATCTCAAGCATCTACAAAAGCTTTTTACTTCTGAAGATATAGGCTAGGTGGTCAGTAATGGTGCCAACCTAAATCATAGATATATATTTAAGTGTTACAAGTATATTATAAACCTACACATTAAACCTGGCTTTCTAGGTAAGTCAAATCCATCAGATATACTGGTAGCACCATTATTTTTGACAAACTGTCTATCATTAGCAAACTACAATGTTTTTCTCAAATTAATGAGGGAATTTATACCATAGTAAAAAATTCTTTATGAAAGTGGAGCCCAAATTCTTTGACATATAGAGTAGATGCTGGTAGAACGTAAATAATCCGTTCCAGAAACTTTTGCGCTATAGAGATCTTACGTTATATGAACATTAAAAATTTAAAATACAAGTAAATTGCCTAATCCATTCCAAGGTCTTTCCCAACTCACCCCTTTGGCCATACAAAAAGGAAAAACTAGACTTGACTTTTAAATTTGTTGGCTTAACCGTAACTGCAATATTATTAGTTTGCATTGACAGCTGTTCTCTTTTTTCTGCTCAAATTCACTGATTTTATGGACCATGATTGCGGTAATTTACTAATTAAAGTACTTTTATTTCAACTCCGAATCCATTCGAAGCATGGAAACCGGGTGAATTTGAATTGGCCAAATCTTTAATTTTTTTCAAATTTGCCAATTTTAAAAATAAGTCTAGTAAGTTAATTATCTTTTTATTGCATGTCGATGTGCCTAGCTACTACAAGCAAGACAGTCAATTGAAGGTTACAATATGGCATAGCATGCTAGTGACTAAAACTTAGATAGCTCTCTGGAAAATATTTGTTCTCATCAGGTCAGCTTTCATTGCTAGAAAAAAATTACAATCACATTCAAAAAAAATTTTAAGCAACTTGACTGCTGCTAAAACCATAAAATAAGATTTTTTATAAGCTTAATTGCTTTCATATAAAGCATTGTGGTTCTATTCTCTGTTTTTCTTGAACAGGCTAAAGCACATGCAAGGCTGGCTAATAATTTATATTTAAGCGGCGCACCGCCTCTTAGATTTAAATTAGCCAGCGTTTGTCAATTGTGTTATATTACATTATGATTACAACTAATGGCATTGTATTAGAGGTGTTAGCTGTTGCCTGTGCAGTTAATGAGTAATATTTGATCTTCAGTTCATTGATGGTGCGTAGTCTGTCTACTATGGTAGACAGTATGGCGCCTTACAGTGCCTCGCGTTGCATGTTCGCAACTCGAGTTGCTGTTCAAAGAACTCGGCCTGGGTTTTTGATGAACTCGAGTTGTGTTAGCAAAACTAAAAAGGTCTGTAAAAAAGCAAAGTGAGTAATTGGGGTGTCTCATTTACAGAATTGCGTTTGCGCACATTATATAAAATTTAATAGCTGATAAATAACAATAATTAAAAAATATATATACATATTTAAATTATTCACTATTGGGGAAAATTCACTATGTAAAAATAATAAGCAAAGTTAATAGAACATTACATATGCTAAGGAGAGTTTTAAAGCATGCTGACACAAAAACTCGGCAGATTGCTTATTTTTCTTTGGTGAGGCCACTTTTAGAGTACGGTTGCACGGTATGGGACCCGTTTATGAAAAAAGATATCAAAAGATTTGAGAAAATACAGAACACCGCTTTAAGGTTCATTTTTAAACTAAAGGGGCAAGTCAGTTTTACAGAAATAAGAGCAAATACAGGGATCGAGAGTTTAGCTAAACGGCGAAAAGATATTAGGTATGCATTTTATTTAAAAGCGGTGGAGGGGAACTTTACGGTCCCTGATTTTAAAAATACTATCAAGCACCACAACACTCGACAGAAAGCAGGTCTGTTTGTGCCAACAATCCGGACAAAGGCGTTTTTTAATTCTTTTTGGCCGAGAACAACTCGAGACCTGAGAGGTTTTTAGTAAAGAATTTTTGTAATAAAAGAGTTCCCACGCCTTTCCTCCTTTCTAGAAGGGTGTAGTGAAATTTTTTTAGATTAGATTAGATATATATATTGGCGATATTTGCGCATATTTATTTATATAAATATAAAGAGACAAAAACAATTGTAGAATGTAAAAAGCAAACTAAAAAACAATATATGTGGGAGCCGGGCCAGTTCTTTTTCAAATGAAAAAAGAGTTATCTTTTTATAACCTGACAACTGAATGAACACCGAAAATAAACAAATGTTCATAGAAATTATGTCAACAACGTTTAATGATGCACCAAAAAATTTCATATCAAAAAATATTGCTAGAGAAAATGAAATCATGAGTTGTTTAGTATGGCACCTTACAGTGCTTCGCGTTCCAGGTTCTCAAGCCGAGTTGTTGAACTCGAGTTGCTGTTGAAAGAACTCGGCTTGGGTTTTGATATTTACAAACTCGAGTTGGTAAATATAATTCGAGTTGTACAACTCAAGTTGCAAACTCGAGACACTATAATTCGCCATTAGCTCTGGTTTTACAGTACATACATACATGTAGTTTAATTTCTATTAGTTAACAGGTGCCTACTGATGCACCATTGTTAATATAACCAGATCTACGGTGATGCTACCGTAATACCAATATATTGCACCTTGAAAAATGACACTAGGAGTGATTTACCTACAATTATAAATAACTAAAACAGAATTAATTTTAGTAATAGTACAACCATTAGTTCTTACCATTTTTATGTTTTATTCTCGCTAGTTGCCAAAATAAGTCAAAACGGAAACACCAACACCGGCGTGTCAAGTTCATGCGCAGTACCGATTTTCCGTGTTGACTTTTGATTGGCATGCAAACGGTCATGGCGTTTATTATTGGTCTAGTGTTTTGGCATTTTTTCTGTAATGTGTAAGGACGCAATAGTGTCGACCCGTAAAAGCAAAAAAATACAGTCTATTTATCCAAAAATAGAGCCTATGAAGGTGCTTATTAAAATTTATTTAAGATAAAAATTAGTTGAAGGATAACCTTTTTAGAAATTCCACACGTGAGAAAAATCATATTTCGTAATAATTTAGTTAATATCACTACGTGTTATTCAATTTTACTTAGAAATGTCTTAGATACCATTCCCGCCGAAGTTGTCATGGCATTTATATCAACAAATGGCGAACAATAGAAGTATTGTTTTCCTTATTCATCGAACTAGTGTAATGGTTAACTAATGAACTAATGTATGCATAAATATTGATATAAACAATAAATATTGAGGCTTCGCAGTGTGCCATTTTTCTTGTACTCTGCCTTTGGTTCTAGTTGTAAAACTGACGCATTACGTGCATCATTTGACCGTCAATTGCCTAAGCAGAACCTCTCTGCATTTCCTCTCTGTCTTAATCAGGGTGGAAAAAAGGGACCATCGGCAATGCTGAGTGCCTTGTCTCAAGGTTATGGCACTTGGGATGGCCTTACTAATGTCACAGGACCTGTAAGTCAACTTATTTTTTTTAGATCAAAATGTCTTTTTTGTTTTAGTGTATTTTAAAACTTGTATGTTCTTCTACTTCATTATTGATATTTAGGAAAGTCTACCAACATTGGCAATGCTTTCTGAACACAAACATGGGGTGACAGTTAAATCAGCCCGGCGCCGTAAGCCACAAATAGTAAGAGTCGAAGAAATTGATGGTAGTATTCACATGCCTAAAACCTACCTAACTCGTAAAGGCAAGTACCTTTTACTTAAACTAATACATACTTCATTGAAATCGAGAAATTTGAGTTAATGCTACAATAGTTTTGGATTATACCAATTGTTTAGGAATAAAAATCTTGATATTATCTGTAACTTAAAATACATATTTTAGGAGCATTGGTTCTCTATAGCTCAGAACAGTCTGTGGAGGATACGAAGCAGCCTCGTAAGCCAATAGATGTAGAGAAAGTTATAGAAAGACTAGGAAATGTTCGAAGACTCATGGCATCTATTCTGTATCTAAATGACTCTCAGGTATGCACGATGACTCTATATAAAAGTTGCAAGTATTGAAACTTCTAAATTCCTTTTACCATATTAGTTATTTTGCTATGTTCAGTTTTTAGAGGCTGTTGTTGTTTAATGATTTATTCTATTTATTGCATTGTCTCATAAAGTCTTTTCATGCTATTAACTTTGTTTATTTTAGCAGATTCTAGCTCTGTTATGTTACATAACACTTGAAATTTCAACTAACATGCTGCTCTGGAAAATATGGCATGATAACCCGTTCACTATCGCTTAGAGTTGTATAAAAATATTGGTTGCTTAATCTGATGCAGTGCTAGAAGGCTTAATTTGTTTTTGTTGGTCATGTTTGTTTTTAGGTTGATGACACGGATATCAGCGTATCTGATGAACGAAATAAAGTTTATATGGGATTCCTTCGAAGTGTAGACAATGTTTTGTACAAACAGAGGATTCAACCTGGACAAGATCTCAAGTTTTACTTGAAAACTTTGCAACTTCGAGCTCGGTGAGTGGCGCCTCAAGTCGCCATTTGGTACTTGCTTATGAATAGAGTTACGATTATGATACTTCTTATGGACTCAAAGGGCTCTTACTGTATCGCATGGATGTAACATGATTCTTTGTTTACTAACCATATGCGCGGTGGCTCAACACTTTTATGTGGCTATAATTAGCCAAAATTTGATTTGGGGTAAACAAAGTAAATAGACGCATGTCTTTATGATTTAAGAATACCAGTACTTACTGGTTTTTGGTCAATCGGAAACTTCAAAACAAGTTGAGTGAGGAAGTAAGAGACAAATATCATTTGTATCTTCAACTACTAGAATATGTTAAACTTAGTACCCTAACAGTACTTTGCGAATGAGAGTAACAGAATGACAGTTGCCATGGCAAGGTCACTCTACCACGCACCATCTCTACTTAATGTTATTTCAGTGAGTCAATCTCTTGTTGCAACATATTTGATGGCTTTCAAATTAAATGTTAATATTTGTTGGAGAGGTTTTAGCATGTTGGTGATTTTTGGAATTATAGGAAATTGATGGAATTGGCTGGGTCAGACATAGCGCGACAGATCAGTGAACTGCTGTGCACCCCTGTGCTGAGCAGCCGACCAAGTACAAGTGGTACCTTGGCCACAAGGAAGCTTAGCAGTGCCAAATTGACGGCTTCTCTCAAGTCAGATTCCTACATGGGAAGAAAAGTTCTCTATCCAGGTAATCTGCCCCACACTGCAACATCTATGAGAGATTAACATGTGTAATAGCTACAGTATCTGCATAATCATTTTTCAACTCAGCAAGGTGATTGAGGGGGTGGATGATAGCGTGCCTCGCCGCCAAGCTGAATATCTGAGTTCTGAGGCATTACTTTTTTCTTAACTTCTAAGCGTAGCTCCAAACATACAGATGGACCTGGATTTGTTATAGCAAAGATTTGCTTTTTAAACTTATCTTCTTACAAATACTATATACGAGTATTTGTATGAATTCAGGGAGACAGAAACGCTTCAGAGTTTTATTTGTTGTAGGTCTTTGCATAATTTGTTTGTCAGTTGAGCCTAACTTTATAAAGCTTGACAGGTTTAATGTTGTGACAAATTAAATATATAATTATAGTCAATGGCCCACTTTACTCGAGTGCTTTCCAAACAATACATTATCTTAGTAACTTTATTCTCTCTGAAGCCATGAGTAGTATATAGCAAACAGCTGCCATTACGATTTTATTAACTAGTTCATATTCCTGTTTTTATCGGGTGGTTGCTGACCATATCGAGCGTGTTTGGTCAAGTATGCTTGTCTGACAGTCATTGCTGGTTCATCAAAAGACCGCGTGTTGAGTTAGTCTCATATTATCTTGATTGCTCTTTGTGAGCTCATTAATGGAGTCTTTGCCAGCAGAAACCTTATTGATTAGCTATTGATATTAGTGGTAGATTATGCTCTGTTGCTAGATATTACTGCCATGCAAATGAATAGCTTTTCTCTGTGGTTTTAATTAAATTGCTGGCAAGTTACGCATAGCGAAACTGGGAATAAATCTGTGCACTGGAAATGTATGCGTTTCACAAAGTGACACACTAGATTTAAAAGAATACGATCCATTCTTATTTGTTCCTTTGAAATTTTTTCACTTGTTTGTCGGCTATGTTTCCCAAGAGAAGCGTGTTTCCTTCTTGAGTATAGGTAATCACATAGGTCTAATTATGATTATTGATTGTGTCTGCTCGCTGAGCTGATGTACTAATAGTCTGTCAACGAACCACACTGTCCAGTTTGTTTATTTTAAAGATTCACACTCGCATTTTATTGACCGCTCTAGTGTACAGAGATATGATTATGGCGTGATTTTGTTTATATAAAAGTATCTGTATCATTGCAGCGAGCATGGGAAAGAAATTTTTTAGATTAATGTTATAACTAGAAGTTGATTTTCATGAATAATTTTTACTATAAAAAGAACCGTGTTAGTCCGTCCGTCTGTAGCCATGTTAGAATGTTAGGAAAAGGATTACACCCAACAGGATTGAACCCAGATTTTCTGATTTTCAATTAAGCACACTACCAACTGCACCACCCAACCACTTTGCTGAGTTGAAAAATAATTGTACATATAGTTATTCCACCTGATGATCTCTCACGGTGTACAGGATTGCCAGTGTACTAGTTTAAATAATTTAAGATAAGAAGCCCTTAACCTCTACTGTTACCTATATATTACCAAGGGTTGACATCTCCAATGTAAATCAGAACTTTTTGTTAAGTACTATAAGATTGGTCATAATGATATTTGAGAGAGATGAGTCTATACTAGCTTAAGATATAAAAAACCAATTGTTGCCACGCATGATCCCCCACCCCTTCCATCTGTGTTTAGTCAGATTACTCTGTTATAATTATTAAGAAGACTCCATACCTCTTCGATGTTCTCAAACAGCAATCTAGCATGATATAGCGATCTTTTCACGTCACTCATTGCAGAAATTCATCTTGTTTCAACGTTTTGTTTGGTGAACACTGTTTTATAATATACACTCTTTTTTATTGTCTAGACCCTATGCATTATTCTCTCTGTATAAAGCGCACACATGTTTTAGCCCTCGACACGTCACTGCATGAGATGTTAAATACACCTTTCTCTACCTCAACTTGGCCACTCAGTCAGCGTCATGCCATTCCTAATCTCCATGATTCTAAGATAGAAGAAATAGACACTGAATGTAGTGATCAAAGATCGCACAGTGCGGGGCATGTCTCTGAAAAACGTCATAAGGGAAGACTAAATAGTGCAATTTCTACAAACAGTGGTTCTATGGTGGAAGATCTCACATTGTTTGAGGAGGTTGACATTTCTCTTCCAAGTGATAATGGAGCGCTTGGTAGGTTTCAGTTTATTTTACTTATTCATGATAGATAAGTGTTGTGTCAATGTATTCAGTGTCTAAACTCTTTCCACCTTTTATCTTATTATATGAAGAAGTCAATTTTTGCTATTATATTGCGGTCATCGTATTGTATGTTACACGCACCTCCCGAAGTAGATAAACTCATACGTGAAGAATGAATGCGATGTGTAGATACTGTGGGCATCTCTTCTATGAGTAACTGCGTACCTGCTGCTATAATTGGTCAATATAAATGTTGTAGAGCCTGACAGCGATATAGAGAACGAGTATTTTAACACCGGTGAGTTGTGCTGCTGTATACAACTGGTCAATGAACAATACATTTTATTCAAGTGTCAGTGAAGTAAAGAGATATTAAATTAATTATAGCAATCGATCTACTCTATTATAATTTTATTTAATTTTAGCGATAGCATTAGTTGTAGTGTTCTTAGAGAGCGATTGCCGCTCAAGCACTGGCAGTAAAACAGACTAGAATTATATGATCTACTAGCACAGACTAGAATTATATGATCTACTAGCACAGACTAGAATTATATGATCTACTAGCACAGACTAGAATTATATGATCTACTAGCACAGACTAGAATTATATGATCTACTAGCACAGACGAGAATTATATGATCTACTAGCACAGACTAGAATTATATGATCTACTAGCACAGACTAGAATTATATGATCTACTAACACAGACTAGAATTATATGATTTACTAGCACAGACTAGAATTATATGATCTACTAACACAGACTAGAATTATATGATTTACTAGCACAGACTATTTCAAATGAAACTAATATGGGTAAAGAGAGTTTGAATAACTTTAATAAAATGATTTATAATGAGTCTGTGAATTGATGCGATGTTTCTATAGTTTGTGTTTTTCCAGTAACATGTTGATCGATCCTGCTTCGTGGTAGACAACATTTGGTACTGGGTATCTATCATAAAGCCAGTATTTGTTAGTTAATAATGTTATATTGTATGTGATAGCATGTGTGTAAGCAACTGGCAAACATAGCTAGCAGTCTAGCATAAACATAGCTAGCATAAGGAATCTTATAATAATAGGATAAGCCGCCTCAGCTACTGTAGGGCTGGTAGAGTAATTAGCATTTAGTGTGAGCACACACTGTGACAGTATTTATTGGTAAACAATATTAATGAGTTTACTAGATGAAAACTGATGTAGATGATATTAGGTGTCCATTGCTCATATGTAGATATGTCCGCTATAAAGATCTGGTATAGCATGAGCTCTTTAATTGTGGGATTGTCATATGTGCATAAGTTTACTCGCTTCCACAGTATGTCTTTTATAGTTAACACATTTTGAAGTTAATTCGACATACTTCAAAGTTGGCCTATCATAGTCCACTTGTTCTAAAGTTGGTTCAAACATTCTAAAAATAGACTGACTTGTTTTAAGCAGTCTAAAGTTGGTCTGACACAGTCCATACATTTTAAAGTTTGGCTGTTATAGTTGATATAGTTATTCGAAAGTTATCTGTCATAGTGCCCACATTCTAGTGGTGATTTAACATAGCTCACGCACTATACAGTTACTATGATGTGGGATGTCATAAATTCTCTTTTATTAAACATACTAATAACTTTCAATCTTGTAGCTTAAAGGTTACTAGTACATTTAATACATTAGTAATAATTATATGCTAAAAGCTCCATTTTTGGCTATCAATTAAACATGGTTTTTGTTGAAGGCTAATAAGGTGAGGAAAGATATGTTACTGCTGTTGGTTGTGTAAGATATTGCAGCAGCATGATCTCATAATTTCTCATGGTAGATGCTATTATCTTCCCGTTTTAGTGCTGAACTATGACGAGCTGCCGAAAGATGAACTACGAGAGGCATCAGGGAAAGACAGACGAGATATTGCTGCTAATTCTTCTATTGAAAGGTATGTCTGTGTGTCTGTGTAGACAGTATCTGCAACTGCTAGCTCAGATGACGTAATTAAAATCAATGTTTTTAATGTTTGTTTTGAAGTTTGAATAAAAAAAATGCATTTAAAAGCGTGACAATCAATACAGTGAGCAGTTATCTCACATATATGACAGGCAATACAAGCCACCCAAGTTGTTAAGCATTTACTGACCTCTGGCAGCAAGTTATTTTAGGAATATAGTTAATAGATGGTCAAAGCTTTTACCTAATTTTTGGCGCTGAACTTGAGGGCAGTTTCTTCAACTAAGATGTTATGATTGTGTCAGGTTACTGCCTAGCATGTTGGTTTTTATTTTTTTCATTGCGTTCACTATGTAAGTACATTATATGGTAGGCCGTCCCATAACTAGTCTATACCATATAAATTAACCTAGACTGTTGGTTAGACTGGGTCAGACAAAACGGCTGTAGCGACAGAAATTAATTTATCATTTCTGTCCACTACCGTTGTGATCAATTGTTTTTCCACTATCACATTAAGCTTGGAACCATGGCTACTATGAGCGTTGCAAAATGCGGCGAATTGAACCGTGTTGTAACATATTTTGTTTGTGTAGTTAAAAATAGCCTCTATATTATAAAGGCTTTTACTATGAGTCTGCATCTCTTATATCATGACCAGTATTCTGGCTTTTCATCCTCCACAATTAGTACTTTAATTTTTATTTCCAAGATCATCAGATCATCAGATCATCTCACAGTCAGCCAATTTAAGAAAGCTAACTTTTGAAACAACTAGGAACACTATAAATTTGGTTCGCATTGCTATAGCTAGGATGCCACATGGAATTAGTTTTACATAGGATTTGAAAAAGTTATTAAATGGATCAAGATAATATAGTGTTCAGTAAATTTATTAAAAAGTGAAATAAAAATGACTAGCAAGTTTTTAATTTTATAGCTACAATCCTACAGCGTGGAATAAATTTTCATTTTAAGTCTGTCATATTACTCACTAGCTAAATACCCGACATTGCACGAGTAATAAAATAATTACTCAAAGAATTTCAGTAACTTACCTGGTAAGCTAGTAACTTAAGTTAGTAAATTATTTGTAACTTATTTATTGGCTAAGTTTCTTTACCCAATAATTTTGAGTAAATTAAGCTAGTAACTTTAGCTAGTAACTTAAGCTAGTAACTTAAGCTAGTAACTTAAGCTAGTCTAAATCTTTACGACAGTAAGAGCCGTGTCAGAAGCCAGCTTAATAAACATTACGTTACGTGTAATGATCATGCGTGCTGGTTAATAATCAAGAGTATTTTCTCCAAGTACTTTAAGAGTGCCTAGTTTAACCAATGCAATGAATATTTGCAGTTATTTATTGTTGTGGCCAGTTGGGCACATAGTCTATTGGGTTAGCTTACCTGTCTGCCAACCTTGAGGTTCGGAGTTCAAATCCTCTGTGAAGGGGCTATTTGTACTTGAAACTTTATTGCTATAACTTGATGGACAAACGATAGACACCAGACAGACAAACATTGTGATATATATAGCTATATATATATATATTTCTCAAAGTATGTCCGTGTGTATTTCGTATGTCTGTCTGCATTCCGGCTATAGCTATTATTAGGATAACTGCAGCTGAACAACAATGCTGACGCAATTTCATGGAGTACCATCATTAGAAGCCTAGCAGCTTACTGCAATTTTCCATTGGCAATATGCTAGGCTACTAGCTTGAAAGTTACAGTTGTTTGACAACGTTTTTAAACCTTTACAGTTGTTTTCATTTTTCTCTTAATTTATTTAAACTACACAAAACACTTTTCTCATCATATGTAGTTTGAAAGTTAGAATGGTAAATGTTGTTATATGTTAAATACAAATCAATTTTCTGTCCAGACTTTTTTATTACCTAGGCAATGCCGGGTAGCACAGCTAGTGTATATATATATATATATATATATATATATATATATATATATATATATATATATATATATAGATGTATAGGTGAAAAGACTAATTATTTAATTTAACCAAACCATTGGTTTTCGAATTACGGGGCAGTACAAAGTTATCGAATGGACTGTTATTCAGGCATCTGACAAACACTCCAGATATGGAAAGCAGTTATATGGATGCGGAAGTAAAGAGCGGATCTATTATGACACCTGATATAACCTTGCGTTCAGGGCACAGCGGCACATTCAACATTCTCAACTCCCAAATATCGAAACATGACGATGCTAGTCTGGTGAACACGCATGCCCAGCAAAGTTCACCTCAACTCTCTCATGGCAAGAGATTAGGTTCTAGCCAAGATTCAAGCAAGGAGGATACAAGTCTACTTGTCAATCAAAGTCAGGTCATGCCAGAAAGTAGTGATCCTGCGGGATCTAAGTCTAACCAAAACAGTCGTAGCTCTAGCCAACATTTATCCCGTTCCTTAGAAGATGCTGAGGCTAGCAAACCAGTTGTAGATTCAAGTCTATCAAAGAAAAAGGAGCCATCCAAACAGCAGCAAATGGAAAGTCACGTGTCACAGTTGGATGAGAGAATAACTCTTCAATCTGTACCGCACTCTCCCACTGATCTGACAGGTTGGTTTGGTCTTTGATGGTTTCAGATCTGAAAAGTTGCCAAACTTATTAAGCTGATCATTGGCAGCTCTTTCTTGATGAGTATTCCTGCTAATATAGCTGTGATTAACCTTACAGTTGAGAGATGCTGTTTAGCTTATTGTTGAGCTATTAACTTTTATAGTTAGTGAATACATGGATATCTGATTACATTGGTAGTGCTATCTGCTAGCATGACTGTTGCAATAATACTAGCGGTATTCCAGGTTTAATTTTTTCAACTACTTAAAGGGTCTTATTACAAATGTGGTTAGCTATAAATATGGGAGTTTAGCAATAGTCAGCCCTTAGAAGCATGCTGAGTTTGTGGTGAGTTTTACTACAGGCCAATAACTAATTTTGAACAATGCTGATTCGCATCGCACCATTTCACAGATAGGACACATTCATCCACCAGCAGTAAGAGAAAGAAACACACTCTCCCTACTGTAAATAACATTGATGATGATACTTCTCAAAAGGTCGAAATACCTGACAGTCAGTTTACAGAGGGCAGAGAAAACCTGCAGCTTCCACTGGTAGGTTGTGGGATTTCTCTTACATTGGTATAGTTTGCAGCTAATTTCACAATTTACTTTCTGTTTATCATTTCCTCTTTAGCTTCTTTTGTTCAACTTCTTTCCATATGCTTAGAAATATTTGGTTACTTCAAGGAATTCAAAATCTACTGACAAGCTCCGACACTATAGCTACGCATATGTAATATACGGGTATAATTATAATATACATAATAGTGAGTAGTACATAATAATGTGTAGATAATAAATATAAAATAGTTGTAAAAGTGTTTTTATTTGTCTCATTGCAACACTCAATGTTTTTCGCATGTACTTACATTTGTAGGGCTAAACTCATTCAAGGTGATGCCTTTTTCTTGTCACCTTCCTGGATCAGTTTAGCTAGGTCAATGTAAGTAAACACAGGAATGGATGGAAAAAAGATGGAAAAAAGAAAAAAGTTAAATATTATTTGTACTAGTATATATACCCTTTACTTACACTGCATAAACATAAAACTCTTAGTTTAGTTTTATCAACATTCTTATTTTTATGATAATACATAATATTTAACTTAAGATTTATTGATTTAAATTTTATTTAGTTTGCTTGTCTGTTGGAGCTTATGGCACTCATTTCATTTCTTATTATGACTGTTGTGGCTTTACAGGCTTGCCCTATGTTTCTGCTAAGCTCGCTTGTTCACTTACTTTTTCTGCAGTACGATGAGTCTCATCACAGCATTACTGCATCACCAACTGGACTATCTGCTCGGTTTGCCACACCTTCAGAGCCTCAGGAATGTGTTAAGTCTGATAATGTTTGCTCTGATGTGAGTCGAGTACTTCAAATTCTTAATACTACAAGTGTTGTGCTCTTACGTAACTCAAATGGTTGTTTGACACACTTTATTGTTATTTTAGTTTTATGAGTTGCTGATATTAGTATATGATTTGCACTAGTGTTTCTCATTTGAAGTTTTTTCTGTTATGCGTTCAAATCCATTCTTTTCCTGTGCAGTACGACCGACTGCAAACCACTCCTCACATTGCTATTGCTCCAACACCTGAGCTAAGCGCTTCTCCACTTTTCATCAAAGAGCTCAATACTGTTTCACTCAAAGTGAGTATTTCACCAATAGGAAACTATGATTTGTGATGCAATGCATTGTGGGAACAAAAAGTGGGGATTAAAATGACCAGCTGTACAGGTACTTTACAGTTTTTCTGTATAGCTGGCAAGTTCTCTGTTCATATATGTTTGTTATATCTACTATATCTTTTTATATTTTGTTTGATTCTGCTCTTTATTATTTGTTTGCTTTCCTATTCAATATTTTCTTATGCAGCACAAAGCTTCTTCTTCTACCACTCCTTCCATTTCTACAGCTGATAAAAATGCTGCACCGCTCACTCCTCAAGCAAACCATAAGACCAAAACAGTAAAACATAAAGTGAGTTTAGCGTTATAATTCAGGGTCGTGTATGAGGAGGAGGTCATGAAATACTTTAAGGCTGCCATAACAGAAAGGAACCAAAGTATAGTTTTATTATTCAATGATAGTATATAGGGCCAGGAGTCGGTTACATACACAACTATGTTATTTGTGTAATCTTAGTGTTTTAGCTTCCTAGCTATGTAGCATATGCTATGTAGCTTGCTATGTAGCTATGTTTTAGCTTCCTAGCTATGTAGCATTTGTCACCTAGTATTGTATTATATTATGATAGCATAGAATTTCCTAATTTAAAAACAAGTTTGTATGATATGTGTATTTTATTGATGCGAGGTTACATTGAATGCTCTGTGTCACTGCAGAGTATAGTACTACTAACTGTGCTACCCAGCGTTGCCCGGGTATTAAAAATCAGCTTATAAACAATGAGAAGTAATGAGAGTTGCCTGCCCCTTGTTATTACCCTGGCACATTGCCAATGGATAATTTGAGTAAGCTTACTAATAAGAGCTACGGCTTCTCATGACTTTGCTTCATGACTGAAAGGGTAGCGTATTTGCTTCGATATACCGACATATATATCGCTTAATGAATCTGCCAAGCTTGTGTGGCTAAATTGGTAGAGCGTAGGACTAGCAGATGGAAAGTTTCAAAATCAAATCTTCTGCAATACTGATTCTTTATTCTGAGATTTTAATAGATATAGCTGGACATATACAACGCCGACAAACTTTGAGAGAAATATATATATACATGTAGATTGAGATAGACCAGGGGCTTAGTGCAGTATTCCTAGCTATGTAGTGTTACATTGTAGAATGACATCACTGACATGTTATGGATAGGTGTAGCGTTAACATATACTAACTTATTGTTGCCTTTGTTTTGTACTGCATAGTTATCTAGTGGAAGTTTACATTAGTACTTTGGGAGCAAATGAATGCTTGTTGAACTTGTTGTGGTAGATTCGAGGTGCCAGTGGAAAGCCATCTTCTATCAGATCACCAGTGTCAGCTGGCTCAAAAGGCAGGTCAGCAAAATCAAGTCCGCTAATCAGTGCGAGCTCTAAGGCGGACCCTCAAGTAAATGTCACGCCTATTCTTTCTGAACCCCCTCCACCAAAAACAAAGCCAGAGATCACCTACGTAAGTCTACTAGCTCTATGTAAGTCTCCTTGCGATAATAAATTTTGTCTGTATAAGCCACATGTACGAAATGTTTGGGTGTATTTCATGCCATATTACTTATTCTTGCAAAATATCTTACAGCGTCTGCCGCCTCCAAATACTATACAAACGCAGCCTAAAGTCCCAACAGTGCCAAAAATTAATAAAATACGGGATGCAGACAAAGAGGCCCTCAAAAGAGCTGAGAAGATGCAGAAGGATGAACAGAAAGCTCTGGAAGCTCTGATGAGGGATCCAGATGAAGGTAGGCCATACTTTTATAATCAATATTCTCTTGGAGCAATGATTAGAGTGTTCTATGTCAATGAGAGCTTTCATTCCTTTTCTAACCAAACATTTAATATCTTTATTACTACTCCTGCCATTACTAGTGCTACGTTACTATAACTACTGTTACTACCATCATTAATAATACTACTGTCACTACTCTGCTACCACCACTACTACAACCTCTACTACTACTACCTCTACTACTACTACTACTACTACTACCTCTACTGCTACCTCTACTACTACTACTACCTCTACTACTACTAAACCAATTCCATGCACAAGCTCTCACTACATACTTTTTTCTGCTAAACACGCTATGAGCTGAAGAGTTTATACATGTATTTTCTCTCAAATAATGTTGTTCATGTAACAGTTTGGGGTTTTCCTTGTTGACAAAAAACTAGAGTTGTGCAGTCACTAAAATATCTTTAAAATGTTAGTAAAAAGCTGGCCTCCAGCTGAATCCTTTGAGTGGCAATAGATAGTGAAATGGGTTTTTAGGTTCTTCCAACTCCTGTCTTACCTTGTTTTTACTGGTATATCCTGTGGACATGGTAATGAGTTGTTACTAGTAGGACTAACAACTAATTTGCACTGCAGTGAAGGAAATCATGACAAGCAACATGGCTGAAGAGTTTGATGAGACAGGATTGTCTTTAGAAGAACTCGAACTAGCTCGAGAAATGCTTAATCAGAGAATGGCTGAAGCAGAAAAGGGTAAGCAACTGTCTTTTCATTACGACGGTATATCGCATGACAGCAGGTTTACAAGTTTTGCTATTTAGTAGTTCATCAATTCGAATACATTCCTAACGTCTACTTTATATTTGTCAGAACACTTATGTGATAGTCTTTAGGTAAAATCTGCCTTTAGACATGATGTTGTTGGCTCCAAAATGCTAGAGGTCAATTAGAGGTCAACATGTCATTTATATGCCTTTGATTAACCTGCCTTAAAAATACTTTCTATTGTGACAGATCTTTCGCAACTTATCTCACAAAAGAAGCATCACATAAACACATGTAGCTATGTTTGAATATGAAGTAAACATCATAGATTTAAAAACTGTTAATTTGTCTATCATCATTGGTTTTTTCTACGTAAGTGAAAATCTTTTGATGAATTTTGTTCGATTTTAATTTTTCCTAAATCATTTTTTCATATTTTTTGAGCAAATTGATGTTAAAAGTGTATATAAGTTAGTCAATAATAGATTAGAGTCATTGCAGAAAGTCCTTCATTTGAGTGAGTCCATCATTAATAACCCATTCATACATAGCTATCATTTATCAGTTATCCCTGTACAATTGATTCTATATTCTTTGTTTATAGAGCTATGCTCTTTGGCTGTTAAAATTTGCATCGATGCCTTTCTGCTTATGCAGGGATTTGCGAGTTTTTAGCTTTATTATGTATATGCTTTTAGCTACAGATATACAGGCTTTAGAACCTGCACAATGCTATGTTTATTAGTTATTTTAAATTCTTTTACTGTTCTCTTTTGGAGTTTCACTCCTAAAATATGTTGGCATGCAGACAACCATTAAATTTTGACTGTTCTGATAATAAAAGCTTGCAGTAGTACGTCAAGGTATATGATGTTTTGTGTATCTTAGTAACCGATATAAATATACTTTCCTTTAATTTTGGTTGAGTTGCTCTTGTTACATGTACATGCAATTTCCTCCGCCTGCTCTCTAGATGATGATACTCATAGCTGACTGCAAGGTAACAGTGTTCTAATGCTGGCTATCTCTCACCAGGCCCTCTAACTATACTCTTTTTGAATGGCTACTAGCTGGCTCTCTCGATAAGCATGCCCATCTAGCTTCTAAATTACTGCCACTCATATTTTGGAGTTGTCGCCTCTTAACAATGAATAAGCTTTACAATGTCCTGTAGGTAAACTCTTGCTGATGCGATAAACATGTAACTATTATATTTTAGTTAAGGGAGCTAAGTTGAGCTAGGAATGCTGACAACCTTAGATGTAAATTGAGTTACTAGGGTAAAGGCATAATATCTACTATAAAAAGTAATACTTGCAGGATTTGTGCCATGGGTTCATTTATAAGTCCTGGTACTGTGGCTTACTAACCCTTGCATAGCTCTTGCTTGTTTGTGCACTGTGGCTATCTTACAAAACACAAAACAAACATTAAGAGGCCGAAGTAAGGCTTGGGAAGCTATAAGTATGCCTGTGGTTCTACAGGCCTAATGTCCTGTTCATCTATGCAGGTATTGAACAGAATCTGACAGCTAGAAGCGCGTCAGAAAAAAGTGACAAAAGCAAAAGTAAGCTTTCAAAGTCAACTGATGGCTTAAATGATGAGGATTCTAAAGCCAAAAGGTATTCAACTTGAATTTTGAAGAACATTTAGTAACTAGAAATTCCTCTGTCATACAGCCCACGACCAAAGTGATAATGGAAAAAAGAAAGGGTACTGCTGGTTGTTGAAAAAGTAGTTACAAAAGGTCAGAATTCTACAGAAGTAGAATTCTTTAGTTAGATGTTGTAGGCGAAGCCTACAACATCTTCTAAAGAATTCTCTGAATCAGATGAGTTATTGTTATTTTTTTGAGTAGCATGTTGTTGAACATTAGCATTTGATGTTGATGGTTGCTGTGAGGACCTTCTATTTCTCCTCCTCCGTAATAATTGGGAGACAAGTGGACGGCCAGTGCGACGATGTGGTGTTCTGGGAGGTTGAATGTTCATGGTAGTTGTCAAGTTGTTTTGAAATGAAATTCAAAAGGTCAATTATGCAAAACAAAAGGTTGTGTAAAAATCAGACCTAATCTACTACTATCTCAAACCTATGTTTTAAAACAATAAAATAAATATTAATTTAAGCTGTAGGCCTAACCCACTGTATGTAATTTAATTAACAACAGCAATAATGAAATATGTTTATTATATCTCTGAAATGCAATATTAAAAGTAAAATGGCAAGCTGCCGTGTAATATACACAGTTTGAAAGTTGTGTTGGAAAGTTGAAAGTTGGTTGTGTTGAATGTAGAATGGTTTTGACAGCGATATGTAACAGGAAGCAAACATTAGCATTAACGCGTCTGGAGGTTTTCTGCAAACTGGAGTAAAATAAAGAAATATTCTTGTCACAAAGGGGCATTGTAGTTCGGCCTTAGCTTGTAAATAAGATGTAAAGAAATCTGGCTCATGTTTTAGATAATTTAATGAAACCTTCGGTAATTGGACAAAAAACATGGGCTGATAAACTGTGTACCACATTTTCGTACCAGTAAATCGTCTACGCCTCAAACGGTCTACGTTAATTAAAGAAACCTTCGGCAATTAGACAATGCAATCTTTATATACTTCGATGGTGTAAATTCTAACGATTATTCTTATAGTTAAATATTATAATAATTTTTTATAAAATCAAATAATTAATTCGAATAAGAAAATCGGCAAAAAAGAAACGATAACTTTTCAGTACTTTTACGTTAATTACAGACACCTTCGGCAATTAGACAATGCTATAGACTGGTGAAATGTGAACATTTTTCTCGTGAAATACGCACGACTTAACAGTTCTACTATTTGTTGCATGGCCTTATTGGCGTTTTGTTGGCTGGTCTTAATTTGGATTAGAACAAGCTTGGCAAGTTTTTATTGCGATTTTTGGCTAAATTAATCTGTCTATTTACATATAATCCGATCAGATGGGTTAGTTTTAGGGTCTTGCGGTAACCTTTCAAAGACTTGGTAACATATTTAAATAGGTTTATATGTGTTTTGTATCGTTATTATATTTAAACGACTCTACACAAAAATGGTTAAATTTGTTGATGAGATTTCAGTACAAGGGTTTGCGACGGGCATTAATGAATAATTTTCGGGAGTTGTGTGCGCATGTGCATTTATCATAAATCTCCCAACCAATCGCTTCGCTCGTGTTTTGTCGTGGGATTACTACTGTAATCCACTTCAATGATGAGCTTTTAAATGTAAAATGGATGGTTGCTTTAGTTCGTAGCCAAGAAGGAACCATAGAAATATTTGTATTGCTCTTGTTTCTATTAGAGAATAGTTCCTCTATGAATTTTTGTGAATAATTTATTTGTATAGCAGTGACTTAGAGAGCCTGACCTGTGGTTCATGCTTAAGAGGTCACTGATAGTGACAGCAAGCCCTCTGACCTTGATATAACCTTGATGTGCTTTCTCTGCTAAATTAACTTTTGAAGACTGTCTAAACTCTGACAGACAATCAGCCCACTCGAGTTTAGTGAGAAACATTAATCAATTTTGCAACCAAAGATTTTGCAAACCAAATTTTTCAAACGCTCTTGCACGCGTTTATTTTATTATTTTTTTACATATACATGTGAATTACTTATTGGTTACTTAACTGTAATATGTTTCAATGCTCGGTATCTAATATTTCTTTCCAGCATTAATTATAACAACGGAAGTGATCGAAAAGCTGGCGTATCACCGGGCTACAATTCCACTTAACCGTCTACGTGTATGTATTTACTAACTACTCTTGTACTTGTGTTCAAGGAGAGAATTGATGGAGAAGAGAGACCAAATACGCCAGGCTAAAAGACTCGAGCAGCAGAAGCGTACAGCTGAAAAGAAAGCTTTGCAAGAAATGATTTTAGTCAAAACAAAAGAAGAAAGAGCATTTCTAGCTGAAGAAGAGCGACGAATAAAGGTAGATTTATAATAGTAAGAAAAGAGCTGGAGTAACAACTTGTATTTCCTGGCGAGTTATGTCTATACTTAGTAGATAAGCTAGTCAGAACATCAATCTGTTTCCAGCAATAGAAAAACATGTAAGTCCTTGGGCTATAATGTGTTGTCGAGTCATGTTGTCAAGTCACACTTTTGTTGTCTTTTTGTATTGATAACTTGATTTGATTTTATAATGTAAGTTGTGTTCATATCAGGACTTTGGTGTACTCCAAGGATTTAAAACTGAAAACTGTAAAAGAATATAATTAGTAAAGGAACGAGATGTTGCATGGAAATATCCAACAGCTAGTGGATATAAAACAGACGGAAAGGCAAGAGAGATAAATCCTAATTTCACTTGAGCTTAAATCGGAAAAGAAAAGTTGTGACTCATTTAAAAGTTTTTTGTCACATTTCTCTTTGAAACTAAAGCTTACCGCTTTGGAGACTAATCTCTTGAACTTTGTTGGGAGTTGAAAGAGATTTTTATATAAAGAGTTATCTAAGATGAACAAGTATGTGATTTTGTTATATATATAATCTGTTAAACTCCATTCTTTCATTCCTAAGCCGTGCTCTATCACACACAAACCTATCTAGAACTTACTAATGAACCCTTTGAAAGTTTGTATGTGTAGTGTCTGTGATTAGATATGATTGCTAGTCATCCATATACTCCATATGGATCACTAGCAATACCTTGACTTGATATCATAGCTTTATGTAATGCACCTTAACTATTAGGAGATAATGGAGAAGGAGCGCCAGATGAATGCTATTGCTGAAGAAGCACGACAACAGGAAGAAGAGGCTCGAAAAGCGTTGGCGGAGTCTCGGCGTCTTGCAAAGATCGAGAGAGAACAGAAACGTAAAGACGAGCTGGAGAGAAGGAAAGAAGAGGCGATCCGCAGGTTAATAAGCTTGTTGTTCGATATTGACTTTGTAGTTTACCTTTGGACGTTGTAGCAATGGCTACTAGAATGATGCATTTCTAATTAGTTTTACGTCATCTAATAGAATAAAAAGTTTAAAAGCTTTTAGTGGGTGTTTAAACTTTTAAAGACGCATTTTTGATAGATGAAAATGTGAAAGGATGATATTTGGCCTAAGGAATTATTTTTAGTAGCAATATATATGGTCACAACTGGTAATCTTCTAAGATATCTTATGTAGGCTAGAAAATAAAAAGACTAATTTTTCAAGTTATGTGAGACTTCCACTAGATTCATGTTGCCAGTTAATAAAGTAGTTGTTAAATCAACAGTTAGCAAAAGCATAGAAGTTACTCTCTTAGTAATGGCACAACTCCAACTTGTTTAAAGAGTTTTGCATTTTATGTCAATTATATTTTCTATGCATAAAATGGGATTTGTAAAAAAAAGACATGGCACTCCTACAATAAACCAGATTGAATATAGCAGTAGTTGTCATCCTGCAGGTACTTGGCTGGCATGCATCCTGTCACAAAAGGGTAGGTCGATTATTAGCACCATGACTGATAATTTTGAGCAAAAAGCTACACTATATTTGTTGGTGTGACATATATTCTCTGTTTATAGTTTTATAGTTTAGTTCAACTTCTGTAACGCATTAGTTATTAGCTCCGCCGCATTTCCCATTTTGGTTTATCTTAGACTTTCAAAGTCAGAGCGTAGAAGAATGTCTGTTGTGTCAAACAAGAGCTTTCGCAAATTTTAACTGTGATAGGCGTGAAGAACAGCGACGGATGCAAGATGCAGCCAGGCAAAAAGAACTTGATATGCTAGAAAAAATATCAGACGCGGAAACTGTGCGCAACCTGCGGGAGAAGGAAAGAAAACGAAAGGAAGAGGAAGAATGGAAACTACAAGCAAAAATCATGGTAAGGCAGCATTTAGTGGACCAATTTTTTTTCTGCTTTTTTTTGGTCAAATAAGCTTTAGCTCCATTAAGTTTCTCTTAGTAAAACACCTCCTTAAAGCTACCGCACTGAAATATGATTTGTTCAGCTCCCATCATAGCGGATAATCTTTTAACTTGCATTTTAATTTGGCCTTTTCACGCACCTTATAGAGTTTACCTCTTTATCATTTGCTGCTTGACATTTAGGTTTTGTTTTCAATGTTTCACAAACAGGAGGATGAACGGTTATCTGGTTTGAGAGCTGAAGATGAAGAATTACGAATAGCTACTATCGAACGAGAGGTAACACGACCTTTTTCAACATATTCCATAAGCAAGTATTTAGTGAGCCGTTACTAGGAAAGTTACATGGTCGAAAAGGATGATTGTTAACAGCATTTGCTTGTCTTCTGTAGATGGCTGACCAACTTGAATTGGACTTGTTTGAGGTTATGTTATGTCTCTTTGTTTCTAATCTACCGGTCTTTTGACTGGAATGTTATAGATGGCTGTCCTGTTTAGCGATACACAGAATAGTTGAACCTACTGTATACCTTGTCTTAGAGTTTGTTTCTTGTTTACGGCAACAAGTTATGTAACTAGTCCTCTAGTTGAACTTTATCCCTACCACTGGTAGTTCTCCCTCTCAATAACCAACAACTTCTGGCACATATCCAATGATGGAGCCTCACTGTAGTTGGTTTCACCTATCCAATGGTGGAGCCTCACTGTAGTTGGTTTCACCTATCTAATGGTGGAGCCTCACTGTAGTTGGTTTCACCTATCTAATGGTGGAACCTCACTGTAGTTGGTTTCACCTATCTAATGGTGGAGCCTCACTGTAGTTGGTTTCACCTATCCAATGGTGGAGCCTCACTGTAGTTGGTTTCATCACCTATCCAATGGTGAAGCCTCGCTGTAGTTGGTTTCACCTATCCAATGGTGGAACCTCACTGTAGTTGGTTTCACCTATCTAATGGTGGAACCTCACTGTAGTTGGTTTCACCTATCTAATGGTGGAACCTCACTATAGTTGGTTTCACCCATCTAATGGTGAAGCCTCACTGTAGTTGGTTTCACCTATCCAATGGTGAAGCCTTGCTGTAGTTGGTTTCACCTATCCAATGGTGGAGCCTCACTGTAGTTGGTTTTGCCTATCCCATGGTGGAGTCTCACTGTAGTTGGTTTCACATATCCAATAGTGGAGCCTCACTGTAGTTGGTTTCACCTATCCAATGGTGAAGCCTCGCTGTAGTTGGTTTCACCTATCCAATGGTGGAGCCTCACTGTAGTTGGTTTTGCCTATCCAATGGTGGAGCCTCACTGTAGTTGGTTTTACCTATCTAATAATGGAGCCTCACTGTAGTTGGTTTCATCACTTATCCAATGATGGAGCCTCACTGTAGTTGGTTTCACCTATCCAATAATGGAGCCTCACTGTAGTTGGTTTCATCACTTATCCATTGGTGGAGCCTCACTGTAGTTGGTTTTACACATTTAATTTCACGCTTACTTCAGCGTAAGTCTCTAAATTACATGTTATAGACTTGGTGATGCGTACCAACAATATACAAATCTACCTTGATATCACAGCTAACAGTAATGGTAAGCGTGATGAACCAACTTCTGGTGAGGATATTTATCAATGTGGTATCACGGTTAAGATTTTTTTACTCCTAGCTCATTACTGTTATCATAACAATTTTTAATACTAGCGCATTTACATATACCGTATATGTTAATCTAATACTGGTATGTAATGATGTAAAGTTTTATTTAATTGCTAACAAATTTAAGTCACGTTTCATCATGTGGAGGTGATCAGCATTCCAAAATTAAAGAATTACTAAAAGTATTTTTTCTATTTTCTATCGCAATGATGGTCGATGTAAGCACTCTAGTTTTTGGAAGAGAGGATTTATGTCTCATGCTTTGTACCCAGGCTGAAGAGAGTGCTATGGCACGACTCATTGACGAAAGAATGGAAGCTGAAAGAAGGGAGCGAGAGTTGGAACAGGAGAGACGACTTCTGCAAGCGCGAGAAGAGGAGAGAAAAGCGTATGCCGAAAATGAGAAGCGGAGGATTGAAGAAGCTCTACTGATGAAGGAGGAAGAAGAGAGGAGAGAGCAGGAAGCTGAGCGAGAAAGGATTTTAGAAGTTAGTCATAATAATAAGTTTTAAGTTTTCATTATTATCTTTGTCTCGGTTAGTAAATTCCACTTTGTTATTGTATGTGTGTGCGCAGTGTGTTCTAGTGTGTGCGCAATGTGTTCTAGTGTGCGCGCAGTGTGTTCTAGTGTGCGCGCAGTGTGTTCTAGTGTGCGCGCAGTGTGTTCTAGTGTGCGCGCAGTGTGTTCTAGTGTGTGTGCAGTGTGTTCTAGTGTGTGCGCGGTGTGTTCTTGATAACCAGCCTCTTAAGCACCAATCTGATTAGAATCAAGACTGCAATCGCATGCATTCGAACAGTTGCCCTCAATGGTCATGTTCATGGATTGTTGTCGTGAAACCTGTGTAGCAATTTGTGTTGAAAATCTACATACTTGCTGCGAGCTATCTGAAATGAATCTCAGGCAATGCTGAGCTTAATGCCAGTTTATATAAATGTCTTAATCCAATTCAGGCTCCACAAAACTCATACATAATACATTGTCTAAATATCTCAACATAGCCACAGCTAAGATAAAAAGTTTGATATATGGATATAGTGAAGGCTATATATTTCAAAGGCTAAAAGCGTTAACTTGAAAATTAAATGAATTGTTTTTCATATGAACTTTCCGTAAGCTACTGAGCATAGTGCTTGACTAGGGTGGGTGCAGGTAACATTTCTTGATTCACGGTTCAAGTATGCGCTTTCGGTTTTATATTTGAACTATTTTATAGTTAAAAAAATAGAGTTATTATATGATGATATGACGTTATATATAATGCATTTGATTTTGTGCATCGCTTAAATGATATGTAATCACTAAATAGTGCATGTGTTTGTTTGTAGCTGAAGAGACTTGAAATAGAGGCCCAAGAACTAATGAAAAAGGAAATGGAAGAGCGAAGGGCAGAGCTTCTCATGGTTCGGGAGCTAAATATGAATAAAAAACACAATTTGGAAACAATCAAGAAAAATCAAGCGTTAACAAAACCCTGGGTGTTCTCATACTACGTGAAATGGCCGAGAGAGACGTATGAAAGGTGAGAAATAGAGCTTTGCAAATTTATTCAATGTTTAACTGATTCGTTCTTTAGAACTTCTCATTTGTGTGTGTTTTGGATGCAACATTACAGAAACATTTAATCCAATTCTGCTAGGCTGGTTTCTAAGCAATGGCCAACTACGTACGCCTCTATTGTCCAACCGCTGTAGCTAAAAACCAAGGCACCAAATAACACTGGTTACCGAAGCCTGACTGCAGCTACATTTTGCATTTAAGATTAGGGAGATATGCATCTTATAGCCTAGTTCCCTAAATAAGAGCCTACAACAAACCCTGATGTTAGACTAAGATCTTGAAGACTGAATCGAGTTGGGTTACTGAAGTGTGACTGAGGAAAAACGTAAATTTGTAGCAGCTGATTGAGTTTAAACAGCGTTTAGTGGAAGAGCATTGCAATTCATAAGTTGTTTCAGGATGATGGCAGGAGCTGGTGATAAGAGACGGAGACCGATGCCACGACAAAAGAAAAGCTAACAGGCTGATAAAACTGTTTGACTTTATATTCATTTGTAAGTTCCGCAGAATATTCAGGCTTCTGCATCACCAGCTACAAATGGTACTTTGTCATCAGCATGTTCCATACTCAGACACCAGTACGTGTTGTGACTAGCTCATCGGATGATCAATTGTACTTTGCTCAATGCTTTTTAGCACTTTATAGGTTGTAGAATTTTGGTAGCTCTTTGTATTGTAATAGTATCTATCGTCTAGTCAGTTCTAATTATATACACAAATTCTCATGGTAATGTCTCTCTGATCAAGACTTGTATTTCTATTTTCATGCACATGCTTTTTAGATTTTACTGACACGATGCATTTTTTATGTTTGAGAAAGCGATGATACGAGAATCTTTGTAATATGGTTCATGTTTGCACATTAAGGAGAAGGTCTACATTTTACAGCTTGTTTTATTCTTTATCAGTTTGCAAGCCTCTCATATTTAGATTACCTAAAATTGATAATTCTCATAAAAGTTTGAATATTTTTATAATGGTCCGTTGCCGACTCCCTCAATAAACTGTAAACAAATGGTTAGACTGATTAGAGGTCTGATAACAAGTAATATTATAGATAAATAATAACATAAAATTACTAACAAAGTCCATAAGATTTCTTCAATCACCTATGCAGTTAGTTTCACCAATAATCAAAAATTATGTATGTCAATTATAGCTGGCTCCTTGCTATCTCTAATAACGAAAATATAAAAATACCAACAAGACAAATCGGCAATATTGGAATGGCACGAAAAAACATAACAAATGCTGTAAACGTGATGCCAACCGACAATTTATCAATAAAAAAAAAATCACCCATAATATGGAGATCCAATCACTGAGCATAAGATTGCATTAAACGGGTAGAGAAATAATATGTAAATATTAGGTGATTATGAACTGGTTGGATTTATAACAAGGATGTAAATGTTGTGTCCCAAGCCTGCAGATCAGATAATAGATGATTTAGACCCTGTCGAGATCATCGCATGTAAATAACTGTAAATAACCGGAGAGGAGTGAAAGACAGAATTCACCTGTATATGTCAATAGAAGTTTTGATACTAGTATAATAGTACTAGAACTACACTAAAAGTCATCCCTGTTCATGAGTCACTCGAATCCTCTGATTGGTCGATATTGCTCAATAGTTTCCTAAGTTCTTTCCTATCATTGGATGAGAGAATATGTGTCAAGTGAACTAGAGACTCCATTGCAAGCCTGGGATTGCCATCCAGAAGCCTATGAAACACGAAATAACTTTTAAAGGCATTTGCAATGCTTGGAGAAAGTGGGACAGCGTGAATATAAAAGATAAGGCTTTTAACCTTTGGGAGACAAAATAACGTGATAGTTTCACATGTACAGGTAGAAATGCGACATATAGCTAGTACAAAGGAGATGCACTGGTGGTATATAGCTGGTGCAAGGGTGTAAATACAATAGCTAGTTTTAAGGTGGCATATGCCTGACAGAAAGGGTGATACACAGGTTATATAACAATAAATTCAGAGGTGATATATAGCCAGTACAGATGTTATATACAAGAGACATAAAGCCATAAAAAGGTGATGTTTTATCGAGAAGTGGCAATTAGGATGTATGAAGTTGACAAAAAGGTTAGTGTATATATACACAAAAAATATATATATAGAATATACATGATATATAATATACATGATATATGGGTATATATATTATACATGATATATATAATATACATTATATACGGGTGTATATTTATATTATACATGATATATATACAGCTATATAATATACATAATATACATGATAAAATATATCTTTGAGAGATATAATACACAACTGACTGTTTGATCTGCTGACTCTGATAGTCCTGTTTCACACAATTGATGTTCTGCCTGACGACAGATTTGGAGTTGTCTTCCTGGAGTTCCTCAAGAAGCCACTCCACCACAGCCTTGTTATCTTCCCACAGATACGCCTAAATAGGAGCCAGGGTCAAAGTTAGGCACAAATCGCGTTTCATCATCCTTAAAGTATTGAAAGCACTCAGCTATCGATAGCTGCTTGTCTCGCGATTCAAATTCCCGTCTCCACGCATCCTTATCCATCATTTATTAAAGACCTATAAATCGTTAGGCCTATAATTTGTTTTTAACTCTAAAAGGGCTTATTGCAATTGCTCCATTTTTCAAAGAAATTTCTGTAGCTAATTATCTGTAATACTTTCTAAATTTAAACCATTTTAGAGAAAATTCTACAATTCATTTATATATGTTCAAATTCGCACCTGCACAGTGCCCTTGCACTCAACAAACCACCGGCTGATCATCGACTGTATGTGGCCATCAGTCAGCAACGGATTGGCAGCCTCTGTTAGTTTAATAGCTTGCTCTTCCAGCAACAGACGGCGCAGACGCCAGTAAAAGTAGCTTCTAGCTCCTTTCCATGCGACAATGTCCTGAAATAGGCAGAATCTACATGTTAGTTTCACAACAATATATGTCATATTTCATTCAACCAACAGATTCAATGGTGAAAAATATTGCAAGTCTTAACATATTTCACACAAAAGGACTGACTATTTATATTGAATAATTACTCAAATAATTTTATACACAACATAATTAATGCTGCATAACTTATGCCATTAGAAACCTATATATATAAATCTCAAAGATTGTGTTTGATTCTGCGTCCAGTAATAGCTATTAAAATTTAGAAATGAAAGCTCCGTTTCATCCTGGATTTGATCTCGGAATCTCCCATTCACCAGGAAAATATCTGACCAATTAAGCTACGCAAGATTGATGGATTCATTGGGCGATATACGTCGCTACGTGGCTGAAAATACGCATACAGCGCTGTGTTACGCAAGTCATTAAAGTTTGCTCTCACGGCTCTTATTGGTAAGTTTACTAATAAGTTTACTAACTAGCTTACTTAAATTAGCCATTGGAAATGTGCCAGGCTAATGGCTACTGGCAAGCGACTACATTACCTGTCATTGTTAATAAGCTGATTTTTAATACCCCGGCAACACCGGGAATTCTGCTAGTATTTAATATTTATCAAGACTAATTAAGCATACAACCTAATAGGTGACTAGCTCAAAACCTCAGGTACTATTAAAATGTGGATTGTCAGACAGTCCTCCTAATACATGATAATAGTTTTTATGCAAAACAGTCAAATTCCAAGAATAGTTGCAGCTTGGTTAAGGAGACAAAAAACCAAGCAAACTCAAAACGACATTATTTTAAAACAATAGCCAATACATAATAAGATGATATTTCTAAGTAATATTTGTATCCTTGTATGATGATTCGACATACAAGGTTCATCGGTGATTTGCTAGGCAAGCTGTTATGTTATTGGAAGATGTTATATGGAAGATGATAGGCAGTAGACCTTAGCGAGAAGACAATCAAGGAACAAATGAACTCACGTTAATGCATCCTTTCTCCTGCATTCTACCAGGAGTATCGTGCAAGTCAGCAAAAGAAATAGCAATCTGGTGGTAAATGGGAGCGAGCACCTCCTCCCGCTGAGACAGCTCCTTCTCGAGCTCAGTCTACGGAGTGAACAAAGAAATGGCAATGTTAGTACTGGATATACCAGCTTATGTAAAAATATTGCAGTATAATTAGTAATCAGGTGACATATCTGCTAGTAAGTACTGTGTATCAATTAATCGCTTTTAAACTGTTGCTGTGTTATTACCCATCATGAAAGTTGCTCACCTTCTCCGCATGAGTAAGGCCCGATGAGTTCAGTTTTTCACAAATATCTTGATACTTGGTGTCAAGCCTTTTCATTGCTTTCACAAGTTCTCTCCTCCTGAATTTGATCTCTACTGTACCAGCAGGCTCCAAAACACCCCCTCTGTGTAAGTACAAAGCTATCAATTAACATGACAATAAATTTCCTGGCAAAACTTAAAATGTTGGACAATTAACAAATGCATCATACAACACCCTTTAAAATACCTGAACACGCAGTGAAAACACAATGAAATAAGAAGCTCAAGATAGATTAAGTTTAGATTTCTTACAAAACATTTATGAATGTGTCAAGGTTATGCGATTCTGGGATCCTGATAACCACCAGATTCGAATATTTTTATACAACAAAAAATGCAAAGATCTAAACATAAGCTCAAGAGCAAAAACCAAATGAAAGTACTTGATAAAACTTGAAAGCGTTAAACGCGACTGAATCTTTTACGTATTCACTTGAAGCTTGCTTCTCATTAGTAGCTTACAAAACACCTTCGTCTATACTTAACACTACATAACCCAGATTTTTTGACACCAATTATTAGGTTTCAAATTATTTCAAACTGTGTTCTGGCACCCCATGGTTAGGCACCGGTTCTTGTCAATTGATTTGTGGCACCACCAATGGAAAAATATGCAAAAAAACAATGCTGAGCAAAAGAGATACACCAAAATTCTGTAAGAATGGATATTTATTTGGGGTTTCAAGGATAGCAAGATAGCAAGGGGCCCTTCTGTGAATTTTTGGATAGGAAAAACAAGAAGAAACTAAAAACTCAAATACACAATAAAATCACAAAAATATACACTAAAAACAATGAAGTGGCAAAGGAATTGAATGACCATTCTCAACTCGTCAAATTGAGAATGGTCTAATATTGCAAAGAGAGATTTTGGAATATCTGTGAATCTTACAGATGATCAGATGCTGAACGTTGTTTTGTAGTTTGCAGTACTGTAGTTTTCAAACAACTTTTATTCTAGAGTTCGTGAGAGCTGACAAATGAATTTTAAATATTGTATTGAAGTTTGCATGAATCTCAGAATAACGGTTTGAATACTTTCCCAGTTGATCAAATCCATACATTGCCATAATAGTATATAATAATATTTATAATAAACACAAACTATGTTTTATTTTAGTGACACATTTTTCATTCTACGCCAAAATGGTTGTTTTAATTCGGCGCTAAGCTGTATGAGGCCAACAATGTTAATGGTATAAAAAGAGAGCCAAAATTTCGGCATGACGACAAAAGGTACTTGAGCGTACATAACTACCAGCTGACTACAACCATCGAGTGAAAATACAGAGATTTGGAAATGAACGCATGAAATGACATAGTATTTAATGTATGATTTCTTACAGAAGTCAGCATAGTAGGTAATGTAGACCCATATGCAATGCCACACAAGGGTAAGTCTCACAAGTAATAATGTAAACAAATATGTAATTTTGTCCAAACTTCAGCGCAACCACAAACATAGAAATTAGTTACACAAGCTAAATACAATTTCCACATACCTGCTCAAAGGGTCAGCGTAAAGCTCCATATGTCGACTGTTGATTGTTGGGTCAACCACAACCCATGCCCCACCTCTGAGTTCGGCATGTGGCGGAATGTAGACAATAACAGGCTGCTTGTACTCCCTCAGACCGTCCACAATATATGCCCCAAACTTCAAGATCTGGTCATACATATCTGTAACAAACATGTACTTTGGACAATTGAAACAAAAATAGGCAAGTTTTCATAAGAATTTTTTCAGAAACTGAAAATCTCTTTGACAATTATGTAACTTAGTAGAAACTAAAATCAGCATAGACATGGAAGAACAACTCTGAAACGAAGAGCAGAGAGCAGCAAAGACAAAGTAAAGTTCAACGGGAGCTGAAGTCTGTCAGTCAGCTAACCTTTCATTCCTCCTGAGAAACCTCTCCAGTTTGCAAAGATCATAAGAGGAAGGCCTTCTCTGTTGAAGTCTTGAATAGCCTGAGCAGTCTTATACGACGAGTCGGGAAACCAGACCTGCCCTGCAATCCAATTAAAAATTCACTTAGAGCAACTTACCGACTGAAATACCTGTAATGAACGATGCGCAGGGATAATCAGCAGCGACAGTCAGGGAAGCGCAAATACATTGGTAATTGTAATTATGGGACGATCTAGCAAATTTTTTCGTCAGATTCTTTGTCATTTATGACATAAACTCCCTTTCTTTATCATCTCAGACCATATATACTATACTGTATATGTATTTGAGAAGCAAGTTTTGTAGAGACTCTGTCTGCCACCAAAATTATTCTCGGAGAAATACCTATTTATTGGCCACCAATTTTATCCTATTCTGTAATTGAAAATCAAAGCTGGCTAATTAGAAATTAAGATACTACAGATACTCCAAAGACTACCAATTAACTATCATGTAGTTACATGTATATGTATGTTCAAAACCATGGTGAATTTAGACAAGTTTGTCGACAGATATCAACTTTCCGTTGGATTTTCTGTCATAATGTGCAGATACTGCTGTTACAACAAAACCTGGCTGATATTTAATTATATTGATGTGTAAATATCCTTAGCTTTCCATTAATATACATAATGCCATAATTCATGTATTAAATATTCAACAAACTATAAATGAATAAAAAATAGAGCATACCATAATTACTATCAACACTGTAGAATCCTTTGTATTCCTGAACCACTCAGAGATGGTAATTGAACCCTGCCATGTTACCTAATTATAATCTAGGCCATATTGAAGTTTGTTTCGATTATATAGCTTTTTTGTACTAAAACTGCTATTTCACACTCCAGCCGCCGGCAGGCAGCAGAAAGTGAATGATGTGCTAAACACACAACAAGATCTGGAAGACGCAACTTTCAGTTATCTTAACTCTCCGTAAAAATAAAAACTGGGTCGCTACAACCTGTAAATTTAAATTTAAGGCCAAGCTACATAGGCTCTTGGTACGTCGAAAAAGCTTTTGAAATTCTGAAATATTCCTAATCAAGGAATAATCATGATGCAAACAGTCGCTATTCTGATGAATAGTATTTTGAATGCATAGACAGTAAAACGTGACTTGACATTACATACCTGCTTGCTGAACGAGTTTAGAGTCTGAGTCAAGGTTGGCAGGATCAGCAGGAATGATGAGCTCTTTAGATCTGGTCTCCACCGAAATAACACCAAGGGGGATACCCCCAAGCCGAGCTCGGCCGCATCTCACCACTTGCGCCCATGCATTCATCACCTCTTCAAATGAGCCCTAAAAGTGAAAGATTGGATGGTACACCTCTGTTAGCACCTACTTGGAAATGCGCCTAATATATGATTTGCATCAGAGAAAGCAGTTATGAATGAAAAACTAATTTCAAGGAATGTAAAGAAGTGGCCAAAACCAATCAAAATGCTCTGTTTGTGTTGTCTATGCATCAGCAATGCGTTGTGTCTTCCAAGGGAACATGTTGGTCTACATCGGTACATCGGAGAAGAAACTGACACAGCATCTGTGATTGGCCAACAAAGTTGATTCTCATTGAACAATCTCGACTCTATTGTATTTATTACCAGTGTTAAGTTACCGTAATTTCATATGAGATCCATTTTCAAATCGATGACCATGACAGAGGTTTACACAGACTATTATTTCTATATGGACAAGGATATTCTCACTTTTTGCAGAAGGTCACTGGCATAATTCAGAAAATCGTGTGATACACTAAATCGTTAAATCTGCTGACAGGCAAAGTTCCCCTCTGGTTTGCTTCGTCTCATTTACCCAAATTATTTTTGTACTTTACTTATTTTCATCTCCAGAGAAAAAAATATAGCTAGTAATTATAGCTACTTACAGTAACTGTATTGTATTTAGTGTATTTTAATGGTTATGATCTGCAATAAAATGAAAAATTATTATGTGTGTACCAAATGCAGTACGTACGGTAAGGAATTCTTACCTTCAAAACTCAAAAGGTACGCATAACATAAACTTAGAATTCACTTCAAGTAAGTTTAGCTTACTAAATTAAACCCACACATAGAACTAAGTTTTAGTATGTATTTTGAACTATTTTACTGAATTTCAATTTTTTATCACGAAATTTTATTCTTTGGCAGTTCATATCTTCACTTTCACTATAAAATTTAGCGCCTCTGGTTGAAACCTTTTTCAACCTAATTCAACAAGAAAGGCTGAGCGATTTCTTCCATAAAAAGGCCGATATCTTTTCCATAAAAATATAGCGATGCAAACATAACTTTTATCACTATCACAAAACAGATATTATAGATGCAAACATAAATTTTATCACTACAACAGACTAGATATCATAGATGCTCATGAGATGTCAATAAGGTAATGAAAAATCCTGCAAAGAACATCATGACCTTGCCCTTAACTGTACCTTTACCTTCTCATTGACCAAGCTACTTGTCAAAGCGATGCGCAATTAGCTGCATCAATGTTTCTAGCCATAGCAAATTCCAACACTACACATAGGCTATACATTTTGTTAGCTACAAAGGGTGTAGCCAGGCCTTTAAAGTTACAGCTACCAAATCTTGAACAATTCAGCAGCTATATTTACGAGATTCAATATTTCTACAGGTCATAATAATATTAATAACAGCCATTGTTACCAATAATAGTATCAATAATCATACTAACTGAAGTATATTAATCAGATTTTTACTATAAGATGTTAACATTTGCCTATGGAATATTGTTGTGAAAATATAAATTTACAAATCATAATATCAGTTACACATCAATTATGCATACACCAGAAATCAGAGAAGTTAATTACAGACCATACCAAACTACCTTCATACAACAGGCATTTGAATAACAACAACTGCGGGTACTTTAACTATGTGCTACAAATGGTTGCTTTTAGCTTCAATATAAAATTACAAGGCATAACATAACTATGATTCATGCAGTATTATTTCATAATTTACTTATTTCATAATATGCTCTTGTCATCCAGCGGTAAAACGCTGTTGATAGACATAAACAGAGGGTAGCTAGTCAGTGTACATGTATAACCAACAAGGAGCAAACATACGATGCAGTTACAATGTGCAATGTCTAAGCCAACACAGTACTACCATTAGAAAGAATTCTGATAAACTTTGATATACGTATTTCCAGACTGAGCCCCCTTCATTTCAGGTTCACTCACGGCTGATGAGAGATTCATTATTATTCATAGCCTTAACCTCATTTAGTTAAAATATATTATTCTCCCATGCACCATTTTCATTCTTAGCAGTTAAGGTTTTGGAGAGAGAGAATCTGACAGGTGACTTTTGAATTTAAAGTAATGCTTAACAACTATATATGATTTACATATCCTCTTAACTATTTTTCAATTTTATCGTGTGCAGCTGTCTAGTGTCTATCGATATGATTAATATTATCGCTACAGTTCCAAACATCGGCAACATAGTTCAATAATACTAAAAACTTTTCTTATTGTTCTATAAACTCGTTCTATATTATAAAAATAGCGCACGAAAAACTTTCATTCAAAGCTGCTATAAAATAGAAAAACCGATTTTGAAAATGTTTTGCTTCACACACCTATGTGAAATATTGTGTAGCAAATGCATAAATGCAGCAGTAAATGTCTGTATTCAGCGGTATATCGAAGACAACATTACATCGACGACTGAACTGAGGAAGACAAGCATGAAATTTCTTTTACCATAAATTAAAATATAAAAAACTTATTGCATTAATCATGCCTCCTATAAAACTCTGTCACTAATCTGATGGTGTTATGACAGGGAGTGTACATAACTGAGAGGATCACTAGCAGCTACCTTATCAAAGAAACCAGATTGCCAGCCACTGTCTGTTTCCCTTCCTCCTAGCATGTGTATTGGATCATAGGGGGTTTTACTAGGCTGAAATGTTATATCCCGGTCTACCGGATCCGTAGGTACAGTAATAGGAAGGGGAGATGCTGTCGTCTGCAAATAAATTGACAGTTTGAGACCAACCGTAGACTGAGCCAGCAACAACACTGTGTTCTGTCATTTCTCCTTTACAGCAGACCTTAAGCGATTCAAGACTATACTAAAGGTACACACATTATAGCCTGTGAACCAACCTTAGGAATGTATGAGAGCCAGCGAAGGATTGCAGCTACCCCGTGTAGATCATTAGAGACAGACTGATGAGAGACACCGTTATTGTACATAATCTGAGGGCCACCAAGCTGGGCATTGCTTGTATAGACCTCTCTGCCAAGCAGCTGCAAGCGAATAGACGATCAATGATTGGACGAGAGGGAAAAGCATGCAGAGTATGTGCAATTTTTAGCACAAAGTTTCTCACAATTGTAACATGAAGGGCAACACTATAGCATCACAATTTTACTAGAAGTTTAAAGAGCAATCAACACATTTGAAACAAGCAATTTTGTATACATTTAAAGAAAAAAAAGGAACTTGATTCGTTTTTTTAATAATAATGATAAATAGCTAGAAACTCTCTTTATTGGTGCAGGGTGACTGCATAATAACAATGAATCAAGTGCAGTATTACTAAGCACAAACACTGCTGTATAAACTATAAAATCTAATCACTGGAATGATAAATTGCCAACTCAAACTTATAAGATAAAATTATAAGAGTCTAGCATACAAACTAACTGAACATTTTCCTGCGAATGACTTTTTATTACAAGATGTAGTCAGCAGAACAATACAGAAATATACTAACAATAAGCTAATTTCACCTATCAGAGTGCCAATCAAAGACCCGATTGATTACATCATTTAGCTTCAGTTTAGGAATTTCTCATAATTTTACGAAAACTACTTGCAGGCAGATTATTTCCACTTTGTAACTGATGTTCTCAACAGAACTAGCTACACAGTTTAATCAAAACTTCTTCTAAATGTTGCTATGGTATGACAGAGAAAAATTAAAAAAAATCAAGTAACTATAAGTAGCATACAACAAATAGAGCATAAATATACCCTGTTTTCAGGGGAAAACAGTTGTCAGTGCCATGGTAGCGTAACAACAAAAATAATAGCCTTCGTGCAAGAACTAGTGTTAAGGAAATCTGAAAATATATTCTTTTCAATAACTTCTACCTTATGAAGGTAGGCAACTCTTACATTGTGATGAACAAATCTCATTCTTATGGTTGAGGACTTCCAAAAGAAGGCAGAAACAACAGCACACAACTCCTAGCATGATCCTGCCCAAGGCAAGTTTCTAGCACCCTCAGCCCATTACAAACTATCACATGTTACAGATGCTGTTAGTTGTTCAGGGTTTCAAGATGAACTTACCCAAAAATTTTAGTAGATTTTATCAGAAACTATCTGTATTTTTCTATTATTTAGGATTGTTTATGACATTTGAGGTGATCTGACTGCCAGGATGCTTCTAGAGTAAAATTAATAAAACCTAATCGCAATTACAACGTCCAGAAAATAAAATGTGCGAAATGTCATCGCTAGCTGTTATCGTATCTATAGATGCTATCAGCTGTTGCATTCAGGTTATATACACAACTCACTTTGTTGAGAGCCCCGGCGCCTGTGAGTATGATATGAGACTGCTCATGTTGGATGGTGCGCTGACCTAGCCGTACCAGGTATGCGCCGATGCCGATGGTCCTACATGTCACATAGCTTATGGTGGGTATCTCATTGTAGGCTTGTGAGGACTCTCCTGCTATCATACCCGAGCCTCTCAAGTTTTCCACTCCTAGGCCCTCGCTGGCACCTGTACAGGTTAATAAGTAAGTCAGTTTTACACTAAAACGACTAAACAAAAATTGTTATTGACCGAAAAACTGAAAACAACATAATTCAATGTACTGGACGGTTAAACAAGTGGCAATCTTTGCTATAATAATAGCTATGTCCGTCTGCCTGTCCATGTATCCATAGACACGGTCAGGGGTTGAAAAAAATTGTATCATACAGGAACTGAACTCATTACTTCAAGAATGGTACACCAAAGCTCTAACAACTGCACTACTCAACTGCGCTATTGGCATCTCCAAATAATTGCACATGTGGTTACCTATTACACCTGACCATCCCTCACAGCACACTAAACAATTGTGGTACTAAAGCGGTAGGAATTGTCATAAGATATGGTAGCAGTGGTTTGATTGTAAATTATCATCTCCTGAACTCAATCTCAAATTCAACCTGTCTATGAGTGATATTAAAGAAGGTGGAAACGGTATCCATTGAGACATAATCGGCAGCCAATGAAAGTCACTTGATATCTGAAACAGTGTAATATATGAATTGTGTTCACAAAGAAAACTTTGAGAAGAAATGAGAAAACGCATCTCGAAGAAAAACTGAAAACCTCCTACGCAGTATCGGGTGGAGGAGACAATCCATGAACAACTAATTTAGTGTCTAAATGGTGTGGCATACACTGACTAGTTAGCTAGTTCAGTTTGTTAGTAATGTCTGGTCCCGAGACAGGCAGATGATGCAATCACTACGCAGAACACACTTCCATTCATAGTAGAATTTATTCCAGTGAACAACTTGCTAGGATCATTAATAAACTATCTCAAGATATCGCAGTTACAAAGAAGCCTGCACTAGCCCACCAACCATAACTAATAATTTACCCCCAAACACTAATCTTAGCTCCCAACACATACCGATAATATCTGTAATCTTGTACCGAGACTCTCCGTCATCCTCAATAAGTTGAGCTTTCACTGATGCAGAGACTTTGGTGAAATTCTCTGGAGTCAGGTA
Organism: Watersipora subatra; assembly: GCF_963576615.1. NCBI lineage: Eukaryota > Metazoa > Bryozoa > Gymnolaemata > Cheilostomatida > Watersiporidae > Watersipora > Watersipora subatra. The sequence goes on along the minus strand of NC_088716.1, from coordinate 46,151,927 downwards.
GAGGTATTTAAAGCCTTTATCAGGGTCAGCCTTGTCATTCCAGGCCACCCTGAACAGAGGTTTGATCTCCTCTGCCAAACCTGCAAATGGCACACAGAGCGACTTGTGAAGCTGGGGCTACCAGATTGAGCAGAGCGCAAACAAAGAAAGTAAAAGTAAATCCAATGGAGTAAGATTCGAATTTGTTAGGCTACAGTATGAAGATGATAATGGTATATTAAAAATTACAAAAGGGCCACCTAAAACAGAATAAAACAGCTCATCCAACTCTTATAGAGAGTCAAGCCAAGAGTTTTATCAAACAAGGCTAAGTTTCTACTGACCAATACGGGCTCCGCTGTTAGCCGCTATGTATATTCGAGGTATCCCATGTTCTCTCGCGAATTCTGAAGCTTTTTGGAAAAGCATGTCTTCATCGGTGCCAAAGGATCCAATTTTGAAAGTGATGTCATTGGCTATAACAACTACATCTCTACCACTTGGGTACTCTGGTGTGCGTAATGTCATCCTCCAGGCCACCATTCCAATCTATGCAAGAAAAATTGAAGTCATTGAAGAGATCCACACGTGTCACTATTGTCAAGAATGATTTGTGCTATTGCGTGCTAACTAAGTATAACAAAGCACTAGTGAAATCCTTGTACTAAAAAGCGGTACTCACACAAGGCTACCAGTCACACAAGAGCTGTGGGTAGACATACCTTGTTCTCACCAGGAACTCTAACCATCTCACACAACCTGTTTTGTTCCTTGTCTAACACCATCTCTGCGCATTCAACTATCTCCACTGGCCGACTGCCTTCACCTGAAACAGCGAACTTAGTCATAAAAACTTGTCTAAAACTAGCTAATAAACGGGAAATACCTCCGTAGACTCAACAAAAGGCTACATCAAATAGCTACCACTGCTGATCTCACCTTGTTCCTTTGCCTGCCATATGGAGAGGAGAGCTTGTCTGAAGACATCAGGGAAGTCATAGACGTAGGTTGTGTTACAATGGTTCTGCGCTACAGATCTCTTCTGCTGCAGATGATCCTAAATGCAACAATGATTGTGTAAGTTACAAAACATGGTTGGTTTAGTAAAGGAGTGGTTGTGTTTAGTGAATCAACACTAATATGATTAATGTATATATTCATATGTTGGAGTTATCCTCTTGTTATGGTCATGTGACCGATATGATTCTTGACCTCTTATAGGGGAGTTTTGATCGTCTGCACAACAACACTCACACAGAAACACAAATGAAGCTTAAAACAAAGGAAAAGGTAAGATGAAATGGACTACCTTGGTGACGTAAGGAGAGGAGATCAGCAGTCCATTCAGGGGCCCTGTTTTGCTACCAAAGGCTCTGAATTTGACGTGCCCAGTTGAGGGATCGGTATCCTCCTTGTACATGCTGATATCCAGGTAATATCCATTCTCATTTGAGAGGAAAACCCTGATGGGTATCTTTTCACCAGATGTGTGGAGCCTGCAGTAGGTGAATAATCACTAAACAGCGAGTCTAACTGGGCAAATTAAACGTACAAAATCAAGGGCAGTTGCTTACATTCAGTTGCTGGTTAAGCAGCTACCTCATTTTGACACCATATGTTGACACTACATGTTGACACCATATGTTTGTCAAAATCTTCAGTTTATGTTAGTCCTTTGACTGCTGCAATAATCGTTGCACCAAGTGCTGCGGTGCCAAATATTTTTCCATCAAAAACATGACATTTTGTTTTGCCTCTAGCTCTGTTATTACTTCATCTCTCTAGCCAAAATTAACAATACATCATTAGAGCCCTTTAACCAGCAGTATACGACCAATATTACCTGTCTTGGGTGACCTTACAGCAAACCAGACGATGAAAAATACAAAAACAAGCTTTTGTTTTAAATAAAAATACTACTGTCTGGGCTCTAGATAACATTTCATAAATGCTAGCTGTTTTATTTTCTGCTAAAAGTGTTAAGATAACTTGAAAGCATTCTGGAAAAGCTAGAATAAATTAATTTAATGCAAAGTTATATAACATAACATAAATATAATACAAAACGGCAATGGGCTATGAAAAAAAGTAAGATTGACTAGCAAGTAAAGTTGTATCGTTCAAAATATGATAGTCCATAGCAGAAACTTCCTAAGATTAAAGAATGAATTCGAAAACTTTCTTTGTGAATGCCCTCACAAAGAATGGTTTCAAATTTAAACTAAAAGACATTGTAACAACGGTAGACATAAAACACCATACAAAAACTAAAGTATTTTTTATTGAAATAAATGGTTTTGAATAATTGACTTTCACAAAACATCATTTTTTCTGTTGGCGAGTAAAGCAATTACCAACCAATACAGCGTTTCCTTTTAATATTTCTTAGATGTATAAAGATTCATACTATGTTGGAACTCAGGTTAAGCTGGGCTGTCACAGTTTTAAAATTGTTGATAAATATTTACAAACGCTTGCAACATGGCGATTTAATGAGTGCTATTTTGCTGTTATCCATTTCTTTTACCACTACTAACTAAATACTCGTGTTAACTGTCTAAAACTGCTTCATAGGCAATCTAATTATATTTCTAATGTGACTATATAGAACTTGTAGATATTTTGTGAACATTTTATGCTCATTCACCGGTTTTTAACTTTCATCGATTCTGAGGAATTGCAGATTCGCAGAAATGCAAAATTGGCACTCGGGCCATGGAAGCATTTGTGCAAAAATGCAAAATTGGCACCCAACAGCTTAAATTTCATTTCTTTGAAAATATTTAATGAAACTATGTCTACAAACAAGCTAAGAATATGCAAGCTGTGAGCTATGACCTTGAATAGCACTACACGTGACAGATGTACAATACCCAGACATCTGTTAATCAAATCATATAGATATCTCATGTTGATGACACATTGCAATACAAACCGCTGATTACAAGCAGACCAATTCAATTCAATCAATGGAGCGGGACTCATACATTTGGTACCTCTATGCGATTTACAAGATCTTAAATGATAACAAGGCATTCCTTACCAACTACATTCTACTATGAAAGAATCTATGTTGATATAGTAGAAGGCAATATACAACATACCAGTTCAGTAAATACATGGTGAGTTATAGCACAACTTACTTTATATTCATCTTAAGCTCAGCCTGGAGTATCCGCGATTTCCAGAGCCTGGCTCCGTATCTCACAACCATCTCCCTCACTGAATCCATTAGCTTGTTGGGGTTTGTAGGGTCAGCGATAGTCAGCGTAGAGGTGAAGTTGAGGAAGATATGGTTGCAGTCCGTTCTAGAACTCTGTATGGATGAACAGATCTCATAGTAAAATAAGACCAAAACACTGCAAGTTAGGCATGTGTTCTGAATGGGTAGAAAAGAGAAATTTTGCTTTGGCCAGAAGAAAATGTTTTTTGTTAAAATGTTACAACAATATTAAACTATAAAAGTAAAAAAGGAAGAGAGTCTACATGGCAGCAGGCTACAAAATAAAATGTGCTTAGAAAGAAAAACTCTGGTGTTTCCATGGAAAGGCTTCAGAGAGAATAAAATATTTACAATAAGAAAATAACCAACCATCGGATGGGAGAACCCCACTTCCATCGCATCCATAGCTTCGAGGAGGGTTCTCTCTGCCTCATTTTTTATATACTCATAAGAAGCTTCCTGTAAGCAAAAAATACACCATACAGATACTAATATATACCATACAGATACTAATATATACCATACAGATACTAATATATACCGTACAACTACTAATATATGCCATACAGATACTAATATACACCATATAGATACTAATATACACCATACGGATACTAATATATGTCATACAGATACTGATATACACCATATAGATACTAATATACACCATACAGATACTAATATATATCATACAACTACTAATATATATCATACATATACTAACATATATCATACAGATACTAATATATACCATATAACTACTAATATATATCATACAGATACTAATATATACCGTACAACTACTAATATATACCATACAGATACTAATGTACACCATATAGATACTAATATACACCATACATATACTAATATATACCATACAACTACTAATATATATCATACAGATACTAATATATATCATACAGATACTAACATATATCATACAAATACTAATATATACCATATAACTACTAATATATACCATATAACTACTAATATATACCATACAACTACTAATATATACCATACAACTACTAATATATACCATACAACTACTAATATATACCATACAACTACTAATATAGAGATACAATCTACACTTAAACGGATCCCAGCAATAAAATATTAATAGAAGAACATTTATTCATAAATTCAATCAGTATTTAAAACTCTAAAAATCAATAAAGAAATTTACTAGAGTCAGCTTCACTTGTACAACAACAACAATAATGCCAAAATAGCAACAAGAGAAATTATAACAGCCATACCAATTATGGTAATGATAGGAAGAAGAACAATGATAGCCAACTAACTACACACAAGAAAATCACAACCCCAAGAAACAAGATTTTGTACAAAAAGGTGGTTAATGAGCATGAGCATACCTTTGTGATGAGGTCTGAGTGGCGTATGATAGCCCGAACAAAGAACCTATAATCCGTAGCCTCCTGAGTGCGGGACGTCGATTTAGCCTTGCCGAGGTAGATGTGCATCCGATGGTTATCTATGGGGATAGCCTCTAGATCAAACTTTCTCATCCTGTTGATTTCGAGTTGGAAGGCTAGGGCTGGCTCCAGGTGACGATAGATACGATCTTCTACATACTAAAAAGCAAAAAGTCTAACATTGTATTGATTGTATGTTTTACGTGCTTCCCATTTTAGACTCTTCTCGTTTACACGCTTCCGGTTTTACGCGCTTCCCGTTATAAGCGCTTCCCGTTTTACGTGTTTCCTGTTTTACGTGTTTCCCGTTTTACGCGCTTTCCGTTTTACGTGTTTCCCGTTTTACACGCTTCCCGTTTAACGCTCTTCCTGTTTTACACGTTTCCTGTTTTACTGCTATGCCCTTTTAACATAACTACTGCTGAAGGCAGAGTAGGCATATTGATGAAGGGTAAATCAAGCTACAAAAACCTATTAAAATAAGACAAACTGTACAATGACAATTATGGCTCCAAATCATATTGTGATGATCAAAGGAACTTTTTTAACAGCCGCAACAGAAAAGCTCATATCGTTTGCAATGGCACTTAACAAAACTGTTCCCAAATTAATTATAAGTTATTCAGAAGTTCATCTGTCATCGCATATGTTTTAATTTATTAATATGCCAAAAAAGTTTACGTCTTTATGCCATTTCATGTTGTGTAAATTTTTTAGTCAAGACAAGTTATGAAAAGGTGAAAGAATAAAGCACTGACTTCTTTTTTGAGAATTTCTGCCGACATAGAGCATCAACCACTCGAAACTGCTTCAAAATCAAAAGATGTTTCAACCTCACAACATTATATTTCAACTGTGGTGCTTTCATTTGACTATTATAGACATGCGTGTAGTCGATAGTTCAACTGCGCGCCATTAGATTACTCAGGTTACAGTCTTCCTGACAATTACTAAGTTCCCATACAGGGATAGAGTAGCAACACAGCCCCCCCCCCCATATGGTGCTGCAATGTCACCATGGCAACAGTCATGTCGCTCTCATTCTATCATGATTCAGTGTTGCTGTTTGGAAGCGAAACACCCGTGCAATGCGCCATCTTTGTGCCATAGAAATGGAATTGGCGGCCGACGGCATCGCAATTGTGCCATTTTCATACCATGGAAATGGAATTAGCGACCAATGGCATCGCACTTGTACCATCTTTGTGCCATTGAAATGGAACTAGCGACCAATGGCATCGCACTTGTGCTATCTTTGTGCCATGGAAATGGAATTACCGACCAACAATGTCGCATTTGTGTGCGCCAAAGTCTTGCTTTCCTGCTGCTTCATATGCTGACATATGCTTTCACATTAGGCATCGCACAACCATCGCTCTACTATAGCGTTCTATGGAAACATGATCTGCTTGTCGGCCCAGCATAGCACTCCGGTGCACCCAGGTGTGGCTACACTATCTCTATATGAGAACTTAGTAAAGCACAAGTGTATGGTTTACCTTTATAGCTGCATTAGGAGCATTATTTGAAGAGACGTATAATAATATCTTACGCCTCTTCAAATAACCAGTCTCTGATTATATTGTAAGTCTGTTTGATAGAGCTAAAAATAAACAACACATTTGTGGATGTCACAAGGATCGTAACCTGAGTATTGTAATCGGCTGCAGCACTTCCAGCATTGACAACAGTTTATTTTAATGCCGACAGTACTAAAACTAGAGCTTTGTAATTTCCAAAATCATCAGACGATTCAATATTGCAAATTTGCAATATCGAATTGCGATATATTGCGAAACGTCTATTTATAGACGATTTGCGATGTATCACGGTATCGTTAGGAAAAAACTTGTAAATTTTTTGTTAACATTTTTTTGTATATTTTAATTTACAAAGAAACTGTTCTGTGATGGCGATAATTAGAAGCATTTATTACATGAATGCCCGTGTGTGTGGAAAGTCATGGAATGAGTTTATTATAAGACTAGAAGGCCTGTGCATTTAGTTCCAGTACAGCTAGCTCTGAAAATCATCAGATGTGGGATAAATCACCATTACATAATTATATCGTTTATATGATTGGTGATATATCTTTAAATGGTGGTGATTTTAAAACTGTTTACATTCAAAATCGTCACAAACAATTAAATCGCCACATTGCGAAGCTTTAAGTCAAGCTGTTAATCCAAAAACTTGTCTATAACTCACTAGTGCAGAAGAGATCACTCAGAAAACATAATATTACCAATATACAACGCGCTTCTGCTATAAGCCATATAGTAAAAACTGATGTTACCAATATTTCTATTGAGCAATTATAACATCGTACACCCTGACACCATGCGTTGTTAAACAGAGCTATATAGCTCAAAGTATATTTGAACAGCTCTGATCAACAAAACATAAATGCTGGAAATACTAAAATGAATAAACCGATTGCAGTGTTTGTATTAAATGTTTCAGAAATAACTAATATATATATGATAACAATGCAGAATCTTCCTCCCTTCAACTCCTTGGGCTGAGTTGGCTAAATTAATATTACAATGGAAACTATGGAAGTTAGCAGGAATACTCACCCCATCTCTGTGTCTGTATGTGAAATACTTTGGCCATTGTTTCTTGTAGAGGACTGCAAATGTAATCCTTCTGATCCCCTTACCCTTCATCTCACCTGACTAAAAAATTAGACAAAGCCTGAGTTCAACGAGTAATTTACAAGCTAGAACTTTGTCAGTTGATCAAATCAGCAGACGGTAATATATGTACATGAAGCTCAATCAAACATCTATAAATATCAGTTACGCGAAATGATATGATCTGAAGAGTTCACAGTCGCTAAGGAAAGGGAAACTAAACGGACAGACATGACATCTGACAACCTAAATTTGCTGCTTTAATAGAGAAGTTGAATTCAATTTTCATTGAAGACAAAACCTAAAACAAAGGCTAAAGACTAATTTCCATTTGACAGAAAATACAAGACAAATAGAGGGCTGTACCATGCTCTGGCAAAAATTGTAGAACTTTTCAGAAAGCTCATCATCTGTCCGAGGAGTTGTGTCAGCTTTGATGGCGATCATGAGGATGTGAATTGGCTCTTCCTGATCATGCAAGTTCTGTTTGGGCGATCCTGCCATGTCTGTGAAATCGTAGGCGGATGGGAAGATAAACCTGCCTAGCATCATCTCAAAGTTGCTGCAAGATAACAGAAAAATAGCTAATAGTGAGGGATATACGAAACAAGTTTGAATTTTATGGAATAACAGAGATTATTTCCTCTGACCAAACAGTTTATAGATAGATAAGGAATAGGAAACTAAAAGGTTAGATAATTTTATAAACTGTTTACTATATTACTTAGCTATCAGCCAACTACAACTGTAGCTCACACCTGAACAAGTATAGCTGCCACAGTATATGCAGTTTAGCTGTGCGAGTACACACACAATATAACTGTAGACATGAAAGCTGCAGTATACGCAAAGTACAAACAGCACCACTGCTGCAATACACATGCTATAGCTTCTACAATATACCTGCTACACTATACACAGTATAGCTTCTACAGTATATACATGTACAGTAGAACTGTTACAGATCGAGCGGTATGACAGCTATACTATATGAAGCATAACTGCTACAGTACACAGAGCCTACCTGCAATAGTACAAGTGGTATACTTACTACAGTACATAGAACATAATAACTACAGAATGCACAGAGTAATTGCTACAGGACTCAGAGTGTAACTGCTGTGGTACATTAAGTACATGTATAAAGCTAATAGTGAGAAGAAAAACAAGGCCTCCAAGATAAGTAAATCTGCCATATTAGTTTTAACTATTCATTTAGACAGCCCATCTGTATCATCTCAACTTTGCAAAAGATAAAATTTCTAACGTTCTCCACAAAGACAAAAAATTCTCCTAGTGGTTATCACACTTGCCTGGTCTAACCAGGAATTAGGGTCAGAAAAGGTACAACCCATGAGAAGATTTAAATCTCACTCTATTTCTATTCAACCTACAGCCACATTTTGAAGTCCTGTTTGTACCACAATTACTCTTATATTTTAGGGTCTATGCGACATGTTTCAGGTCCAAGTGAAGGGTATAAGCGTTGAAAGTTTCTCACGTACCTTGTAAACTCCTCAAAGTTGCGAAAGCTAGCCATGACACCCATCCGCTGACATGCCGGCATCTCTGTGGCAGCATAGACATTATCATGATCATGCTGGCTCGATATTCTTGGCTGCGATGGCCTCCGATGTCTGCAGAGGTGGAGATTAAAAAATACAAACTATTGATTAGCGAACCTGAGTTGGCCAGAGCAGAAAGACTAAAACAAGAGTGCAACGTAAACATACTAAAACGTGTTTGAACATAAAAGCGTTTGAAGTCTAAAGTGGAATGCTTGCATGCATGTTAATTTCTGACTAACTATGCATGTGCAAAAGTAGACATACTTTAAACTATCTGAGGTGCTACTAGTTGGGACAAACTAGATCAGCAGTGTATGAAGAGTATGGAGTGCAGCAAAGTTCAAAAGAATGCCGTATAAAAAGAAAAATATTGCAACTGGCTAGACATTTCTCCATAAGAATCTTAAATAATTGAACTCGGACAAAGAATTAGCAAGGGATAAAGCGCAAACAAAAAGTGCTTAGTTTAAACGGGAAGATGCAAAATAAAGCGATGTCTATATCCTGGGTATGTACTTGCTCTATCCTGGGATTGTATTTGGGACACCAAATTAAATCTAAAAAGGTTGGAGGAAAAGCAGAAGGAAACCAGCAGCCCAGCGCTAGAAAGAGACATGCAAGTGACGAAAAGAGCTACTCACCTGAGAAGGGGTCTATAAACACAATAACAGAGAGCATGGTTGATGAAAACGCTAGGAGGATCATAACACTAGCAAGATAGTAACTCAGTCTATTCATAATGAGGACAGTTTAAGGAGAGAAGAAGAGCTAAAAAGGCAAAAGAGAAAAGAGAGATAGAGGCGGAGAGAAAAAGAGAAAATGAGAGCAGAATGGTTTCAGCCCTCAGATAATCTTTATTCTAATAAAGATTATCTGGGCCAGATCATCCAAAACCACGTTTAAAGGTTTAGAAAAACGATTGCATCACACAGGATTCGAACTTAGGCATTCAGGTTAGCAGCTTGGCATGTTACCACCTGCATCGCTCGATCAGCTTACTGCATGTCAGAATAATTGTGAAGATATGTATTACGCATGACGATCTCTCACGGCCTGCCAGACTACTATTTTTTACTATAATAACAGCTGTGTCCGGCTGTTCGGAGCCGCGCTAAGACCGTTAGAAAAAATGATTGCACCGCATGTGAATCGAACCCGACTATTTGCAACCAAGCACGCTACCACGGCCCAAATCGAACACCTTTTTACGTCTAGGAATAATTGTGCAGGTGCTCATTACGCATGACGATTGTTCAAATGATGAGAAACCAGAGCGTAGAATAATCGCAATAATTGAAAACAGTGATGTTATACCAGAAGAGGATGGCAGCCTTTGAGCATTACAAAAGTGGAAAATTTACTGAGTGTTATCATTATACATGTCAGTTAGAAGTGGGCAGAACAGATGCATGGCCATGTAGAGTAACAAAAGATAATAAACCTGTAGAATTAAACTAAACAGACAGTTAACATGTAAATTCTGATCAGGGATACCATGAAATACAGACAGAGACAGTCTGGGCAAAATGCTGCTGCTGCCTCTATTGGCACATGTAGAAAATGGCAAACATGAGAAATGGTCAGCACAAAAAGGGGCCATATAGTAAATACATGCTACTAGCAGCGTGAATAGTCAGTATAACATGAGCAAGAGCATCATATGGTAAGAACAACAAATGAACAACTGAATATATGGTAAATACAGCAAATAAATAGCACAGCCAATAGCAAGCTGAGGACATGCAATCAAAGGTTTCCTACAAACCGCAAAAATATTTTCTAATTAACAGACTGGTTGAAGCTGAACTGAACAGACATTACCTTCTCCACACGAGAGAGAGAACGCAGTGCAGTTATAAAACTACTTAGGCAGATTGCTACTCATAGGTGCAGCTATGAGACAGCAAGGGTTTATAGATGTAGCCTTAGATTACAAACAGATAATAGAGAGATAAGCAAATGGACAGCGTGTAAAACATGCAGAAGGCCCGAGACCAGAGAGATAGCGAGGAGAGATAAGTCAATAATCTTACCTTTTGTATAGTAAGTTTTTAGCCCTGAACAGAGTGACAAGATCGATTCTAATATACAGCCAATGAATAAGAAAAGGAAGGGTTTGACAACATAAAATGCAAACTGAAGACGAGAATTCACAACAGATATTTTGTGAAGGCTGGAATTCAGCATTGGCTAGGGTTACAACACTGGCAGACTTACACAGCGCTTGAAAATGACAAAAGACATCAATCGAATTACTTGTTGAGAAAAGATAAGTCCTGATAGCTTCTATAACTTTGTGTAGTCAAACAATTTTAGGTCTTTTGTCAAAAAATTTTAAAAATAATATTAAGAAAAATGATAATTACTCTTTATTGTAATAACTAACTCTTTATTGTAATAAACACTTTAATTCACACATTTTAATAAAATTTCACTAATTATTTGATTGCTTTATTAACTTGTCGCAGCAGACCAACAGAGTACTTTAGTTTATGACAAATGGGCACACAAAAAGCAGAATGTCTACGATTCATTTTAAATAAAATCCTCGTCTCAAGTGAGTAAACTCTCACAGGGAAGTAACGAACTGCTTGCTAAAATGTGACAGGCAGACGAAAAGAAAGGTGGTAAGACAACTCTACCTGTTGGGATGTGATGAAGGCAAAAGAAATTGGAACTCTATGAGGCAGAGGTTGTTGGGTAGCTGGACATGTTGCAAGCAATTAAGGTCATATGCTATGTATCCCCGCCGTATGTAAACCTACAATGGCACCAAATAAACGTTTCGCCATCTTGTACATTCGAAACATAAATGCACTATACAACCTTGTCAGCCGCATTTGACAACTCGGTAGCATATGACAGAAGTCCTATGCCTACCTCGAGTGCCGCCATTCTCACTATCTCATTATGATGGTAGAAGAACTCTGGCAAAACGTCAAACATGGATGTCTCGGAGGTTATCAGGTTCTACAAAGAGAAGCAATGACACAATATTCTACAAGAAAACAGGAATATCTCTATGACGAAATAAGCGATTGGTCAATACAGACTGCAGCCTTGTAATCTACATTTGATACTTGTATAATCCAAGTAGTCCTTATTCAATGAGGCTAATTCATTCCAGAAAACCCGTCGATAAATGAATTCACCGTCAAATATTTAAAATCATTTCATAATCATTCGACAATATGGTATCTTTTACTTTTTCCTCTTTTATACACTAAAACCCTATTTACTAATTGCGTATTATATTAAAATCTTATTTAATATTTTGGTCACAAATTTCAAGATTTTCAAAACCTAGGCTAGTCAAAAATATCTGAGGTGAATCTAGCTATTACGTCATCATTTGACAATACATACAGTATATTTTACTTTCTATTATTTTTCCTTTGTTGAATTGTTCAGCATAACTTAATATATAGTGCAAAGTAATTAATTATTTATTGGAAGGATCGCTCATGGATAATTCTAGCCAATAATTTAAGGGTATTGAACTTGAAAACAAACATTACGTACATATATAATCCTAGAAAGTATATGACTAGAGAGGGAAGATACCGAGCGAGAGATGGAGAGAGGTTGGCTGCACTGCCTTAGCAAACTTATCATACATATGTGATGTCAGGCAGTTATACTCACAACTGGGCTGCCATTGCGTTGTTGTAATTACAAAATTAAATTAATTTGAATTAAACAAATATTGGAACAGTTCTAAAGTCTGTCATTGCGCCGGGTTTTCTTAAACGTGTCCTCGCCCACATCTCAATATAAAAATAACACTCCAAAATCGCACCTCAAATGACAAGTTATGGTTAACTTAATAAGACTACCTCAAGGTTATCTAGACTGAGCTCCTGTCCGTAGGTGTCTATAGCGGCGAGGAATATGCTCTCCACCTGGTTATATCTCCTGTCATATGGTGGCTGATATGTGGCTATGAGCACTTGCCTCGCTCTCAGAGCAATCTACAGAAACATAGACACGAGGATATCATAAACTCCTGAACCAGTCATGAAAACAACAATAAAAACACCACACACCAAAATACTATTTCGATGACAAATATATGAGTAGAGCCACAACCTACTTTTCCATTTTCTATCTGGCTCAGTGTAGCCAGACGGTCCAGAATGCTCTGCATATCAGAATCTATCTGATTCTCTCCTGCACAGAACTGGTTCTATAAACGTAATGCGTATTAAAATTAAAGCCAAACCTTTCTAAGTGTTTTGTAATACAGATATTTGTGCCCTGCTTGTTGAATGGTCTGTAGAGTAATTGGGTAGCAGCTCAGAAATTGGGTAGAAAATATATACTGTAAGCACAAATTAAGAATTGTCATCTCTTCCATTTCAACCATTATTTGAAAAGAGTGGACAATTTTTTATTTGGTTCAAGAATTTCTAAAACAAGTCCAAGAATATTTATTTCTGCTCAAAACTTCTAATTCCGACATTCCAGCCTTTTTGAAAGTCTTGCCCCAGATTTTTGTTTGAGCTTTTCTTGTGCTAAAAACATTAAAACCAGCAAAATGATCATCAATCCCTCTCCGAACGCCTTTTATAACAACTGAAGGACATTTTAATGCAATGCAGTTATTAAGAACACAGAAACTAGAAGAATGAAAGTCTAATAAACAAAACTTACAATGATCTTGAGAACGAGCAAGTTCTTTGTCTGGATGTGAGCGTGTGAAAAGATGTAGGGCACAACGTCAGCGGTGTCTGTGAAGTCCCTGCGAATTGCCTCCACACACTTGTCGAAGTGGCCATTTTGGAACCTTTCTTCCACTTCGAGGTACTGAGCAAGTAGCTCTCGCACTATGTACTTCATATAACCACGCACACCATTCCTATACCTGCGCAAGGCATTATCAGACTATTTGTTAGTATAAGTAGCCGTGAACAAAATGATACATAATTACGATAGAAGGTGATGATGAATTGCAAACCGCCCGAGCCAAAAGATATAGTGTTAGTTTGTGGCACCATCAGCGACACACCAGACTAGCTATCTCATTTTACAAACTGGAGGAAAACGCTTCAGAGGGACTTCAACATTCATTCGATCAAGTGTCACAAAATACGGTCATCAAAAATCCTATGCAGTGAGTCGGGTAATTCACAAAGCGCTTGGTGCATTTATAACAGAAGTATAACTGATTTGACTGAGACATTAAAAGAAACACAAATTTACCTTTTCAACAATCAAAAGGCTAATATACCCTATATATCTGCATCGAATAAAAGTCACACTGCTTAATTGTAGCACATTAATAACACAGCAAGACTTGACGAAAACACGGTTTTACTCCATAATAATGGCTGAACACTTGTGTCAGCTGCCACCTCACCAATACATGTATATTACTCAAAGTTGTCCGCTTGTGCTAATCTAGTTTTGGCTCACTGGTAGGAATGACAAAAACATCTGCGCACAGCAAATCTAAAGCGTGTAAAAAGCTAGCTTAACTAGCTCAAGATGATAACAGAAAATACTGCTGACTGTGTGAAATATAAATAATTTAGGAACAAAAATGGTGCATATCAATTCATATATTCATATTATGTTGGCTTGAATAGCCAATAGCCTGTTTCATAGAATAGCTTCTCCGTGACCACAAACATTATAGTTAGCGGTTCAGACACCAAAAGGACTAGCCAACATTCATTGAACACTCAAGCTACCAAATAAAGGCTGACACTCGCCTTTTGATGAGATCTGTAATACTCTGTGTCGTCATGAAGAAGACATCCTTGTCAGCACGGCTAGTGAGAGTGGCGGCGTGTCCGTCTATGATGTTAGCAATCTGCTGGCTAGGAAACTTGGAGAGAATACTGGTTATGTTGCTGGCATATTGGGCCACAAGTTTGCGAATGCTCTTCTCAACATCAGGAGGCAGCCTTCCCGATACGAGGGCTAGCATTTCCTGCAGTAAGAGACCAGTAGACAGCCTAGTTAGCAACAGCGGCATCACGGAATAACTTGAAAACTTCAAACATAAAGCTAAGGAGTCCAAGAAACTCGGAAACCAAAGGCAGATGAGTCCATTGACTTGACCAGCTATATCTCTACATACAAAAGTCTATGTATACACAAAGTATAATACAATGATATGAATAAGTATGTACTTTATATACTTAATCATACATCTGTATATGGACTATTATATATCTTGTTCACAGCATGACAACTACAAAAGTTAATACATACTGAAAAACCTCTATTTAAATGACACCTTTATTTGAACGCCACCTTTAATAGAACGCCACTATTAATTATAGAAGGGTTGAAAATTAATTAATTGAGCATCCCCTCTATTTGACCGTCACTTTGACATTTTTAAAACTTATTCAAAACTTAAAAGCGACACCAACAATATACCTAATAACAGCACCACGCTAATATCTTATAATCAAAGTAGTTCCTTGTTCAACTGGGTCTGCTACTTCGACATATATGAAAAACGTTTTAGAAAAAATGCTGAAGCTGATGGCATTAATGTCGATACACCCGAAGGAGTGTAAAATATAGTCAACATTAACATCGGTTTACCTGTGAAAGGGTTAAATTTATCGTCCAAAAATCTGCTCCATCTTTTATTTGAACACCACTTCTAATTAAACGGCATTAAAGGAAAAGGGTTGAAAAATAGAGCGCCATGGTGTTCCAATTGAGGTTTTACAGTATATCTGCCAGGATGCTTGCTTTGTTCAATTGTGTGATGTCATAAAAACATGGCTGTTGATGAGAAGTTGGAAGTGGTCATTTTTACTGGCTCATTTTCCTATGCATGTTACAAACAGCTCCTGCTGCATTACTCTAACATACTGCTTGAAAACAACTCATAAAAGAGTTACTACTAAAAGAAAAACCTGTCTGTTAATACAGATATTTTCAAATGAATGTCTACCTATTCAAAAATGAGTTCCAACAAGTTTTCAATATAAATTATTCTTGGAAAGCTCTTTGTGAAATTTCTTCCTTCAATTGGGAGGTTTCACCAAAAATGCTTACAACCACGAGAATGGAGAGTTGTATGAGTTCTTGGTGAAGTTTCTTCCTCCAATTGGGAGGTTTCAACAAAAATGCTTACAACCACGAGAATGGAGAGTTGTGTGCAGCTTTAGAACTATACCTGCAGCTCGAGGAGTGGCAGGTTGGGGTCTTTCAGACACTTAGTGAGGGTTGATATAGCCTCATCCAACTTTCTTTCGTAGTAAGGTTGCGGGAGCTCATATCCTCTAAGGAAGTTCTGTAGAACCTGTTTATTGTTGAGAAACCTCTGGTGCAACTTCTCGCCCTTCAGCGATGGAGTTGCTGGCTCTGGAAATGTTCCATCAAACTTCTTTGCCTAAAAAGGTAATAACTGACCTTTTGACCTACTGTATTAATGCATAATTCAGCTAAAATTCCATCCAACTAAAAACCAAAAAGTATTGCATATGACACTGAGGAAAGCACCAAATATTTAGGATACCTGATCTTATGCAGATAGCCGTTAATACCACAAAGACAGCCAATGATGAGGAACAATAATGCACCATAGAAACTGTCCACAAAAACAGCAGTAACACAAAAGTAAACTCACAACAATTGCTGACTCATGCATTTACCAACTACATATACAGCATGCATCCAAAGGTGAAGAAGCACAAACAGCACGAAGATGCCATTGGTAAACAGGTGTTAATCTGGTTAAAAGCATGGCTCATAGGAAAAAAGTGGTTTTTTATATATGATGCATTTCAGATTGTGCACAAAGTTCCTGAGACAGTGTTTGTAAGAAAGACAAGTGACTTGTGTGAAAAGCAGAGCGAGTAAAGTTTAATGAGGAAAGATTTTCATTTGTCAGAAATGAAAGACTTAATGGGTATAATTTGGACATTAATATGATATCTCAAAAGTGATAAAGTCGGGAATATCCTGTTTTTCTAAAGGGGATGCGACCTCTGGTCAGCAAGCATTGCAGAATGTGGATACTATTAGATTAATTTACTGTCAATCCTCTGTAACTAAAGCACAGCTATAAATTCTGTATAGACATTCGGTTTTAGGATGGTTTAGCAACCAAAGAAAAAACCGTAAGTACACTGATGACAAAAGAAGGCATCGGACAGCATCTTACCTTGTGGGCCTTTGAGGAGTCATCAAGGACTAGTCTCGCTATGAGACTGCCTGCAGCCAACACGGCTCCTGCTCTCTTCACATATCTCAAACTATAATAAATAGGCCGCTATACTTCTCATCATATACATTACCATAACAAGATGGGACTGGCAGAACTAAGCAGATCAGCCTATCATTACTCACTAAACAGAGGAATGACGACTACTAAAGTTTGATAGTTCCAGAGCTTACATCAAAGATTCAAACAAAAATTACTTAGCTACTAATTGAGACTCCTATATTTTGAAAAGATGGGGCCTAGCACGGATTTTGCAACAATTAAGCTAAGCAAGAAACTTGTCTAGTTTCAAAAGGAATGAATTTCTAACGACCGCGAGTCTTTCTAGCTTTGATCCCAAAACTGATATTAGACATTGCTTCTAGCCAAATTTAAAAGAAACGTGTAATTGCTACGACTGCTAATCAGTCAGTGAAATTGTTACCAAAACATTGAAGCCAAATGAGGCTAACCAACTCACATGCCTGTCTCTGCCACTTTTAGCTCCATCACCATCTTCATTACTTCTATCTCGGCATAGACGCTGCCGGCAGTGATGTGGGATCCGTCATCAACGGTGTAGTTGATAAGCTTACCTGCTGTCTGTGTCCTGCAATCGACCAACCCAATTTTTACACCATGGCTATTTTAACATCCATGAAAAGTAAACTAGAATGAGACAAAAGGCTCAAGAACGCATGATTATAGCAATTATCTCCCCCTGTCTTTTCCTTGAACAGCTTCACTATCAATTTACTCTCGACTGATAGTTTAGAGATTTTCACTACGATTTTCCCAGAATGCAGCAGATTTTTGTCACAAAAGCGTTTGACATAAATTTTGCTAAGTGAATTGAGTACTGCGAACCTCTACGTAAACAATTAGCAAATAATTGAATACAGTTTTTTACAAGAAAACAGTTGTGATTTTGTCAATTATAATAAGCAAGGAGAAATAGTTTGCGAATTTTCTACGCTGTTCAAAAAACTGCTCAGTCTTCAGAGACTGACCAACCTGAGAACTGAAGGATCAGACTCTGTCTCAAACACGCAGTTCCTATTGCCAATCACTACTCTATAGCTGCCAACCTCCTCCTTCATGTACGTAGTATAGCTGCTGCCTGGTAACACACAAGAAACAGGTCTTTGCCAAATGACAAACGATATCATCAAGTGTTCGGGCACAACAGACTAACCTATACTAAATTCAACTGATCCCTTTCAACCAAACAACTGTACTGGATAGAACCGTGAGAAGACATTTTACAAAGGGGTTAATTAAAAACAATAGAATTCTATTCAATGAATAAGAAACTCACCATCATAGGATATGAGGAGGCCCCCATCACTCAGTTTATGCGTCTCAACTTCAACTGCAGATTCATTCAAGACCAAGTGGTAAGAATCTGGACTACATTTTGTGACCATCACCTCGTACTTGATTCCTTCGTGTATAAAATCCACATCGGCTCTGTTGGTCAGACTGCTTGCTGGTAACAGCTGCCCACTGCACAGAATACATAAAAGTACAAGTTACAAACCTTGCAGCTGACAGAATAGGCACACCGCAGGGAGCAAAGTTATATTTTGCTAAAAACAGTCCTTTTGCATATTGTAGTCAGTCATAGAGTGTACATGTTATAGACGGTCAGTTATAGTGTGTACATGCTACAGACAGTCAGTCATAGTGTGTACATGTTATAGACAGTCAGTCATAGTGAGTACATGTTATAGACAGTCAGCCATAGTGTGTACATGCTATAGACAGTCAGTCATAGTGTGTACACGCTATAGATAGTCAGTCATAGTGTGTACATGCTATAGATAGTCAGTCATAGTGTGTACATGTTATAGACAGTCAGTCATAGTGAGTATATGTTATAGACAGTCAGTCATAGTGTCACCATAGTATAGACAAGCAGCCATAGACAATCAGCACGCACCGAGCCAAGGAGCTTTTGTAGAGATCATGCTTTGTGGAGAGTTTTTTTACAGCGATGTGTAGGGCAGCGGTAAGCACTGACAAAAGCAGGTCAGGTTTCTCAGCTTGCACCTTGTCTGCAATGAGGGTGTCGAGCCAACCCGTGTCTAGCTCATTAGCCTGAAAGTTCTTGGTTTCGAGAAGCTTGATGAGATATTCGACCGTAGTGAGAAAGTCTCCCCGAATAGACAACTCCTTGAGAGCCACCACAAGATTCCTAGAAAAAATAAAGAGATTTCTCATGTTTCGGTGTCTTGCGGAAGAGCCGCACAATAATATCTGTTAGGAACTGTTGACCATGCTGATGGCATGCAGATGATTCCTGCATGTTAACAATGTTAACATGCAGACATTATCTGCATTATCATTATGTTAACATTGCTAACATAATGATAACATTGGTAACACACGATGTTAACATGTTAACATTGTGTGTTAACATTATTAACACACAATGTTAACATGCAGATAATATCTGCACGTTAACATTGTGGTTGAAACAATCATGAGCTGGTTGAACATGATAGAGACCTATATGGCTGTATTGACCAACCGCTAAATTCTTTACTATAATAAGAACCATGTCCAACCATTCGAAACTATGCTGAAGTTGGAAAAAAATTACTTTCAACAGAATTCAAACTTATAACTTTCAGTTTGGTAGACCTACACTCTACCACCTGCACCAATCAATCGCCTTGCCTCACCTCGGAATAACTGTGCAGTTAATAATTACACTTGATGATCTCCCAAGGTGCACCGAATAGCCAGGGTACCAGTTCAATATATTATTTAACATCTAATATGATGAACTAGTGTCTCACGAGATCGTTGCCTAACAATGCAGTATATATTCTGAGAACACATGGTGTAAAGTACTTGAATAACCATATTTAACTTCTATATATTTTGTAGCCTAAAGATCAAATAATCGACTCCAATAAATTTTGGTATATTATTTTATGGCATTTGTGATGTTATTTTAAAAACAATGTTAAAAGTAATATAGAAAACAGCCATTTTGATAAAATGTATTGAAAAAATCTAAAAAACGTTCTTTTAACTTACAACAAAATTGAATATTTTTATATTACAATTTTTATAGATTAATATTAAAATCTTAATCTTTCTGGCACGAGTGCTAAAATGAATTAAAATGAACAGTTACTCAATGATAAATATAAAGGTGCGCACAACAGTAACAAGCTCAAGGTGATGGGGTTACATTTATAAACAGTTACATCTAATACTTTTAAAGTTGCATCTCTGATCACTTGGTAAAGAGGAAAGAGGTCCTTAAGTACACACATGAATAGAATATACCGGTACTTGTCAATAGACAAATGTCACTTTTCAGTAGCTCAAACCAAGTTGAAAACTCATTTGTGAACAATAGCTTTTAATCAAATTGAGAAATACGACTTCACAACCAAACAAACGAGTAAGATGATGTACCGTGTCACATATATGAAAATTTTCAAATATATAATTACATATAAATTTTAAAAAAATGTTTAATTATTTTTTTGACCTTATCGGCGACTGGCAGTTTCATACCCTGATGAATAAGAATAAACAAAACTGACAGCAGAGGAAAAGGAGGAAAACTCAAAAAGATAACTGGACCTCAATAGTTAACCAATCATATTGCTCGTACTACCACTTACTCGCGAGCGTCTTCTCTCGTCTCACCCCATGAGAAACAGTGCCCAAACTGAGAGTCAGCGTACTCGTGCAGACCTCCCGATGCTGCCACGCTGAAGTAGCCCCAGACATTCACATTGCTCCTAAAGTTCAGTTCCTCTACCTGACCAGAGCTTGGCTTAAATCCCTGCAAGTAGGTAACTTTTGTTAACCTTAGCATTTGTGAATAAATTTCTAATAGAAAGCTTGTAATCCAAAACCTGCAAGTGTAAATTCGAAACAGCTTTGTTCTCAAAAACCTTTGTCATAGTCTTCACTATAGTACTGTATGAGCCGTTTCCATCCAAAGCCACTGTTGGATATTTAAAAAAGATTGCATAGCATAGGATTTGAACTCAGACATCCATGCTACTTGACCGCCTTGAAGCATTTTGGAATAATTGTACTGATAGTTATTACACTGGCGATTTCTCACAGCGCAATGGACTGCCAGTGTACTACATGTACTATGTATAAAAATAGATCACAAATACCCAAAAACTTGAAAAAGGCCGATGTAATCCTCCGGCATATAAAAGTTTTTAAACTATAAAGACCATGTCCTGGCTAAGCACGACGGAGGTGAATGAAGGTTATTGACATGCGCTTGCATGCTCAACTCAATAAATTATGACAAAGAAAGCTAATGTTGATCTTGCATATAAATAAGGTTAGTATACAGATTTTAAACAACAACATCACAACAATAAAAACAATGAGAAAAGCATTTCGCGTCACGTTTGACAGCTAAATGTTAGCGAGTAACAATGAAAAGAGAATAACCTACTAAAAACGTTTGTTTATAAATGACTACCTGATCAGGGTTTTCACTGGTAATTCTAGCGGCAATCACATGACCTTTAGCCTGAGGCTTAAACACAGGGTCATCAAAGTCTATGGCATTATCTGCCCAGAGGTCAGCCCCGTAGAGCACCCGAATATCTTTAATTCTGTGTAATGGAATGCCCATGGCAACCTAAAACACCCAACAAATAGCAAGTGTTACAGCTTGAAATAGTCATTTACGAAAGCCTTACAAATAAAGTCTTACAAAGATTCTACATACCACATGGCGTCAAGCCAATTTAAAGGAATGATTGAAGCAGCAAGAAGCATAAAAATAGCTGACAATCAAAGGGATCGCAACTTTGTCAGTGGTGAGAAGACAACTTTTAATACTAAAAAGAAATGCTAAGTTTTGTTTGCAAACTGACATAAGTCATACTTTATAAGCTCAAACAATAATTTTAAATATTTTGATATGAAAGTTTCTACTGCAGTTATAACACTATGATAACTACATGAGCAATAGTAATGGGTAGCCAAATGGGTAGACAAACAGCTGTTATCACAAAACTTAGACTTAGCTTTAGACATTCATTTAGCCTTAGACAGACTTAGATTTCAAGTCTAAGATTGTAGATAAAATGAGTGGAAGATTTTTAGCTCAAATTTGAACAAACAAGCTGTAGAGTTGTAAAATAAAATATAGCTATATTTTATTTTACAATAAATAAAATATAGCTCTATTTTATTAGCTGTATTTTAAATAAATAATAAAAACAAGCTGTAAAATAAACATAATATTTTCGAGAGTCGAGAAGTTATCAATTCTATGTGATTGCAGACTCAATTGAAAGGATTCTATCAATATTCCTGCAGGCATCTGTACGCACCTGCAGTTGAATGGCTGGCAGGTTGACATCTGCTACCATCTCTGTACACGGATGCTCTACTTGTAGCCTTGGGTTCAGCTCTAAAAAGAAGAACTCATTCTTCTCCGGGTCATAGAGGTACTCCACCGTGCCGGCACTCACATAACCAACCATCTTGGCAAGACGAACAGCACACTGCGATGAACAACTAAATGCTAAAAACTGTTTTAATAATCACTTTCTGTCGAAGGTGAAGCGATTGGACGCTGTCCAATGTTCCCAGAGTAACAGACTAGAATAAAAGCCTCTGCAACTAGCAGAGGTTTCACAGACAAAGAAGACTGACATTGAACATAATATTGACAACTCCTTCTCATGATCTTCATCTTAAGAATTACATTTCTTCTACAAAGTATAACTTAGATCAACCGCAATGTTATCTACCATCTCAAATGTCATGGGTATCTCTTCAACTAAACGCAGTAGCCTAACAAAACAAAATACACTCTAGACACACCCTCTCCATCTGTTCAAAAACATCCTCATCAGCGACTTCTGCTGGCGCTTCCTCGATGATCTTTTGGTGACGTCGTTGAATTGAACAATCCCTGCCAAAGAGAGAAATAGCATTGCCATACTTGTCACCCATGAGTTGCACCTCCAGATGGCGGGCCTTCTTTGCCATCTTCATGATAAATATCGGAGAGCCTGGCACCTCCAACTGCACCTAGTGAAAGACAAACTTCATGCACAAGCGCGTTATTGATTTTACCGATTTAAGGCTATAACAAACAATATAACTCATGACCGATGACCTAACCCTCTTCACTATGAACCATAAAGTATAACACACCAGGATTCAAACCCAGTAACCACCCCATATATTAGGGCAACATACGATGGATGAACATGGAAAAGAGTAGATCTATTCCGTGGGACAAATAGATTTATTTTATATTTACTTGTCTAAACGCAGCACGGACGTCATCAGGCTTGCTGACTTTTCGTATTCCTTTGCCTCCACCACCCTCACTTGCTTTGATCATGACTGGATAGCCAATAGACGCTGCCGAGTTGATGGCCTCCTCCACAGTGCTGATGCAGCCCTGTTTGTATACATCATCTGGCACAACTATGTT
Organism: Watersipora subatra; assembly: GCF_963576615.1. NCBI lineage: Eukaryota > Metazoa > Bryozoa > Gymnolaemata > Cheilostomatida > Watersiporidae > Watersipora > Watersipora subatra. The sequence goes on along the minus strand of NC_088716.1, from coordinate 46,128,446 downwards.
TTTGTTACTGGAGTGATCCCAATCAACTTTCAGACCTACAATATGACACAATGAGCTTAAATTAAAACAATAAAGTGGTCGGTATATGCAAACACGTTGACTATAAATAGTCATGAGTGAGATACATAAATACAGCTAGGAGCATTATATTTATAATGAATATATTACGAGAGAAGCAGTGCATTTATTCATATGGTGCGTAGAGGTTGCAGAAATGTCACATTGCAAAACTATCTAATGATACAGCAGATGTGAATGAAATACTGTATTTTATAAACATGTAATCTTGTCCAGGTTGATGAACTCTTTTACATAATAAATATCCAGATAATGCAATGCCCGGAGCAAGCCTACATTCAATACCATATTCATTTTGGCTAAGCAAGCTGGATTAAATATTCAAATAACTGTTATCTGAATGAAAGCTGAGGATTTCATGACTTTACTGTCGTTGCATAATTAAGGTTTATAATATTGAGATCTAGAGTATGCTCTCAAATATCTAGATAAGACATAAGTACTTACTGATAGTACAAGAACATAACAAAGAGATTACTGTCACTTACTGCTCTCTTTGCACAAAAACAGGTTTTGTTCAAAGAGAGCAGGCTAGCATCGTGTTTTGGCAATGCAAAAAGACGTGTGTTTATTTGGATAAAGAATATAATCAACAACTAAGGATTTCAATATAGAGGCTAAAAACAGGTACTGAAAATGTTGTTTCAGTTCCTTGTAAGGCTTTAAATTAAAAATTCGATTCATATATCAAAAATTTCACAGGAATGTTGTGTACGACCCCTGTGTAAACATTCAAATATGCAATTATTAAGGTGTGGCAGAGGCAGTTTAGGCATTTTTGAAGACGGTATAGAGCAGCCGATTGTAATCTATATGTAACTTTCTCATGAGACACTTTATAATCATTTGGCCTGCTTACAAACTATTAGTAATTCAGGTCAATGACAGATGCATAGTCAGATTGACTATTTATTCTGCTAATTACAACCGATATAATGCTTGACTGACACATCATTCTTTACTGTTGTCCATAGCTTTCAACCAATATCATTCAAGATAGCCTAATATTCGCCTAACAAACGTAATCACTAATATAATTACCATTCAACCTAAGTCATCGCTACGCATTGCTTAGTCAAATGCCGCTGTCCAGCAATACATGAAACACAATACAAGTATGTAATAGCTCGAAACTCGCAATGTTTAATCTATGCATCTCTACTTCTTTTGTATCAAACCTATTTCAATATTAAAAGCACAGCAAATAAAAATCTTCCATTGTTAACCGCACTGCAAATATAAAAACAGACTAATCATACAATATTTTGCTATATACACGTATACAAAATATTGCAAACTCAGCAATTATAAATAGATAGGCATCAATATTTCAACAACCTATATTACAAAGGATAGAACAAGGGAGGCAAATTTACAATTGGTTTTGGCATATGTTCAAGTGGGAAGAAGTCATTACTGCAGGTAGTAAAAAGTTAGGTAGTTAAAATTTTCATTTCCCACATTATATAACCCTATATATACTATATACTATTTATATATACTAGTGATATATATATATATATCACTAGTATATATATATAGTATATATATACTATATATACTATATACGCATATATACTTTGTTTCATATATGTACACTAAGAGTGCTCAATATAAAATAGAGCTAAAATACATAAAAGTATTTGGGTAAAGTTTATTCAATTTATTACTACAACCATTGGTTTCATACAGCCAGTGAGCTAGCTGCAATCGTCAGGTAGTGTGAATGTGTACAGAGCAGTTGTTTTCATCACTAAATGTTAGGAGGATTAAAAGGATTAAAAGCAATTCCAACTCAAAGTTGGAATTGCTCTCCATAGAGGTATAATTGGCCATTATGTGTTCGCAAGTAAGTATTTGTTTCTGTGTCTACATGATGACATGAGCTCTGATCGTTTATTTAAAGTTGCCTGCTCGGGTCTAAATATAATGTACAATTATACAGTTTAGACCCGAGCAGGCAACTTTAAATAAACGATCAGAACTCATGTCATCATGCAGACACAGAAACAAATACTTACTTGCGAACACATAATGGCCAATTATACCTCTATGGAGAGCAATTCCAACTTTGAGTTTCAAGCTTTTAGCTTTTTAGTCCTTTTAATCCTCCTAACATTTAGTGATGAAAGCAACTGCTCTGTACACATTCACACTACCTGACGATTGCAGCTAGCTCGCTGGCTGTATGAAACCAATGGTGGTAGCAATAAATTGGATAAACTTTACCCAAATACTTTTATATATACTATATATATAGTACATGTATATATACATTATATACATTATATACTATATATATACTATATACTAGTGATGCCTGGTATTTCATAACTAATTAAACTGATATTAGTTAAACCACTACCTCGCAATGATTCCATTTATAACATTTATCCAATACTACACTTTTACAAAATTAATGTCAAACAAATAATGAAGGCTGGATTTGTGGTTTTTACTTAAAATGGGTTTCAGTTTTGGAGAGATCTTTTTTCCGTTTACATGCTTTAAAGACAAACAGGATGCTGACTTTTTTCAATAAAAAGTGAAATAGATTGAAGTGGTTTCACCCACAGGTAGTACAAATAATAACAAAAATTATATCTAAGCATCTTCGTGCACTTCAGATTGACTGAATACATTTTAAAAAACAGCCACTTAATTGTTGCAGTTTATATCATTTTATCATAAAATCATCTACAGGAAGTACAAAATCTATGAGCACACAGCTTTTCATCTTGCAGCTGCCTGCATGTGCCGAAGGTAAAAAAGCTTTTTATGCTAAGTTATAATCTCAAGAGGCTCATCGATGAAATGAAAGCGTTTTTTTTATAAATTGTTAATGACAATTTTGTGAGTGTAAATTTCCATACAATCACATGCAAGTGAATTTCATCATGACAATTCTATGATTTACTAATTCTCATTTGTTATTGGAAAAATCTATGACATTACTATTGCATAAGCACCTTTGAGTGTCAAATCTCTTCAGCCTATCATAAAAAATGGCATTGCAGCCTTTATAGTTGTTCATTCATATGGTTCAGACTGTCAGAGCTAAAATTCAATAGAACCAGGTCACAGATGGATACGCAATTGCAGCATTAAACCCAATTAATGTTTGACGCTAAATACAGCATACAATTTGTTATATAATACCTTTTGTGAGCAGATAGTACAATGTTTTCATTTGGTCTTCTACTTATTCAAATGTTTAATATTGAAATTTCTCTAAAGTAATTCTCAAACAAGTTAGTATGTGGAGATTGACGATAGCATTACAAAGCGTTTGACTTAATTGTTCAATGTCCTTCAGAAACTAGACACTGACGAGTAGAATTAGGCATATGTCATCGACTAACTTGTTGAAAGAATAAATGCTATTAAGTTGGCTGCAAAAAGTGCATGTACATTTCACCAAGTTAACACTGAAGCCTGGGCATGAAAGCTCATTCGATGAGTTGTCTTCTTACCTGATCCTACACCCTAGTAAACTCGGCGGCGTAGTTTAACTTTTTTTCTATACTTCCTGTTTACATAGGATCACGAGATTGTGGTCGCTTTGTTCGTGATGCCTTCAGTATAATTGTGAGGTTTCAAGTCAATTCAGGTATTAGTTCTTGAGATATCACTCAAATACCGAGAACACTTCTGAACTGAGCACTGACAGTACATTACTTTCTAATGACACACTAGATAAAAATTTTTGTAACGAAAAATCACAAATAGACAAAACTAGAAGGCTTCTTTTCCTCAGCAACAAGAGCGTTACACTGAATCTATTTGTTTTTTCTATTCATAACAAATATACACACTCTATCAGACTCGATGTACTCTCGAGCGTCTTCTCTCGTCTCACCCCATGAGAAACAGTGCCCAAACTGAGAGTCAGCATACTCGTGCAGACCTCCCGATGCTGCTACGCTGAAGTAGCCCCAGACATTCTTCGTTATGTTTCACTTCTTTGAAGGAGTATAAAAAACTATTTACTCTAATTGATTTTTGTTATTTTCTTTGAGGCAAGCTTGGAGCTTCAAAATGTTATTCCATTCAAAAAGAATTGTGATATTCCAAGTGCTCTCGCAGTTGAAGGAAAGTTGCTAATACTGTCCATGGTCAGGAGACCCGCTTCTACATGTATATACAAGACTAGGTACCCAAGTGTTAAAGAAAGACTAATAATGCTTCTACATGTATATACAAGACTAGGTACCCAAGTGTTAAAGAAAGACTAATAATGCTTCTACATGTATATACAGGACTAGGTACCCAAGTGTTAAAGAAAGACTAATAATGCTTCTACATGTATATACAAGACTAGGTACCCAAGTGTTAAAGAAAGACTAATAATGCTTCTACATGTATATACAAGACTAGGTACCCAAGTGTTAAAGAAAGACTAATAATGCTTCTACATGTATATACAAGACTAGGTACCCAAGTGTTAAAGAAAGACTAATAATGCTTCTACATGTATATACAAGACTAGGTACCCAAGTGTTAAAGAAAGACTAATAATGCTTCTACATGTATATACAAGACTAGGTACCCAAGTGTTAAAGAAAGACTAATAATGCTTCTACATGTATATACAAGACTAGGTACCCAAGTGTTAAAGAAAGACTAATAATGCTTCTACATGTTTATACAGGACTAGGTACCCAAGTGTTAAAGAAAGACTAATAATGCTTCTACATGTATATACAAGACTAGGTACCCAAGTGTTAAAGAAAGACTAATAATGCTTCTACATGTATATACAAGACTAGGTACCCAAGTGTTAAAGAAAGACTAATAATGCTTCTACGTGTATATACAAGACTAGGTACCCAAGTGTTAAAGAAAGACTAATAATGCTTCTACATGTATATACAAGACTAGGTACCCAAGTGTTAAAGAAAGACTAATAATGCTTCTACATGTATATACAAGACTAGGTACCCAAGTGTTAAAGAAAGACTAATAATGCTTCTACATGTATATACAAGACTAGGTACCCAAGTGTTAAAGAAAGACTAATAATGCTTCTACATGTATATACAAGACTAGGTACCCAAGTGTTAAAGAAAGACTAATAATGCTTCTACATGTATATACAAGACTAGGTACCCAAGTGTTAAAGAAAGACTAATAATGCTTCTACATGTATATACAAGACTAGGTACCCAAGTGTTAAAGAAAGACTAATAATGCTTCTACATGTATATACAAGACTAGGTACCCAAGTGTTAAAGAAAGACTAATAATGCTTCTACATGTATATACAAGACTAGGTACCCAAGTGTTAAAGAAAGACTAATAATGCTTCTACATGTATATACAAGACTAGGTACCCAAGTGTTAAAGAAAGACTAATAATGCTTCTACATGTATATACAAGACTAGGTACCCAAGTGTTAAAGAAAGACTAATAATGCTTCTACATGTATATACAAGACTAGGTACCCAAGTGTTAAAGAAAGACTAATAATGCTTCTACATGTATATACAAGACTAGGTACCCAAGTGTTAAAGAAAGACTAATAATGCTTCTACATGTATATACAAGACTAGGTACCCAAGTGTTAAAGAAAGACTAATAATGCTTCTACATGTATATACAAGACTAGGTACCCAAGTGTTAAAGAAAGACTAATAATGCTTCTACATGTATATACAAGACTAGGTACCCAAGTGTTAAAGAAAGACTAATAATGCTTCTACATGTATATACAAGACTAGGTACCCAAGTGTTAAAGAAAGACTAATAATGCTTCTACATGTATATACAAGACTAGGTACCCAAGTGTTAAAGAAAGACTAATAATGCTTCTACATGTATATACAAGACTAGGTACCCAAGTGTTAAAGAAAGACTAATAATGCTTCTACATGTATATACAAGACTAGGTACCCAAGTGTTAAAGAAAGACTAATAATGCTTCTACATGTATATACAAGACTAGGTACCCAAGTGTTAAAGAAAGACTAATAATGCTTCTACATGTATATACAAGACTAGGTACCCAAGTGTTAAAGAAAGACTAATAATGCTTCTACATGTATATACAAGACTAGGTACCCAAGTGTTAAAGAAAGACTAATAATGCTTCTACATGTATATACAAGACTAGGTACCCAAGTGTTAAAGAAAGACTAATAATGCTTCTACATGTATATACAAGACTAGGTACCCAAGTGTTAAAGAAAGACTAATAATGCTTCTACATGTATATACAAGACTAGGTACCCAAGTGTTAAAGAAAGACTAATAATGCTTCTACATGTATATACAAGACTAGGTACCCAAGTGTTAAAGAAAGACTAATAATGCTTCTACATGTATATACAAGACTAGGTACCCAAGTGTTAAAGAAAGACTAATAATGCTTCTACATGTATATACAAGACTAGGTACCCAAGTGTTAAAGAAAGACTAATAATGCTTCTACATGTATATACAAGACTAGGTACCCAAGTGTTAAAGAAAGACTAATAATGCTTCTACATGTATATACAAGACTAGGTACCCAAGTGTTAAAGAAAGACTAATAATGCTTCTACATGTATATACAAGACTAGGTACCCAAGTGTTAAAGAAAGACTAATAATGCTTCTACATGTATATACAAGACTAGGTACCCAAGTGTTAAAGAAAGACTAATAATGCTTCTACATGTATATACAAGACTAGGTACCCAAGTGTTAAAGAAAGACTAATAATGCTTCTACATGTATATACAAGACTAGGTACCCAAGTGTTAAAGAAAGACTAATAATGCTTCTACATGTATATACAAGACTAGGTACCCAAGTGTTAAAGAAAGACTAATAATGCTTCTACATGTATATACAAGACTAGGTACCCAAGTGTTAAAGAAAGACTAATAATGCTTCTACATGTATATACAAGACTAGGTACCCAAGTGTTAAAGAAAGACTAATAATGCTTCTACATGTATATACAAGACTAGGTACCCAAGTGTTAAAGAAAGACTAATAATGCTTCTACATGTATATACAAGACTAGGTACCCAAGTGTTAAAGAAAGACTAATAATGCTTCTACATGTATATACAAGACTAGGTACCCAAGTGTTAAAGAAAGACTAATAATGCTTCTACATGTATATACAAGACTAGGTACCCAAGTGTTAAAGAAAGACTAATAATGCTTCTACATGTATATACAAGACTAGGTACCCAAGTGTTAAAGAAAGACTAATAATGCTTCTACATGTATATACAAGACTAGGTACCCAAGTGTTAAAGAAAGACTAATAATGCTTCTACATGTATATACAAGACTAGGTACCCAAGTGTTAAAGAAAGACTAATAATGCTTCTACATGTATATACAAGACTAGGTACCCAAGTGTTAAAGAAAGACTAATAATGCTTCTACATGTATATACAAGACTAGGTACCCAAGTGTTAAAGAAAGACTAATAATGCTTCTACATGTATATACAAGACTAGGTACCCAAGTGTTAAAGAAAGACTAATAATGCTTCTACATGTATATACAAGACTAGGTACCCAAGTGTTAAAGAAAGACTAATAATGCTTCTACATGTATATACAAGACTAGGTACCCAAGTGTTAAAGAAAGACTAATAATGCTTCTACATGTATATACAAGACTAGGTACCCAAGTGTTAAAGAAAGACTAATAATGCTTCTACATGTATATACAAGACTAGGTACCCAAGTGTTAAAGAAAGACTAATAATGCTTCTACATGTATATACAAGACTAGGTACCCAAGTGTTAAAGAAAGACTAATAATGCTTCTACATGTATATACAAGACTAGGTACCCAAGTGTTAAAGAAAGACTAATAATGCTTCTACATGTATATACAAGACTAGGTACCCAAGTGTTAAAGAAAGACTAATAATGCTTCTACATGTATATACAAGACTAGGTACCCAAGTGTTAAAGAAAGACTAATAATGCTTCTACATGTATATACAAGACTAGGTACCCAAGTGTTAAAGAAAGACTAATAATGCTTCTACATGTATATACAAGACTAGGTACCCAAGTGTTAAAGAAAGACTAATAATGCTTCTACATGTATATACAAGACTAGGTACCCAAGTGTTAAAGAAAGACTAATAATGCTTCTACATGTATATACAAGACTAGGTACCCAAGTGTTAAAGAAAGACTAATAATGCTTCTACATGTATATACAAGACTAGGTACCCAAGTGTTAAAGAAAGACTAATAATGCTTCTACATGTATATACAAGACTAGGTACCCAAGTGTTAAAGAAAGACTAATAATGCTTCTACATGTATATACAAGACTAGGTACCCAAGTGTTAAAGAAAGACTAATAATGCTTCTACATGTATATACAAGACTAGGTACCCAAGTGTTAAAGAAAGACTAATAATGCTTCTACATGTATATACAAGACTAGGTACCCAAGTGTTAAAGAAAGACTAATAATGCTTCTACATGTATATACAAGACTAGGTACCCAAGTGTTAAAGAAAGACTAATAATGCTTCTACATGTATATACAAGACTAGGTACCCAAGTGTTAAAGAAAGACTAATAATGCTTCTACATGTATATACAAGACTAGGTACCCAAGTGTTAAAGAAAGACTAATAATGCTTCTACATGTATATACAAGACTAGGTACCCAAGTGTTAAAGAAAGACTAATAATGCTTCTACATGTATATACAAGACTAGGTACCCAAGTGTTAAAGAAAGACTAATAATGCTTCTACATGTATATACAAGACTAGGTACCCAAGTGTTAAAGAAAGACTAATAATGCTTCTACATGTATATACAAGACTAGGTACCCAAGTGTTAAAGAAAGACTAATAATGCTTCTACATGTATATACAAGACTAGGTACCCAAGTGTTAAAGAAAGACTAATAATGCTTCTACATGTATATACAAGACTAGGTACCCAAGTGTTAAAGAAAGACTAATAATGCTTCTACATGTATATACAAGACTAGGTACCCAAGTGTTAAAGAAAGACTAATAATGCTTCTACGTGTATATACAAGACTAGGTACCCAAGTGTTAAAGAAAGACTAATAATGCTTCTACATGTATATACAAGACTAGGTACCCAAGTGTTAAAGAAAGACTAATAATGCTTCTACATGTATATACAAGACTAGGTACCCAAGTGTTAAAGAAAGACTAATAATGCTTCTACATGTATATACAAGACTAGGTACCCAAGTGTTAAAGAAAGACTAATAATGCTTCTACATGTATATACAAGACTAGGTACCCAAGTGTTAAAGAAAGACTAATAATGCTTCTACATGTATATACAAGACTAGGTACCCAAGTGTTAAAGAAAGACTAATAATGCAAATGGCGAGACAGTTGATGAATATATGCAGACTCTGCCACATAGCATGGTGTTACCTAATTATTTTACACGGCCAGAATTACGTAACACTTTTAATAATATTGATATTACATCATTTGTTGCAATGCGTGCTCAAGTAGTGACCAAGTAGTGCTCAAGTATATCATCGTGTTTTGATCGCTTTTCTATCAATGTTCTAGCGCATCAGTGACCACAGCTATGATAATTGTTCCCCTTATAGACTGATAGGAGTAACACTGCTTACTACATGGCATATTCATGGGCAGTCAATCGTGGAGAGTCGCATAACGTTAATGGCTTTCTCATAAGTACAGTTGTACAAATAGAGATTAAAACCTACAGGGTTCTTTTCAGACTTGTTAACAGAAATAAGGCGAGCATAGTGCAGTTATACCTCCTCGACATTTACGAATGTCGCAACATACACAAAATTTGATAAATGAAGAAAATTCCGTAGGTATGAGACAAATTTAAGATATGAGACAGCACTCGATGTAGCCGCTAGGTGGCTGAGTATGTGAGAGGCCACTTGCAAGAACAGCATCGCTCGACCATTCTAATCAGATCCGTTTAAAACAGCTTTAAATAGGCCAGCTAAAGTGAAGGTGAAAGCCAGTCAAGAAGCGAGGCTGCGATCTGAGCAGGAAGAACAAACATAAAAACTGACAATGAAAACACAATTATAATTAAGTTGCGTGTAATGCAAGATTAACACTTACTTTGTAAGTGTGTGTATAGTAAGCTTAGTTCATTTAAGTTAAGTTAAAAGTTTATGTTACGTGAGTCACAAAAGTGTAGCGTACTGAATGTGTCGCCGTTAACAGCTACCGTCCATCTCGGACGGTAAGAACTTTATACAGCACATAGTAATGTTACATTTTATTGCAACTTTTGACCATTAGTTAGCTATTTGTTACTTTGTGAGCATAGGTGGTGAATCAGAATTAAAAACACATTTTTCATTGTAATAACCTGTTTTTGGGTGGTTTTTTCAGGTGAGAATGAATTAATTTGTATTTACATGTAGTAATTTTATATAGGACTAACTGAATGCTTGGCGTTGTATGGGTATTAAAAACAGCTCATAAACAGTGGCAGGTAATGTCGTTGCCTGGCACTTGCCTTTAGCCTATTACACTGCCAAAGACTAATTTGAATAAGCTAAATATCTATGGCTCCCACTAAGAGCCGTGAGAGCAAGCTTTATTGGCGTTGCATAATACAGAGTGCTATGTGTATCTAATATGAATTCATTGCATCTCCTGTAGTTTAATTAGTTAGGTTATCGCTTGGTGTACGGAAGGTTTCGAGATCAAATCCAGCACGAACTGGATCTTTCATCCCTAGATTTTAGTAGCTATAGCTGGACACACCGAACGACGGACTTTAAGATTTATAGATAAACTAGGTGAATGCCCAGCGTTACCAGGGTAAGAAAATAAATTGTTAACCTTAGTAACTATAGTTACCTACAATAACTTTATTGTATTTTGTTGTTATGATCTGCCAGAAAATGTAACATTACAATGTACTAGGTGCAGAGTTTTTACCTTCAAGACATATGTGTACCATGAACGCTGAATCTAACTTTATGAATTTAGCTTACTAAAAACATACTTGAAGGAAGTTTTATTACGCATTTTAGTATTCTTTTAACCAACATTTTATCCCTTATCCGTTTGTGAATCCATTTTCACCGTAACAGATAACGCTGAACTAAGATACAATCGCCAAATTTTTATTTCGAGAGAAATTATTGTTGATATCGTTTTGGGAAAAACAAATTAGCCCTAGTACGGCAAGGACAAAAAAGCATCGTGTTTCATAGAGTTAATAGAGTTTCAATTAATATGTCATTTAGCATAGGTAAACGAGAAAAGGATCATATGATGTATGATTAGAGCCATTGAATCGTAAGAACGGCGTAGCTCGGTGGCTAAAGCCTGGTTTCCATATACGCTGCAAGCACCGGCGACAGTACCGCAGGCTATCAGCAGTGGAATGTGAACCTATGCGCCGAGTACCGCCGGTAGTTGCTGGCGGTCAAGGCAAGAGTTTAGCGCTTTTCAAATTTCGCGAAGAGCTGCAGGAAAAATCTTCCCGAAATGCACTGAACATGTGATGGTCAGCATTATCGAAACGGCATGGCGAGCGAACAATTTTATGCGATCATTAGCTATGCAGCTTATGTGAACAGAAGCCGCCGAGCCTAGCGTCGCAAGTGTTCTGCTGCCCAATAGTACTACCGGGGTGGCGCCATCGATATGGAAACCAAGCTTAAATGCACGATTCAAAAATTGTGGTTGCGATCTTCCTGAGTTCAGATCCAGCAGAATGCGAGCTTTTAATTCCAAGATTTTAATAGCTATAGCCTGACATACCGACAGACAGGAAAACTTTGAGATTTGTATATATATATATATAAAGATTGATATGAAACACGAGAGAATTGACATATGAGCTCAGCCCTGGAACAAATTACATGTAAGCTACTATGTCAAGGTATGACTATATTACAATTTTACGAGCAGTCAACGAAGTAGTGCGCATGTGCAATCGAGACTCGCCCTGCCCTGATGGCTGCTTGCAGCGCAGCTATGATACTGTAAAGATACTGAAATGCAGCTATATGTGAGACATGATAACCTACCAGATCCACTCCAAGGCAGTGTGGGCACATTAGCAGTTTGCGCGACTATAGAAGAAGCGATCTTGTCCCCGAGGGACCACATGGCATGGGCAGGAGGACCGATGAAAACAAGCCCATGCTTGTGCAGCAACTGTGGAAGGTGTGGATTCTCAGAAGCGTGTCCCCAGCCAGCCCAAACCGCCTACACAACGATAACACTGATACAAACACTGTAGCTTTTCCAGCTACAAAAAGTCTTGTAAAGATTTTATGATCTGCCAATATGGCAGATAAGTAGATCAAACGATTTTTTTTGCCAAATTGATCAAAAACCAAAGACCTTGCCAAGTTGCCCATGCATGCCATGACCTGGATAAAATGAAACTTTATAAATACAATGTAATTTAGAACTACTTGACCTTTCCCAGGTTGAACAAACTTGCATATTTAAATTCAACATCACTGTTAACACAAAAGAAAATGTTGCGACTTTGATTACAGAGTGTCTATTAAAGGGAGTCTTGACTTACCTGCACTTGCGAACGTTTGGCGAGATCGACTATAAGTTCGACATTAGCATAATTATTGTTATTCGCTCCCCCTGGCACATTGACATACTGGTCAGCCATTCGAATGTACTCGGCATTGGCCTTGAGGTCTTCAGGTGTTACCATGACAACAAATCGTATCAGCTTCTCATTCTTGAATGCTTCATAAGACCATCGTCGAATAGAACGCATGCATTTGACCGCAGCTATCCCGTTGTTGGCTATCAGAACCTATTCAGATTAAAATAGGAAACTGTCTAAACAAGCAAATATTTGTCAAACTTGATAAATGTTTAAAAACAACCTTTGTCTACTTGGCTCTACCTCGTTTATCCTTTTGGCTGACTCAAAAACTTGTAGACCTCCGTAAATTCAACACCGCCTCCAACTACCACCAGATACTTCAAAATCCTCAACAGGTTTTACAAATTATCTTTTGATTCACTCCAGCTAATGCAACAAGGAATATCTTAAAGCTCACTGTATTTAACTTATCTCTGGAGCAACAGAACTTACTATGTAATGAGAGTAATACCCTGACTCATTGGTTAGGCCCCAATTGTGTTCAATCTTCACGTGTTTTAGTTTGGACTGAACTGCTAGGCATGCAAAATGATTCTAGTCTCAAAAGAGTGGAGTGTCTGCCTTCTTTAGTTGTCTCCCCCACAAGGTTTTATACTACATGAAATTCCTGTTAATACTACTTTAAGACTCATGAAGTCTGCAAATATGAGTAGTATGAAACAGGGAGGGGAGCTGGGCAGATATTATATCAGATAAATCTCATGAGTACACAGCCTGCTGTTGTTATATCAAGAATAACTTCAAGCTATACAAACATAACTGATGGCAGCAAAAACAGCTACCTGTGTCATACAAGATAGCAGTATTACAACACAGCAATCATACAAGACAACAATCATACAAGACAGCAGCAATACAAGACATCAGTCGTACAAGACAGCAGTCATACAAAACAGCAGTCGTACAAGACAGCAGTCATACAAGACAGCAGCAATATAAGACAGCAGTCGTAAAAGACGACAGTAATACAAAATAGCCACAATACAAAATGCCAACGATACAATACAGCAGTCGTACAAGACGACAGTAATACAAGACAGCAGCAATATAAGACAGCAGTCGTACAAGACGACAGTAATACAACATAGCCGCAATACAAAATGGCAGCGATACAATACAGCAGTCGTACAAGACGACAGTAATACAAGACAGCAGCAATATAAGACAGCAGTCGTACAAGACGACAGTAGTACAACATAGCCGCAATACAAGATGGCAGCGATACAATACAGCAGTCATACAAAATGGCAGCGATACAACAGTAATACAATACAGCTGCAACACAATGAAGAAGCAATACAATACAACAAAAGAGCTATACAAGACCTTGTTGATGGTTCTATCCCCATTAAACTTCTTAACAAACTCTTCAGGTGTGGCCACATAGTAGGCTGAGTTCTGTTTGTGCAGGTCCTTGCTAGAGACTCCTCTCTTCCTACAACATTACAAACCCTTGAGGGATACTTGACCTGCACTTAGTAGACAGAAATTATATAGTGCTAGCAACAGTAGATACTGAAAGGGCTGCTTGTATTTTCATGTCTAGCATTATTAAAATATCTGATCAACGACGGTAGTTTTAATATTTGATGCTAGCAGGCCCTTCCTTTGAAACTTTAACAATCGAATACTTTTAAAATTAGAATTGTCTACACACCATTTCGGCGTCCTAGCATTCCCAAGTGTCACACTATGAATCCAACCCAATATATGTCATATATGTCAATGAAAAATTCAGTTCATTGTGATAAAGCTCACCATACCAAACAAGTAACGCTGATTTCATAATAAAATTGCCTGGAAGAATTGTATTCATTCAAGTGCTTTTAGATATATAGTAACTTTATATTAAGACAATGTTGCTACTAAACCAAAACAACATACCAATATTTAATTATTATGCGTGGCATTAAAAGCTCCATATTAAAAGGCTATTACTCAAATAAAATGTTTGAAAGATTTGTATGCTGAAGTGAGTAGATATGAACTTTTTCAGTCGATTTCTCTGACTCTGATGAATATAAAACATATGAACTAGAATACAAATACACAAAACAATGTGGCTAGTGGAAACTCTTCTAAAATCTGCTAAGAAGAGACATTGATACAAGCGCCTGCTAAATGGCTTTTCGGTAATTTTTTTACTCGGATAAATAGGAAGATCTTTGATATCCTAACAATGCCGACACATGGAAACTCTTTTACTTTCATTGACTTCTGCACCTGCCGTAACAAATACATGTGCGGTGTGTTTAATTTACTCCTCCCGCTAGCAACGAACTGTTGACTCCACCCAGCGTTGAAAGTCGGTCAAGCAAACATTCAAAGAAAGTAAACATGACACCGAAAACCTTAAAGCTTGGGATGAAAAAACTGCTAATCATGCATCAACAAGCAGTGGTGCCATACAGATAAAAGTGCACAGAACATATGGCACACTGCCAGCCCACCAGCTGATCAAATGTAGGATGATATATAAGGATGAAAGTGAAAGGTGGGCGAAATGTAAAACAAATAGGGGAGATAAGAAACGTACCTGTGCAACGTGCAGCGATGCACACATGCGATATCACGCAAAATGCAAATGTAGTCGCATGTGGCCAACAAGCATGATCTGAGGCTCGATAGATATATGTAACTGCATTTGCATTTTGCGTCCTAACATCCTGATGTTTAAAGTTTGATGTTTCAACAGAGGTTTATTTTTTTGGTTTTGAATTTATACAAATGTTATCACAGCTATTGGCTACACTATGCTTGAGGCAGCTGATTTTGTTACATTTCTTTGAGAAGCTATCAATGATCACCATAGAGAGGTATTATTCATTCCACCATGAACGGCTTTCAAACTTGATGATGTACTTTATGAGAAGGAGACATACGTAACAAATTGAACAGCATCCAAGGAACAGCAGGAATGCATGCTAAAGATGGGATGAGGCACAAAATCATAAATAAACTGTCCTTGGATTCTAGCTTTGCCAAAAACTATTCTTATAAATATAGATGTTAGCTTAGGCGAATGCTGTATTTCATTACTAGGCAAGTTTACTCCATACCATCGTGCAAATGTGAATGGATGTTCAGATTCAGAGGAGCTGGAAGGAGGTCCGTTATCTAGCTGGTCTAGAGAGGAATCTGAATTGCTGCCGCTATTAGAGCTGTTGTGGCTGCCAAGACGCTGCATCATCCTTGGATTGGGTTCTTTAAACTCCCCTTCATCCATACTACAATACATGTATTGATTTAGTTGTCACTGCCATACCTAGGTATTAGTAACATCCTCTGTCTACACCTGACTAGTCACATGAAGTTGTCTAATAGATAATCGCAAACAGTGAAAAAGGTATTTTCAAAACTACCTTGTATACATTTGGGAAAATTAAGAGTACAATACTAATGTTCCTGGTTGACTAAATACATGTATAAATAAAGAGGTCTGTATTATCAAGTCGATGTCGCTGAGCATGTGCGCAGCCAGTACCGCTTGTCTTACCAAAATGTTAGTTGAAATTTCATAGCAGAGCATTCTCAACACAAACAGGTGATTGACTGCACCGAGAAACCAACAGTCACAAATTAAATGGAACTAGCAACAAGACAGTAGACAGAGTGAATGGGTGGCTAAAATGGAAAGTTTCTTAACCTGACTACTTACCAACAGTGAGAAAGTCATTGAAGAGCTGGGAATAATTTTAACAGTACTATGTCATGCCTCCAACGAGGTGAAGATGCCAAGGTAGAATAGGGCCAAAAAGTAGGCAAAGATTAGAACTTTGAGTTCACACGCAAAGTCCATGCACAGATTACGAGCCAAAGTTAATAAATAGCATAAGATAATGGTTTTAATCAATATAGCAGTGATCCTATCATTGAGGATTCTATCATAATTGCGGAATCCGCTGAAGCATGTCTGACCTTCATTCTAAGAGACCTTAAAATGCGATTACAAAGGAGAATACACTATTACATAGTTACAGTAGTTACGAAGTCACAACCGATACATGCGTGATAGTGGTATAGTGATACGTTTAATCACCGCGACATTTGACTACTGAGGTTACTCACACCCCAAACAATAGAAATTATATAATATAACCAGTTCATTAAACTCCCTACTGATCTTTCTATGAATTATAGGACAAGGTCTTGTATGAAATCAACTCTTGTATCAAGAACAGATCTTCGAGGGAAAACTGGCAATACCCTATTTTTGTATGTGTCTTGGCCGTCGCATTTAAGTGCACATATGATATTACTTTCCTGCAAGCAAAATATAAAAAGGCAGTAAAAGCATATATTTCAAGCGCTAATTCTTGATCATTCGATGAGCAGAGAACAAATGCTTGCATAAGTAGAACATTTTCAATTAACAACAAGTCACCATCTGTATGGTTTTTTAATTAAAATTAAATGCTGAAAAAGTAGATGAATATTTCGAAACAATAATTAACATCAAAATTTGAGAATGCTAGGTTAACTTTGTAATGAACATTTCTAATTTCATACAATCTATAGAAACAGTTTTCAATGGAATGAGTTTTGCTACATGATCACTCTTATCATAACTGTCTGTTCCAGTCTTCATCCAGTCGGCATGATTGAGCTCTATTTCCTTGCTATCAGCCTCTATTTCTATTCTCCAAGTGATATCATCAGAGACATGTCGCTGAAGGTAAGTGTCAATAATTGACAGCTTGAGGAGACAAGCTTTCAGGGACGATGTGAAGGTGGTCAATTGAGACTGGGTCTTAACGCTATCAAGCGCAAGGAGACGAATGGTTATCCGCTCCCAATCTGTTTTTGAAGTACCAATGAACATATTCAATGCATGAAACTTTTTATTTTGAAGTACTTCGGAAATGCTTGTGACCACCTCTGTAATGTATGCAAACACTTCTGGATGATAGCAGATTTGAACAGGAATATTGAATTTCTGTCGTAACTTGAATGCCCCCACAGGATAGACTTGACGGCTGTGTAGCAAACTGTGAATTGCAATTGTTAAGAAATCACTGAAAATGTCTTTGGCCATCCGCTCTACTGTTTTCTCCAAAGGTGTTGCCATCGTGGAATCAGCTAAAAAATTATTAGCTGATTCGCGTAAAATTAAATATGATCAACCCGCAAAATACGTCAAGATTAATCTACTCGACAACATGAACTCTGATGATGCAGCCAACACATCAAATAGTTGATGCCGAATTACTCATTATCCAAATTCAAAATGACAATGTTATGCACAAACTAATGTGTGGGCCACAGGAAATCTTGGTATCTGCCACATTACTACACAAACAAATATAAAACATAATAAATGTAGGAAAATATGTTTTTGCTGAATCAACAGCGCTGACGCAAGTCATTATATATATAAGTATATATTTATATATATATATTATATATAAATATATATATCAGGTCTGATATATATTTATATACCTATACATCAGGTCTATATCAGGTACAGTATATATGTAAATATATATCTATACTAGCTGTGCTACCTTGCATTGCTCGGGTAATAAAAAAGTCTTTGGTCAGAAAATTGATTTGTATTTAACATATATAACAACATTTGCCATTTTAACTTTTAAACTGCATATCATGAGAGAAGTTTTGATAGATTGCTTCTGATGGAACAGTAACCTATTTTATACACACACACTTCTATGCAAGAATTTTTATTATTACCGTAAAACCTCTAATTGAACGCCATGGCGCTCTATTTTTCAACCTCTCCGTTATGGTGGCGGTCAATTGAAGACAGTGTTCAAATAGAGGCTGGCGGTTTATTTTTCAAATGGCTCGTCAGAATTGTCGCAAGATAAATTTAGCCATATTACGGGCGAAGCGAATGTCGCCTATATTTTGCCCTCCTTTTCCCAATGGACAGATATTAAACATTTTGAATGCAATAAATATGCTAACTTACCTCTAACTTGTCAAATATCTCTTAATATGTTGAATAACAATCCAAAAATATATTATGTTTACAATATTATAATTGCGTAGAAGTAATTCGGCAATATTTTCTATTCGTGTTATTATTACACTGAAAGTTTCCTGCCTCTCTCTTCCGTTACAAAATTTAATAAAGTTCCATTTCTTCTTGCTGCGTGCTCCCTTTTTTCGATCTGTATTTACGAGCAACCAACAATGAGCACACAAACAACAGGTTATGAGCCCAGGAGGGCAATTTTCGACGGTAATAGTGACTCATACAACGTATGGGAGATAAAATTCATCAACTACCTATACACCATAGACGAAAAGCTGGTTAAGGCCATCGAGCCAAAAGAAGAAAATGAAGAAGACGACATGGACTTCGCCGGCAAGAACCGAAGAGCATACGCCGAACTTACTCAGGTACTAGACGAGAAATCACTGGAACTAATAATGAATGACAATAAGAATAATGGCAGAGCTGCCCTGGCCACACTCCGACGACACTACATAAGCACTGAAACACCTCTACTAACTCTATATGAAGAACTGACTACGCTAAGATGACTGAGACTGAACGCATTACTGACTACATTATTAGGACCGAAAAAGCATCGACTGGACTCAAAACAGCAGACGAGACAATCTCTGACAACTTATTAATAGCTATGATTTTAAAAGGACTACCAAACTCCTTCAAACCATTCGTAGTCGTACACACTCAACTGAACCAACACAAATCTCTATCGAACTTTAAAGCAGCACTACAAGACTTTGCCAATACAGACAATCTACGACCTACTACTACTACCGCCATGAAGACAACAACATCTCATACTAGAAGACATCAACCTCATCATTCACCAAGCAGACCTACATCAAGCAACAACAACAACATGTGTTTGGCCTGTGGCAACACTATTCACACAACAAAAAACTGCTACTCTAAGACTAAACTGAACTGCAACTACTGCCACCAAAAAGGGCACATTGCTAAAGTTTGCTTCAAAAAAAAGCGGGACAACTCCAAACCTACTACTGAACACAAAACGGCTACTGCACAATGCCATCAACCTGACATCACATTCATTACTAAGACCTGCACTGCTACTGACAAGACCAGTCACATGACGGACAAACTACTGGTCGACTGTGGCGCAACCTCACACATTGTCAACAATCCTGACAAATTCATCACATTTGACACTAACTACTTGTACCAGACAAACACTACCTCGAACTAGCCAATGGACGAAGGAGCAACCAACTGGCTACTGCACGAGGAGTGGCTGTTTTCACAGTCATTGACAACCAAGGTACTGAACGACAGATCAAACTCAAAGACACCCTACTTGCTCCGACATTTCCTACTAATCTCTTCTCTGTACGGGCAGCAACTGACTCGGGCGCCAGGATCACATTCACACCTAAACACTCTGAACTCATTTCCCACAGTGTACACTTCAACATCATCAAAGAAGGACAGCTATTATAGCTGTCCTTAAGAGAGGGCAGCTTCATTGGACAAAGGCTAATATTGTAACTTTCAACATCCTGTTAGCTTTGCTATCTTCAGTGAGTGTAACAAACTTGACCGAGCATTTTCTTAGCGGTAGGAATTTTTAAATTATTAGCAAATCTACTGCTATTAGTATGTCCAGTTGGAGGTTTGGTAGTGCTGGGGATGGTAGTTGTTGTGGTTTGATGTAGGTAGTATTATAATAATACTATCTACATCAAACCACAACAACTACCACCCCCAGCACTACCAAACCTCCAACTGGACAATGGCACGGAGTACCTGAGCAAAAATTTCCAGGACATTCTACTAGCAAGAGGAATAAAATACACTACATCTACTCCATACACACCTTACAAAAATGGTAAAGTTGAACATTCATGGAGAACACTCATGGAAATGGCCAGATGTCTCAACACTGATGCAGGATTACCAAAGAACTATTGGACTTACGCTGTTAGACACTCTCAATACCTTAGAAACAGAGCATACCAGCGCAGAACCAACAGCTCAGCTTATCAACTGTTCACTGACAAGCAACCAGACTTGAGAAACGTACATCGTTTCGGATCACAATGCACATTCTACATCGAAGGTCACAAATCTAAACTGAACAATCAAGGCCAACTGGCAACCTACCTAGGTGTAAACCTGCGTAATAAAGGATTCTACGTAATGAACAATCTAAACCACAGCTTTTTCACCACAAGAAACATTATTGTACACGACACTGCAACCAACCCTGACTATGACTATGAAACTACTGAACCTTCCTACAGTACTGAGACACAGACTGACTCAACTGAAGCACATGCGGTTCAACTGAGCCACAGACCGACTCAACTGAGACCACACACGGTTCAACTGAGCCACAGACTGACTCAACTGAGGCCACACACGGTTCAACTGAGCCCCAGACTGACTCAACTGAGTCAACTCACGGTTCAACTGAATCATTACCACTCACTACACCATCTCTGCCACAACCTATATCACAAGGCAGACATGAGCGAGTAACTTGACCACCAAGCTACCTAGCTGATTACCACACTAAGACAGCAACTGTGGAATACGCCTACAGCACGACGCAGCAGATACCCACTACATACAATGAAGCAATAAACTCAGAGAACTCCGATAAATGGTGTACTGCAATGGACAAAGAAATATCAACACTTCTCGACAACAACACAAGGGAACTCACCACCTTACCCGATGACAGGACGGCAATAGGAGGAAAATGGGTATGCACACTTAAATAATCCAGCGGACTCTATGACCAAACCAGTATCCCGCCACAAAATACAGATGCTCGATACACCAACGCTACCCTCACCGACATAATGGCCACGATAATATATGTTGGATTGAGGAGGGGGGGGGGGGTGTTTAATAACAATCCAAAAATATATTATGTTTACAATATTATAATTGCGTAGAAGTAATGCGGCAATATTTTCTATTCGTGTTATTATTACACTGAAAGTTTCCTGTCTCTCTCTTCCGGTTACAAAATTTAATAAAGTTCCATTTCTTCTCGCTGTGTGTTCCCTTTTTTCGATCTGTACTTACGAGCAACCAACAATGAGCACACAAACAACATAATAAATATGCATCAAAAACCGAGACATATCTCTACCAGTTGATATCTATTGCTTGCAATTGACCTGGGTGATATTACAGCCTGTGTCCTTTTTTGCAATTTATTGGCATTTCATTTTATTTCATTCATTTTATATCCGTATTTAGCAAACTTGCATAAAAGCTCATTGCACTCACTAGTATGTTTGCTACAGTTTTCACCCAAAAATAGCTTCTTATGTGCAATAGAAGTGGAGCTATGAACATTGATTCATTGAAGTCGTGTTAAGATAGCCGCAAAATGCTATTAAATCTATCATAGCATATAGCATTTTTATCATTTAATTTGATATTAGGTGCTATAAAGACGCCTAACTATCTTACATTGTTGGCTTGTGGGATAGGGGGCAATTTAGCTTTAAAATAAAACTGGGAAAGTCCTTTCCCCCCTCCATATGAACACATTTGGTAGGGCTAAAAGTCATGCTCCATTGGACAGACCAGTTATACAGTGCTGTTACGATATCTTGAAAACCAGCAGACCTGCACTCTGTTATACCCATACCTAATAGGGTGTCTGCCATTTGCATAGGGGACACTATATTAGGTGCTTATAGTCATTGACTAGAAGCACCGTTGTAAACTGTAACCAGTACGCATATGTTGCCAATCAGAACAACCAAGATTATTGCAGATCACCATTATTGTGATGAAAAAAATTGCACGTCCAAAAACTAACCGTATATCACTTGGGTCTACAAAGTGTAAATAGACACAATAAAAGACTGCTACATATTTACAAAGATAGAGAAGCCTGTCCCAAAACCAGTTAGTTACGTAAATGGATAAGAGCTCAAAAACTGCAACAGTAAACGTTGAATTAAGCACAAATAATTCATTTCACAACCAATTGATTGATGTTTAAAATGATACAAAACTAACGCAATCAGCGTTAAGATACATATACGCGTACTTGCATGATGCAATGATGACACCCAGCCTAAATTTATCTCGGTGATGCTTACCTTACTTTTTCAAATCAATTTTTGTTCGTTTTGATGTGCCTTCGTGTATTTCTTCAATAAGGATTTAACAATGATCGTAAAAGGTTCTCAAGGAAACGCACACGTTTTATCGCAACCATCCACTGACTGATTCATTCATTTTAGCATTAATTGTAGGTTGGTCGCTACAGAAGCCGTAGTCTAAAACATCGTAGACAAACTTGTGAAGATTATTCGCCAAACATTTTGTTTATAGCTTATATATGTAAACTATAAAGATTTTAGCCGGAACGTGCGCGAGAATTACATTCAGGCAACATACACAATTGGCAAATTAGATTGTAATTCACCGGTTTCGTTCGAGACAGGCTAAACACAGCTTTACGGGCGGCAAGTAGTTGTCTCTATAAACTAGCCCAAAAATCACACTATCACGTATGGGCTGATATTTATAGCCTTGCTTCCTTATTAATCTATAAGATTTACTAACGCAAAATTAACAAGTCTTGAATACCACGCACTCAAAGGGTATACCTTAAATCAAGCCATAACTTCAGCTATACACTGTAGTGTAATAGAAATCGCACCATAGCATTCCATCGATGACGAAAATTCCTGATTATTATTAGGCCGCACTATAGACGTAGAGAGTGATGACTAACAATTGACACGGGAAACAAAGCTAATCTCTAGATGATGGAAAGATAACTCCTTTTTAAGGTCATAAAGGTTCATACAGTACGTATGTACATGTGCAGTAGGAAATAGCTCAGCTCACAGAGCCGTGCGCTACACGACTCTAGATGCCCGGAAACTAACAAAGACTTCACAAATTTTGTGTTGCATACACTTAAAGTAATACACGTGCAATACAATGGTAAATACGTTACAAAATGTTATTACAGAATATCTATAAACACACATGGCAACGAAAGGACCTATAGGTCATAATACTTTGACGTAATCTCATTCTAGAGTAAATTAGTTTTGAAAAGCAAGAAAAACGATTAATTTATATTTTTAACAGCATTAATATGCTTAGATTATCATTCAAATATAAAAAAAAATTAGATATTCATCCATACCTGCCAACTCTCACGCATTGGGCGTGAGACTCACGCAATTGCCCCATGCCTCACGCATCTCACGGCCGTGTCACGCAATTGCCCCATTTACCCAAACAAACCTGTTTTTTGCCCCAATCTTCAAATAGTAATCATATACTTACTACTAAAAAGCAACTATGTATAAACATATTTGTGGCATTCTCATCTATCAATAAGCTCCACCTCCGCGACATGTGGTTTCCATATGGAGTTATATTATCTGTCGCTGTGGTTTTTTTATACGCTACTAGCTGCATTACCCGCCTACAGGAACAGATTCACGTGCAGCATAAGGTTTATTGAGAGTTGTCTTTCATACTGTAAAACAACTCCAAATAAGCATTCTACTGAAATTGTTGTCCTGATCAGAGTAGGCATGCACATATGGCCACATATACATGTCAATGTTGGGGAAAACAATGGAAAACTGCAACGTGTCTTACAGCTAGATGCGTGTAAAATCTAGTAAATATTCTAGATTCATGTGTCTAGATTCATGCATCCGTTCATACCCGTCTATATTTGCAGTTGACGATCACGCACTTCTGCCGCTGAGCTCCCGCCTCGGCTGACCAGTCTTTATCCGCCGAGCAGTTGACAATCGCGCTCTTGCACTCGCCTCACAATCAATCGCTTCGCACTCGCAATCAATCGCATCGCACTCGCAATCAATCGCCTTGCAATCAATCGGCCCGCACCCACCTCGCAATCAATCGCCTTGTACTCTTCTCGCAATCAGTCGCCTCGCACTCGCCTTGCAATCACCTCGCCTCGTAATCAATCGCCTTGCACTCGCTTCGCAATCAATCGCCTCGCACTCGTCTTGCACTCGCAACCAATCGTCTCGCAACCAATCGCCTCGCACTCGCAATCAATCGCCTAGCACTCAATCGCTTTGCAATAAATCGCCTCGCACTTGCCAACTCATTCATCCGGAAAGCCACGCCTGGAGATTCTCACTGTACTCGGGGCGAAAAAGATCTCCGGCGCAATCCCGAGTGACGCCACGGCCCCAAGCCTAGCTGTGCTACCCGGCGTTGCCCTGGTAGTAAAAAAAGTCTTTGCCCAGAAAATTGATTTGTATTTAACATATAACAACATTTGCCATTCTAACTTTCAATCTACATATTATGAAAGAAGTGTTTTGTGTAGTTAAAATAATTTGAGAGAAAAAAACAGCTGTAAAGTTTATCAAACTTTGTCAAACAACTGTAACTTTCAAACTTCATATCATGAGGAAAAGGTTTTCTGCCAGTCTAATAAATTAAAAAAAAATAAAACAATTGTAAAAGGGATTAGAGGTAAATTTCAAATAATTAGCAAGTAATAATTAAATTAAGTCGGTTTTGCAACAATTACAATAAAAGATGATATGTTAATGATACAATTAATACAAACTGAGAAAACAAAATAAAATTCATGAATAGGTTGAATTAATAGTAGCAATTCTTGCATAAAAACGTGTGGGTGTAAAAAGGTTACTGTCCCACCAGAAACTATCCATCAATTCTTTGAATACGACGATACTAAAAAATATGACAGAATATCATAGTATTTTGTAGTTGAAATTTTATTAAAACAATGTCTGCCAAAAATGGTTGAATAAAAGAATAATATTAATAATAAAGATTAGAAACTAATCAAGTAATAATAACAGTGATAGGAAAATGAATAATGTTTGAAGTTCAAACACGATACTCAATTTATGTTTAAAAGAATGTGAGTTGAAATAATAACAACGATGAAACAAACTTTAAAAAACTTATATTATTAACTTCAAAGATCATAAGAAGTTTATAAATGTAATAAGAGAATTTAAATTTATATATCTATATACATGTATATATTTCTCAAAGTATGTAAATGTATGTAAATATAAGAGAGTGGAGAATAATTGATACTTGCAATCTTACACGATAAATCTTACAGTAATCTTACAAATGTTTGTTGTAAAATGTGAAATCAATTACGAAAACTAATTGGTTAGGTTTAAAAGGAAAGATGTGTAAGCTAATACATTTAGCTGTACAACCCAGTGTTGCCCGGGTAATAGAAAACACTGAACAGAAAATCGATTTGTATTTGACATATAACAACATTTGCCATTCTACCTAACTGTAAAGGTTTTCAAACTTACTTTGTCAAACAACTTTTAAACTTCATCTCATGAGAAAAATGTTTCGTGCAGGTCAAATAAATTGTAAAAATAAAGCGACTATAAAATGGTTTAGATGTAACAGTGAAATAATTAGCAAGTAATAGCTAAATTGAGTCTGTTTTGCTACGATTACAAAATGAGATGATTCGGTAATGATACAATTAATACAAACTGAGAAAATAAAATTTGTGATTATGTTTAATTAATAATAACAATTCTTGCATAGAAATGTGTGTATAAAAAAGTTACTGTTCCACCAACAGCTATCCATCAAAACTCTGAGTACGACGATACTGGTATGACGATATGTTATGTAAAAACAAAATATTGTAGTGTCTTTGTCTGATCGAAGGTGAGAGAATCTAGACGCTATTCCTGCTCGAGATAAGTAATACAATTGTCCGCGTGAAAAGCGATGACCTTAACAGTGATTTAGCAATTGAACCATAGCTAAAACTTGAACCTTAACTAACCTTGAACTTCACAAAAACGGCATAGTTTTTGTGAAGACACAAAGTTTCATAGAGTTAATAAAATTTAATCACCAAATTCTAATATCGAGAGAGTCTATTGTCGATATCGTTTTGCCGAAAACAAATTAGCCCTAATACGTCGAGGACAAAAAGCATCGCGTGTCATGAAGCTAAAAGAAAGCCATAGCGTTGTAATTATTACTGTACGTCATTTTTGTGTGAAAACGGCAAACGATGAATAGGTTATGTATAGAAGCGTGTACTAGCCTGAGATTTCCGTTAATGCGCCCTAGATACATAGTAGTGGCGAATAGTCCGAAAAGTACGGTACTCTATAAGGCGGACACATACACAGACAGATAGACAGACAACGATTGCCGTTTATATAGTAGATGAAAATTTACCCCACTTATCAAGCCCTCGCGTTTTCATTGCCCCCAAAATAGACTCTCACTCCTTTCCCCACTCCAGAGTTGGCAGGTCTGTATTCATCTAATACAATATTATACGTAACCAGACCTGCCAACCCAAGAGTGGGGCAATGCGTGAGTTTTGGTTTTGGGTTAATTGATGTATCAATGATAGTATATATATTTTGTGGAAACTGGGGCAAAAATCTCACGCATTTTCATTTTTTCTTTGGGTGATTGTGTGTCTCACGCCCAATGCGTGAGAGTTGGTAGGTATGTACGTAACATAATGGGAATCGGGTAGAACCCGATTTCTCCTCGTCGGCAAATCCTTCGTTGGGAGTTATCTGTTCAGAAAATATCCAGCAACTTTCTGGTGCCAGCAGACGAGCCTAAGCTTTTGCTGCGGTGTGCTGCTTGTTGTATGGAAATATCATGAAAACAACATACCAACAAGAAATGCAGCCAAACCACAAAATAAGCATGGAATAGTACAAGCAGCAAGACGCCCAAAGACATCAAAAGATCCCGAAATAAAAAAAGCAAATTAGAAACTCTAAAGTGGGAGGGATCAATCATCAAAATTACGTCAACACCAGCTGGATAAACCGCCAAAGAGATGTAGAAGCAATTAAATCTACCAACCACCTCAAGAAAACCAATGAAGAAACATTGAAGACAAATCAAATGATTACGCGGATTCAGACCAGCCATTCTCTGTCAGTCACGACCTAGATACCAGGAGTAAGTCACGAGTTCTACCCGAGATGCCTACATTACATACATCAGCTGAAGACCTATGCAAACCAAATATCTTCGCACACCTCACATAAAGCATTGAACCTTAACACTCAACCTACTCCCACAGGCTAGCCTTCCCACATGCTAGACATGTATAAAAAAAGAGCAGCTCCAATGACTCAGCCTTTTTCTTGAGAGCCTGCTTAGGTGCTCTCCCTTCTGCCTGCTTAGAAGCCTCTCTTTTTCTCTAGCCTGTGGAGTTTTTATCCACTACATGCTAAAACTCTTCATCTATAGACTGTCACAACTCTCATTGGACTGCTGAGACTCACTGACGTATAGGACTAAGCAAACAAACATGAACAACTGTTCAAGTAAGAATGTAACTTTCATTAGCTATTCTAACCTTTTGTCGTTAATATTATTGTTTAGATTTTGTTAGTTGTGCATTTTAATTGTTTGACTTACAGAATGAAGAAGTAACTTTTACTGGTAAATGTCAGCATCGCTTACCATAGCTTAACATCTTCACCAGTACCCAAATCACTAATAATCAAATTAGTTACCACAAGCCAAGCAAAACTGCACAAAATGAACATTGTTAAAATAGAATAAAACAACAAAGCAAATTCAACACTGATGTTGTGTGTGGATTCGAATTAGTTATGCATAACATAATTTTCCATATCTACCTATAACAACATGTCATCGGGCATTCAATTCATAGATTCATACCAACTTCAAAATATTGGAAGAGTATGTTTGTGGTACTACATCGCTTAAAACCATAAAAAATATCAATACAATGTATTATTTAGTTATTTAAAAAACTCTTTTGTTTGTTGTAATCTCTGCTCATTAGCGATACTTTAAAAAACTGAAAGAATCTTTAAGGCGCTTTTTGGAATTTTTTTTGACGCTATCATATTTGAATTAATCTGCAAATTATCATCAACTTCAGTTATCAGCGCTAATGCAATACAACATAGTTTTATTTATAGCAAAAGCTAGTTGGATTATAATGCAATGCTGCAGCTCACACTTTTCTCTTACCAATAAATTATGTGACATTCAAATTCATTCATGCATTTGTGAAGAATTTACATATTTATATCAATCAGTAAGGAAAATAAAATGAACCACATTTTTGTCAAAGACAAAAATAAAATATAAATCGATCAATAGTCGAATATATTAATTTTTCATGTTCGTCTTTTTTAAACTTTAACGCACCTACAATAAATGTTTCCTATTACTTGATTGTTTGAAATAGGCTCGCACAACCAGGAACCCTACCTTATGCCATGTAAACTCAGATTATGTACTGCTATAGCGCTTAACTTCAGAACCATAGGAGTTTATGGATTACATGGACAGAAACTACTAATTTGTTTCATTTATTATCAAACCTTTGATTGCAAGATGCACTCTTAAACAATGTGAATAATAAAACTGATAATAGTTTATCCTTAGTTACGCGTCTCTGTCTTTTTGGAATAGCCACTTCTGATCTCCAAGCAGCTCAGCCAGTTCCTTATTATATGGTTCATAAAACCTGTCCAGCAACTTGAGTGTACTTGGCCAAATTGAACTTTTCTTGCCAGGATTTCGAACTTTTGGATTGTCATTACGAGCGTCTTCTCTAAAGGGGAGCTCATAGAACTCTTCCATGATTTTTCGTATTAATTTAGGCTGAAAATACAAAAACCATTCCTTATGATCCACCTGAATTGTCTAGCATATAAAAATAATTTTTTATTTTCTACAACATTTTATCAAATATAAGTCCTTCAAACAATATCTACTAATTGAACCAAATACACAGCATATTGTCCTTCTAAAGCTGAGGAGTTATGGCCTTTTACTTACTCGCGTAACATAACTATTTAATATTAAGGAAAGCCTTCAAGGTGTAGCTACACTAAAATGGCTACTACTCATACTATGTACAAGAGGGCAGCTTCATTGGACAAAGGCTAATATTGTAACTTTCAACATCCTGTTAACTTTGCTATCTTCAGTGAGTGTAACAAACTTGACCAAGCATTTTCTTATGGGTAGGAATTTTTAAATTATTAGCAATTAGCAATTAACTTAAAATTAGCAATTAACTGCTATTAAGATGTAGCATATGATATGACATAAGTAAATTGTCTATACACACTCACTAACACTAAAACACTGCATGTGAGGTCTGTTTTACTACTAGCTACATGGTTAGTGCCTGCAGAGTAAGAAATCCGTGATAATGCTTGTGTTTGGTCTATTTTAAAACATGGTTGTTTGGGCCTTTTAATTCTAATTGCTAGGGTATGTCTCATCCCATGCATTGAACCTGGTTCCTGGCACGTGTTATACTGAGTGCTAGTAAACTTGGAATTCACTAAGTTACATCCATAAACCTATTAACTGCAGTGAAACATGGATAACTCGCCCTCGGATATAGCGAACACATGGTTAACTCGAATGGATTTACTTGGTCCGTTCCCACGCAATGATAAATGGCTTTATATAACTCGACCTCGGCACCGTTAACTCGAACAGTTTTTTGCCGAATTCACAAACAGTTTCCGTTCAATTTATTTCGAAGGAGTTTCCACTAGTCGCGGAGCTGAGACTACTCTGCTGTCTTAACGAAAGCGCTTTTAGTACGCGTATAGTGTACGTATAATTTCCCCCGTACCGTATAATGGAACCGAAAAAGAAATCGTATAAAAATGATTAATAGGGTCGCTAAGACGTTCGCTTAGTTACGGCCAAGCTATAAACGTTGGAAGGTATTAGCGATAAAAATTTAATAAAGATAGACACGGCATGCAAAAAACATATTGTAACAGTGATTATATGCGGATACATAAAGATAAAATGTCACAAATAGGCTCATGGCTTGGCGTCCGCTACAACAGACATCCGCTTTACGATGGCATCACGCAAGCAAAGAAAAGTGTGGAAACCTTCTGACAAACTTAAAGTACTCGAGGAAATCGAAGCAGGACAAAAGCTATCAGCATTATCAAAAAGAAAAAATCTTCCAAAAAGTACAGTGTCAACATGGATTAAACAAAAAGAAAGAATAAGATCGTTATGTGACCAAAATTCATCAAGGCTAAGAGATCGTTCAACGTCACACGGTGATTTGGATGGTGTATTATTGACTTGGTTTAAACAAGGGCGTAATGCAGGCGTACCTATCGATGGGCAAATTTTGTTGGAAAAGGCTAACAAGTTTTTAAGGACTATAATAACTGTTTAAAATCTATTTCTACAATAAGTCACACTATTGATCTTTGTCAAAAAAATACCTTGTCACAGACTACACTCGATAAGTTTTTTAAATGAAACAACTGATCAGATGTAAAGCATGCTTTTTTGCATTGGTCATAAATGTTTACTTATGTCCAGTTTTAAAAATTATCAGAAAGAATAGATATTTTTCTATTGGGCTGAGATTTGTTTGCAGTTTTAGGTGATGTGACTGACAAGACGTTTTAAGATTAAAATTGGCAAAATTGATCTCGAGTAAAACACTCAGAAGAAAAAATGTCTTCTGAGCGTTTTAACCGCGATTAGGTTTTGCCAATTTTAATCTGAAAAAGTTCTGGCAGTCACATCACCTAAAACCACACACAAATCTCAAGTGTATAAAAATATCTATACTTTCTGATTAATACTTTAAAACTCTACATCAGATGCCCTTTAACTTACAACAAACAACCTATACTTTAGTTTTATATATACATGTAGTTTGTATATGTATCTACTGATAAATACATTCACTTGTGACTGTGCTCTGATAACTTGAACGCTCTGATAACTCAAACACTTTCGCTCGGTCCCGTGAAGTTTGAGTTATCCATGTTTCACTGTATATATACATATATAGTATAGTTAATAGGTCTATGGTTACATCACTGAATCATGAAATTAGCAAAGACTATAATTCCACAACATTTTTTTATGGATAAGGTTGACTAAGATTACACAAGCAGCTGTTTACCACGTCGGTGCTGCGTGTAACCTTTGTATGCTACTCATTTGCATCGGCTCTATATTAACTCATTAGGAAGGCAGAAAATTTAGGCAATTACAAGCAAACTGTAACTGCGTGAAACTATGGAATTAATTTAATGGAAGTATTAAAACGTAAACTTACTTCATTTTCACTATATTCTTCTGTCGTGGTGAAGAGAAATTGTTTTCTCGGTATAAACTTGAAAGCTTCTTTTATATATACGACGTACATGCTGTGTTGTAGAAGGCACTACAAAGTAAATTGTTATATATTATATTGGATGTGCTCAAACCCTCAGTAGCATAACTGATGCCAAGGTTACGCTTTTGTAAACATTTAATACATACATATGAAGAAAGAAAGGGAAGAGAAGATAAGGGGAGGTAGAAATAAGATAAGAGGGAGCTAAAGGGAGGTACATTTCAAAGGAACAAAGATGAAGGAAAAGTAAGGAAGAAGAGCAGGGTTGGGGCAAGAAAAAAGAGAAGAGACAGAATGGGAAGAGGATGCTGAGAGAAGGATGTGCGGAAGAAAATTCGTTAAGAAGACAATCAGGGGCAAAGAGGAAAAGCAAAGAGGAAAGGGAGAAAAGAGCATAGAAATAGAAAAAGGGGAAAACAAGAAGGAGAACATAATTTAATTATGGACATCAGTAGAAAAGAGCTAACTGATTGGAGAAGTGAATGGTAGAGAAAGGTGCGGAGAGGAGTGGGGGTCGGTAAGAGAATAAGGAAGTAAGATTAGATAAGCATGGATAAAGCAAAAAACTAAATAATTACCATAAACTTACATTTAAATCACCATCCATACCGTCCGATAGGTATGCGCAGTAGAAGTCACCGTGTTCAGCTATGCATCGTTTTAGCTTGCTCAAATACATCCTTATAACGCCATCAACAAACTTTGCATCCATCTGCCGTACAGACATGTTGGAAAAAATGTTTCCTCCCTTGGGTTTATGAAACTCGAAGAGGTAGGAAATACTTCTACAAAAAGATGTTCACACTTGCATATGCACCGAAGCTCATGCATGAGCCTGCATGAAGAGGTATTTGAATGAGTATGTACTATAACGCGTCCATCACTCGCCGATCACTCATTCATCACTCATCCAACACTCTTACATCTCTCGTTCATCACTCGCCCAACACTCATCCAACACTCTTACATCACTCACCCATCACTCATACATCACTCATCCATCACTCATACATCACTCATACATTGCTCGCCCATCACTCGTCCATCACTCGCCCAACACTCATCCAACACTCTTACATCACTTATACATCGCTCGCCCATCACTCGTCCATCACTCGTCCATCACTTGCCCAACACTCATCCAACACTCTTACATCACTCGTCCATCACGCGCTCAACACTCATCCAACACTCTTACATCACTCGTCCATCACTCGTCCATCACTCATACATCACTCATGCATCACTCATTCATCACTCTTACATCACTCGTACATCACTCGCCCAACACTCATCCAACGCTCTTACATCGCTCGCCCATCACTAGTTCATCACTTGCCCATCACTCATCCAACACTCTTACATCACTCGTCCATCACTCGTCCATCACTCATACATCACTCATACA
Organism: Watersipora subatra; assembly: GCF_963576615.1. NCBI lineage: Eukaryota > Metazoa > Bryozoa > Gymnolaemata > Cheilostomatida > Watersiporidae > Watersipora > Watersipora subatra. The sequence goes on along the minus strand of NC_088716.1, from coordinate 46,095,190 downwards.
TCACTCTTACATCACTCTCATACATCACTCATCCATCACTCTTACATCACTCATACATCGCTCGCCCATCACTCGTTCATCACTCGTCCAACACTTGCCCAACACTCATCCATCACTCGCTAACGATTCACCCGTCCCCCACCTATGATTCGCTCATCACACGCTTACGGTTTGCTTATCACTTGCTTTATGTTAGCATATCACTCGCTTATGATTCGCTTATTGCCCGTCACTCGCAGGTCACTCGACCAACACTGACCTATCACTTGGGTTTCTCAGCTGCACGAAGAACTTTGTTTCAGGTGTTGACATAAATCCTAAATACTGCATGGCTGTTGTGATCGTTATGTGAGTGGAATTCCTAGCCACTTTGTTGTTGATCAGTAGGTTACCTATGGAGAATGAGCAGAAACAAATTGTTCCATAGCTTAGCTACCAGCAAATCATCTTAAAAATATCAGGTCTATTCAATACCTAGTGTTATGTTCCTCTTTTACTAGCAGTAACGATATTTATATAAATCTCAGAGTTCCACTATTACTATCACATTATAATCTTTCAAAAAAATAGATACAATGACTAAAACATTGTAATTGTAGCATTTATGACAATACTAACTGAATAACAATACTAACGATACTACCCCCTCTCCTCCCTCCCCCCTGTTACACGGGTAACAGAATAATTACCTAGCGAGTTTGAGTAGCTTAACTGGAAAACTAGACCTTTACTAAAATCTTTACTAAAACAATACCCGCATTTTGCGCCAGCTTAACGATCGTTACACGTAATAGTCAACAGTACTAGTTGTTAACTCCAAGCAGGCGCTGTAAGCATGAGAATCTTATCCAATGTAATGACTATTTGCCTAACAAATCCATTCTATTCCGTGTAGTTTAATGGTGAGCTTTGTCGCCTCTAAAGCTGGAGGTTCTGAGATCAAATCCAGTGCTGCGCAGATTTTTCATTGCTAAATTTTTATTGCTATAACTGAACTCAGGTTTTAGCAAAAAGACAAAAGGACAAACACTGAGATTTATATGTAAGTATACAGATAATGAAGAGAAAAACCAGTATTCTAGTAATGTGGAGTCAGCTTGACAATAGCAAAAGTGACATTGCCTTTTTAGGCAGCAACTCAATAAAGTACTCCATAAACAAAGCCAAAACAGAACATACACACCATAGTTTTCATTAACTTTCGTTCTCCAACATATAGCTAGACACACAGATGCCAACCAAAACTAACATGGATATCTTCTGCAGCCGTAAGCATCTACTGGAAGAGTTAATTATTGTCGATACATTGTAACGATCTCATCGCTTTTCTAGATTCATGCAGGTTTATTTAAAGCGGTGAAGCTGTTTTGCCTCAGAACATTTAGACAAGAAAACTTTCAAATAGTATAAAATTGGAAAGAACTAGTAAAGATGCCGAACAACGATACCTACCTGGTGATGACTGTAAATAAGACCTGTGAGCGGCAGCGTTGAACACTCTGCTGTCTAGCTCTGGTTGGTCACAAACCCAAATGTTATTACAGTCACTGAAAAACTTTACGGGACACACACTATCTTTGATTCTAAAGTCCTACAAAATATTACACTTCTTTAAAAATAATAATAATAATACCACCAAACTAGTAAAATATAAATTATAGTTTATAAGCAAATATGATAAATCCTAAAACAGAGCTTAGAAGAAATAGATGTTCATATTTCCTGAAGAAATACTAAAAAGGAAGAGTTTTATCATGAGCTTGCAAATTACAAACTATTCACGCCTAAATTACCAAAACTATATCTTGTCAAAACACTTACAAAGGAGATTAAAAAAATCACTCTTTGAAAATATGTGATACAAAGTAGGTACAAACATTTGGAAAATTGAAGTTAAAAGGTTTAGAAACAACTGTTAGACACAAACAACATTTATTTGCAATACAGCACAGAATTTTTCAAAGGAAAAGAAAAAATAAATTCTCACAAAGGATAGAAGTATTTTGTGAAAAAAATTGTGCATCTGTGGATGGTAGCTTTTAATTTAATCATTCATCTATAACTATTTTATCAATTCAAATCAATTACCATGTATAATCATTTGACAATATTTAGGATGTACAAAACCGTGAGCTGTTGATGTCTCTTACACGCTATAAAATTTCTATCAGAAAATTAGTAGCTTATAAAGGTGAGTGTATATTTAGAACTCACTGCATGCCGAATTGACACATCCTCTCGATGCCTGAACCACTGTTTAATATCAGATGTGCCTGCCTTTCTCACTCCAACTAAGTTTAGGTTGCTGATACATTTCAGAGTGCGTCTATTAAATATATGACAAGGTTCTTAAACTAGATGAAACACTTTCGTAGAATGGCTTTATTTAGTAGGCCTACTACAATGTGAGTTTACAACCAGATTTATAAGTAGGCATTCACTTGCGCCTTTTCCTAAGATAACTTCGTACTACTTGAGGGGTTTGGATAGAATGTAATTGACCTGGTAGAATTGACATCAGAGGAGGAAATTGCTGGCTGACACGTCTCTCCTGGTTCGCATTCTTGCCAGCATTGCGCCTTATATCCTGGTAGGTAGTGTGGTTTGGGACAATTAGACAGATCAATGTACACTATCTAAAATTAAATTAAATTATAGAAAACTCTCAAAAATAGTGTAAAAATGTTTAAAGAATGAGTTTAATTTAATAGCATAATAGAATGAGCTCTGTGCATTTTATTACGGCTGTAACTTGTAACGTCATCATGTAATCACATGGTGGTGACTCAGTCATTTTGTCACAAAGTTGGTTATCCTGTAAGGTTAATGCAACAGTTCCCAGAACAGTAGTTTTAGTTACAATGGATAATTGGGTTGCGATCTCAGAAACCATGGTTAAGTCGCAAATCACGAAGTTTAGTTATCCCACTTTGAAACTGTGCTAACTGATTTTATAATATTGGTAACGATTTTTGCAACACGTGCATCTGGATCAATCAAAGAGTGATCTTTTTTAATCGGATGTCAGCTTAGCCAATTGAAGTCTCTAACCCTCGAAAAGAAACCTTAACACCGTTGCTATGCTAAACAGGAAGTACTGAAAAATGGCGTCCGATAAAAGCAATCGATTCTCTTTTGCCGATTTTAAAGATAGCTCTCACATTTTGGACACTTTTAATGAGTACTTTGATATTCTAACTGATGTTGAAAGCAGTAAAAGCAAAGGGATTGACGATTATATTTTCCTAATGATTCGTATAAGATTGTTATAATATTTAATTATGAAAATAATTATTTGATTTTATAAGATTATTATAAGATTTAATTATAAGAATACCGGTAATTATTTGAATTTACAAGATCGGAGTATATAGTGTCCAATGGTGTGCAATATGTTACAGTTATTATTTTTTTAATGATTTTGTTGGCGATACCATGGCTGTGGCCAAAATCGCAATACTGCCAAGTCATTTTTAATATCTGCAAAATTAAGAATAAGTAATACATTTTCTGATAGATATACAGCTATTTCTATGACAGCCAGCTAAATTATGCTTAGATTTTTCAATTCAATTTAAAATTTGTGGATACAAATACAGAAATCTAGATAAACATCCCAACTTCTTTATATTGGTTGCTATGACATTTTGAAATGTAAACAAAATTGTGCATTGGTTTTCGTTTCTCGAACTTTAACGCCAGTTTTCTTAGAACTATGTTTTGCACTAATGGTGAACTGCATTCAGTTTATTGCCAATAAAAACTGCTGTAATTGAGCTAGAATCAAATTCTTTTTGCAAAATAACTGTGAGAATACTCTCCTTCTGCTAGTGTAGATAACTCCAAATCTCACACACCCGACTTAACCATGGTTTCTGAGATCATGACCCAATTAGCCAGGGAATAGATGTGAGTTATTGCATTGTTAAGTAGCAAATTACAGTTAAGTTGCATTGTTAAGTAGCAGTTACAAACAGAACAGTAAATATCTCAAGTTCTTGCTGTTGTTATTGTTGAGACTGTGTCCTTCAAATACGCATGCATGATGCTTTCAATATTGGCATTGTGCAGCTATGTCAGGGGTAGGCAAGTAATTTTTATCAGAAACCACATGAGAAACATAAATTTTGTTAAAGGGCCACCAAGTTTCTTTCATTGTAAAATGCTCTAAATCAAATATTTCGATTAGCTGGTGCTGATAATTAAAAAAAGACAGCACTGTAAATATTCAAAGAGTGCTATCTTTTTCGTAAAAATGTGGTGCATGGGTTAAAGAAGAAAACAGCAATAGTTGAGTCTTTTATACAACACTAACTAGACGAACGGAAGCACAAAACAAAAGTACAGACGGACAGATATATATATATATATCTATACTAGCTGTACCACTCGTCATTTTATGGATAATAAAAAAGTCTTTGGACAGAAAATTGATTTGTATTTGATATCTAACAACATTTGCCATTCTAACTTTCCAACTTCATATCATGAGAAAAGGGTTTTGTGTAGTTGAAATAAATTATGAGAGAAAATAAAAACAGCTGTATAGGTTTTCAAACTTTGTCAAACAACTGTCACTTTCAAACTTCATATCGTGAGGAAAATGTTTTGAGCAGGTCAAATAATTTAAAAAAAACAGCTATGAAAGGGTTCAAATGTAAATGTGAAATAATTAGCTGTTGATAGCTAAATTAAGTCTGTTTTGCTACAATCACAATAAAACATGATTTGGTAATGATACAATTAAAATGAACTGAAAAAAATCCTGAATAGGTCTGTTAAATTAATAATAACATATCTTGCATAAAAGTGCGTGCGTGTGGGCGTGTGTGCGTGCATGCGGGTGTGTGTGTGTGCGTGTGTGCGCGTGCGTGCGCGTGCGTGTGTGTGCGTGCGTGTGTGCGTGTATAAAAAGGTTACTGTTCTATCAGAAGCTATCCATGAAAACTTTGAATACGATGATACTGGTACATGTACCTCTTGACACTGGTACAAATAAAAAAATGGGATATTGGACTGTCTTTGTCTGACTGAACGGTGAGAGAATGTAGAAGTTATTCCTACTCGAGATAATACGATTATCTACGTGAAAAATATTGACCTTCACCGCAATTTAGCAATTAAACCTTACGAAAAACCGAAAATAGAATTTCACGAAACGCAAGAAAGCCTCATGTTCCATAGAGTTAATAGGTGTCAACGAGTTTTAAGTAATACGCCATTTAGCATGTGGTAAGGTAAATGATAATGTCTTTGATCAATATGCCTTGCGTAGCTCAGTGGTAGAGCACATTGGTTAAAAAACTTGCAGAAGCAGTTTCTGTGAGTTCAAATTCATCAAAATGCGGAATTTTATATTTAAGATTTTAATAGCTATAGCTGGACATATCGAAGGACAGACGACAGCAAACAGATGATAAATTTTGAAAAATATATAAATCTTAAAGTTCGTCTGTCCTTCGGTATGTCCAGCTATAGCTATTAAAATTTAGGAATTAAATATTTGTTTCATTCTAGATTCGAACTCACGGAGATAGCAACTGCAAGTTTCAAACCACGCATTTAACCATTTCAGCATTCTATTGCTCTTATCATGTACCGTATGCACACGCTAAATGTGCACTTTTAATTATTAACTAATATTATCTTTTACATTTGTTATTTTTTGAAATTGTTTAAATACCAATATTTTGCTACCATTACCAATTTTTTTAATTTGTAATTTGTAAATGTGCTGTTTCAATTTCAAATGTTCCGTTACACATCTATTTCCAGTTTTTCGTAAGGTAGGATTGTTAAATCGGTAAAGGCTAATACTTTTCCAGCGGACAATTGCATTATCTCGAGTAGAAGGAGCCTCTAGGTTCTCTCTCCGTTCGATCAGACAAAGTATCATACAAGGACAGTTCGATATTTCATTTTTACATTTGCACCAGTATCAAAAGGTACCAGTACCATTTTTGATGGATAGCTTCTGCTACAACAGTAACTTTTTTACACATGCGCACACGCCCATACACGCACGCACTTCTATGCCTGAATTATGAATTGTTATTATTAATTCAACATATTCAGGGTTTTTATTTGGTCTTCTCAATTTGTATTAATTGCATCATTACCAAACCATATTTTATTGTAATCATAGCAAAACAGACTTGATTTAGCTATTACTTGCTAATTTTTTCACATTTACATTTAAACACATTTATAGTTGTTTTATTTTGTTTCTCAATTTATTTGGCCTTCACAAAACATTTTCTGCATGATATAAAGTTTGAACATTAGAATGGTAACTGTAGTTATATGTTAAATAAAAATAAACTTTTTGTGCAGACTTATTACCCAAGCAACGTTGAGCATTCAACTAGTATAGATATATATTTATCCAATATATTTGACAATCTATATATAGATTTATATATAGGTTATTAAATATATGCTTCCCATCCCAAAATGCTTTCAAGTTTAGCCTATTAAAAATAAATTCATAGCTCCAACAAATTGAAACTCAGACTATAAGTTTTTCATATATCAACTGTAAGCAAAATACATCAGCTTGTAGAAAGATTTCTTAGCTTCCCAATGCATATTTATTTAGGGCTCTAAAACATTTTAAAGGCAAATTATAGCAACTTTTCTGCAGAAATGCCTGAGATCCAATTTGTACTACTAAATAGCTTCATATTTATAGAACTTTGAATTAGTAAATCGAATCCAAATCGAATAAATTATGGCACAATAGCTTCATATTTACGACACTAAATAGCTTTACTACGACACTCTGCTCAGTTGTAATGGAGTTAACGGTGACCTTCACTTACTTACTTGCCCACGTTGATACGAAAGTAACTTAATACTTTGAACTTCAACACTTAACACTTTTGCGTAGAAAGGGCCAGATGTGGCAAGCGAGCTGTAGTTTGCACAAGTCCATGCTATGAGAACTGTCATAGACTGACTTAAAATGGAGTTATCTGCTCGGCTGAATAATTATATTAACCATGCTGCAGACTACACTAGGTTCCCATTAGCAATATCATGATGTCATGAAACTATAAGTAGCCCAGCTTTTTTCGCAATGTACCATGGTTTCAACTTACATGTATATTGTTTCCCTACAAAATGTTCTTTAAATAGTTTATCAATTTAAATTGACCAAAAATATAAATGGTTTGCGGAGAACACAAATTCGATGAAACTTCCTCATTTTTACGGCTTCTTTTATTGAGATTCCTTTAACATAAACATCAACTCAAAAGAAGTCGCTGGCTACGTCCCACTTTTAGCACTGATGCCAAGCAAATTGAGGATTTCCAGTTGAATCTTCTGTTTGGTTGGCTCTAACAAAATGCCGAGCCACAGCCTTTATAACTAAACATTGATGATTCTTATACTGACGGAGCCTATGGTTTGATGAGTAAAAACATTCAGTCAGACAAAGCAGCATGGTGACAGCAGATTAATTTAGCGTTTGAATTTGCCAGGAGCTGTTTATATTCGAAACTACATATTACTAGTATATCTTTGACTGACCTTTGGTTTGACTTTGTCAGGGATCAAAGTCAAAGTAGGGTTGTCTATTCTTTCTTTGTAATGTGATCGCTGAAATTCATATCTTACCATAAGGAGCAATCCAGCCAGACCCAGTAGCTTAAGTGAAGCATTTTTCTTAGACATCACTACATCAAAAAACATTAAGGGCTACAATAAAACGTTATGAATAGAAGAGTATATTAGATATCATATGACTCGCCATTCAAAGTTTTGACGTATATTAGATATCATATGATTCGCCATTCAAAGTTTTGACGTATATTAGATCTCATATGATTTGCCATTTAAAGTTTTGACGTATATTAGATCTCATATGATTCGCCATTCAAAGTTTTGATGTATATTAGATATCATATGATTCGCCATTCAGAGTTTTGATGTATATTAGATATCATATGATTCGCCATTCAAAGTTTTGACATATGTTAGATATCATATGATTCGTCATTTAAAGTTTTGACACGAATACTTAAAATACTTGAAAAAGACTTGAAGAGCAGGTGTTGTTTTGCTACCGGTAAATTGCTGAAAAACGAGTTGACAAACTTTTGAAGCATTTTCATAGCAGCTAAGTGTAATCTCCATTAAGTGAATTGGTATTTTTTATATTTTTGAGAACATCAGGAGAGATCAATCAACCGCCTATAGCCTGTGAACTTTACAAGCTGTTCACTAATACTGTTATGGACTACCTAGCTGGTAGCCAGAAATGTTATGAGATGGCGCATAACACCTGACAAGCACTATGTGAGCATGTTAGGCACTGCTGGTAGTACTAGACAAGTAAAATCTTGGCTGGATTTTGCATCTCAGAAGTCTCGGTGCATCAACCTGCCCGAAATGCTTTTGTTATTAAACTTTAACTGCCATAAGATCGCAGCATAATGAACAACGGTGTCTAGCTAGAGAAAAGCATGCAAAGATTGTATTACATAAAACCAAAAAACCGACCATATGACTCCTGTAGTATGATTTTGGCAGCACTATGCGAGTCTTTATGATTGAATACACTTTTCAGCTAGAACTAGTTGCTGTTATTTTATATCAACCTCAATCTTATTAATCAAATGTGTATTTTTGCTTATATTATTTTCATCCTAATGTTAACCCTGCAGTATGTAGCAAATATGTATTACCAGTACTACAAAACAAGATGTATAATATTCAATGTATGTTCAAACAAGGTAACCATTTGCTAAAACAATTGAAGTTTTACCTGACAGATGTAGCCAGTGTTCTATTAGGAGTGAAAAATTAGAGTGCTGCACTGCGCACTCGTAGTAAGTCAGCATCGGTCTACTAATAGCAGACTCCATATGCAAAGCCATTACCAGGCTTTGTGTATGGAATAATAGTTCCATTGAAATTAAGGCTTCGTCTCTACTTATCTACGAAGATATTAGAACATGATGTGAAATGTATTGTTGTCACGATGCTGATAGGCTGACAGCAAACCGTGCTAAGCTCTCACTTAGATTTACCATTCATGCCATCCACTCATTATTGCTGCTAAACTGCGTTTTGTACTTTGTATGACTTTGAATAAAGCTTTATCACTGTTTATCTCCAACAAGCGGATCATTTTTTTAAGATATGTAGGCCTAGTGCTTTTTCATATTTTGAATGGTTTCAAACTTGCTTTCATTCCGAATCAAAGATAGTCCAATCCAAATGTATTCGACACCATTTTGCATTGCTAAATTAGTGCGAAGGCATTCATTGTGAATGTACTTCGACCTCATAAAAACACGCACTGCTGATATATTCGAATCGATAATACTTGGCTAAACTTCCCTAGTGGAGGTACAAGTATCAGCCCATAACCACAGCAGAGTCTCTGCTAGGAAAAACGCTCTACTGCCACTCACTGCTGTTTCTGCTTGACCGTTTGCCTTTACCCGAACATTCACATGCCAAGGATGAATGGTTCATAAGAAGATAACAAAATCATTATAGTGGATTCTCGCCATAGAATTTAAATTCGTTTTAGTGTTGGCATCGTAAGGCAAACATGTCGCATAGATTGGTATAGAAACTCATAGTAATTATTTAATGCGAACACCCCCTGGTGAACTCCTCAAAATTTTATATACAAACTGTACACATTAAAAATTAGTAACAAAGTAATATATTAACCTTAGTAACTATAGTTACCTACAGTAAATTTACTGCAATTAGTGGTTATGATCTGCAATAAAGTGTAGTGTTACAACATACTATGCGCAATACAAAACTGTAGGGAGTTTTTACCTTGGAGACAGACACATAACAAAAACGTTGAATTTAACTTAAATGAATTTAGCTTACTGAACACATACTTAAAGGCTTAAAATCTAAATTTTAGTATGTATTTTACTAAACATCAACTTTGTCATCAGCTAAAATGTTATCACCTATCTGTATCCAGTTTCATTTTCACTCTAACTAATAACGAATAATGCTGGAATAAGAGTACGAGCATCATATCTCTTTCATGCGCTGTGTTGCGGGAAGGATTTCGACGAATAGCATATCAACATCTTCATTATTTAGTTATTTATTTATTTAGCACACTACTGCCAAATTTGAACTTCGAGAGAAATTTGGGTTGATATCGTATGGCAACAACATGTTGTATGGCGACGGTGAAGAAACATTGTGTTCTACATGAGAAGATGGAAAAATTGTATAACAGGGTCATCCTAACCTGAGGACGCACGGTACCTTCTTAGTGCAACTAGTTGACTAGGAATAAATTAAAAAGTTACTGTGACCTGAAAGTGAGTCTATTTTATCAAATTTTGTTTTGAATGATACATAGCTAATCTTGAAAAGATCTATATTGAAACTACACGATGAGTCATTGAATGAAAAGGTGCACATTTGACGGCCGTGGAAAACTCCAAACCCAAGTTTTAATATTTAATATAAAGATGTTAAATCTTGTCTAGTGACTTTCGGACTGTAAACAGTTTGCTAATGCAGTCTCTAATTACATTTCGCTTGCTGAGCTAGGAACCATTTTTCTTACAAGAACTTTAGTAGCCAACTAGCTAAGGAACAACATGCTAGACAATTAGCTCATTTTCAATTTTTGATAAAAACTAACTTAGAGGATTCACGAGATGTCTACTTCATTCTCAATGTTGTTTGGTGACTAAAAGACTAAAGAAACACTCAAACTGGGCTTTTATTTAGAAAATATTTTTTAATTTACTTCTTCCTCATCATTTGACCGGAGAGCTCCATGCCTAGAACATTTTCCTGCTACCATTCACCCTATCTTCACGTCACAGTCAAACGATGCTTGGTATGCAAATCAGGAGACGCACAACTCTATTCTATTCGCCGTGAAAGTACTTTGACCTCATAAGAACACTCACTGTTGATAGATTCGAATCAATAATACTTGGCTAAACCTCTCCAATGGAGGTACAAGTATCAGCCCACAACCACAGCAGAGTCTCTGCTAGAAAAAACGTTCTACTGCCACTCACTGCTGTTTCTACTTAACCCACTCATATAACTTAAAAAAAGTTGTATTCTTTAATCGTGCAGCGCTCATCATAAATTTTATGGTTTGACAAAATGCTAAACATTTTAGTTAACTTGAGGGCTGTGTGAAGAAATAGAAATTTGGCTGCAAATGGAACTTCAAATATTATTTGCGACCAGTACCCTGACAGCCATGTGTGCCGTGGGAGATTATTAAGTGTAAGAACTACAGTATATGCACAATTATTCTGGACATTCAGAGGCATGTCCATTTGTCCATATTCTCACTGTTGATGGATCTGGATTGATAATACTTGGCTAAACTTCCCTAGTGAAGGTACAAGTATCAGCACATAACCACAGCAGAGTCTCTGCTAGGAAAACATTCTACTGCCACTCACTGCTGTTTCTGTTTAACTTTTTGCCTTTACATGAACATTTATATGCCAAGGAAGGGTGGTGCAAAAGAAGATCAGGAGGCGCACAACTCTATGTAATGCTAAAAGCTGTGCTGAAGCTTCCCCTCGAGGCTCACCACCTCATAGGTTATGCATCTTGTTGCATACTGCTGCTACTCATGCCTTTGAGATGGATTACTTACTTGCATAAGAAGTACATTTACCCAGAATGCCAAGGCTGTTTACCTTTTTAATAGCATCAAGCATTTGTTTTCATTTGTTGCCAAATATTCTCACTATATCTAACAATTATCAAAAATTTTACATCACTTATCTGTTCAGTTTTCATGGTACAACATGCTTGTGTTCCAACTTCATTGTAATTTTCCACAATCAAAGAAGGGCTACAAGTTTCGAATTAAAATTTCAAATGCATCAAATATAACCTCTTGGCAATATGTGATAATCGATGAGAGATACAATGAATTCATTCTCTCCTTGGATTCAAGCCAGACTAGAGATTACATCACATTCATGGTAGTATTGTAAATGAACAGTGCTAGTATAAGGATCATGCAGTTAGTATAAAGCCTATTAGTATATGCGTTAGGTCAATGCTGGCCGATCGTAGGCTTCTAGCAAGAAATTCCGACCAGCTATCATGATCGGTCAACGGCAGAAAATCTTCCAGGCACTTGTGCTGACTTCACCATGTATTGTTTATTTTCTCATGGCTATTTACTATAGAATGTCGGGTGAGTATATCTGTTACTAGTTACTTTCTCTATTATATCTTAAAATAAATCGCTGTAGTAAATATTGAACTTTGACTGTAGCAAAGATGCTTATTTCTAAAGTGTTCAACTGTAATATATAAGTTCCATAGCCTTGCTTTTTGTACCGATAGAGCTCTTAATTCAAAAATGAACATTGTTCAAAATGATGCACTCTTCCTAACGCATGTTTATGGACTTTTAGGACCAGGTGGCTCTTACCATCTATAAATATATTTCCAAGTCCGTCTGTATTCAGTATGTCTAGCTATAGCTATTAAAATCTTAATATTCAAATTCCAAATTTTGATGGTTTTGAACTCACGTCGAATGCATCAACAAGTTTCATTTCCAGGCACTCTACCACTGAGCTAGAACGGCATATTGATCACAGATGTTTTTACATACCACATATCGCATGCGCATGCTAATTATTTTAGCCTTGCAATTGCGCGTTACGATCCCTCTGTTAAAAAATATTTTGGGACCTAAGTTTATGCGACACGATGCTTCTTCGTTTTTCTCATCAAGGCTAATTTATTCAACCCCACTGTACCGCACTAGTAGACTTGTAAGTCTACTAGTGCGGCACATGCTGAAAGTGTCACTACCTGCTACCAAGGCATGTCTATGTACAGTGTTTGCTGTTTAAACTCTTTTTGACTTGGCATGCTTTTAAAACTGAGTAACAAGTTCTACAGATAGCACCAAGGTTCACCTCTGAAGTCACTGCCTGCCAAAACAAACTCAGATAAATCTAAATGCTACGAGTCATAAGTGGAAGTAACTCTCAATTTATGTAGGTAATACTATAGTTAAGTTTCTGGGTGAGTATTTTAACCAATCGGCATTAAAGTTTGGCAGGTCTGATACATGTAAGTAACTATTCCATAGTTTAGCCTGTTAGACAAGTAATGTCATGGATAATACACTTGTCAGCAGAGGTTCTGAGTTCAATTCTAGTATAGAGTAGATTCTTCATTCCTATAACTTTCTCGCTATAGCTAGACACACGACAGACAGACAGATGACAGACAAACAAATACTGATATATATACTAGGTGAATGCCTGGCATTGTCCGGGTAATAATTTGCAGGTCTTAATGACGCTAAAAATCTCGATGGTACTACTTTAGAAACATTGTTTAAAATGTTAGTAAGACTTTTACATAGGGCTTTGCATGGATCACTCTTAAAATTAACCTTTTTTCTACAAATGTATTGATATAAACCTTATTTTTATATGAAACAGACATACGCAGACGTGACTGGCAGCATTGTGCAAGTTGAGTAGAATGTCAGATGACACAACCTTTCAACAACTTATAAGGACTTTAATGAATGTCAGATGACATAACCTTTCAACAACTTATAAGGACTTTAATGAATGTCAGATGACATAACCTTTCAACAACTTATAAGGACTTTAATGAATGTCAGATGACATAACCTTTCAACAACTTATAAGGACTTTAATGAATGTCAGATGACATAACCTTTCAACAACTTATAAGGACTTTAATGAATGTCAGATGACATAACCTTTCAACAACTTATAAGGACTTTAATGAATGTCAGATGACATAACCTTTCAATAACTTATAAGGACTTTAATGAATGTCAGATGACATAGCCTTTCAACAACTTATAAGGACTTTAATGAATGTCAGATGACACAACCTTTCAACAACTTATAAGGACTTTAATGAATGTCAGATGACACAACCTTTTAACAACTTATAAGGACTTTAATGAATGTCAGATGACACAACCTTTTAACAACTTATAAGGACTTTAATGAATGTCAGATGACATAACTTTTCAACAACTTATAAGGACTTTAATGAATGTCAGATGACATAACCTTTCAACAACTTATAAGGACTTTAATGAATGTCAGATGACATAACCTTTCAACAACTTATAAGGACTTTAATGAATGTCAGATGACACAACCTTTCAACAACTTATAAGGACTTTAATGAATGTCAGATGACATAACCTTTCAACAACTTATAAGGACTTTAATGAATGTCAGATGACATAACCTTTCAACAACTTATAAGGACTTTAATGAATGTCAGATGACATAACCTTTCAACAACTTATAAGGACTTTAATGAATGTCAGATGACACAACCTTTTAACAACTTATAAGGACTTTAATGAATGTCAGATGACACAACCTTTCAACAACTTATAAGGACTTTAATGAATGTCAGATGACATAACCTTTCAACAACTTATAAGGACTTTAATGAATGGTAACGTAACTGAGTACAAGAATAATATTTTATAATATGTTTCACTCCATAACATCTTTCCATATGTCAGAAATCTGACATATGGAAAGCTGTTATGGAGATGAAATACTGTTACTGTTAAGAGATTTCTGACATATGTTATAATTACTAATTACATAATTGTAGCTGTCAGATTTAGTGTAACATATGTCAGATTTCTGACATATATTGTAACATTATCAGAAATCTGATATATGTTACGATTACTGTAACCAGTTCTACTCTTATGTCTAATTAACCGCTGTGCTTTAGAAGTGGCTTTTATTCATTCTATTGATCCTAGTAGCTAAGTGACTATTACTGCAGCAGCTTGGCATTGCGCGACTTTGAAACGATCGAAAATTTACAGCTTGTAAGACAGGTTTTTATCGTTTATACAGATGTCTATCTAAGAGGTGATAGCTTTCTATTTCAACAGTATTTGTATATTTAAATATATTTTTGTTAAGATATCAAACATGAGAGCAGAATCAGAACAATTGAACATTTAGATTAAATTATGTATAAGTTTAATATAAGCTTTGTTTATGAAGTCATATACCGCAATCCCAGAGTTTACAAGCGCTTAGAGTTTGAGACAGGCTGAAAATATGTAATTTTATACCCAATTCATCAGTATCCAGTGCTCTCAGTCTTAAATTATTTTAACGGAAAGTTCACTTAATGTCTTCACATGGTTACGCTAATAGGTGACAGCGAATACTTCATAGAAACAGCAATGATCACTTGGGCTGTCAGCCACAAAACTTTGAAACTTGTTAAAGCATTCGCCACCTGATCGCCACTTTTATAAAAAAATGTATACCAGTTTTTTCTAGTTAGCAAAAGCTGCTTCTGTAATGATGTTCTGTGGCTATTAAGATCATGATTGTAAAAGTGTTTTGGAGTCATTTCAGAAAAGTTACTTGTAGCAAATAATATTATTATATGGTAATTGAGGCCTTGGAAGAGTCTATGAAATGAATTCTGGCATCGAAAATGTGAATTTCTCAACACTTATGATACCAAAATTTGTACTTTTGGTACCTGAAGTGTCTTTACAAACATTGCTCAACCAATTGACCTTTGATCTGGACTGGTCATCTTTGCAGTCAGTAGGTGAGAAACAGTAATGACTAGAGACATGCCCAGTTGCAGATATCAATTACAGTTTGGATGCCATTCTTCTCACCACTGGGAGAATTCCCAGTGGTGAAAAGAATGGCATCCGAACTTCAATTGATATCTGCAACTGAGCATGTCTGGTATACATTTTATACAAAAAACTGGTATACATTTTTTATAAAAGTGGCGATAAGATGGTGAATGCTTTAACAACAAGCGTCAAACTTTTGTGGCAGTCCAGTAGAACAGTCCAGACCAGAGTACTAATCGCTGCTTCACAGCTGTTCCTTAATTTTCTTTCCTGAGGTCTTTAGATGCACATACCATCCCTTTTACTAGGAAGTTTCTATTCATTGCAAGCATTCATACATATGAGGGAGCAAGTCATAAGAGTGAATCAAAACTGACTGTTTCACTACCTTATCAACTGTAATGCTTCATTATAATGACAAGATGAATGTCTGGCATTGCACAAGTAATTAAAACAAGTTTTTGCATGGAAAATTTATTTTTAATTGGCTAAGTTTTTTTGAGTTACTTAAGCTAGTCTAAATTTTTAACATAATAAAAGCCATATTCATCCCTCTGAAGCTAGTGTTAGGAAAAAAGATTGCATCATGATCTCTCTTGTAATCATGATCTTTAAGCGTGCTAGCTGAAGGGAAGCGTGAGTATTTTAACCAATCGACATTAAAGATTGGCGGGTCTAATAAAATAATTATTCCATAGTTAAGCCTATCCAGCAAGTATTGTAATTGGTTAGTACGCCTGCCTGTAGAGCTGGAGGTTCTGAGTTCAATTCCAGTACGAGGTAGATTCTTCGTTCCTATAACTTTTTTGCTATAGCTGGACACACTACAGACAAACAAATACTGAGATTTATATATACAGTAGGGGCTTCTACAACGTAAATAATCTGTTCCAGGAACGTTTAAGCTATAGAGATTTCATGCTATAAGAACAGTAATATACATGTAAACTGTCTAATCCGTGCCAAGATCTTTTAAACTAATCCCTTTGATCATACAAAAAAACCTGCTTAACTTTTTAATTTGTTGGCTGTGCCGTAACTGTAATATCATTACTTTGCATCGAAAAATTGTCTCCTTTTTCTGATTGATTTCACTGGTCTTATACGTAGATAATGGTTTTATAGGTAGTTTTACAACTAGTTGACGGGAACACATTGACGCACATATTTGACGTCCATTTACAAAGATTTGTTCATGTTTTCTAGACAGTAAAGTCTATTTTGGAAAATAAAACTAATAGCAAATATTTTATACGTTTACAATAACGCAAAACAAAAATATATTTTACTATAAAAAGAGCGGCGT
Source organism: Watersipora subatra (assembly GCF_963576615.1). Taxonomy (NCBI): domain Eukaryota; kingdom Metazoa; phylum Bryozoa; class Gymnolaemata; order Cheilostomatida; family Watersiporidae; genus Watersipora; species Watersipora subatra. The sequence continues at coordinate 46,078,247 of NC_088716.1, read as the reverse complement.
CTACCTGTTCATCATTATCTGTATCCAGGGGCAAAGGTTAGAATAAAAGATAACTTCCGGAGATATTCCCAACTCGTGACATTCAGATTGGTAGACTTACGTTGTAAGACCTGCACCAATCGATCGCCTTTAAGTATTTTTTAACAATTGCGCAGTTACCTATTCTCGGTTTTGTCGACACATCTGACGATCTATTATGATGAACTAGAATGTCATGAAAGTTATAATATACGTAATAACTATAACGCTATACGCAGTGTCATTTTTCTCACAAGTGCTATGAGATATGTTACCATTCAAATCAAATTTGAAAAGTTGCCCCGACTTGACACTTTATGTTATATGAAATTTTTTACATAGTACCAAGCAAACTCTTTACATAATCTTGTTTAAGCTATCTGCAATTTACGTTATAAGAGTTATACGTTAAAGGAGTGTCTACTGTATATAGACAGATTTATATTGTTTATATGTTATATAGTTAGCAAATTTTTAGAGCGCATCACATCTTCAGCTTGCTTTTATCTAAGCAACTGTGATGCCTTTTCAAAATGGCAGAATTACATTATGTTTTATTTTATTCTCACAGAAAATGAAACAAATGGATACTATAGAGACGTACAGTTATATTCAGGTATGCTATATTTTTTGAAACTTAGCAACTGAGATTTTTGAAACTGAGTAAGTCATATATATATAAGCCAGTGAAAGTATCCGAGCTTATCAAGACCTATGAGGATGGTAAAAGCGGTGACTTCAGTGTCTGGGTGGACAAGCTAGAGTTAGTGGCCAAGCTTCAAAAAATGGATGATCTTACAACATTCTTACCACTATTCTTGTCAGGAGCAGCATTTGCCGTGTATAAACATTTAGAAGATCATATCAAAGAAGACTACCCAAAACTAAAGGCAAGCACTTTGTTTACAGCTTTTTGTGTAGACAGGTTCAGTGCTTATATTCAGCTGCAAAACCGAGCTTTAAGAGATGGTGAAGCTGTAGATGTATATCTGGCAGATCTCAAACGTTTAGCAACTTTGATGGGAAAATGTGCATTCATGGCAGGATTACCTACAGAAGTAGCTACACAACTAAAATCTATTGCTTCCGTAGAAGATATGGCTCCTCGAAATTACTGAACAGGGCCTGCATGATGATAACTGCAGAAAATGGTGAAACTACCTCATGTGCTGCTGAGAAAAGGAGGCAGCATTGGCAGCGCAGTGAGGTCAGGTGCTACCGGTGTAATAAACTTGGGCACATCCAGAAAAACTGTTTTCAGATGCAGGGAAATGCCAGTGGGGAAGTGTATGCACCGGCTCTTCCCCCAATGTAAAAAACTCGGGGCTACCATTTGTTTATGCATGGATAAAAGGCACAAAGATAAAAGCATTGGTGGATAGCGGATGTGAGCAATCAATTATACAACAACAGTGGGCACAGCAGTTAGGATTGCTGCCGAAAGGTCCTCAGCGACAAATAATGATGTTAAATGGACATATCACTACATGCAAAGGTGAGGCAACTCTTGACATAGAACTGGATCGCTCTTGTAAAATTACAGTTCAGTGTATGATTGCTCGGGAGCTCGTAAGTGGTTGCCAGATGATACTGGAATGGATGGCATTGCAAAGCTAGGTGGGGTGTAATAATAAATAGAGGTGTACTTTTTGGACTAGACAGTTAAGAACAGTTGGCGTGATGCTACATAACAAAACTATTCCTGTCAGTCATAATGATGACCAGCAGCCGCTGATAGTTATAGATGATAGAGACGTTAAAGCACAATATGATGGTCACAAGTGGACAGTTGCTTGAAAATGGTTAAATGTTGACTTGCAATAAAATTCACATTACAGTTATGTGGTATCAAAAGATTCACCATGTCTTACTCTGTTGTGTTGTAGGTGCCAAATGTGTGGAAAAGTGATTACAAGCTCTTAAAAGCTCAAAAACGAAAAGCCGCCGTAGATTGGAATCTTTTTATTTTTCTGATGTAGCCATGAAATTTATTTATTGTCTTGTCACGGACATTCTCACGTAAATTGAAAGGCCAATAAAAAACTTATCGTAGCACTAGTTTATGACAAACACTTCGGCTTTTACCGAAGACCCCGTATCAAATATAGATGCTCGCTACTTTACAGTTTTGTTTCGGCCTGGTTTAATCGGCAAGTCGTAATCTGATCATGTGACTCAATACTTCGCAAATAATTTTTGCAGCACTTTTCGATTATCACAAGTGACCAACAGGCTCGTTATGATTGTCAGACAATGATAAGTACTCCTTCAAGCTAAGGCTAAAAAATTAAATGAATTTTTACGATAAGTTATAAGATATCACTGCTAAAGGTGACAGCATTTACAATGACGATAAAATAGACGCGTAAGAACAATAGACATGGTTTTATTGAATGCATGAAGTATATTTGTAAAAATATTTTGACGAATAAGGTTGCATGAAGGTGTAAACAGAAATCATTTTTCACAATTACGTCACATTTGAGCGGTTTTCGAAAGAGAATCCAAACTACGGCGGTCTCGTGTGGCTGCGATTAACTGTTCGTTATTTCGCTTTTAAGAGCTTGTAATCACATTCCCACATATTTGGCACCTACAACACAACAGAGTAAGACATGGTGAATCTTTTGATATCAAATAACTGTAATTTGAATTTTGTTGCAAGTCAACCTTTAAGCGCCTACATTGTCCAATACATGTGGAGAATACGCTATAAATGATATCATCAGAGAAGAATATGAAAAACAGGTTATGTAATGGATAGACAATAGATGGCTGCAGCCACACGAAGAAGCTCTTCATGGACCTGTAACTGGCATGATTTCATTGTTGTCAGCTGCACAACCTGGTAACAAAGAGACAAAAGTATGACCTATAATGGATTATAGCGGAGAACTGAATGGGTATGTCAGCAGTCATCCTGGTTTGGACACCGCAGTATGCCAAGATAAACTCCGCAAGTGTTGTAAGTTAGGCAGTGATGCTTGCATGTTAGACTTAAAGAAAGCATATTTACAACTGCATGTTGATGGTAGTTTGCAAAGATTTCAAGCTGTTAAGTTCAATGGAACATTGTACATGTATGTCATGACTAGACTAGGTTTCGATCTCAATGTAGCACCTAAGATTATGTCGAAAATATTGTCAACAGTGTTTTCACTTGATCCCGGGGGTGCTGCTGGTACTGATCACTATATTGATGATACTTTGGTAAATAAGTCAGTAGTGCCAGCCAAAGTTGTGTGCAGCCATTTGTTAAAGTTTGGTGTAGTCACAAAAGAGCCTGTCAATTTACGTGAAGCGCAAGTTCTAGGGCTTCGCGTGGCAATCAGTAAAAAAGGAATATGTACATGGCAACGCGACTCAGCTATGCCAACAGTAGAAAGCATTCGTACAAAAAGAGATTTGTTTTCTGTGTGCGGTAAACTGATTGATCACTACCCAGTAGCTGGCTGGTTACGAGTTGCATGCAGCTACATGCAGCGGTGTGCTGCTGATGGCAAGTGGGATGATGCAATAGCAAAAGAAGTGCTGCAGATGATAGATGAACCACTAAATAGGGTAACAAGACATGACCCAGTGCAGGGCAAATGGTCTGTGAATAGAGATGAGTGTTGCCAGGTCTGGTGTGATGCCAGCTCTATAGCTATTGGTGTGTGCATAGAAATGGAAGGTAGCATTGTAGAAGATGCATCATGGCTAAGGAAAATTGATGACAGTACTGTAGGCATATAAATGTGGCTGAACTTGAAGCAGTACTTAAAGGATTAAATCTTGCAATAAAGTGGGGAGTAAAACAAGCTACACTTGTTACAGACTCATTATCAGTGTATAAATGGGTCAATTCCATTATCACAGAAAGCTATCACCCCAAAGTCAGTGGATTTTCAGAAATGATAGTCAAAAGGCGGCTTGAGATTATTGCGCAATTAGTAGAAGAATATGGCATCACTCAGCAAATGTCCTTGGTCAAGTCAGCGGATAACTGTGCTGATGTTTTAACTAGGGTGAACTAAAGATGGCTGAAACCACTAGTATCATGTGCAGGTGTAGCAGGCTCTAGCAGCGGAGGAAGTTTCAAGTATTGATGAAGAAATATATAACATGCATCAAGTTCACCATTTAGGAGTTGACAAGATGAGTTACTTAGCTAATCAGAGGTTTGGTGATAGGGCCTCAAAAGATATGAATGAAAGGGTTGTGAAAGAATGTCAAATCTGTAAACAAATTGATCCTTCACCTGTGAGATGGGAGAGAGGAAATTTGGAAGTCGAAAAGGTGTGGCATAGACTTGCTGTTGACATCACACATGTGGGCCGAATACCTTATTTGACCATCTTAGATTGCGGCCCTAGCAGATTTGTAATATGGTTAAAACTGAGAGATGAGACAGCCAACTCTGTAACAGCACATTTGGTATGCATATTTGAGGAGCGGGGTTCTCCACAAGAGTTGCTTTCTGACAACGGTCCATGGTTCAAAAGCGCGCAGTTGTCTAGCATCCTAAAGACATGGAACGTAAATCATTTGTTAAGTTGTGCTTACAGGCCATCTGGTAATGGCATTGTCGAATGTAACCATAGGACCATTAAAAGAATGGCTGCGCGTTCAGGCAACTATGTTAACAGAATGGTATTTTGGTTCAACAATACCCCAAACAGGCAAGGTGTTGTACCTTCGCAAATGGTATACTCCTATGTAGTAAGAAATCCTGACGTTGTTGCAGAGCCACAAAAATTTTCTCGTGGAGTGGTAAGAAACCCGTACAAAGTTGGTGACACAGTGTATGTTAGGCCAGTGCATGCTAAATGTACTACAATATGGGCAAAAGGAACAGTAACTGCGTTGGTATCTGATGTAGTCTTAGAGGTTGATGGCACAAACAGGCACGTTGCAGAAATATGCTTAGCTGATTGTAATAGCAGCGAGGGTACTGGCAGTGATAGGGTGTCAAGTGAAAATGCTGTGGAAGTTGAATTTGATAATCTCAACATCTGTAAAAATGACAATAGTTCTGCAGACTCAGATACTGAGCGTGACAGTGATCATGACAATGAAAATACTGCAGTGGGCAATACCAGGCCAATTAGAGACAGGCGACCTCCAGAAAGATAGGGAGAATTTGATGAACACTAGAGTCATGTTTGTGTGTTGCCGATCTATATTTTCAGTTCAGATATACATGTATGTTATGCTAGTATGTAATCTATTAATATTTTCTGATTACGCTGGTTGTGATTTATAAGCCAAGTGGGGATGTAGTTTGCATTGTATTATGTAACACCCCCTTTGTCATGTAGCTAGAACTAATCCTTTACTGACATTTCTACTGTAGTTTTGTGCCGAAATAGCTTGTGGTTTATTAGAGCAATCACAAATTTACACCTTGACACTATGGGTGTATTTTCACCAATGCTGGCTTAAAGGATAAATTCTAGCTACGTGAAAAAGGGGGTGTTACATAATACATTACATAATACAATACAAACTATAACCTTTTACTGTTTTATTTCAGAAGACAAAGCAGAAGTTTTCAAGGATGTAGATCTACATTCAAAAACGCCGAACTCAGAAATAACACCCGTAAAAACAGTTACTAAAACAACTATGAAACAAACCGATAAAATCAAAACAATACAAGAATTGAATTACTATGCTCGAAAACCGGGTGAGCGGAAAATCAGATCTGCAAAACATGTATGTAGGTATGAATTCGGTGTACGTAACTCTTCTGAAGCTGATATCACTGTTTTTTGCGAAAGAGCGGTTTTTACTCTGAAAAGGCCACCACATAAAAAGACTGGAGACTTGTGGGCGTTCTACTCAAAAGAACCTCAAGCTCGAATTTTAGACAAAACTATTCAGTCAAACTGGGATGGCTTGTTTAATTATAGTATTACATATGATAGAAAAACAGAAGAAAGCTATCACGTGTTTCGGCCAAGGCTGATGAAGATAACTGAACCTAAAACCAAATTTTATAGACCGTATCCAAAGATGCGAGAGTTTCGTGGACTGTTGCTCAATTCCCATTGCACTTCCCCCGATGATTTTCGGCTTATATTAAGTGCAAGGGAGCAATATATCTTAGAGCTCGCTAAATATATGCCTGTTGATCTTTATACCGCAGCCTTCAAAAATCAGTGTCGAGAAGCGCTCAAAGACATGAATGGGAATATCTACGTAGGCACTCAACCAAATATGAAAAACTACATGTTTTACATGGCTTTTGAAAACAATCTTTGCAAAGATTACATTTCTGAAAAGTTTTGGAAAATTTTAATTGCTGATAGTTTAACTATTCCAATAGCCTTAGGTGGTCTTTCAATAGAGGAATACAGTTCGATCGCTCCTCCAAATAGCTTTATACACGTCAGAAACTTTACATCACCTGCAGCACTTGCCAAGCACCTGAAGCTCGTGTCAGAAAATGAAAATGCTTTTAACTACTACCATGAATGGAGGAACAACTACAAACTTGATACTAATGCTCAACGAAGCTTCCATGGTTACAGATCACTTGGCTATTATGGAGGTGAGCATGTAAAATTGTGTCAACAGTAAGGGGTAGTGGGTCTTAAAGTTTGGTCAGAAATACTACAATACCAAATACTATAACTATAAAAAACCAAAGACACAGTGTTTAGTATGAGAGCTTCAGATACAAGACTAGGAGTGCTTTGTTAGCCGGTTTTGTACTGCAAACTGGAAACTTACAAAATTTCAGGCGTGTTCGTGTAATAAAACACAAACAGATTTATCCAGTATAAATGCATGATGATGAGATTGTTTAATATGATTGGTTAAGTTTCATATAGGTCAGTTAATGAAAACGCATGAGAATAGAACAACTAAAACTGAGATGTTCAAATAACCTTATTATTGATATAATTTTAAAGTATCTGAACATTTAAGGATCCGCTGTTAGCTAAACCGCCAACTTTATATTTTTATAATTCATACTTCATAGTAAGTTCTGTGACAACCCGTCAATCATCATCCAAAATGAATGACAGCTTCGAATGTACAATAGTAAAAGATACTGAAATATAGTAAAATATAGCAAAGGATGTGAGAAATCTTAAGTAATAGCCAAGAAATGAAGTCAAAAGTTGGAAGAGAAGACATTTTTAAACTTTAAAATTTAGCTCTCTTTCCATAGCCATATTCTTAATAGATAGAACAGAAATTCATAAAGTGGTTCAGTAAACCTGTTTTATGTTAACATTCTGCAGAGTAATGGAAGAAACACAACTCTTCTAGCAGTATGAACTAATATATTAATAGCAATCCTCTGTGACAATTATCTTCAATTTTATTGGCTGTAAAATTGCTTTTAATAAGAATAGAGCTCTATATATGTAGAAAGAATAATTAAACTTTATTTTTATTCATTCATTCATTAGTATACGGATACCTAGAGTTGTACCTTTGTACTGATTTTAGAAAATGCTCTTTTTAGATTATATGGAATATATCTGTGACTTGGCCTATGAGAAACCACATAAAGTTTGGGAGACATTTAGCAAAGACTACACTCCAAATGACTGCATCGATATATCAAAGCCTGAGGACCACTGCGTTTACTACAACTTGACCTGTACAATAGAATAAGTCTTTTGTAAAGTGCTAGATGACAAGTCCCTTGGTTCTGACTTTTCATACAACACCAGCAAGAAGATGTGCATTTCTTATCAGGCGTCAGAAAATGCTTCTTAGCTAAATGTACTCCAGTCAAGTGTTTTAGCATCCTAAATATTTGTGATCATCAGTACACTGGTTATTTCAAAGTTGCGCTGACTGGTGTCGCTTTTTGACAGCCACTCGATAGACTAATGTAAAGCTAAAACAGAACACAATGAAGATGGAAGTGTGTCATCATAATTTAATAAAACGGAATCAAGTTTTTATATTATCAGATTGCACCATGAAAAATATAATTTCTCCATTATTCTAAATGGTACTAAATGGTGCCAGTAGTCTTTAACTTGTACAAAATATGATTGGGTTTTTTCTATTAAATTAGAAATGTTGTATTTGATTACAATACTACTTTTATCCGGTAAAAAGGAAAAACACCCATAAGATACTTTAGCGATGTGGAAACATTGCTAGGATTTTTGACTTTCGAGAGGTTATAACTTTACTGATATGTATGATTGTAATAAACTTTATTGATTTTGAACCTTGACTTTCAACCTCAACACTTCCGGGAAATCTAAAAGCAAATGCAATTGAGTAATACAGAAGTTCAGAACTAGTTGAATGACTAACAACATTACCAAGTTTGCACAGTACAACTATAGGCAAATGGAAGAACAAGAACCTACAGATTAGAAATATAATAATGTTGTATATATTCTCACGTAATGAGAGTATATTAGATATACCAATATGCTCTCATTGTGCGTTTAGCTATACTAATATGCTCTCATTGTGTGTTTAGCTATACTAATATGCTCTCATTGTGCGTTTAGCTATGCTAATATGCTCTCATTGTGTGTTTAGCTATACTAATATGCACTCATTGTGTGTTTAGCTATACTAATATGCTATCATCGTGTGTTTAGCTAAACTAATATGCTCTCATTGTGTGTTTAGCTATACCATTATGCTCTCGTTGTGTGTTTAGCTATACCAATATGCTATCACCGCCTGTTTCGCTATACCAATATGCTTTCATTGTGTGTTTAGCTACACTAATATGCTCTCATCGTGTGTTTAGCTAAACTAATATGTTCTCATTGTGTGTTTAGCTATACCGTTATGCTCTCATTGTGTGTTTAACTATACCAATATGCTATCACCGCGTGTTTCGCTATACCAATATGCTTTCATTGTGTGTTTAGCTACACTAATATGTTCTCATTGTGTGTTTAGCTAAACTAATATGTTCTCATTGTGTATTTAGCTATACCATTATTGGCTTTGTGGTTCCAACAAAAAATATTCATGAGCTGCTGCCCGTCCTACTTAAGCTTGCGTATTTCTACTCCCAAATAGACTCCGTTACCAACTATTTCGTTGTCAACAAATAGGCTGTTTTATCAATCCCATTAACAACAAAATTACAATTTTGCAAAAATACATGATTTCAATTTGGTAAAACTGAATAATTTCAATAATAATTAAATTAAAGAATAATAACCTGACAGTATAACGCAAGGAAAATCTGTTATACTATTGTAATGGTGACAGAACAAAAAACTTCCATGGCTAATGCAGTATCACTGGGTACACCACTTAAAAAGGCCTCCAAAAAAACAACATACTTTAACTGAACTAACTATTAACTAGGTTTTAACAGATCTCAACAAATCTTATACCAAAAGGAGACAACAGCCTTTAGGTGACACACTAACAAACAAACTGCCGACACATGGCGTGTAATTGCTTTTCTTAGCTATTATATAACTACCTGCAAAAATATCAGCCACTAAAAGGTATTCCAATCAATTCCCTGCCAAAAGATATTCATGATGGAGAGGCTTACTTCTTAATTTGATGCTGTAGCAACTAAATGTATAGGATATTTAAATACACGAATAATATAAATAATCACAAAAAATGAAGTAAAAGCTGAAAAAACTGATTCAATTTATGCTTAGCATTAATGGTTAAAATAGCAATTTTATATATAGAAGTTATATTGGTGGTGGTAATCTGCACGGGATTAATGTAGGAAGGATTATTTTATATTCAGATATGTTTGTTATTAACATTTTCTTGCATTATTTAGTTTCTTTTCTTCTGACAAATTATGCATCCCCTCACGCTGTTTGTGTTACTTTCAAACTAGTGAAATCTGTACAAGCGTAAATGTGCATGTTACACTATGTTGACTTCTACCATTTATGTGGTGCAAACAGGTTTTAAATTTCATCTGGGCATTTGATGGATAACTAGCTGTTGCGAATCGTATAGCATTTGTTAATTCGAATGTCTTTATGTTGAAAACCTGTACACTCTCAAGTGATCCTCACAAACTAGCTAATGAACATTGTTTGACGATAGACTGCTTATATTAGCCGAAGTCATAAATAATCTCACAGCTTGTGATGAAAAGCTTAGCTTGTTAATTTAAGGAGAGATAATACTATTGCTTGTAGCAAACCTGAAACAGTTGTATACATAATGATCTGACAACGTATTTTGTGCTTTTGGCATCTGCAAAGACTATGTATTATTATGGTCATTTCTTAGACTTAACCATGGAAGGAGTTATCTTTTCCCTTGTTTCTCAATTGCATCGCATCATCATTTCTAATACAGCGCACGTTTGTACAGTGATCTGGAGGCAGGTTGAGTGACACTTGCATAGTTTATAGTTTGGTAGACCTTCAGTGTTGTTACAGCATGATTGGCTGATGGGCCATACTTGTTGGTCAGTCAGAGCCGTATAGCGCACAGAGCGGCGCAACCCAGAGCCGTATAGATTCACATGTGAAACTATACGGCTCTGGGGCAACCTATAGGGGAGGGTCAAATTTAAAAAAGATAACTATTAATGAATTTCTAGCCCGCAGTTCCTTACTCGGTGTGGTTGCGGAATACACAGAAATAAATTTTGGCGCCTACAATATAACTGCATGTTGACAAGGTCGTTTCTCCGGGAACTACAAAACTGCTAATGCTAGTTGTACTGTGTAGTTGTAGTAGGTTGTTGTTGTAAATGTTTTTTAGTATACTCTTGAATAGGGCTTGTACATTGATACTATTATTATTACAAACTATTATGTATGTACTGCATTACAAAACAGTTATTTTATATAACTACAGCAGGTTTTAGCTTGCCTACAAAACAGTTATACTTTTCCTTCTAATTACAATACATGTTAGAACCTGACTTTTTAGCAAGTATCAGCCTAGCTACAAAACAGTTATTTTATTTCAACTTCATGGACTTGAACAGCAAGTATTAGCCTGGCTACATAAAAGTTTTATGACTTCATACAAACTAAAGCTTTGAATTATGACAAGGTATTATCATTGTATGTTGTATGTAAAAGTTATATATTATTCAGATTTACATAACACCTCCCAACGAAACATAATATGCACCAAATAGAAAACCATTTAAAAAGTTAAATACACCAAGTTGCAAAATTGTATAAAAAGGTACACACTGAGTACAGCTGAGTACACACTGCCTTGATGCATATTCCACTAAAGCAAACAAACTGACTAGAAATACAGGATGGCTAAACTATATAAATGTATGCAACATAAAGGTTTATAAAACAGTAGTTACTACTGGATCAGGACATCAAATAGTTATTAACGTGACAGGTAATACACTATAGTAGTCCGGTCTGGACAAACAATAAAATTGTGTTTTAAAACATATTGAAGGTATGTCAGTTATCCGCATACATGTGTACATTGGAAAGCATAACAGGAAAATATATGTTTAGCTATGCGTAATAGATTTTTCTGTATATGATGTATAAATGCGTTTAGCAGACGTATGTACATATATTAAAAATCATGTGTTGTGCATACATATGTATACATTCATTACAGATGTCAGACGAAGACATACATATTTTCAACATTGTAACATGTAGTGTGTAATCTCATGGTTTAGATCTATTAAGGTGGTTACACAAATATGTAATAGATGTCTAAATAATCTGTTATGTGTAGGTTTATATTGCAGGCTATAATACAGAATATGAGTTAGGGTAGAAGTGACATAGAGTGACCATATATCTAGGTACTACTAGGAGCAATAAAAAGTTTGGCTGCTAATATGTTGGAAATATTGATACCAAACAATATGAAACTTCTATTAACTATCTGACATATAGCATTCAATAGAACAACAGCGCATACTTTTGTTTTCATTCAACTTCTTCTTAGTAGACTAGTTCTTATCAAGTCCATGGCGACACAGTAGCCACATCTTTCCAACAAGCAACACAGGGACCCCATTTAAGTTTTGCACATTCTTCAAATCTGCAGCACATGTTATATAATTTTACTTTAGATAAAATGCTAAAAAAATTATTTTAGAAATAGAACTCGCAAGCATATAAATGAACAACACGATGCAGAATAAAACTATTTTTTAGCTTTTTATGCTTTTTATTTTTGTTATAGAAACTCATAATCAGAAACATCCAATGTCTAAATATTTAGGCTTTTTAGTCCATTTTTGTATGTTTCTTACAACATTTTATTGCAAAAATTTTCTAAAATCAATGCTCACGCGTGTTAATGTAAACCAAGGAAATAAGTTGGAATCGCCAAATTGTGGTAGAAGTCCAGTAGTTCATTCTTGCAGTCATTGACTGCCCATGAAGTTACAGATCCAAACCCCAGACAGCTACAAACATTGTCCCCAAAACTTTTAGGCTTCAGCCCCTTTGTATAGCTGTCTGTGATCCAAACCAATCCTTTCTTTTTCCAGCTACCCAATCCCATGAGCACAGCCAGCTAGGTGTATAGTTGGCTAAATCAGGATTAGCCTCTAGGCCTACAGAAAATTTATAATAATTATAATCCTATAAATCAATAATTCCCCTAGCTGGGGAACCAGGAGCACATGCACTTCCAATCTCATCTCATCCAATACTAAAAAGTTGACCAAACAAATAACTCATTTTGCGTTGTATCTAAAGTAATTGTACTGTATGCAAAACACCAGTAACCATTATTTAATGCCAGTAATCATTCTTTATTTTCAAGAAGAAGAGTTTTGACTGCAAGCATGCAGCACAATGTTGCTTGTTTTAGAAATGCAAAAACGAAACAAATATTGCCCGCTAGAACAGGGCACCTAACACTGATGTCAAAGGTTATTTTTAAAAAGTTATACAAAACTATTTTCTTACGTCCATGGTACTACTGATTACTTATAATCGCCAACACAGCTACACACTTTTCAAACCGAGTTAGGAACTGCGGGCTAGAAACTCACGAATAGTTATTTTTTTAAATCTTACCATACGGGAGCTCGTAATTTTCAAACAGACCATGCCCACTGTTTGTAAATAAGCTATAATGGAAAGACCACAACATTAGTAAAAAACAACTTCCATTTGCAGTTGCTCCAACATTGATTTTGGTATTATACACCATTTGAAAGAAGACAAAATCCCCTACAAGATGGTAGTAATAATTTTTATAATTTAAGATAAGATAACCCTTTTAAAGCTGAAATCAAAACATAGGTCTTACCTAAATTTGCATACATATAACTCAAATTCTGATAGATTTTGCATTTTCATTGAGATTTTGGTTTGGATTCTTAAAGGAGTCATGTTTTGCTGTCTGTGGAAAACCTTAGGTGATGCTGCTTCACAGATATAACAACATAGTGGTTAGTGGTATTATTCATTTGAATACTGTATGTGGATGCCTTTCCTTACCCTGTTAATCTCTTTTAGTCGGTTTTCTATTTTGGTCACCGGACTCTGTGCACTATGTGGCTCTGTTAGCCAGTGATTTGTGATTTCAGGGCTGGTTGTTGACCTATGAACTCTGATTTAGCAGCCGAGTGCGCAGTTAGCTTGCACAGTCAAAGTAACACGTATTTAATTACCAAAATAATTCTTGTTACACAAAGTCTCAAAGTTATTTACCAAAAGGCAAAATATTCTAGTTATGAACTTTTATATTATACTTCTAATCTGTAGGTTCTTGTTCTTCCATTTACCTACAGTTGTACTGTGCAAACATGGTAATGTTGCTATTCATTCAACTAGTTTTGAACTTCTGTATTACTTATTTGCATTTGCTTTTAGACTTCCCGGAAGTGTTGAGACTGAAAGTCAAGATTCAAAATCAATAAAGTCTTTACAATCATACATATCAGTCAAGTTATAACCTCTCGAGAGTCCAAAATCCTAGCAATGTTTCCACATCGCTAAAGTGTGTGGGTGTTTATGGGCGCTTATGGGTGTTTTTACTTTTTACTTGGTAAAAGTAGTATTGTAACCAAATACAACATTTTAAATTAAAAAAAACCCAATCATGATTTGTACAAGTTAAAGACTACTGGCATCATTTAGTACTATTTAGAATAGGGGAGAAATTATATTTTTCATGGTGCAGTCCGATAACATAAAAACTTGACTCCGTTTTACTAAATTATGATCACACTTCCATCTTCATAGTGTTCTGTTTTAGCTTTACATTAATCTAATATGCGGCTGTCAAAAAGCGACACCAGTCAGGGCAGCTTTGAAATAACCAGTGTCCTGGTGAGGAGAACTATTTAGGATGCTAAAACACTTGACTGGAGGTTTAGCTGAGAAGCATTTTCTCATTTTCTGACGCTTGATAAGAAATGCACATCTTGATAATATATAACTTTTACACACAACATACAATGATAATACCTTCTCATAACTCTAAGCTTTAGTTTGTATGAGGTCATAAAACTTTTATGTAGCCAAGCAAATACTTGCTGTTCAAGTCCATGAAGTTCAAATAAGATAACTGTTTTGTAGCTAGGCTGATAATTGCTGAAAAGTCAGGTTCTAACATGTATTGTAATTAGAAGAAAAAGTATAACTGTATAACTGTTTTGTAGGCAAGCTAAAACCTGCTGTAGTCATGTAAAATAACCCTTTTGTAATGTAGTACATGCATAATAGTTTGTAATAATAATAGTATCAATGTACAAGCCCTATTCAAGAGTATACTAAAAACATTTACAACAACAGCCTACTACAACTACACAGTACAACTAGCATTAGCAGTTTTGTAGTTCCCGGAGAAACGACCTTGTCAACATGCAGTTATATTGTAGGCGTCAAAATTTATTTCGGTATACATTCCGCAACCGAGTAAGGAACTGCAGGCTAGAAACTTGCAAATAGGTAGTTATCTTTTTTAAATCTGACCCTCCCTTATAGGTTGCCCCAGAGCCGTATAGTTTCACATGTGAAACTATAGGCCTATGCCTCTGGGTTGCGCTACTCTGTGCACTAGACGGCTCTGACTGACCAACAAGTATGGCCCACCAGCCAATCATGCTGTAACAACACTGAAGGCCTATCAAACTATAAACTATGCAAGTGTCACTCAACCTGCCTCCAGATCACTGTACAAACATGCGCTGTATTAGAAATGATGATGCAATGCAATTGAGAAACAAGGGAAAAGATAACTCCTTCCATGGTTAAGTCTAAGAAATGACCATAATAATACATAGTCTTTGCAGATGCCAAAAGCACAAAATACGTTGTCAGATCATTATGTATACAACTGTTTCAGGTTTGCTACAAGCAATAGTATTATCTCTCCTTAAATTAACAAGCTAAGCTTTTCATCACAAGCTGTGAGATTATTTATGACTTCGGCTAATATAAGCAGTCTATCGTCAAACAATGTTCATTAGCTAGTTTGTGAGGATCACTTGAGAGTGTACAGGTTTTCTAGTATTTGGAGGACATCTGCCAGGTTATTATTCTTTAATTTAATTATTATTGAAATTATTCAGTTTTACCAAACTGAAATCATGTATTTCGACAAAATTGAATTTTGTTGTTAATGGGATTGATAAAACAACTTAGTATTTGACAACGAAATAGTTGGTAACAGAGTCTATTTGGGAGTAGAAATACGCAAGCTTAAGTAGGACGGGCAGGAGCTCATGAAGACTTTTGTTGGAACCACAAAGCCAATATTGGTATAGCTAAATACACAATGATAGCATATTAGTATAGCTAAACACACAATGAGAGCATATTAGTATAGCTAAACACACAATGAGAGCATATTAGTATAGCTAAACACACAATGAGAGCATATTAGTATAGCTAAACACACAATGAGAGCATACTAGTATAGCTAAACACACAATGAGAGCATATTAGTATAGCTAAACACACAATGAGAGCATATTAGTATAGCTCAACACACAATGATAGCATATTAGTAAAGCTCAACACACAATGAGAGCATATTAGTATAGCTAAACACACATTGAGAGCATATTAGTATAGCTAAACACACAATGAGAGCATATTAGTATAGCTAAACACACAATGAGAGCATATTAGTATAGCTAAACACACAATGAGAGCATATTAGTATAGCTAAACACTCATTGAGAGCATATTAGTATAGCTAAACACACAATGAGAGCATATTAATATAGCTCAACACACGATGAGAGCATATTAGTATAGCTAAACACACAATGAGAGCATATTAGTATAGCTCAACACACGATGAGAGCTTATTAGTATAGCTAAACACACGATGAAATCATATTAGTATAGTTGAACACACAATAAGAGCATATTAGTATAGCTAAACACACAATGAGAGCATATTAGTAAAGCTAAACACACAATGATAGCATATTAGTATAGCTAAATACACAATAAGAGCATATTAGTATAGCTAAACAAACAATAAGGACATATTAGTATAGCTAAACACACAATGAGAGCATATTAGTATAACTAAACACACAATGAAAGCATATTAGTATAGCTACACACACAATTAGAACATATTAGTATAGCTAAACACACAATGAGAACATATTAGTATAGCTAAACACACAATGAGAACATATTAGTATAGCTAAACACACAATGAGAGCATATTAGTATAGCTCAACACACGATGAGAGCATATTAGTATAGCTAAACACACGATGAAATCATATTAGTATAGTTGAACACACAATAAGAGCATATTAGTATAGCTAAACACACAATGATAGCATATTAGTAAAGCTAAACACACAATGATAGCATATTAGTATAGCTAAATACACAATGAGAGCATATTAGTATAGCTAAACAAACAATAAGAGCATATTAGTATAGCTAAACACACAATGAGAGCATATTAGTATAACTAAACACACAATGAAAGCATATTAGTATAGCTAAACACACAATGAGAGCATATTAGTATAGCTAAATACACAATAAGAGCATATTAGTATAGCTAAACAAACAATAAGAGCATATTAGTATAGCTAAACACACAATGAGAGCATATTAGTATATCTAAACACACAATGAAAGCATATTAGTATAGCTACACACACAATTAGAACATATTAGTATAGCTAAACACACAATGAGAGCATATTAGTATAGCTAAACACACGATGAGAGCTTATTGGTATAGCTAAACACACGATGGAAGTTGGGTTTGGGAAAGCTGGGTTGAGTAGGTTTCTTTTTGTGTACAACATCCACAACACTCCAATTAATTGAACAAATTCTTGTGTACATGTATTTTTAAAAGTCGATTATAATATATGTAAACTTTGTAAGATATGCTGACTCGAACAATGCTACTAAATGTGTAGTCATATATTTTAGCCAGTGAACTTTGTATAAATAAAACAGGTGGGGGGAAGGTAGAATATGGCGCAAATGTGTGATGACAGAGTCGCAGTATGCCCGATGTGAGATTACATGTCACGTTGTGTTGGCTACGTTATTTCAAAAATTGAGATACGAATTAAAATTTAAAATGCATTATGCTAGGTAGAGGTATCTACACAATGATTTATAGTTTCATTATAAGCGTCTCTATCAGAGGTAGATATCTATTAATATTACGTCCGGGCAATTCTTTATTTGTAGACCATGAGAAAGGCTTACCTTTAAAAACCTGGCTAAAAAATTTGGAACTTCCCCAATCATACATGTATCTATTGATGCATCTTATTTGGAGCACTATGCAGACATGTGAAGTGGTGTGCTTAACACGATGTGAGAGGGAAGACAGAGTGTACACAGAGTAAAACAATGTTAGTATCAACTATAATAATGTTTGTAAAATATGGTATATTATTTTAGTACATGTACACATTTTAAAAATGTTAAGTTTGAAACCATTATTAGTATGAAATTTTAATTTTTAGAGCAACCTGGTTTTGTTATCAATCAAACTTTTTCTTATCGTGGTACTTTTGTTGAATTTGCCAGGAAATCTGTTCAACATTGTTTCAGCCTGTAGACTGTCAGTGAATCATGACAGAATGCGCAAAAGTTAAAATACTTTTGTCAAGGAAACCAGTAGACAGGGTTAGCGAAGTACTACCTTTAGTATGATATCAAGAGGCCTCTATGACTATAGCTCTATGACTATAGCAGTGCTCTAACTGTCAGACTGTGAGCTAACTTACACAAAAGGTAAATGTACTAAAATAAACACTATCTATAAAATACAAGCACCAATAAAATTTGATGTATCCCAAAATTTAAACTATATTGTCCCAAAATGATGAATCAAGATATAACTACAAACAAACAGGTGTCCAACATTTAAAATTAATAATTCATCAAATGTCACAAAAAACCGAATATCTTTCTTTTATCCACACCAACCAACAAATTTTTGGAACGGGCTAAAATCCTAACAGACTATCGATGCCTTTGCAGTATCATATCGGATGCCTTTTCTCCTATCATGATGGCGGGTGCATTGGTGTTGCCAGAGGTGAGGTGTGGCATTATGGAGTTGTCTACCACTCTCAAACCTTCTATTCCTCCCTGTACTCTGTAGAATAGACAAAATATTTCTTACTTTACGATTCATTTACCATTCATATGTAATTATTGTAGTTATCAAATAAGGACTCTCCATAAATATAGCGAGTTTTGGTGTAGAAAACCATGTGTTTAATATTTTTCAAGAGCTCCAATTCAACTTATATTGTATTATATTAACAACTTATATTAACAAGCCCTTTCTTATTGTGTGCGTCTGTTAGTCCATGTGTTTCCAAATTTTTTGGCTGATTTCATCCAAACTTCACAAGCATATGCTACGTGCCTTCTGCAAGGTCACCAAAGTATTTGGTTTCAAAGGTTTGTCTGGTTGATGAAAACCAGCCCTATAAACACCGACCTCTGCGTCATCTGATTGAAAATTAAGGAAATCCCAGGCCCTTCATCAGGGTTAGCGCTTGTATTATGTATAAATTAAACTTCAGAATTTCTAATAAAGCATTCAAAGAAAGCCATTTAATAGGGCTACATGTATGTGGAAGATGCTCATAAGATAAAATGCAAAAGAATTCATGTCATGTATACAATTTATGTTGAAAGGCAGATTAGTTACAACAGTTGTTCTAACACTAGTTGCTGCCACATAGCTAGTTGATGTTCTAGACACTAGTTGCTGTCACATAGCTAGTTAATGTTCTAGACACTAGTTGCTGTCACACAACTAGTTAATGTTCTAGACACTAGTTGCTGTCACATAACTAGTTGATGTTCTAGACACTAGTTGCTGTCACATAGCTAGTTAATGTTCTAGACACTAGTTGCTGTCACACAACTAGTTAATGTTCTAGACACTAGTTGCTGTCACATAACTAGTTGATGTTCTAGACACTAGTTGCTGTCACATAGCTAGTTAATGTTCTAGACACTAGTTGCTGTCACATAGCTAGTCAATGTTCTAGACACTAGTTGCTGTCACATAACTAGTTGATGTTCTAGACACTAGTTGCTGTCACATAGCTAGTTAATGTTCTAGACACTAGTTGCTGTCACACAACTAGTTAATGTTCTAGACACTAGTTGCTGTCACATAGCTAGTCAATGTTCTAGACACTAGTTGCTGTCACATAACTAGTTGATGTTCTAGACACTAGTTGCTGTCACATAGCTAGTCAATGTTCTAGACACTAGTTGCTGTCACATAACTAGTTGATGTTCTAGACACTAGTTGCTGTCACATAGCTAGGTAATGTTCTAGACACTAGTTGCTGTCACATAGCTAGTTAATGTTCTAGACACTAGTTGCTGTCACATAACTAGTTGATGTTCTAGACACTAGTTGCTGTCACATAGCTAGTTAATGTTCTAGACACTAGTTGCTGTCACACAACTAGTTAATGTTCTAGACACTAGTTGCTGTCACATAACTAGTTGATGTTCTAGACACTAGTTGCTGTCACATAGCTAGTCAATGTTCTAGACACTAGTTGCTGTCACATAACTAGTTAATGTTCTAGACACTAGTTGCTGTCACATAGCTAGTTAATGTTCTAGACACTAGTTGCTGTCACACAACTAGTTAATGTTTTAGACACTAGTTGCTGTCACATAACTAGTTGATGTTCTAGACACTAGTTGCTGTCACATAGCTAGTTAATGTTCTAGACACTAGTTGCTGTCACACAACTAGTTAATGTTCTAGACACTAGTTGCTGTCACATAACTAGTTGATGTTCTAGACACTAGTTGCTGTCACATAGCTAGTCAATGTTCTAGACACTAGTTGCTGTCACATAACTAGTTAATGTTCTAGACACTAGTTGCTGTCACATAGCTAGTTAATGTTCTAGACACTAGTTGCTGTCACACAACTAGTTAATGTTTTAGACACTAGTTGCTGCCACATAGCTAGTCAATGTTCTAGACACTAGTTGCTGTCACATAACTAGTTGATGTTCTAGACACTAGTTGCTGTCACATAGCTAGTCAATGTTCTAGACACTAGTTGCTGTCACATAACTAGTTGATGTTCTAGACACTAGTTGCTGTCACATAGCTAAGTAATGTTCTAGACACTAGTTGCTGTCACATAGCTAGTTAATGTTCTAGACACTAGTTGCTGTCACATAACTAGTTGATGTTCTAGACACTAGTTGCTGTCACATAGCTAGTTAATGTTCTAGACACTAGTTGCTGTCACACAACTAGTTAATGTTCTAGACACTAGTTGCTGTCACATAACTAGTTGATGTTCTAGACACTAGTTGCTGTCACATAGCTAGTCAATGTTCTAGACACTAGTTGCTGTCACATAACTAGTTAATGTTCTAGACACTAGTTGCTGTCACATAGCTAGTTAATGTTCTAGACACTAGTTGCTGTCACACAACTAGTTAATGTTTTAGACACTAGTTGCTGCCACATAGCTAGTCAATGTTCTAGACACTAGTTGCTGTCACATAACTAGTTGATGTTCTAGACACTAGTTGCTGTCACATAGCTAGTTAATGTTCTAGACACTAGTTGCTGTCACACAACTAGTTAATGTTTTAGACACTAGTTGCTGCCACATAGCTAGTCAATGTTCTAGACACTAGTTGCTGTCACATAACTAGTTGATGTTCTAGACACTAGTTGCTGTCACATAGCTAGTCAATGTTCTAGACACTAGTTGCTGTCACATAACTAGTTGATGTTCTAGACACTAGTTGCTGTCACATAGCTAGGTAATGTTCTAGACACTAGTTGCTGTTACACAACTAGTTAATGTTCTAGACACTAGTTGCTGTCACACAACTAGTTAATGTTCTAGACACTAGTTGCTGCCACATAGCTAGTTAATGTTCTAACACTAGTTGCTGTCACATAACTAGTTGATGTTCTAGACACTAGTTGCTGTCACATAGCTAGTTAATGTTCTAGACACTAGTTGCTGTCACATAACTAGTTGATGTTCTAGACACTAGTTGCTGTCACATAGCTAGTTAATGTTCTAGACACTAGTTGCTGTCACACAACTAGTTAATGTTTTAGACACTAGTTGCTGCCACATAGCTAGTCAATGTTCTAGACACTAGTTGCTGTCACATAACTAGTTGATGTTCTAGACACTAGTTGCTGTCACATAGCTAGTCAATGTTCTAGACACTAGTTGCTGTCACATAACTAGTTGATGTTCTAGACACTAGTTGCTGTCACATAGCTAGGTAATGTTCTAGACACTAGTTGCTGTCACACAACTAGTTAATGTTCTAGACACTAGTTGCTGTCACACAACTAGTTAATGTTCTAGACACTAGTTGCTGCCACATAGCTAGTTAATGTTCTAACACTAGTTGCTGTCACATAACTAGTTGATGTTCTAGACACTAGTTGCTGTCACATAGCTAGTTAATGTTCTAGACACTAGTTGCTGTCACATAACTAGTTGATGTTCTAGACACTAGTTGCTGTCACATAGCTAGTTAATGTTCTAGACACTAGTTGCTGTCACACAACTAGTTAATGTTCTAGACACTAGTTGCTGTCACATAACTAGTTGATGTTCTAGACACTAGTTGCTGTCACATAGCTAGTCAATGTTCTAGACACTAGTTGCTGTCACATAACTAGTTAATGTTCTAGACACTAGTTGCTGTCACATAGCTAGTTAATGTTCTAGACACTAGTTGCTGTCACACAACTAGTTAATGTTTTAGACACTAGTTGCTGCCACATAGCTAGTCAATGTTCTAGACACTAGTTGCTGTCACATAACTAGTTGATGTTCTAGACACTAGTTGCTGTCACATAGCTAGTTAATGTTCTAGACACTAGTTGCTGTCACACAACTAGTTAATGTTTTAGACACTAGTTGCTGCCACATAGCTAGTCAATGTTCTAGACACTAGTTGCTGTCACATAACTAGTTGATGTTCTAGACACTAGTTGCTGTCACACAACTAGTTAATGTTCTAGACACTAGTTGCTGCTACATAGTTGATGTTCTAGACACTAGTTGCTGTCACATAGCTAGTTAATGTTCTAGACACTAGTTGCTGCCACATAGCTAGTCAATGTTCTAGACACTAGTTGCTGTCACATAACTAGTTGATGTTCTAGACACTAGTTGCTGTCACATAGCTAGTTAATGTTCTAGACACTAGTTGCTGTCACACAACTAGTTAATGTTTTAGACACTAGTTGCTGCCACATAGCTAGTCAATGTTCTAGACACTAGTTGCTGTCACATAACTAGTTGATGTTCTAGACACTAGTTGCTGTCACACAACTAGTTAATGTTCTAGACACTAGTTGCTGCTACATAGTTAATGTTTTAGACACTAGTTGCTGCTACATAGTTAATGTTCTAGACACTAGTTGCTGTCACATAGCTAATTAATATTCTACACACTAGTTGCTGTCACATAGCTAGTTAATGTTCTAGACACCAGTTGCTGTCACATAGCTAGTCAATGTTCTAGACACTAGTTGCTGCTACATAGTTAATGTTCTAGACACTAATTGCTGTCACATAGCTAATTAATATTTTAGACACGAGTTGCTGTCACATAGCTAGTTAATGTTCTAGAGTCTAGATACTAGTTGCTGTCACATAGCTAGCCTTAGCAGCAAGTCCAGCGATGCCTGGGATTTTTCTCATTTCTAATCAAATACCTCGCTAGCATGCATGCAGATTTTAACACAAGTTGCTGCACAGCTTTCAAAACAACAATCTATGACTGCATTTATTGAGCGCAGTTGTAATCAATGTATGAGATGGCGGACACTTGAGTTTCAATTCCGATAGATCGTGGCAGATTTATACAGAAAACGAAAGTTCAAGACTGGCTATTTATCAAGGCGTATTTTGGAGTTGGCTTCTTTTACATTAAATAGGTCATAGATGACTCGCGGAACTTTGGTAATCCGCTCTCATATTTCTTCCTTTATGCGAGAATTTTTAAGTGTCATGGAACAGCGCTTTTATTATAGCAAACATATTCCGCAAAGCGACAAGGCAGTTGGTTACTTACAATAAAATAACTCTGTTCAGATTGTAATCTTACTTAAAACCGTAAGTAAGATTTAAGATGATGAAATAATGAAATAAGATAAGCGGTAATTAAAGTGCCTCATAAAAGATTGCTTTGGAAGAGATTTGAACCCAAAACTTTCAGTTTAATAGACCAGAAGTGTGCACTAATCAACTGCTGTTTGACTGACTGCCTGGCTGTAAGTCCGGTGATGCCAAGGATTTCATTAATTTTCAATCATATATCTCGCATGTGGGTGTTTGAAATGGTAGTTCTTAAAAGCCGGATGGAGTTTTGAGATCAGATATTCTCAGTGATCTGGCAGAAGGCATGGAGTATATGAAGGTGAAGTTGGAGATCAGATATTCTCAGTGATCTGGCAGAAGGCATGGAGTATATGAAGGTGAAGTTGGAGATCAGATATTCTCAGTGATCTGGCAGAAGGCTTAGAGTATATGAAGGTGAAGTTTGAGATCAGATATTCTCAGTGATCTGGCAGAAGGCATGGAGTATATGAAGGTGAAGTTTGAGATCAGATATTCTCAGTGATCTGGCAGAAGGCATGGAGTATATGAAGGTGAAGTTTGAGATGAGATATTCTCAGTGATCTGGCAGAAGGCATGGAGTATATGAAGGTGAAGTTGGAGATCAGATATTCTCAGTGATCTGGCAGAAGGCATGGAGTATATGAAGGTGAAGTTTGAGATCAGATATTCTCAGTGATCTGGCAGAAGGCATGGATTATATGAAGGTGAAGTTTGAGATCAGATATTCTCAGTGATCTGGCAGAAGGCATGGAGTATATGAAGGTGAAGTTTGAGATCAGATATTCTCAGTGATCTGGCAGAAGGCATGGAGTATATGAAGGTGAAGTTTGAGATCAGATATTCTCAGTGATCTGGCAGAAGGCATGGAGTATATGAAGGTGAAGTTTGAGATCAGATATTCTCAGTGATCTGGCAGAAGGCATGGAGTATATGAAGGTGAAGTTTGAGATCAGATATTCTCAGTGATCTGGCAGAAGGCATGGAGTATATGAAGGTGAAGTTTGAGATCAGATATTCTCAGTGATCTGGCAGAAGGCATGGAGTATATGAAGGTGAAGTTTGAGATCAGATATTCTCAGTGATCTGGCAGAAGGCTTGGAGTATATGAAGGTGAAGTTTGAGATCAGATATTCTCAGTGA
Organism: Watersipora subatra; assembly: GCF_963576615.1. Lineage (NCBI taxonomy): Eukaryota > Metazoa > Bryozoa > Gymnolaemata > Cheilostomatida > Watersiporidae > Watersipora > Watersipora subatra. Next base: position 46,053,593 of record NC_088716.1, on the reverse strand, counting down.
TCTGGCAGAAGGCATGGAGTATATGAAGGTGAAGTTTGAGATGAGATATTCTCAGTGATCTGGCAGAAGGCATGGAGTATATGAAGGTGAAGTTTGAGATGAGATATTCTCAGTGATCTGGCAGAAGGCATGGAGTATATGAAGGTGAAGTTTGAGATGAGATATTCTCAGTGATCTGGCAGAAGGCATGGAGAATATGAAGGTGAAGTTTGAGATGAGATATTCTCAGTGATCTGGCAGAAGGCTTGGAGAATATGAAGGTGAAGTTTGGCGGAAAATGACCAAAAAGTGTGACAAAACATAATGTTTACGCAGACTAACAAATACACAGACAATGACAAAGTGAGTATTAATAATACAGTAGACCATCGCCAAATGATTTTAATTCATTCCATGCAGTGTTGGCATCGCAAGGCGAAAATTTTGTATAGAGGGTATAAAAACCCATAGTAACTATCCAATAGAAACACCCCATGGCAAAAATCATCAAAATCTTATATACGTACTGCACGTATTAAAAATTAGTAACGAAATAATATGTTAACCTTAGCAATAACTATAATTACCTACAGTAACTTTAGCGTATTTAGTGGTTATGATCTGTAATAAAATGTAATATGTGCAGGACGTACAGTCGGAGTTCTTACTATTGAGGCAGACGTATAAAATAAATGTTGAATTTAACTTAAATGAATTTAGCTTTTCAAACATATACTTAAAGCTAAGTTTTAGTATGTATTTTTAACTATTTTATTGAACTTCAACTTTTTCATCGCAAAAATTTTATCACTTATCTGTTTCCGGTTTTGTTTTCACAATAACTGTGATGTAACCTACTAAATATCACTGTCTCAACGTAAACCACATATAGGGGCCTACTTTTGTTTGGCTTGATGCTATAGCTTTAATATATTGTTTCGTTTTTGCCCATACTGTTGGGCATATTTTTTTTTGGACGTAATCAGCACACCGACTTCCAAATTTGAATTCCGAAAATTTTTTGATTTCGTATGGCGAAAAATATTTTGAATGGAGAGAGCAAAAAATTGGCTGTTTTACACCACAGGGCGAAACAATCTTATAACAGGGAAGGGACATCGCAACCCAAGGGTGCGCTGTATTCGTAATTGGTTAATTTATGTGTATTATGTAATGTAAACTTTGTATTAATCTAATACAGTGCACCCTGGGTTAATGAGTCCTGGTTTTACAATTTTTTTGGCTTACAACTTGAAATTAAAATATGGTAGTTGGTGTGCGGAATACGCATAAATCACGAAAATGCCGATAGGCTAATTGCCCAAAATCCCTCCCACAACGCCTTAAAGAGATACGATGCTTGCTGTCTCTCAGTTCAGCATTCTTCGTGTTTTGTAAATGCTTGATATTGCGTGAGTGAAACGAAAATTAGTAGAAGTTAAGCGAAAGTAAAAATTTATTATTCTCCCTCTCTTTCCTTACCCCTCCCCCTCCCCTCCTCCTCCCCCTCTAGACTGCATCCTAACTAAAACTAACCTTAGCTGATGATCTACAACAGCTGAGGGGTCTCCTATGGCACCCATCTTACAAGATCCAGCAGGGTGGTAAAGAACTCCACTTAGATTCTTAATCATCTCATCTTCGTACTCCGTAGAGGCTGGGTCTAGTTCAGAGGCTATTCTGTCCCTGGTTGGGTACTTATCGTCTAGCAGGTAGGCACCGAGAGCGCGGAGCGATTCAGTTTGTATAAGATCTTTGATGAACTTGAAGCCTGCGAAAAACAGCACAAAACAATGCCTCAATTCCTAAAAACAACACGTATGTCACCAGGGCCGTAGCACTTAAACTTACACTTTTATATTACTTTTACATTTAAACTTAAACAATATTGAAGGCTAATCTAGCAGCTTTATAAAATACACATTTTGGCATCATTCTCATGCAACTTGGTGATACTTGTCTATGCATTTCCTGTACAGCTGCTTTGGTTTAGCAAAAGAGAATATATCAAAAATGAATCATGTAAAACAAAAAAGAACAACAAATTCCCAGAAAAGCTTATCATTTCTGTAAGATCTTATAACAGTGACCAAATGAACTAAGGTAAGACGATTTCAAAGGCCAATCAGCTTACTTATCAAACACACTATGTACAAGCTCATAAGTTTAATTGAGAACCACCTACAGCTAACCAAGACGTGAGCGTCATAAGACAATAAATTAACTTCTAGCTAGGTAGCTAGCAACTGTGGAATCAGTCAATTCTAAGCAAGTATTACCCTACATACAGTAACATTCTTATGTCAAAGGTGACTGAAAGCTAAGCATATGTAGGTAATGGATCTATTTATATATTTTCATAATTCAAACTAGGCTGCTAGATAGATGACATACATATTTATATTTTTATTTATTTCAGCTCCCCATGCCGGTCTTGCCTATACTGTCTTTTCTACATGATTATTAAACAAAGTAGAGCACATGTATTCATTCACATACAAGCTTCAAAACTGGGTTCCAGAGGGCTAAAGACCATGAGGTTTATAACTTAGAACAGCACCCAGGCTATGCATCCTCAAACATGGCGTTTAGAATGTTACCTATCGACTTTGGTAGAGCCTAGAATAACACCTCAGACCCTGAAGCCTCAAAAATGGGGTCCAGAAGGCTGCCTTAGGCCGTGGTCACACGATGGCCGAACCGACTTAGGTTTGGTTCGGAGGTTGTTTCGGTTCGGCTAAGCCGCATGTCACACGGCATCCGAAGTCACTTCACTTCCTATATACCATAATCATGGAGACAGGGCACTGTTTCATTGGTAGTTTTTATGTATTTGAGCTAAATATTTCTATTGTAAACAAAAAACTTTGAGGAACAATTAATAATTATAATTACGCAGCAGATTTATCAGAAAATCGTTCAGCTGCTCAAAACAAATCACACGATACAAAGATTTTGCCAACCATTCTCGTCAACAAAATGATATTTTTTATTAACATATGAATGTTTTTCTATGCTGAGTACATAACACACAAAATCAGTCTTTATCATAGTACTGTGGTTTTACATAAATAAATCAGTCACCATTCTTCATCAGGATGAGTATGACACATTACTTCTACATATCTACTTCTATTCTACACGAAAGAAATCCACACTCATTCTCTTACATTTATGCAACACAATCACAAGTTACATTGTGCCTGAGTAAAGCCCGGCAAAATACTTTTACAATATATCATCCTATGGCAATTGATGACATCTTTTAATTATTTTACTTATTTACTAACGAATTCCATATAGTTTTGTGCTCTCAATTCATTCGAAATGAAGGACCAAATGCTGTAAATGACGCCATCTTTTTTGAGGTAGTCCGGGTGAGCCTTGTCTTAAATTGCTTCATGTTGTTTAATTAACGAAATAAAAAAGATCGTCCCATTTCTTTTTTAACTTTGCTCACACACGTAAGGAAAAATGTGACACGTGCTCACTAAAATTTCAACCAGCCAATAAGAGCAGGGGTTTGGCCACGAAATTAGGAGCAGAACTGAAATGGTTTGTTTTGGCCAGAAATGTCTTCTGCCGAACAGTTTACAACTGACACCGACGTCATTTTGCGTCATTTCGGCTCTCGTTTGTCTACCCCTTTAAACCCATAGTGGAGGCTACAACAGCACCCTATCTCCTGAAGCCTCAAAATGGAGTCCAAAATGCTGCCTTAGACCCTTGGTAGAGCCTAGAGCAACACCCTAGCTCCTGAAGTCTCAATAATGGGGTCCATAATGCTGCCTTAGACCCTTGGTAGAGCCTAGAACAGCACCCTAGCTTCTGAAGCCTCAATAATGGGGTCCATAATGCTGCCTTAGACCCTTGGCGGAGGCCAGAACAGCCCCAGCTCTTGAAGCAATTGAGAGCTGGAGCTACACATTCACCTTATACAATATTTGAGGCTAGATTAACGAATAGCTTCAATATACTTTATGAGTTGTTCTGAGAAGATAAGTCTTGTCAGAACAACAAAACAAATCATGTCAAACAATTATTACTAGAGATAAGACAACTCGCCAATAATGTAGTCTCTGTATGCCCGTTGCACCATGAATATGATGCGCTACAGTTTTGGTTAGTGGTTCTCAATAAAACCTACAAGCTTAGATATGATAAAAACTTGATTGGTCGACAGAAGGATCTTTGAGGTTAGTTCTTTTTGATACCGTTGTACAATCATTTACACGAATCTTATCTCTTTGAAATTATCATCTTTTCTGACAATTTCACTCTGCTTTATCCTGATTTGCATTACCCTTGCTAGATGCGCCCCCTTCGCGAAACTGAACCAGTTTGACAGAAAATGTGTAAATAGGTAATTACTGTTAAACAACTCAAAATTGTCACTTTGGTACTAGAAGTGAAAATGTCTAGCAAAATTAAAACAATAATAATAATGGCAATAATGATAATAACAACAAGAATTATGAAAGTGTTGATAAGAGAACAAGGCAGAGAGACAGAGAATAACACAATTACAATAAAACTAAAGCAATGAGTTATAATATTTAAAATAAAACATAATAAGAGTTAAATGAATGAAACTGTGACGTTTTCTGTCAAAGGTTAAAAGAAAAAAAAACTGTAGCATTCATGAAATCAACCAATAACAAACTCTTCACAAATTTATTTCCAACAAATTTTTATTCAAACTGAATTAATAATAATTTAATTATAATGTCTTAATTTTGTATTTAAGTTATGTTGTGTTGTAATTAGAATTTTAGTGCAATAAACTGTAAGATATACAACTTACCCGCCCTAGCAACCTCTTTATCCTCTGGATGTGAGAGCAGTTTAGGGTCAATTTTAGGTCTGTCGAGAGGGTCAGCGCTAGCAAGACTGATACTGCCAACACTACGAGGGTGTAGAATTGTAACAGACAGCAAAGTTCCACTGCGGTAAGACCCACTGTAGTATCTTGATACCTACGCACCAACACAATATATGTAAAAAATGCATGCGTAACAAAAATGGTTTTTTAGCTATGTGTACGTAGTGTGTGAGTGTACTACCCAGTTATATATGGAAACAGATTGATTCACCATATTTCATGCTCACACAATAGAATCCACTGATTAATTTTGAATGAAAAACTCTTAAATAGTTTTTTGACATCAACTTATCAACTGATGTCACATAGAAATTGTATCTAATATCTTTTGGTTTGGACAAAATTTAAAAAAACGAAAAATAACCATCGTACAGGTATAGATTTATTCATAATATTATACAGTTATGAGTGCCAAATAACTAGTTCCAGAAAAGAATGAATATCCGCGCTTTGTCAACTCATTGTCTAAGAGTTATGAGTCAAGGTCAAGGTCAACGCTGCTTGGTCACACTTCAGTGATGCTAATCTTTACTTTTCATTCGCCGAACTGAAGATGGGCATGTGGTACATAAACGAAAGTTACAATGATGGATTCAAGCTTGAAAAACTAATAGTTTCTTATCAAAATTTATCAAACATTAAAGCCATTATTCGGCACCTGCTGGTGTGTGTCAGAGAACAGAGTGACAGCTGCACATTATCTCCGTTCAGAAAAATTTCCATCACATGAACTAGCGTCACATAGTAACGGTAATAAGCAATTTGGTTTTCTATTCTTATTGAACGACTTCTGCAAAATTGTTCTACGATTTTTTCAAAAGTCTATATTTTATATAACAGTAACTGAAAGTTTTTTGAGTAAACTGTTGTGTGACATGCCAACTGAGTACCTTCTCTCTTTTTGTGTTTTTATGAACAACGGCACAAAGTTGAGAAACATTAGTTTTTATGATTTTAGCTACAGTTTACAAGAGCGTTCTATTTACAAATAAAACAACAGATCAAAAAAATAGTTACTGGATCCGAAAAAAGAAAGTCCATTTGCCATTCTGAATTAAGTCCAGTTTCTACCATAAATACGGCCAACACTTTTGATAAAACAGGTGGATTATCAACAGATGAGCGCAATCGCTATGTTAGTCACTTTGAAGGTGAACTTACACCATTGAAGTTATTCAAATAAAAATAATCTATAAATGTATAAATCTCAGTGCTTGTCTGTCTTTCGTTTTTTCAGTTGTAGTGATAACGGTTTAGCAACGAAAAAGTCTCTTCGTACCGGATTTAAACTCGTGACATGCAAATCGCAAGTCTACTAACAAGCGCGCGTAACCACAATGGTAAGCCAATCCTATTGCCCCCCTCGCTCGTACCATATATTGTATATCCTTTTGACAATTGCATACGCTAAATGTGCCCTTTTTATTATTAATTTGTTAATTATTAATGTGCCTTTATTTATTTTTATTACAGTGTGTCCTTGGGTTAAGATGTCTCCGTTTTACGATTTTTTGCTTTACAACGTGGAACATGATGGTTTGCCGTCTTCGCCAAACAACGACAAAATTTTTTTAGACTTTTTCACTATACGATATTAACAAAAGATTTACTCGAATTTAAAATTTGGCAGTTGGTGTGCCGATTACGCCAAAATAACAAAGATTCCTGTATGCTATTCGCCAAAATCCCTCTCACAATGCCTGAAAGAGATACGATGCTCGCTCTCTCAGTTCAGCATTATTCATTATAAGTTATGGTGAGAATGAACCTGAAAATAAGTAGGCGATAAAATTTAAGCCGCTTACAAAGTTGAAGCTAAGTTTAGTAAAATACATACTAAAACTTAGCTATAAGTATGTTGTTTAGTAAGCTAAGGTAAGAACTCCTATGGTACGTACTGCATGTACTACATCGTAATGTTACATTTTATTGCAGATCGTAACCACTACATGCACTAAAGTTACAGCATGGTAACCTTTTTATACACACACTTCTATGCTCTAACTGCTGTTATTAAGTCAACAAATTCATTATTTTTATTGCGCTTTTTCAGTTTGTATTAATTTTTATCATTACTAAATCATTTTTCATTGCAATTGTAGCAAAGCAGACTTTCTTTAGCCATTACTTGCTAATTATTTAACATTTACATTTAAACACCTTTACAGTTGTTTTATTTTTTCTCTTAATTTATTTGAACTGCACAAAACGCTTTTCTCATGATATGAAGTTTGGAAGTTAAGAATGGTAACTGTTGTTATATGTTAAACAAAAATTAATTTTCTGTGCAATTCAACTAGTATAAATATAAAGCTGGGACATCAAGGTTCAATTTGGTATAATTTTTGTCTTTGTAGACCTACCCAGTCCAGAGATATAATAGTTTAAATGAGATCCTTGCATTGACGATGCAGATTCAAGTGAAAGTGTTGTTATAATATCTATAGTTTCACTTCGACAAAGTTACCAACAGAATAGCAGGGGTCTCAACCTGTCCAGAAAAAAATCCAAGCAAATACTTCACATTTCTTTGGTAAGGAACTTCTTACCTGAGTTCAAAAGTTTTATTGGTATGAGGGCTTTCAACTTGATGAAGAACAGAAAGTGAGTGGGATGTAGCACTTAATGACGTATGAACAATAAGAACAATCGCTATACAGGCAAAGAAATTTAGGAACTGTGCAATCTGTTATAGTCCATTGTAGCTTTTTTGCAACGTTTCAACAATTCATCTTTATTGTCAATTTCCGTGGCTGGAGATCGTTTGTTGACCTTCATTTGTAGGATCGCATTTATTGTCTCTATAGCAAGACTATTGCGTACTGGTGTGTGTACAGCCTTTAATAGACTAAATAGCCTTTCAGTACCTGCATTGCTATTGGGAAAAGCTAGAATATAGCTCATCGCTAACTGCACAGCTGGATACTTCTCTGCCATATGAATCCAGAACGGTATACAATCCTTGGCTGTGTCAAACTCATCACAAAGCATCATCCTCAGCTGTGTTTTAAGGTCTTCTGGCACTGGTGCTCCTATCAGCTTACACAGATCAATAAATAGTTTAATGACATTGCGATTCTCAGAAATGGTTTGTGGGTTGAGGACACTGAAGGCTTTTAGTAGGTCAACTGGAAAGGTGGTTCGGAGCTTGGTAAAAAATGCAAGTATCCAATCCTTGCAGTAATTTAGTACCTTGTGTTCGGTCTCGGTGTCTTCATCATAGATACGTTCCAATTCTATCCTACAATCAGTACTGATGGCAAACTCTGATGGTTCTAGGAAACTACTCAAATCAATCTGGGAGAGATCATGTCGCAGATACGGTCGAATCTTTTCTGGAGGGAGAATGCGACCCAGTAAGTCCTTGATCAGAGACAGGGTTGCCTCATAACCTCTATCAAGTATAAACTGCTCATTCTGGAAGAGTACATTGTACTTGTCAACAGTTTTCAGCGTATCACTCAAAAAGAACAGCAGTGGCTTTGTCACCGGGTCAGTGAGGATATCTTTTATATTCTTTGCCTTTCCTCGCTTCTCGGCCTCCTTACAATCTATGAAGTACTTCATTATGGGTTCATAGAATACCAGCAGCCGTTCTAGACAGGGCCTTATTGACAACCAGCTAGTAGAACAATGCTTTAGGATCCTCTTATATTCAAGATTTGGGTATGCTGCAAAATAGCTTTTCAGCTCTTCTGTTCTGGGCATGCTGTTGTCAAAGTGGTAATGAATATCTACCAAAAGGTCGTCTACGGAAAATGGTAGAGCTTGACTGGCCTTTTTAACACAGAGATTGCAGAGATGACAAATACAACCCATGTCTACCACATTTGGATTTTGGTCTCTAATGAGTCTTATCACACCTTTGTGTTTGCCTTTCATCACATTGCAATTGTCGCTCTGGAAGGCAACAACATTAGTCCATATTATCACACTATGAGTTTTGAAGAATGAGTCCACGAGCTTGAATATGCCATTAGCAGAGGCATCTGAGCATTTTACCAGCTGAACAAACCTTGTGGAATTTGTCTTGGTAGGTTCATCATATAAGGATGCCAGAATTGCTAATACCTTTTCACTAGAATTGTTGCTTTCGTCGATCATAAGAGTAAAAGGCTTAAGCTTCAGCTCTGCAATGACCTGAGTATTATAATCATTTCCAATGCACTTTGTGATTTGTGCCACTTGAGTAGCTCCACACATCATTGACTTGGCTATCTTGCTGTCAGAGCATACAGATTTTAATCCCCTGTAAAATGTATAACAATGTACAGTATGTAGTCTATTATTGTTAGAATAATATTCCATCAATACTACAAGTGAAAAAGAAAATATATTATGAAAAATAATAAGCTACCTAGACTATATACAACTCGTGAGGAAAGAATCACTGTCATGTAAGAGTGCTTACTAACTACTCTCAGTTAAACTATGTTGTACCTACCTAGCAACCTCAGCACAAGCAACAAAGCTGACATTCTTCATGGTAAGCATCTGAATTAGCATGACCTCGGATTCTATTACATTGTTATCTTCTTTGTTTTTCAAGCCATACATATCCAAAGAACTCTGCTTTTTATTTCGTTCCACTGCCTTGATATGTTTGGTGGTATTGGTATGTTTCTTAGCATCTTTGGCTCCCCCTCTTCGAATGTTAATAACTGATCGGCATTCCAAACAACACAGTTCATATTCAGAGTGCTTTTTAAACGTGTTTGGACAACTTTCATTGAGCTCAGCAAGTAAATTGGCAGATGCTTTGCTGCCAGCAAGCTTCTTAGGTTTGTTAGATGGTGGGGCAGCCTCAACAACAACCCCTTCTTCACTATCGCTGCTGACCGCTAAGGGAGAAGCAGCAGCCATTTTTCTGCACACTAAGTTGCTTTGTAGATAACATGCATGTTACGCATGATAGATTTCATCTTACGTTTAGCATTAATTCTGCTGCATGTATTTCTCAGACTAGCTTTAGCTTGCGATCATAAAAAATGAGCATTTAGCGTATGCCAAAGACGTAAGATTTCATTTGAAATGTGTGATTATTACTATATATAACTATCGATTCAACAACGAGTTACCCACATTCGTATCATACGGGTATATTATGATTAAACCTTCATGATTCACCCTTTATCAGTTACAGAAGTTAGGTTATAAAATTTAGCGATTCAAATAATCATTTCTCTTTCTTTGTCAAAGACAAAGACGTTTTGCTAATTAATTAAACTTCTTTAAATAAAATTTTTTAATGAATTTCTATCTCTTTTAAAACAGAGATTAAGCTGATAAGAAATGTGAACAAGCAAATTCGAGTAAGTGGTTGAAAAATCCTAGCAGATTACAAGGAATCCGAGCATAAACCTTTATTGGACAAAATCCGTCCGAGTGACTGCTTTTGAACTTCAAATCCGACCAATTCGGATTAAATCCGAGTAGTTGAAACCCCTGGAATAGAGACACATCATGCTGCAACTTGAATGCAATAGATGATACTAATAACGAGAGAGACAGTCAGTCGCGCAACTAATGACATCATCTTGCCGCATAGTTTTCTTCTCAGCGTTTTAATCGTGATCAAGTTTTGTCGATTTTAATCTTGAAACATCCTGGCAGTCAGATCACTTAAACATCAAAAACAATCGCAAATGGTAGAAAAAATATTTATACTTCCTGATGAAATCTACAAAAATTTTGTGTAAGTTTATTTTTAAGGATATGTTTGGATATTTTACAAAGTAGATTGACCGCTATCTCTAAATACAATACATTAAAACTTAGACTATGCTAAGTTATCCTTACCGTCCAAGGATTGTAGTTCAAAGACTTCACATAGCTGTCACCCTCCTGGAGACCTATGCACATACCAAGAGCGCATACTTGAACCCGAGGTGGAAGCTCATTGTATACATAGCTTCCATCTTTGATATCCATAAGACACATGGCTTGCACCGGGTTAGTAGCTAGTAAGCCTGGAGAGCAGAAAGTGGATACTACAGATATGCATAACAGTAGCAACAGGTCATGAGTATAAGGTTGACAATAAGGATTTAATTTGATGAATATCTCATCTAACAAAAAACTGTATTATCTGAAATATTGGCTATAATAAGAGTCGTGTCTGTCTGTCCATGTGTCCAAAAACAAGTTAAGAGTGTTAGGTAAAAATATTGCACCACACTAAAATTGAACCCTGATACTCAGTTGCTTAACCAAGCACACTACCTTCAGTGCCACTAGACCATCTTTCCACATCTAAGAATAATTGTACACATATTTATTACACCTGATAATCTCGCATGACACGGACTGTCAGCATACTAGTATTTTAACAGAACAACCTAAATACTTTACCAAAGCCCTGTAATATTTAATATGAAAGCCTGTGAGGCTTGCATGTTAAATATTACAGGGCCCTTTACATGTCGCCATTTTCTCTTATAAAAGCTTGTAAGGCTTGCATAAGAGGAAAGGGCCACATGCTAGCAAGTTGCTTGTCTGGTTGGGGTAAAAACTGCTGCTTAAATTGAGTAAAAATGTTGACGGGGTAAAAGCTTGTGATTTACAAGTACATTGTGACTACTATTTTGGTACGACTTGTGTGACAATTCAAATGGAAGATCTATTAAACAGGACTAGTAAACAAGGCTACACTCACCGGTGCCCCTAAGAGAATGCTTTAAGAATGTTGACTTTTTAGACAACTCAGCGACATCACATGTTTTGGCCTTGGCGGCATCTTCAAAGTACATGTGTCTGAATAGTGATGCGTGGTCCTGGTAGTTTTTTCCCACGGGCAGGTCGGCAATTAAAGGAATCTGTAACAGTTTATATAATCATAGATATTTAAAAAAAGTCAAACCATCATACATTCCATGTACTTTTTTAAAAAACATTTTAAAATGATAAGTTATCTATAAACAATACATTTACCAAATTGTATTTGCCAATAAATTTAGCAAAAAATGCACTCAACAATTTTATTGGGAAGTCTATCTTTTGTCAAATGAGATAAGAGAGATAAGATATATGTCTAGACTCAGTAAGAGAGATAAGATGTATGTCTAGACTCAGTAAGAGAGATAAGATGTATGTCTAGACTCAGTAAGAGAGATAAGATGTATGTCTAGACTCAGTAAGAGAGATAAGATCTTCCTTGTATAAAGTAAGAGAGACAAGTCTTCCTTGTATAAATCTTTGTTTTTGTGTTTATGACATCACATGGCAATACATTTTTTTGAAATTTATCTTCTGTTGCATCTTATGTAAAACAGTTTTGTCTATAAAAAGGATTATGGACTGCTCAATAAAAGTATATTATATATATACTATACTATATATACGTACTATACTGTATATACATACTATACTATATATATATATGTATATATATATATATATATATATACATATATATATATATATATATATATATATATGTATATATATATACATATATTTCTTTATGCATATATATATATACATATATTTCTTTATGCATATATATATATACATATATTTCTTTATGCATATATATATATACATATATTTCTTTATGCATATATATATATACACATATATTTCTTTATGCATATATATATACATATATATACATATATATACATATATATACACATATATATATACATATATATATACATATATATACACATATATATATATATACATATATATAAATATATATATACATATATATATACATATATATACACATATATATACATACATATATATTTATATATATATATATATATATATCATAGAATGAAAAAACTATTTAAAAAACCAATCAGAATCTTTTATACCGTACATAACCACATGTTTGTCAGTCAACTTCTACTCTTAGAGATTTATGCATTTCACTTCATAATCAAACAGCCTTCAATACACATCTAACTAACACAGTTCTGCTGTGAAATCTCACCAGCTGCAGGTAAGAGAACTCTTGTCTCCTGGAAAACAAAACTAATAAATACTAACTCCACTTGCTATAAACATTGTCATGTTTTGCTATGACTAATATTAACATACAACTATTTTCAGTTTTCTATAAACATTCCATAAACAGCTTAAACTACCTTCTTTTACCGGTGCAAAAAGAGTGTAGCTGTAGCGAAGTTACTGGTAGGACCCAGCGAACAACAGTCGACATGCGGGGCGTAATGTTGACTCCTTGAGCAGGTATGTGGAAGTTGTATTTGGCTTGTTTAACTAATTTCTATGTTTGTGGATGCGCTGTTTGAAAAAAATGGCTATTTGTTTACATTATTACTTGTGAGACTATTACTATTATTACGATTACTATTATTACTATAGTAAAACTGCAAACATATGCTCTTATTATAGTACACTTGACCTGCTGGCTACAGTACAGCTATCACTTGCACACGCAGAGACCTTTCATTGCACTACAAACAAGGTTTTTGTTAGCAGGCGCCTTGTTTCTGCCCCGTTTATGGTGGACTTTGGTAGAATTAGATAATATTTTGCTATTTGTCTAGCAAACCGATCTGAGGAAACCGATAGGCGCGTTTGATTTCATTCTGCTCTTCTATCCACTTGCTTCAGACAATGGTAATATCTTTCACTGTTTTGCAGTCTCATTTGCAGCATTTTTATGTATATGCATGTACCTTTGATTTTTTATTTTTTAATCATACTCCATGCTTATAGATTGCATATTTGAAAATTGTTGAGCATTTCCATTTTAGTGTCAAGGATATAGTTATAATAATATAAAACCAATACACGCCTCAGTGAAGATCTTCCTAGACCCTGTTATCTACACTAGTTATGAAGTTACTTATATTTAACCCATAATATGTTTATGTGCAACCCTTTCTAGTTATGCTGGTCAAGATGACTCTAGTTAGTAACTTACTCTATGCTTTTCCAGTTCCTCCTTTGGTCCAACACCAGACAGCATGAGCAAATGTGGGGAGTTGATTGCTCCTGCAGATACAATAACTTCTTTATTTGCAAACACTTTGTATGAGAATCCGCCGTCTCTTACAAACTGCACACCAACTGCTTTCTTTCCTTCAAAGAGTACCTGCATTAGAAAACAAACTATTGCCATTATTTGTTTCATAAACATGCAACTATAAAACAATTAATACATCCTTGCATTAAATTATCTGTTTGTGATTTAATACACTTCAGGGAATGGCACGACTTATTTTAACATTGGAGGTGTGCGCTGTCCTTAACTTATTGTAGAATTAACGCAACCCTGGACCATCACCTAAGTGAAAGTAATAATAAAAAGAAGAAAAGTTGGCTATACAAACCAATAATACTACAATTATGGTACAGCCAACAAATGCAAAGGTTAACTGTAGTTTTTCCTTTTTGGATGGCCAAAAGGGTGAGTTTGAAAATCTCTTGGAACGAATTAAACACTAATAATAATGAATAATAATAATGAACCAATAATACTACAATTATGGTACAGTCAATAAATTAAAACGTAGAGTTTAGATTTTTCTGATTTAAAGGGCTAAAGGGTTGAGTTTGAAACGGATTAGGCATTTTGTATGTATTTTAATATAAAATTTATTCATATTAAAATATAACATATTATTAGTATTTATAACATAAAATTCCTAGGAACATAAACATTCCTAAAACGGATTCCTGAACAGAACATTCTTGGTCCCGGAACGGAACCTACTGTATTATGAAAGTGTGTAAAATAGCAGTTGTTTCCTCCATATAAAAGTGCTGATAACTACAAGCAACTGCTAGGAAGGAGAATAAAGTTTAGAAAGTCACTCATCTCTACGATAAATCTGCTAAAGTAGTCCAGTATTCTTAAATCAAGTTTTGCATAAAGTTTTAATCAATAAATTTTTATTATATAGTGCCTTACCTATACATTTCACACAGTAAAATTCAAACTAATTTTTTTTGACTTTCTTGTCCCACGACCAAACGGGCTGAGCGAATGTTTGAGAGTTTTTATGATAAATGCATGTGCACACAACTCACGAAAATTATTCATCAACAACGTCGCAAACCCTTGTACCAAAATCTCATCAACAAATTTAAGCATTTTTCTGTGGAGCCGTTGAAGTATAATAACGATACAAAACACATATAAACCTATTTAAATATATTACCAAGTCTTTGAAAAGTGTCGACAGTATCTTAAAACTTACCCATCTGAATGGATTATACACAAATAGACAGATTAATTTGGCCGAAAATCGTGATTAAAACTTGCTAAGCCTCACTTTGATCAAAATTAAGACCGGCAATTGAAACGCCGAGCGACAGAGAATAGAACCATTAAGTCATGCGCATTTCACGAAAGAATAACGTGCACATTTCACCAGTCTATAGCATTGTCGAATTGCCGAAGGTTTTTGTAATTAATGTAGGAGTACTGAAATATAATTGTTTCATTTTTGCCAATTTCAAAGTAACTGACATTTTAGACACTTTTGAGTACTTTTGTATTCTAACTGATGTCCAACGCAGTGAAAGTAAAGGAAATGACGATGATATTTTTTTCTAACGATTCTTATGAGATTATTACAATATTTAATTATAAGTTTGGATGGCTATTGAAGTGTTATAGTCACACTAACAACATCGATGATAGGCAGTATGTTACTGTTATTATTTTATCTAAATAGTTTTGTTAAATAGATATTCGAAAAATCTATATAAATATCACAACTTCCTGATATTGTTAGCTATGACGTTTTGAAATGTAAACAAAATTGTGCATTGGTTTTCTATTATTACTGTATATTACTATATTAATAATATTGGTTATTCTAATAATATCAGTGCATTTTACTTCTAATATTGCATTTCTCCTATTGCAGGGGGAGAGATATAAACATATAATCTTTTCCTTTCATTATTGTTGTTTGTCATGACCAAACACTTTTTAAATAGATTTTCTAAAAATCGATATAAATATCACAACTTCTTAACATTGTTAGCTATGACGTTTTGAAATGTAAACACAACTGTGCATTGGTTTTCTATTATTACTATATTAACAATATTGGTTATTCTAATAATATCAGTGCATTTTACTTCTAATATTGGCCAATATTGCATTTCTCCTATTGCAGGGGGAGAGATATAAACATATAATATTTTCCTTTCATTATTGCTGTTTGTTGTATATAATAACACTCACACCCAGTACATTACAGCTATCATTGCAGTTATCCTACTGCACTGCAGTGCCATTTGACTGCTAATATTGCATTTCTCAACCATCAGTACCCTTTCTTTTTCCAATACCGCTTTGGTCGTGGGCTGTATGACAGGGGAATTTCTAGTCTTAAAATGTCAACTAAAATTTAAGCAGGCAAACTGGGTAAGTCATAGCTAATGAACAACGACAAAAGAAAAGTCAGTAGAATAAAACTAGGTGAACCTGTAAATTGAACGGGGTGATGATTCATTATTTAAGACTGCCCTATAGAGCAGCTGTATAATCGGATATTATTTATATATTGTATCAGAGAAGCTTTTAATGAATCTGAGTGACACAGTACCTTGGTGGTATGAGCCCCTGTGACAACGTGGAGATTAGACCTTCCCATGGCTGGCCTAAGATAAACCTTTGCAGTGCTTTCACGCTGCCCATTCTTAGCGCTGACATGAATAGTGGCGCTGCCTAGAAGATGGTGAAAATGATCAGACATTTGTAATCAGCAGGCTCTAAGAGTGCATTCTGAAAAATAAACTATTTATTCTATTAAAATTACATTTCTGCTTGGAAACTGGCTACAAAGGGTTTTTATATGAAAACTCAGAGAACAAATATAATTGATATTTACAAATAAACAACTTTGTGCCCATAAAATTTTCACACCGTTTTAATTTTCTATATTCAATTGCTGGCAGGATATTATGATGTATTATTAGTTGCATGCATTGTGAGAAAAATAGCAACAAAAATGCCAATCATATGCAGTTTATGGTTTCATGCTGGCTAATATCAAACATAACGCTATTGCTGCCAGCATTTAACTTTGTGCAAATGAAAGTCAGCCCGCTTACTCAGAATATGCATGTTTCTACTAGGGTAGCTTTGCACTACTAATGACCTCGTACAACAACTGCTTCTAGACTAGATAAGCTCAAACGAAATTTTGAAAAACTTAAGCTTGGCATTTTTCATAATAATAAAAATATAGTTAGTAGACATTTTTATTATTATAATTTTCTTGCACAATAATGAATCAAATAATTAACTGGCTCATACTCAGCACTAACGTACACTAACATACTCTGCACAAGGAAGACATAATTTGGATGCCAGTTCTAAATTCCAGAGCTATAATGTAAAGAAGAAGTTTGATGAATCACTTGGGCATGTAAATAGTTACTAGCATATGACAGGAAGTTACTAGGATATGGCAGGAAGTTACTAGGATATGACAGGATGTTACTAGGATATGACAGGATGTTACTAGGATATGAAAGGATGTTACTAGCATATGACAGTATGTTACTAGCATATGACAGGATGTTGCTAGGATATGACCGTATATTACTAGCATATGACAGGATGTTACTAGGATATGACAGGATGTTACTAGGATGTGACAGGATGTTACTAGGATGTGACAGGATGTTACTAGCATATGACAGAATGTTACTAAGATATGACAAAATGTTACTAGGATATGGCAAGAAGTTACTAGGATATGACAAGATGTTAATAGCATATGACAGGATGTTACGAGGATATGACAAAATATTATTAGGATATGACAGGATGTTAATAGTATATGACAGAATATGACTTGGATATGACAGAATGTTACTAGGACATGCCAAGATGTTACAGAATTCACTCAGATGAGAGCTAAATGACCTTAACATAATTCTAACAAGAGCTAATGCCCTCGTATCAAACCGGAGAGTTTTTATGTCAAGAATAGGAATAAGTTAGCTACCATTGTTGACTCCGCTGTTGTATGATGGATTTTTAGGAACTCCGAGTTCAGCAGCTGCCTGTATGAGACTATCACTTAGCCCATAGTTTGTATTGTCAGATATAGTCAGCGGTCCTCCATGACCCAGCTCCTCTGTAATTGAACATTGTTTTCATGCAGAGACCTATGACCATGTCAAATATCCTAGTATGATGTTTAGCTACATTGGAAACCACTGATGGTTCTTGACAGTGTTAAAACTAATCGAATAGCGGATCACGTTAAAGTAATTCTACGAAAAATATAAATATCATGTTTAGGGTAGCAAAGCATTGACATCAAAAACCACAAAATATGCGTTTATTTAAAGATTGCTATGTTATTAATGACCTTTGAAAAAAACGTAGAAATTTTAAAGGTACATGGAGTAATCTCATGCCACCTGCTATGCAGAAACACAGTAAAACTATAACAAATACTTCATTACTGAATACCTACAGCTTCCATATTTGAATATATTCCAAAAGTTTGTTAATATAGTCTACAAGCCTTTATCACTGTTTCCATGACGCGGTTTACCTGCAAATTTACCATCAGCAAAAATCCACATGTCGAGTGAGTTTTGTTCCACGCAAAATTTTACTGAATGTTTCAAGCTTGCAAAATACGGAAACAGCATGATGATGTGTCAACACTTTCCAAACTTTAGTCATTTTTGTTTTGATTTCAGCAGTTTCGACTGCACCGCTATGACCTCTGGCAAAAAAATCATCTTTTTCAACAAAGTGCTTGGGTTAATCCACAACAGGCGAATGTCTATTAAAACACTTATCACATGGTAACTCAGCGAACGCACAACTCCAAGATCGCATCATCTTCCTCGTGGAAACATATTGTAAATATTACATAGTTAGCATACTTACTGCCGGTATGCAATGATTCAGCTCTGCACAAATAACTGAAGAAAGAGAAGAGTCTTTTTATGAATCCATAAAAGTACTCAACTGTCAGAAGCTCAGAGAACTCTAAGTGATTATTAGACTAGTAACACTGTAAAAAAGACTCATTCAACTAATTTTGACATAAAACTAGAATCTAATACAGTTGATATACACGCAGGTAAAGGAACTGCACAAAATCTGATTATTTATAAAAATTACAACATAAAACTGTGGACCAGCTTTACCGCCAGGCATGAAGTAATTTTCCATCTTCTTGTAGTAAGGCAGCACATCATCCCAGCCCCAGCCTGTGCATCCGAGCTTCTCCCAACTGTTATAATCATCTTTGTGTCCTCTGAGATACATCATCCAGTTTACTGAGCTACTGCCTCCCAAAACCTTGCCATGTTGGGTATAGCTTTTCTACATAATAGTTGAGTGCACTATATCACAACTGCGGAGACCTTCAACTTATAATAATACTGAAATGAGGGCAGTTGCAATTTAACTTAATCACACCTGAATCATCAGCTAGTTTTATATTGAAAAACAAGACAGATAATAAAACTAATACCAGAAAAAAATCTGAAACAATGAGAAAACAACTCCAATAAACAAATAACTGCAGTTAAAATTTTGAGTAGCAAATAAAGACTACAAATGCAAACTTGAAAAGTTCACATCAACTTTTACATAATTCGTAGAAGTAATAGTACATACTTGCATTTCACACTGTCAACATTAAAATCTAACATTTCTAGTAGATGTCAACTGATTGGGAAACTGATTGCTGCCATCTGTGCTATGCTGACACATGTGCTATGTTGTCACTTGTGTTATGCTGCCACTTGTGCTATGTTGTCACTGGCTTTTGATATCCACTCCTAATATGAATAATCTCATCAAAAATGTTGCCTGGAAGTTATCACCCAGACAGATTCACTGATTAGTTATCCTTGCATTATTATGTAAACAGCAGCTGAAAGTAGTTGAAGTCATTCTTCAGTAGCCAGCTTAGTATCTAGAGAAGCAATAAAAGCTGCAACTTGCTAACCTACTGTAAAACCACTATTTGAACGCCATAGTGCTCTATTTTTCAACACATCTAAAGTGGCGTTTTATTAGAGGTGGTGGTCAAGTACAGGGTGGTGTTGTATTTTTTGACTAGCTTGTCACTCTTTTGAGTAGATTAATTTAACCCCTTTAAGGGTTTTTGCACTTTTTGCACGTTTCTTCGAGCAGATAGACATTAATGCCCTCGACCTCAGAAATTTTGCTAAACTGTTTTTCATAGGCAGAAGTATCAGACCAAGTTAAACAAGGAGCTACTTTCGTTATAAAATATTAGCGAGATACAATTATTAATTATTTTGATGGTGTCACTTTCCGAGTTTTAAAGAAACAACATTAAAGCTTTGGAGTTGAAAAATGGAAAAAACTTTTTAAAAGTTTTAAAGACTTTTTTAAAGTAATATAGTTAGTCTCAGAAAAAATTTTTCATCGTTCATCAACACATTTTTTAAAACCTTCAGGTAAGCTTGTAAACTACATTATGGACAAATCTGAAAACAATGGATAGGATTTAGACTTTAGTGACTTCGAATCAGAGTGTAGTTCTGATGATTGCGACGATCGATCATCTCAGGTACATCCTCACTAAAATCATGGCAACTACTACAGCAACAATGAAAGAATTAATTGTTATTGATGTAACCATGTCATTATTAGTACTATTTTGTGGACAATTTTCTACTGATCCCTTTCTGTTATGGGTTCGTAAAGATCAAAGAATGCCAATGTGGCGGTCAAATAGAATTGGGTTCAATTAATGGGCAGTGCTAGATTTTTCAACTCTTCTTTTATGGTGGCGCTCTATTAGAGGTGGTGCTCAAATAAAGGGGGCGTTCAAATAAAGGTTTTATGGTATTTGAGTAAATTTATCATATGAAATAGGCTTGTTTTGCATGTTTTATACATCCTTATAGTTGAGGTCATTAGAAGTCACAGATGGAAGTTAGAAAAAAATCGCATAGCGCAGGATTCAAACTAGTGACATTCACTTTAGCAGCCCAATGTGATAACACGGCACTAATCAACAACCTTGATGCTTTTTGGAATAATGGTACATATACATGTAGTTATTATAGCTAATGATCTCTCACGGCGTTCCAGACTGCCAGGGTAATAGTGACCATCAAAAACAAGTTCTTAGAGCTTCACTAACAATGGCAAGTTAAGACAAGCTGTTTCATGTCTGACACTAGGATAGGCTGCCAATTTATTTACCCTATGTGATGGAACAATTAAGTTGTGGTAGTAGTTTTTAGCCAGCGATGTAAGGCAACTCTTCACAATCTTATACCTCATGCCTGTCAAAATGCAGTCAAAATTACCTGGTCATTGAAGCCCTGACAGTTCTCCTGAGGCACTGTTAAATCCTCCCACATGCAGTCGTACTGGCTGCAGGTTGCGCCAGCCATCATAGGGATGTGCATGAGTGGGTAGCCGGTTTCCTCTTTGCCTGCTTCCAAGACCAGTACTGAAAATTTTCCATTTGCTGATAGCCTGTTAGCAAGGACGCAGCCTGCTGAACCTGCCCCAACTACAAACAGGTATGGATAACTTTAACTACAAACATGTGTGGACAACTTCAACTACAAACAATATGTCAGTCTTTTTGATCATGCTTTGAAGCTCTGGTACTCTGAGTGAGCAATCCCTGAAAGATAGAGTATGCCATCTGCTTATCTCACTGTAAGTAGAGACTGTGTGTGTTGTCAAGAGCCAATGTTACACAAGCAATGGCTGTGATCTTGGCTGGACATGTCTGATTCCAGTGGTGAGAAAACCTTAATGACTGGTTAGGTTACTACAAACAATGATATAAACCCCAACAGGATAGGCGATGGCTATCATATGGGTCAGTAAAACCAGCCAGTGGTCAATTCAAATTACTATGCAAGGGAGGAAAACTGACAATTTTGTGAGCGTGTAACTTACCGATGATGAAGTCATAGCTATCCTTCCAATTGTTACGAACTTGACTCTGCCTCTTTTTATAAATTCTCTGAAGGATTGCTGCCAAAGTAGCCGTGGAGAGAAGCCCTAGCAACAGAGGCCTTACACTACTGCCTGTCAGCCTGTCAGTAATGATGCTCTCCAAATAGTCCATGACTGCGCTAGCAGCTTCTTGCAAATACCTTATCTTAAAGCATGCGCTACTATAGCGGCTGGTATCCGCAACTGTCATAAATCGAGTACCCTTGCAAACATGCCACAGGGCAATCTGCACAGCACTGTCATAGCACCCTTTATGCATATGACATCACATCCAGGGTAGCCATTGTCACTAGCTTATGGCTATGTCATTACTTATACATTATACGCTATATACCCTTATATACGCATATATATCGACGCTATCAACTGACAGATGCTTGATGACCAGGGGTATGTAATTGAAGGCATGGATGCTTAGAGTAGGTCAATGGATATGGAGCCCGGTTCACATTATGAATCAGAATAGGAAGTAAGTGGATCTTTGGAAGGTAAAACCTCCTCTCTATGGCTCCAAAATTTCATACACACCGAGTCAGCCCTTTAAATATAGCTGTTGATTACCAAATTCAAATAGAACATGTGGTAGTTTTTTGAGTTTCATGAAACGTCAAAAATTCATGGGTGGAGTCAAAAAAGATCATTTAATTTTAGTTGCTGCTGGCTACATTACTAACACTACAATGTAAGTTTGGATCTGACAGATATAGGCTGAGACGCTGAGCAGGTGTTCAGCAAATAAAACTCATACATACTTTGTTTGCTGACAACCAGCAAGAGTATCTAGTTTATAAATTGTAGTCATCGCAAGCTTTGAGTCCTGAACACTTTCTAATCTTGCTTATCTAATCCATTTATTCAATTGACTTCTTCACCTCGTTTGGTTTCCTTTTCATCTAGTTAAGCAGAATACAGTACCTCTAGTTGGGGCCTTGAAGTAATTTCTTGTTTCGTAGTTGTCATCTCTTGTACCTCTCTTTATTTTCAGCACACACAAGTTCAAGTTGGAAGGCCCTACGATAGTTACTACTTAATGACCAGTCCATTTTTACATTTTGCTAATGTTCTAGTCAAGCTAACAATGTTCGTCTTTTACCAAATTTTTTCCCTTCTGCATCAGCTCAGCTACTTTACCCTGGTGTCAGAACTCACAATGCCATCTAGGTGAATATCAAGAAATGCATTTGTTAAAAGTTTAACCATCAATTTTTTACTAAAGATGACCTCGAGTTCATCAGCAGGCTGGTGCAACCGTAGACCTATTAACTATAGTATTGTTAATAGGTCTATGGGTGCAACACAACCCCAGCTCGATAAACTATCAGATAACTGGGTATTTACTCCAATCAAGCATCGAAAATTTGCTATTTGGTTTCTATTGGTCTTGCCAGTGGATGCTTGCTGTCTCACCTGAACACCTGCTCTCACACCTCAGAGAGAAATAAGCATGTGCAGTTTTCCTCAATGAATGCCTACTGTGGCGACTACTAGCCTTATGAATGCAAAACAGACAAGTCATATTTTGGGTGATGTTTACGGGATGAACATGGACTAATTATTGTATTTATTTAGACCTAATTTTGATCTTCTTCAAGTATGGAAAATATTTTTATATTATTTATAATTTAAACTAGCGCTCTGGCAGTTTATTGTCTGTGAGAGATCATCAGGTGTAATAACTAATTGTGTAATTATTCCAGTTTTGCGGTAAGGCAGTGGATTGGCGCAGCAGGTAGAGTGTTGGTCGCGAGTTTGAATCCCGTTAAAAGCAGTCTTTTTCTTATTTTTTAAGTGTGGCTTCAAATGGACACGGCTATTATTGTACTAAAAACTTGTAGCAGAAGTACCTAAGAGTCCTAATGAAATTGTGAGAGCGCAACTTCAATCTCAGAGTGTGATGATATGTACAGTAGCTAAATCAATTGGCTGTACACTTACAAGCTAGTTAGTCCTTGATGGCTGATATGATTGTATCTATACCAACCTGTATAAATCTATTTACAGCATCTTCACCTTGATAAAAATAAAAATAACGCCTTCACTAAATAAAATCGAAAGTTCTTTAATTTCTTAAAACTAGATTTGAGTCAAGACAAGAGATGCCGACTCCTAAGCAGCCACTCAATGCATGGAGCCTTCCAGTCTAGTTCTAACACAGCTTTGGATCAATTTCAATGAATCGGGTAACAAACTAGTTAAAATGTTGTACTTCAAAGCCCATCAATGAGTAACTCTCATCATGGTTCAATGCATCTGTAAACGGTTGCTATAGTTACCTATTAAGCTAAGACTAAGCTCCCTCCAGACATCTGAGTTGCAGGAGCGGCGCAACTAACTGATTTGGCAATCTTAAGGTTATAAGAACATTGTGCAGTGACTGCACTGCAAAGATTGGGTACATTAATTCCTGATTTTTCACGATTAATTGGGATCAACGTGAAAAGTAAAAATCTACGCAACACAAACTGATAAACTAGTATCTAATAAGGTTTCTTTTCAGTAATCTTAACCATTTTCCTATTTTTGTAAAATTCATTAATTGATTCATTAAACGATTTGAGGGTCGAGATGGCTTAAGAAACATGCTGAAAGGTGTCACAAGGGCTTTGCACTTTTACACTTGGCAAAACGTAATAAGAAACCAGCGAACTGTGATGACTAATATCACAATGATGCTAGCGAAAGGATCTCACTAATCCAGAGTATGAGAGAGATTTATGTATTTTGGTTTTTAGTTTTATTCATTTTCTATTAATTTATTTTTTTTAATCTATTTTCTGTTAATTAATTTTTTACAACTCAAAAGTACTGAAACTGCTAAAATTGCACTGAGACATAGCAAGAGACTACTGTATTGGTTCACAATCAGGTTACAAAAATTTACATACATGTATATTAATATAATATATCATATATTATACATAGTATACCCCATATATAAATAATATATATTTGTATATATATTACATATATATTTATATAAGGTTACATATATTTACTCGCAACATGTGCTAGTCAGTGCTAGCAAAGGATTCCAAGTTTACAAGGATTAGGGTTTATCTTCTCATGCTCAAGCTCTGAATTATGATTAATAGAAAGGAAGTTGCAGTGTCAACTGAATCAAAATCCTTCTTTTAGTAAAGCCAAAAATAGGTGCACCAATTGAAAAAAATTAAGCAAACATGTACCTTGATAATTTGAGGTAATTTTAGCCCTGCTAAAGCTAATTGTATTCTGCAATCTCACTATGTGTATGATACAGCAGATAGACAATACCTGCCGTTTACAAGTGAGCGTACTCATGACATTGTATGCCTTTAAAATATCAATCTAGAGCAACATAGAGTCTAACCTTGACTATTTAGAATTGTCTTATCCGTCTGCAGTAAGACAAGTGAAAAAATAAGATCCCTTGATTTTCGGCCATGATAAATTTAGCTTGAAGTAAATAAACATCAGGTCGGCTCATAAAAAGTACCAAATTTAGACAGTGTGATAAGGAGTGTCAGCAGGTTAAAAATAGAGAGGCCTAGCATTTAGTTTGCAATAACTTGTTCGACGGATAATATAACTCGCTTAAAAAGGACCCTAAATACAGCAAATGACTATGTATATAGAATACTAATATTATAGCACAAATATATCTGCAGCTGCCAATACCACTACTTGTTGGCAACCTTAACAGCATTCTGAAGGAGCCAAGAGAACTTTACAATTGACCTTGTGGCTGCTAGCCCACTCTATGTTCACATCTTCCTGCTCAAGATGGCTGATGATTAGCGAGATCAACTTGACCTCACACAACCATGTTTCTCAGTTTACTAACACATAATCTAATAAATGTTACAAGTAAACAAAGAGTTCCTGCGTTCAACAAGAATCTAACTTGATTCTGAAATAAATCCGGCATTGAAATGTTTCATCTGTAACTCTGCAGTATGATATCAGACGCCTTTTCTCCTATCATGATGGCGGGTGCATTGGTGTTACCAGAGGTGAGGTGTGGCATTATGGAGTTGTCTACCACTCTCAAACCTTCTATTCCTCCCTGTACTCTGTAAAAAATGTAGAATTTTTCTCTCTATTATTCATTCAGATTTTCGATGCAAAAACCATACTACAGTAGTCAAATGAGGATTCTCTATACATAAAGGGAGTCCTAGGGCAGGGAACCATGTTTTTGGCATTTTTAAGAGCTCCAGTTCAACCCATTATCCATATTAATAAATCCTTTGTTATTGTGTGTGTCTGTTAGTCTGTAAACGTTATTCATTTCTAAATTTCTGGTAAGTTTTCATCCAAGCTTCACACTCATATGTTCAGTGCAGTCCGCCAGGTTGCCAAAAATATTTGGTCTCAAAACTCCATCTGGCTCCTGAGAACCAGAAAACTTTTATTTTCAATTAATAATATTAAAATGTTTTTAATTGAAGGTGAAAGAAATTCCAGACATTACCGGGCTTAATGCTATTAGAACACAATAAGAGCTAACTTTAGCTGAGGATCCACAACTGCTGAAGGGTCTCCAATAGCCCCCATCTTGCAAGATCCGGCAGGATGATAAAGCACACAGCTTATGTGCTTAATGATCTCATCATAATATTCTGATGAAGTAGTCTCGAGTTCTGGGGCTATCCTGTCTCGAGTTGGGTACCTCTCATCTAGCATATAGGCCCCCAAGCTAGCCAGAGTCTTTGTCTTCATTAAGTCTCCAACAAACTTGAACCCTTGACAAGAGTACACAGTAATCACTGGATCTGCTGTCTGTATAAAGTTGTAATATGCTATAGCCAAACCCCTGATGAACACCTCAAAGTCAGAACCACCCAACACTCCATGTAGAGTTTGAGTAAAGACTTCACTTTGTACCACAATATTTTTAAATATATGACATTCAAAGATTTCTAAAACCCATTTCAGTTAAAAAAAACTTTAATTTAAAGATTAAAACAAACAAACTTATGCTATGCATATTGTTTCACTGTTATGACCTTCACCTCTGAGCCTAAGGCTACACTTCTGTTAAACTTCTGTTGATGCACCTGACAGAGAAAGTGATGATAAAAACGTCTCTTTAATAACCCTATTTATTAATTTAGATTTTTACATAGTATTATATAATGTATTTATTTTAATGCTATGTGTAATAGACTACAACGTTTATTAAGATGGTACTGTAAATGTTTGAGCTGGAGAACAAGTGATACCAGTTCTAATGGATTTTCATAACAACATTTGCTCAAGCTTTCGACAAATTTAACATATGCATAAAACCTCGGAACGAATTAACTCTGTTGCAGAGGTTTGAATGTAACATATTTGTTAGCCAAATTAATTATAGGTCAAATGGTTACCTAATTTTTGGCCTACAGAGGGTGTTGACTTCAAGAACAAAGAAATTTAAATTTTACCCAAATAAAAAGCTGATAATCTTAAGTTGAAAAGCCTTCACTTTACAAAGGAACAGTACTAGACATTTTAGCATTAATTTACTTGCAACAAAATTCCCATCACAGTTATTTGGTATCAAAAGGTTCACCATGTCTTACTCTGGTGTGTTGTAGGCGCAAAATATGTGGAAATGTGATTACAAGCTTTTAAAAGCTAAAAAAACGAACAGTTAATCGCAGCCATCACAAAAACGCAGTAGGTTGGAATCCCTTTATTTCGATGACGTATTCAACTTGACGTGGTTATTGTTTAGACACGTGATGTTATCACGTAAATTGAAAGGCCAATAAAAGGCTCAATATAAAACGTCTCGTAGCACTTATTTATGACAAACACTTCGGGTTCTATCGAAAAGCCCTTATCACATATAGACGCTGGCTACTTTACAGTTTTGTTTCAGCTTAGTCTAATCATCTAGTCGTAATCTGATCACGTCACCCATACTTCCTGCCAAATAACGCGAACAATTTCTGCAGCATTTTTCGACTATCACAGGTGACCAACAGGCTCCTCATGTTTATCAGAAGATGATATGTACTCCTTCGAGATAAGGTTAAAAAATTAAACTAAATAGATATGGTTTTGTTGAATGCGTGAAGTTTATTTGTGAAAATATTTTGACGAATGAGGTTGCATGAAAGTGTAAGCACATCGCGGTCAACTACGTTCTATTGAGCCGTTTTGGAGAGGGATTCCATTGCGATGACTGTGATTAACTGTTTGTTTTTTAGCTTTTAAGAGCTTGTAATCACATTTCCACATATTTTGCACCTACAACACAGCAGAGTAAGACACGGTGAACCTTTTGATACCAAATAACAGTAGTGTTAAATTTGTTGCAAGTCAAACTTTAAGGAAGAATAGATGATACTTATAATGTAACACATATGATCATAATACAGTAAAAGTAAAGTAAAATAACAAAAGTGAAATGAAAATAGTAGCAATCGTCTTTGGAAAAAATGATTAATGTAGATCTTTCACGTTCTAAAAATGAACTGTTTATGGACACACTTTAGTTATGTTTTTTAGTAAAAACAGGAAAAAGACTATTGCAACCAGAACAAAAGTAGTTAAGGAATATTGAATAATATTAAATTGATTATTGTCAAATGTTTTATCAGTCGAGATTTAAGTTTGAATTTATGGTTAAATGCAAAGTGGTAAATTTAAATTTGGTTTAAAGTTATGGTAGAGTTTGAAGTTTAATTTATATTTGTGAGCTGCAAAATAAAAAGCCACTTAATCTGCAGCATGTATGCGCTGACCCAATTCATACGGCTGCTGGCAGTATCCAACACGAGAACTCACCCACTCTGGCAGCCTCTTTGTCCTTTGGATGAGTGAAAAGTTTAGGGTCAATCAAAGGCCTTTCTAGAGGGTCAGCGCTGGCTAGGGTTATGCTGCCGATACTCTGAGGGTGCAACAGGACAATAGCTATCAGTGTTCCACATCGGTAAACACTTTCAAAGTATCGGGATTCCTGTACAAATTAGGTCATTCCCTATTCAATAATAAACGTATTACCAGAGAAAAGATCTTTTTAGGGAACTACATATAATCAGCTGTTATTGACGCAAAATGGTGGCAAAAAAATCAGACAAAAAACCTCAAACTCACTATCAACAAGATAGTATACCAGCAACATCATTCAAAATCTTTTGGTATGCTTTAAATAGTATGTATGCAAAGGAGACTTTCAATTCTATGCAATATTACACATAGCATGCAATGCCAACTGGTATATGATTGCCGAAATTACTAATGAATGATAAAAGTGATTTGTGTGAACAGCACATCCAAGCATCACTATGGCATGTGTGCAAGAGTTGATATACAGCTATACAAGCGTGCTGGTCTGTGACAGTTGACGTATGGAACTGCCGTGGAGACATATTTGGTGAGTAACTGAAGGAAGAGGGCTTTCAATGACAGGACTGATGTCTGGTAGCTCAGAAATGGCAACTAAGTACACCTAATAAGACATGCCAACTAGAAATTGTCAGTGACTAAAATGCTCTCAGAAAACCCCTTTCTAGCCAGCCTTACAATGGTATGTCCATTTTGTTTCAACCAAAATTAGTCTTTGTCTAACCTATCAGTAGATATGTAGCGATTCAAACCTGCCATTACATACACACGCTCACACGCACACACACTCGCGCACATATCCGTGCACGCATGCACGGGCAAGCATGCACATGCATGCATGCAAAAACTGGAACACACAGCCAGCAACATCTCATACACCCTTATAGCATAACATGTCTCTCTTTATCTTTAACAAATAGAAATTAAGCAAGATAACTGCAGCTAGTAGTACTAGTAGTACTGTAGAAATCAGCATAAATCTGTAAACATACAATCCATGAAGTGAGATTGAGGGACTTGAGGTGGCTGTCATACTTAGAGGCTCCAAGGCACAGACCCAGAGAGGTGACTTGGAGTTGAGGCATGCTCTTATAGCATGCATAATTATCATTCTCTACATTCAAGAAATTCATAGACTGAGTCGGATTTGCAGCCAGCAACCCTAAAAAGTGGAATACAGTATCACATATGACACTGCATAGATTGTAACAGAAGAACACTATGCCGTGATGCCAGAAACTCTGGCTTTCATGTTTCATCTGCACCAAGTATATCGGTGCACGCAAGTGCTGCTCACTGTGTGACATTTTGCGCAATGTTAAATTACTTGAATATTTTTGAAACCAAATAAACTTTGGGATTCATTCACTAAATGCTAAATATTTTCTTTTTATCTCCTCCCACAAAGTGTTAGCCAATATTTTTCTAGAGCAATAATAAGCAGTAACAAGGCAATAAAGCTTGGGGTAGTAAGCAAATGCAGTTAGAAAAAAGTTCAAATTCGCTTCTTGAGAAGCAACCCTAAGCATGTGACCACTAAGAATAGAATAAAATTGCACTATAATAGCGTGACAGAACTATGATTCACATACCCTACATATATTGGCTATGATGAATGACAATGAAACCTTCTATATGAATGGTCTATGTGTAAAGGTAGTTTTGAGTAATGGGTATATCATAAGAGAATTGGATGTTACTAAATATATAAATTCCTTATAGTGTGCCAACTATGTCACTGATTAAAAATATAGCACCTGTCAAAAGATGACATCTTACCTTATAAACTATAACCTGTAATATATGACTGCTTTGCCTTGACACGCTGAATTTTAATTTAAATAACATAAGGCTTGTGCAAGAAAAAAGTATTTTTAGAAACAATTTTTTGTATCAACTCACGTATTGAATTAAGTAATAACCTAAATTTTTCTGCAAAATCATACACGCAATTGGCAAAATTGATAGACGGCCAGAGAGCACAATGAAAACTGTATTAAATATTACAAAACAAGACATAGAATAATGGTAGTTACAGTTTGTCCTAGTCAGAAAGTCAAACCTGGTTCTCCCAGTGCCCTGCAGCCTCAGACATTTTTTAAAATAATAGCAGTAGAATTCGAATGGATCAGGAATTTTACAATGAAAGACATACTGCTGGTCCTACTTTAAAAACTGCAATGATTCAAAGACTAGTGTGTTGCTCTGAAACTAATAATTACAAACGCAGGTCAAAACAAACTGATTCCCTCATCTGCCGAGAATGTCAGAACTGGAAATCTAACCACAGATAACTAACATTAAAGTATTAAATTATGTAAAAAGCTAGATGCTTGGCTAAGAATAACTGTGAATAAACATGAGTGAAATTTTTGAGGGCCATACATGCCTCCCACCTGAACCGCTGAGACAGTGTTTCAGTTGAGCCGATCTTTTGGTGAGCTCTGCTAGATCAAATGTCCCAGCATTTCCAGCATCTTCAAAGTACACGTGTCTTAGTATAGCCGCATGGTCCTGGTAGTTTTTTCCCACGGGCAAGTCAGCGACTAAAGAAATCTACAGGCAATCCCAATCAATCTTTATTACAGAGACAACAAGACTGAATGGTTGTTCTCTCTTGCTCACCTCTTGCTTTAGTTCAAAAAATCAGAGTTTTCCTTCCTTGTAGTTGTTTGTTTCTAATGAATTTTGCAATGATATAAATTAACAAGTTACTTTAAAAAATACCATAATCAGTTGGTGAATAGCGGCTTATAATAGCTTAAAGAAATTGTCACCTCCTGCTCTCAATAAAATAGTACAAATTATTTGCAGAGAACTACTACAAAAATTGTTTTTATGGGTTGAATATGATTTGAAATGTGAAAGAATTTTACAGTTTTTAAACTTTTGAGTAAACCATATTTTAACATAAAAGTGCCATGCAGCAATGTTAAGGAATCGTCAAGCAACACACCTATATGAGTGAGTCATAGCAAAGATCAAAGGTCACCAGAGACTTGTGATATTGAATAATCTATAATAGCTAAGAAGAAGACAAAGTTAAACTATCTTCAGGTAATTTTGAGTTACCTGCTCAATGCTGTGATTTGCAGCAGATTTCTCCCCTCTTGAGTGATAGCGAGCTATGTTTTGTAAGAGTTGTCCCCTCTTGAGTGATAGCGAGCTATGTTTTGTAAGAGTTGTGAAAGGCTGTCATGATTGAAATGAATCTTATTCATTATGAAACTACTGAATGTAAAATGTAGTGATTTATTATGGCTATCTACCTTAGTATAGAACCCTTGTAAAAAGCTTTCTAACATAGTCTAATCTCACAGAACAGTATTCATATTATATTGACCGCTGATTGTGATGTTTATCTTAAAGAAATTCTTCAAAGTCACTGGTCAGTTCATAACTTCAACAGAACCAATGGCCACCAATGACCTCTACAAACGAATGCAACTATTTTACATGCGTATTCTGAGTAATCAGCACTGCGTTGGCAAAACTATAAACTGACCCCATGCTTTTCCAGTTCCTCTTTTGGTCCAACACCAGACAGCATGAGCAAATGTGGAGAGTTAATTGCTCCTGCAGATACAATGACTTCTTTATTTGCGAACACTTTGTAGGAGAATCCACCGTTTCGTACAAACTGCACACCAACGGCTCTTTTGCCCTCAAAGAGTACCTGCATTAAAACACAAAAGTATAAGGTACAGGGTGGGCTTTCATAGCGATAAATATTAACTGAACTGTCTGTTACCAGATTTTATTGTAGTGATGTGACCTACAATTAGAGGTCAAGTGACATGCGATGACAAGTGACATGCATAGGAAGTGGCTACAATGCAGATACTTAAATTAGCTTTTATACTTTTTAAGCAAGTTTACAAGAAATCTTCAGCTAGCGACGTTGATCTGTTCTTAAGACGTGGTGTAACTCGTATTTCTATGTAAGTTGGAACATTCTGAATAAATTACTCTGCGCTCTTATCAATACCTATTTTCACTTCCATGATGATGGCCCTTCTTTGAATCATTACCGTTAGAAGAATCTGCCTTGCGTTTTAGACTCAAAATGAAAAAACTATAAAAAAAAACTTTACAAGTGACAGATTGAGAACCATCAAGCGCAACCAAAATGGCGTTACAAGCACAACAAAACATATTCCTCTCTTGCACACTGGATACTATTTTGTAATTGTTGCAGGTGACGCTAAGACAAAACTATATGGAATATTATTATAAATATTTTTATGAAGTGCGTTCATAACCTCAAAGCAGCAGAGTCGAGATTGTTGTAATCCAAAAACTCTCTGTATTTTTTGCCAAGCATGAACAAACTATAATTTGCAAATTGATGTTGTTCTAGATTTTAAACAACAGTAAGTAATAACTGACTATATTTACTTTTTATACAAAAAAATTACTGATATAATCACTAAAATACCACCTTTGTTGTATGAGCCT
This sequence comes from Watersipora subatra, assembly GCF_963576615.1. Classification (NCBI taxonomy): domain Eukaryota; kingdom Metazoa; phylum Bryozoa; class Gymnolaemata; order Cheilostomatida; family Watersiporidae; genus Watersipora; species Watersipora subatra. Next base: position 46,020,525 of record NC_088716.1, on the reverse strand, counting down.
CTGTGACAACATGTAGGTTTGGCCTTGACATAGCAGGTCTAAGATAGGCTTTCGCAGTGCTAGCTCTCTGGCCACTTGTAGTTGAATTGTGAACAGTGGACACACCTAGCAAGTAGATTATTGTGGATAAACAGTCAAACTTCAACTCTCAACAACCTTAACAAATAATTCTTTCAATTATTCTAATATGCAATGTATTTTCACATACCTAGATATATGCATATCATATATTCAAATCTTTAACATGACATGATGCAATATTTTCTAGACCTAATATAACAATAATATCTAAACATAATATATCTACATTTGTAATATAACCAGAAATATGAATGAAAATCATATAGTGACTACTGTTGCTAAGGTGTTTTTCATAAAAGAAGCCACAGCAATGGTGCAACAAGTTATTCTCTGATTGGCGGTGTTTAATAATTCAATGAAAACTAATTTACTAGTGTTAAGAATAGCAAGCCTTAGCACCAGACATTTGTATAGTAAATGAGAAGTGAAAACTGCAGTATCTAAATTTAAAGTATTCCTAAAGTATTTAAAGCCATCTAAAGCATTACTGTCCACTTTTCTGAGAGCCTCTGAATGCACCACATGTGCAAGTCGTTGTATTCAACATAACATAATATCAGTGGATATCAACAAAATGACAAGCGGTAAGTTATAAATGTACACATTAATAATGCTTGAATATATTTTCACAAATCTATGATTAAATTAGATTAAAGGAATCGAAAGGCTGCAGGAGACCAGATAGGTGTGAGTAGCAACTATCTGGCAAGTGATTAACTGGTTGCACCATCAGCCGGCCATAACGGTAGAACATGAATACGGATTAAAAAAATATGAGACATGTAATAGCAAACCAAAATGACAAACAGTTTGAAATGTTTTTACGAAACTAGTGTAATTATTAACTGAACCAAACGAAAACTATCTACCATTATTGACTCCGCTGTTATATGAGGAATTCTGAGGAATTCCGAGTTCAGCAGCCGCTCTTATCATAATATCGCTGATGCCATAGTTGGTATTGTCAGATATGGTCAGCGGTCCTCCATGACCCAATTCTTCTGTAGGTCAACAAGGTATTCATGTAGGGAATTAGAGAAATGTCAAATAACCTAGCATTGTGCAAATCTTTTTAAAATGGACCGTTAGTCTAGATATCGATTAAGACAAATAGATTTGAGAACAGCAGCTGCAATCCAAGTTCAGCTGTGTTCAAACACTTGATATTTAGGTCATAATAAGTTTTAGGAAAAATTAAAAAATAATTAAATGTAAAAAACACTTGTCTATTCAAGCCATTTATATAAATCCCTCGCAAAACCAACTTTCATGAAGAGAAAATATAATTCTATTTAATTAATAAATGCCGTATGTTATAAAACCACAACACAAGTTTGAAAGAGTAACTTATTTTATACTCAGTAAAACCAAACAGTTTTAATATTTTGCGCGAAGATAAACCTTCTAAAATAGTTGGCTGTTACAGGAGCAACCTAACCTTTGGTGCTATTTTTAGAGATATATGCAGCTTACAATTTTTTCTCCCTAAAGGCTAAATATTTAAAAGTATATACAGTATAGTGTACAGTATATAATACAATACATCTGTTTAATTACTGTGATTTTTTCTGTATATATAAACCTATATATAATCACATCGATTAAACTAAATAATTGGCTAAACCGGACCCCCAACATCCCTAGTAGTCTATTTTAATGAGGGTGCTACCGCCGGTGAATGACAAAACTACAAATTATATGATGTTTTTAATATTACAAACTATGTTAACAACATGATATAGGCTAACGAAGAACATATACAAAAATAAAAAGGAAAGCATGCTTAGCAAAAAGGCTAACTCTGACATCACCTACAATGCAGTAGTGTAATTTACCGAACAGTAATATTACCAACACAGGCAAATAACTCCAGATTTTAATTTGACATTCAGGCAATTACCTCGTGCTACCTACATAAGACCATCATAAAAGCTTGAGTCACAAATGTCATCAGCACCTATCACTAGCTCTTCACTAAAAAAATATGTACCATCATCTACAAAAAAGATGAAAGGAGAATTTGTCTAGAGTACAAGCATAAACTATACTTATGCTCTCAAAAGTTAACCTTACCATCAGGCATGAAATAATCTTCCATCTTCTTGTAATAAGGCAGCACATTATCCCAGCCCCAGCCTGTGCACCCGAGCTTCTCCCAGCTGTCATAGTCATCCTTGTGTCCTCTAGCATAGATCAACCAGTTAACAGAGCTTCCACCTCCCAGTACTCGAGCATGCTGAGTGTATGTCCGCTGCATTTATTTAAAAACAAGTTACATTCCACGTATTTTGACAAACTTCTATTTAGAAATGTAATTATTCCTGCCGAGTTTCGGTTTTGGTCTGCCTGATAGCAAATGTCAAGCATTTGTTTTGTTGCAGATTGTTCACACAAAAAACAATTTATAATTTATTCCAATATTACTGACCACATGAAACAAGTGTTCAGAGCTTCACTAACAATGGCAAGTTAAAACAAGCTGTTTCATGTCTGGCACTAAAGCAATCTAATCACATTACCTAACAGGTACATAATAGAACATCAAAGTCTGCAGTAATTTGTAAATAAGTGATGTAAGACAATTCCTCGCAATTCAAAACCACATGTTGGCCGCCCAAAATTACCTGATCATTGAAACCCTGACAGTTCTCCTGGGGTACTGTTAGATCATCCCACATGCAGTCGTACTGGCTGCAGGTTGCGCCAGCCATCATAGGGATGTGCATGAGTGGGTAGCCGGTTTCCTCTTTGCCTGCTTCCAAAACCAGTACTGAAAATTTTCCATCTGCCGAGAGCCTTTTAGCAAGGACGCAGCCAGCTGAACCTGCCCCAACTACAAACAGATATGGATAACTCCAACTATAAACATGTGTGGACAACTTCAACTACAAACACATCACTTCATGCAAGTGTGAGAGACTAGCTACTCTTCAGCTATAACCTAAAAATAAGATCACCATGATATTCTTTTTTCATTGCTTCATCCAACAGGAACATTTTAAAAATCATCTTTCTGCAGGTTACAGCAAAAAATGATACTTGTTATTTTTTCAATAAGGACAAATTTCAAGGCTACTAGACTCATCTAACTAGCATGTGCTATATGTTACAATATATCAAGTCATCATTGCTCTTACAGCAAAACTTACCGATGATAAAGTCATATTGTTCTCTCCACTTTTTACAGATTCGACTCCGCCTCCTCTTAAAGATTCTCTGAAGGATTGCTGCTAAAGTGGCTACAGAGATAAGCCCTAGTAACAGAGGTTGTCTATTAGTCTCTATTAGACTTCTAGTTATGATACTCTTCAAGTAGTCCATTACATCACAACCTTTTATTACTAACTGTGCTGCTATTGAGATTAGACTGATTGGAGGTAAGGCAGCAGATGCGCAGGTAACTTTTCTGGTGAATGTCAAATGTTTTGAGAGCTGACCGGTATGATAAATTGTTTATGTAAAGTTGCAGGTCAAGCAAAGGACAGCCTACTCGCTATAACAGGTTGCTAAATGGATATGTAATAGCCTAGCTTCTCGAAGGCTCTATCAGAGTAACCAGGTCTGGCACACCCATGCCCGAAATGACTTTTGAACTGAAATGAACAGACCACTAGCAAAACGAAAAACCAAAGCAAAATTAAAGGACCTCAATTTGCATACGTAAAATTAAACATGAACACCAAATAGGGGGTGACATCACAGGTCACTTAAGTGGTCAGTTCGACTGACACTGGCTACTCAAACTGACTGTGTCAAAGTCTAGGCATGAAATGAAATGCTTTGAAGGCAAACAATCACCACTGCTAGCTATATAGTTCAATTAAAAAAGCGAGTAGTCGAATTTTCCAAGAACTATCAGTCCAGACAAGACAGCCAGTTTCCAAGATGACCGTTGGTATTGAAACAATTGACAAACTATTGACATAGAAACACCTCCAATGCGTTATAGCTTACAATTAGGTACTTAATCGGATGAGTACCAATAGTGGCCAATACTAGCCTAGAGGAAGAGAGCAAAATGAGCAAACAACTCCTTACCAGCAATGATAAATGAATGATCATGTCATGAAAATGTATATGATCATTAGTTCAATCAATCATATCTTGGTTTGATGTCAAAACTTCAAATAAAAATAATCTACATTCACAAAGTTTTACAAAAATCAAACAGTTCTTCGGTGGTTGCCAAACCAGTTGATGAGTTCCAGAGAAAACTAGAAGCAGATCCAACAAATGAGGTGAAAGTTTTTGATAATTGATGCTTTTAGTAATTACTAGCAATGACAATTTCTCAATCAGGGATTATCACAACTGCATGAATGCTGCAAGGGATCAGGGATTATCACAACTGCATGAATGCTGCAAGGGATCAGGGATTATCACAACTGCATGAATGCTGCAAGGGATCAGGGATTATCACAACTGCATGAATGCTGCAAGGATCAGGGATTATCACAACTGCATGAATGCTGCAAGGGATCAGGGATTATCACAACTGCATGAATGCCGCAAGGGATCAGAAAAGTTTTTTTGGTTTTTTGTTCTAATGAGCCATAGTAAAAAAAGATGAGAAAACTTGTTTGTTTCCGTATTGCTCTCACTACGATGCAGATAAAACGATGAGGTAACAACTCCTAAATATCAACTAACAGTGTGGAAACCCAACTCCTAAATTTAACTACCATTAAATGTGGACAGATAGTTTGTGCTAAATTAGACTTGTATTATAAAATGCTTATAAAATGTTTGTTTCATAAACTTGATCAGACACCTAAAGCACATGTTACATTTGGCAACCAATCGAGCTTTAGTTAACGTGAAAGAAAGCCAAGTAGTTCTGGTCACAAGGTTTGGCTTTTTCGCACTCTGCCCTTGAAGCCAGGTTTCTTGCCTCCGTAGAACTTCTCTATAACTGTTGGATGACCACGCCACCAGCGCTCTTTGTTGATTGGCTGAATGTGAGCCAGTTGGTATGCAACTTCACCATTATTGCCAGGATAACCTGTTCACGAGACCAAAGAACTGCCTGTAATTGAGTGTGACAAAACAACCGCTACAAAAGCATTCTTTTCCATCTAATAATAAACGATTTACCGAGCTGTTACATTGAACTTGATCAGCAAGAACAAAAAAGAACAAATAGTTTGCACAAAAATATTTTTCAACTGTGATTTATCACGTAAATGGTTTCTTACATATATAATGTATACATGTATAATAGTGTGAAGCAATGAATGGCAGCAAAGATTATACTTGTATACATTGTAGACAATTGTTAACATAGTAGTTGTACTTCTTTTGTAAGACTACAAGTCAAATGCTGCTTTGATGCGCTGGTCAAACAAATAAACAACAAAAGGCTGATAGTACATACATTCACTGATTCACTGTGTGGTATTTTTCCAGATTAAAGCCTAACTACATGCTTGTTGGTTCTACATCAATGCTAATAGAACATGTATAATATACATCTACTGTCCTTCAGATATAGTGTGGAGCATTTTTCAGCTTTGATGAAATGTCAGTTAAACCATAAAAGTAAATTGACAAACCCTACATTTGCATTGAGACGAACCCTTGCTAGTAGCGAGAGTGAGTCTCTACATGTATACACGATAGATGAAATTCATGGAACAGCTAGCTTTACATTTTGCCATTATTGTGCAAAAGTGCAACATTACAGATATTTTCTCCTAACTTGAAGCGGTAGACTCATAAGTGTAATCAATGCAAAGCGATAGAACCAAAATTTATATATTCTAGTTGTGGCAAAACTAAAATGGGTTCTGAAATTAACAAACCATCAAGTTCTTTTCATATCTGTTAAAATGTCTGGATAAATTATGGCTACTTGAGATATCAGTACATCTTTAGGATATCATGTGTAAAGTTTCAGCAGTACTCAGGTTTATGCTTCTTTGTGTGAAATTAAATTCTGTTAAGTTACTTTTCAAGAAAAGGAAATCAGGATTCAGTGCACAGTGCAATGCAAAACTGAACCATGAAGCACTGATGCCACAAAAGGAGAGCCGCGTTACTGTATGTCCTCGCGTACAAGCCTATCTAGCGTATAGGTTGAGTCTAGAACAACAGCCAGGGACTATATAAGAATTCACCCACAAGCCGATCATGTAAACCATAACACGCCGTACATACCCATCGAAGCAAAAAGTTGCAGAAGTAGAGAGGCTTTTGTAAGCTTAGAACAAAGCGTTTCTGATTGGATAGTAGTTGGATAATTAGCCTATTATGTCTCAGCCTAATCGAAAGGAAACAATCATCTGTTTGTGTTGAGCCAATAGAAAACATGTTTCTGTCTCACGCTGACCCCGGTTTCGCTTCGCAATAACATTTTTTTATAGTTATTTTTTCTTCACAATGATCAGACACATTACAGTTATGCAAGTTTCACAAATTGTAGATCAAGGAACTTCTGATGATTATCTATTGGGGAATAGTATTAGTGACAGCGAGTATTTATTTTTAACAATAATAATCATGCCGTAAGCTATAGTACTACTGCTAACTCGTCTGACTCGGAACATGCTCAACTTGTCAACCACGGTAGTATGAAGAGAATAATTTAAGGTGTCTGAACTCTTTCTGCAACACAATTGTGGCCTTATTATGGCATCAGATGATCGTCATTAAATTTTATGTTAACTAATTTTTTTCAAACGTTGTAACTTGTATGCGCCAATGTCAAATATTTGGTTTTACCAAAAATTGAATTGTCTCGGTAAAAAGAATTTATCTGGTAGTGAATGAGTGATTGTGGTAACAATTATTGTTATGTTGTTCCTCTACTGCTTTTAGTTTAAAAGAAGCAGAGTAAGATATTTGCTTCTTTTTATTGGTAGAATCAAACATTTCTTTGGTAAAATCTTTTCAACTGTACCAGTGATACTATTAATGCAATTGCATGTGATGCGCATAAAACGCAAACGATCACATGTATGACTAACAAACCATCGACTGTTATTGCCGCCATAGCATAATATTATCAAACAAGCGATGCTTCGCGTGGGTGCACATGCGCTTACCGCTAGAACAGAAGCTGAACAGAACCAGGCTATGTGCACCGGTTCCGTTAAATTTTTGTCAATGAACTTTCATATGCGGCTTTTCTTCAAGTGCAGCCATCGCTACTGTATAAAACAAACTGTAAGTCAAAAGCTACCAGCCGCATGCTTCGAGTTGTAGTTGTTGAAATTAAGTTAGCACAATTTCATTTCGGTTGCTTTTAGTCAGAGCTACGCACGTGTTAGCCGAACCCTTTAGTTTGGTAATGTTTTTGCATTCTAGAATGGGCTTATATACGATATATCAAAGTTTCACCGGATCAACCCAACTATCAAAGAGGGTCAAAAATGGAAAGCGAACATAGATAGTGACATAGTGTAGAAGCTACATAGACAGTGCCATAGCGTAGAAGCTACATAGATAGTGACATAGCGAAGAAGCTACATAGATAGTGACATAGCGTAGAAGCTACATAGATAGTGACATAGCGTAGAAGCTACATAGATAGTGACATAGCGTAGAAGCTACATAAATAGTGACATAGCGTAGAAGCTACATACATGTAGATAGTGACATAGCGTAGAAGCTACATAGATAGTGACATAGCGTAGAAGCTACATAGATAGTGACATAGTGTAGAAGCTACATAGATAGTGACATAGCATAGAAGCTACATAGATAGTGACATAGCGTAGAAGCTACATAGATAGTGACATAGCGTAGAAGCTGGCAATGACAACCAGCTCGTCTGCTTCACTCTTCACTCGCCTAAGAAAAGGCTGTCTAGATGCAAATAAGCTTTAAAAGTGTGAGCAAATGTCTCTATAGTAATAAAAAATACAAATGAAAACACAGGAGTTGTCTTACCTGTTTGAATGCATGAGTGAGACAACTCTTCTTTTTCTTTTTCCAGCGTGTCTTTCTCGGATCGAACCGCATCCATAACCTGAATAGATTTTGCAGTTACCAAGTTTAGAATAATGATAGCGTTAAATAATCCCAAGATTTTTAATACGATGGTATAAAATCCGATCTTCAAATGCGCAAACACTTAGCAGCTTGTATAATTCCAATATTTAACGAGAAGAAGGTTCGTAGGTCTAACAACAATGACAATCGAGGAAGGACATGAGGGAATCTGCCATTAACTTTGTCGAACCTTGCGAGTGAATTCAATAGATCACCTGAAATGTCAACAGACACAATTTGCTAATGAAACACACCTCTTAACAATCTATCACGATAAAGCTCACTGACCTGAGATTTTTTAGCATAATATTCCTCTCGTTCAGCTGCCAGCGACTCCTCTAGTGCTGCCAGCTTGGCACTTTTCATGGCATACATTTCTTTGATAGCCTTAGATCTCAGCTGGGTCCTAATTGATTTCTTGAGGAAATACCTAAAACCAAATAGAGTGAAATTACCCACACTTTCATATATCAACACTTTTACAAGCTGAATTCCAATCACATTCATAATTAAGAGTTGTCTTTTTTTGACATGAGTCTATGGAAACCGTATCATGCAATGCATCTCACAAAAATTATGAGCCAGCAATTGGTGTGGATTTACAGTAAAGGGTTGAATGCCTTCAAGAAAGTGTGACACAAGAATTTTAATAAATTTAGACAAAAAATAACTTTGCAATAACAGAAACAACTAAAAATAAAAAATAGAATCGTCTCCTTCGGCTTTCCTTCAGTGTGAAGGGGTGTGAAAATGCCCATGACTATGCTGTTTAAGTGTGGACTACAAAATGCTTAGTATAAGCTTACATATTGACATATTGGTATGTTTTAATATTTTTGGTACTGCTAAAAATAGAAGATTTGCATGTGCTGTCTTTTTAATATTAAAACCAAATTCAACCAATATTAAACTGCTAGTCTTCAAGCTACTGCTATAGTATGATACCATTGCTCGTATTAATAAACAATGGCATATTTGAATGCCACCTTTATTTAAATGTCACCTCTATTTGAGCGCCACTATGGAAGAATGGTTGAAAAATAGAGCGCCACCCTTTAATTGAACGCCACTTTTATTTCAACGCCCTCTATTTGACCACCCCTTCTATTTGATATTCTTGATCTTTACGACCCCATAATAGCAATGATCAGTAGAAAAGTGTCTGCAAAACCGTAATAATAATGACTCGATTACATTAGTAGCAATTATTTTGTTCGTTGTTTTTGTTAGTATTGAAGTCCGTTTTCCAACTTAGTCTTTATGGCTTTTCCATTAAAACTTTGAATGCAACACAATATAAATAATTAGTAACTGTATCCGGCTAATAATAGTTCCTTTTTAACGCAGTCTTGGTACTTCGATGTATGTAAAAGGTTTCCGTATTTACGATGGAATCTGTGCTAGTACATATTTTGAGGCTGCAATTCTGAGACCATTTTAATTATGTGTGGTTTTTCTTTAGTTGTGTGAGAAATGTATATGTGTAATCTAAAGTGCATTGCATAAAACCTTTGCCTCGCTAAAAATTGTTTGGATACTAATATCAACTAGTTCAGCTGTGCAAAAGAGGAGTTGAGATCAGAAAAGACTGGGAAGTATTGAACAGCATGAAGAATATAAAATGGTTATAAATGGAAGCAACAATCAGAATGCAACTGATGCAACGATGCTAATATTCTTGTTTTAGAAATTGTTAATTTTTGTTTTAAAATGCTAATTTTCGTTTTTGAATGTATTATAAATACTTTTTATGGCACTTGTTCTTAAATATATATTTATACCATTTGATCAACTATTCTTTTATAACTTATAAGTTTGAAGATTTATAGCATATCATTTGATAGCATCCTTGCAATAATCCGAGCTCGGTTTACAATGGATCGACACTCATAACTCCCCTTCTACTGCACATAAAAAGCCAGTTTTGGCTGCACACTGTATCAAACATATCAATGAGTGTAATTAGCTTTTATGCAACCTTGTTAAATATAGCTAGAAAATGAAAATATGCCTTCAAATTTAAAATGAAATAAAAAACTTAAAATCTCCAACAAATTGCAATGCAGGCTATGAGATTACTGTAGATTAATTGCAAGCAAGAAATATCAATTGATTAAAGACATGTATTAGCTTCCCCGCGCATATTTATTTAGAGATCTACGACAAGTTGAAAGTAAGTTAGCAAATTCCTTGCCTCCAAAAGGGTTAACGTCGCACTGCCCGAATGAGAATGCAAAATATAAGTGACATTCCATTCACCAGTGAAAGAGTTAAATTTAACTTCTTAATATTCTGATGTGATTTTGGAAAAATACAGCACCACTCTTTATTTGAATGCCACCTCTAATAAAGCGCCACTCTAAGGAAAGGGTTGAAAAATAGAGCACTATGGTGTTCAAATAAAGGTTTTACAGTATGCACAAGTGTGCAAAAAGACTATAAATGGTTATATGAATATGCTACTTTTGATTATTTTTATTCATTCCATTTATACTTTCAAAACTTCTGCTGCAAAATTAATTGAAGTTTTGAAGCCTGTTGCCTTCGAAGAAGTCGTCTGATCACTAGATATGACGAACAATTGACGCAAGTCTATAGAAATAGGAGTGCACAACAAGGAAAAATATCCTAGCGTCTGCATGTCTACTGGCACCGGAGAGAATCTAATTCCTGTTGCCACATCCTCAGAAACACAGGAAATTTAGTTGATTAAATTGATTAGATTGAACTCAAGGCATTACTTCAACCTATAACATGAATATCCTATAAATAATTAACCTAGGAATGCCCTATGCAATTTATAAGAAACTTTTAGAAATGCATGACAAAACATGACAACCAGGGCTTCTATTTGTGAATTTACCACATCATCAAGAAGAAATGGAAATGCGTTTTTAGCCTCAGACTTTAAAACTTTACAAAAAAGGAAAAGGCTACGCCAGAATTTATCAAGATGATTTAACAGAAAAGTGGCATGTTGAGGGAGCATTAATCTCTTAACATTGCAGAGCTTCCTGCAACCTGTCTACAACCTCGGTAAGTGTTTGTTAAGTGTCAATATTAGCAACACTGAATAAGCATAAGGCCTGGCCATAGAATTCTATAACTAGAGTGATGCAGAATATACTGAAGATTTTGGTAAATCACTTACGGACTTGTAGGTATATAGGTCAAATCCAGTTCTTTGACTACCCAATTAAATCTGTTGATGTCAAACCTAAAAAGATATTTTAGCATCTTTGTGCGCAGTTGAATTCCTTCAACAAGCTTCCTCTTTGTGTGCTTATCCTGTAATAATAGCACGAGATGACAACTGACTAGCATAGACTTATCCTGTAATAATAGCACGAGATGACAACCGACAAGAATAGGCTTATCCTGTAATAACAGCACGAGATGACAACTGACTAGCATAGACTTATTCTGTAATAACAGCAAGAGATGACAACTGACTACCATAGACTTATCCTGTAATAGTAACATGAAAATAACAACTGTTTGCACTGTGATTTTTACCTGCAAAAATGTGCAGCATTCTTGGTGTGCCAGATTAAAGCAATTTGTTGCAGTCAAATGAACAAAAGGTAATCAAATCAACCTTTTCGTAATCAAATACTGTCCATTCATCACGATTATTATCAACCATTATTCTTTGCTATTTTTTGGCTTCATTAAAATAGACATTACTTCTTTATTCCAAATACCTATTTCGTACATAATATTACTGTTTATTAGGAGATGCTAAACAAATTGATTACTATTTTGGATTCATCACCTCTTGACTATTGACTCTTATGTTATTTCCTTTGACCAAAACATGTTTTTGTGACACAGGCTACAGTCACATGTCATGACTTCCCACAGGCTACAGTCACATGTCATGACTTCCCACAGACTACAGTCACATGTCATGCTCCCCACAGGCTACAGTCACACGTCCGGCCTTCCCATAGATTACTGTCACATGTCATGACTTCCCACAGGCTACAGCCACATTTCATGCTTCCCACAGGCTACAGTCACATGTCCTGCCTTCCCACAGACTACAGTCACGCCTTCCCATTGACTACAGTCACATGTCATGCCTTCTCACAGACTACAGTCACATGTCCTGCCTTCCCACAGGCTACAGTCACATGTCCTGCCTTCCCACAGGCTACAGTCACATGTCATGCCTTCCCACAGGCTACAGTCACATTCGATGCCTTCTCACAGACTACAGTCACATGTCATGCCTTCCCACAGACTACAATCACACTTCCTGACTTCCCATAGGCTACAGTCACATGTCCTGCCTTCCCACAGGCTACAGTCACATATCATGCCTTCCCATAGACTACAGTCACATGTCGTGCCTTCCCACAGGCTACAGTCACATGTCCTGCCTTCCCATAGACTATAGTCACATGTCGTGCCTTACCGCAGGCTACAGTCACATTTCATGCTTTCTCACGGACTACAGTCATATATCATACCTTCCCGCAGGCTACAGTCACATGTCCTGCCTTCCCACAGGCTACTGTCACATTTCATGCCTTTCCACTCTACCTAAAATGCTCTCACTCCCTAATCACTCGGTACAACTAGAAACCCTGAATATTTTTAGTCAGCCTATTATCATTCCATCATCTACACGCTGGTTTAGCCCTAGCTCCTTTTTCCCCGTCTTTCCTTAAGACATGTGTCCCATCATCAGCTGCTAGCATCTCATAGAATGCTTGAAACCAATAAGAGCCTATTCTACAATCTCATGCCAAGAAACTAACCTTGGGGAATCTCTGCATATGACTTATTTGCTTCCTTATATGTATTGTTATCATGGCAACTGCAAAGATAAAGGAGACGAGCATCTAAAAACAACTGGTGATGAAAGGTGTTGATCAAAGAGTTATCAATCTTACAATCACACTGCTCCGGAACAGTTGCATCTATTTAAAAAGAAGCTCAAATGTTAGTAATTAAGAAATAAATAGCCTGCACTCAGGGTTGCCACCCCTTCATAAGCTTTACCTTATTTGCAACCAGGTAGCCACACATATAAATTTAAAAGCCAACTATTTATTTATATAATGCATTTGTATTAATGCTAAATGTAATTATCTGAAGTATTTATCATTAAGCTTCTGAGTAGTAAAACGATTTAGATGAACAACAATATGCTATTATAGTAACACACAATGGGTTTACAATACAAAGTAAATATCAGAACTGATTAGGTTTCTATGTTGAAATTTTACTACGATGCAGTCAATCCTACAGAATAAGAATTTAACTTTTTGCGTACTGTGAGCTGCGTAGTACATTTCGGCACAGTGTTCGCGTATGGCCAAGAGCTGCGTTGTGAGGCCTTAGTAGACTTGTTTTTAGTAGGGTTTGTACCACGCATATCTGATTAGTGGGTAATTAATTAGCCCATGGTGTCTGTACTTAAATAAGATAAACAATCGGCCTTCGTTGAACTGATAAAAATAGGTTTACTCCCCATCTTGAGCCTAGTTTCGCTTTACAAAATCTTTGTTTTTATCGCAGGTTCTTCTTCGCGATGACCAGTCGTGTCAGACGCATTACAGCTACACAGGTTTCACTAATTGTAAATCAACGAACTTTGGATGACTATCTATTGAACAATAATGCTACTGAGAGTGAGTATTTCATTTTTAGCAGTAATAATAAAGCCGTAAGCTATGATAATAATATTGATCACGCCGGAATCGGAACATGCTTACGGTAGTAGTGAAAATGGCGGAAAAAGTGTGTGAGCTCGAGCTTCAACACATTTGTAGCTTTCTTTATGCCATCAGAATATGTTAAATCTTATGCTGATTAATCTAGCATCAAACTATTTTTCGTAGACCGTGCGGTTTAAAAGTTATAACAATTCATACGAGTCCTTATAAAACATTAGGTTTCACAAAATATTTAACTATGTCCTAGTAAAAATATTAATTTGGTAGCGTATAAGTTAACTCTCTATAATACTGAACAGAATGAGATAAAGGTCTTAGTTACAAACTTTGGAGTTCCTGCGATGCCTCATCTGTCACATCCCTGGCAAACTTATCTTTCACCTTTGCAAGAAGTAGCTTCATCTTCTCATCCTATACAGATACACGCCATTGATGACAAATTTCTTATCCTTACTACAGTGCAACGCCTTATGATTCTCGACATCAACTATATACAAACTAAAGATGCTCTATATCAAGCTTAAAGATTTACTTGCAACAAAATTCACATTACAGTTATTTGGTATCAAAAGATTCACCATGTCTTACTCTGTTGTGTTGTAGGTGCCAAATACATGGAAATGTGATTACAAGCTCTTAAAAGCTCAAAAACGAAAAGCTGCCGTAGATTGGAATCTCTTTATTTATCTGACGTAGTCATTACAGTTTGGTTATCGTCTGGTCACGTGATGTTCTCACGTGAATTGAAAGGCCAATAAAAAGCTCAATATAAACTTATCGTAGCACTAGTTTATGACAAACACTTCGGGTTTTACCGAAGACCCAGTATTAAATATAGATGCTCGCTACTTTACAGTTTTGTTTCGGCTTGGACTAATCGTCAAGTCGTAATATGATCATGTGACCGAATACTTCGAAAATAATTTTTGCAGCACTTTTCGATTATCACAGGTAACCAACAGGCTTGTCATGATAATCAGACAATTATATGTACTCCTTCGAGCTAAGGTTAAAAGGTTTAACGATTTTTGACGGTAAGTTATAAGATATCAGTGCTAAAAGTGACAGCATTACAACGACGATAAAACAGACGCGTAAGAACAATAGACATGGTTTTATTGAACGCGTGAAGTATATTTGTGAAAATATTTCGACGAATGAGATTGCATGAAAGTGTAAACAAAAACCATCCTGTAACAACTACGGCGATCTCGTGTGGCTGCGATTAACTGTTCGTTTTTTAGCTTTTAAGAGCATGTAATCACATTCCCATATATTTTGCACCTACAACACAACAGAGTAAGACATGGTGAATCTTATGATACCAAACAACTGTAATGTGAATTTTGTTGCAAGTCAACCTTTAAAGCATACCGATCTACATACTAAGGCCATCAGAAACAAGTTACTAAAATAAATTATCGACAAAGCTCTGCTTGAACATTTCACATAAACTAAGCTAGTAATTTTGCCGGTAAGAATGCAGAGGTCACAAGACAAGAATACCTTCCAGTCCCGACAAAACATTGGCTTGAGTGAAATTATCAAATCAATGTATTTTCTTTATAAAATCCCTTATAAAACTGCTACACCTGTATATTCCAAACATAGTCAGGAAGTTCACTACTATCTTTTATCCCAAAGACACATAAACACATTAGTGAAAAAAGATTGGCTGCTCCAAGACTCCTTGCACTTTGCACGCCTCACTGTCTACCATCCACAAAGTTTGACAATTTTCCTTCGTTCATAAGCAAACGGTACAATTGTAGTTAAGCTTTGTAAAAATTAACCCTACCAAACGGATATAAACCAATTGCTACCAAGCATCTGCGTATATACTCACTCCATCAGCACTGTGTATTGTAAACAGCTCCTTTTCCTCTTCCGATAACCTAGCATAGAAACAAATACTAGTTCTAGTCTGGAAGCCATAACTCAAACTGATAGGAAAGTTTGTTTAATCACAGATTTACAGGGTTTCACAAAGCAAATAGTATTATTGTTTGGTAAGCTGAGAGCAGTGAGTTCACAATCCAGTTTGAACTCTCCATACAGCGTTAATTTGTTTCGAGATCTACTTTGTATGTTAAGACCATCTTATGTTAGAACAAATCTAAAACAAACATAGTGTAATTTAACTTTTTCACAACCTAAAGACCTTTGAAAATTCTTCCATAAATAATGTAGGTAATTACGCATAACACTGAAACAAATAAGTTTAACACAACTATATTTTATTTCATTTTAACTACATTTTATACCACTATATAAATAAATCGACATAAATTTAAATTATACGTATAAAAACAAAAGTAACAACGAGAGGTTTTTATTGTACCTTAGAGAAATGCGAGCTAAGCTGTTTAGGTTAGAGGTAGTGATGCCATTGCAGAGCATAACTTACTCCAAGAGAAGTGACAAGGTAAAGTTTAAACACACCTAATTTAAATACTTTGATAAGTTTTATATTCTGTTGTTTTATTTTTTGTTTTCAGTTCAAGGAGCTTCCAATATCATTTGTTGAAAATTATTTCGAGTGTAGAAGTTGTTTCTCGTTCCAATTTTGAACTGTGTATTGAAATATCGGAAGAGTGAGATGATTGCAAAAAGGTTTGACTATATTAATTCATCTACCATGACTATAACTAGAATTCTAAGGAGTAGCATAACTATTATCTGTTTTATATGACTAGACGTATTTACAAAACCAACCGATAAGTTATGCATGAATCAAACTCACATAATTACAGTCGCTATTCATAAATATCAAATTTCACTTTGATAAACTATAAAAACACAAAATATTTTTCAACACTTTTTAGACTGCAGAGCATAAGGCAGGCTAAAAGGTTATATAAACTGGCTTTGAATTTTGAAATATAATATAATAATATAATTATGCAACCCCACACCGCTTCAAGCCATAGGTAATCATTTGCATTTCAAAAAAGGCAAAAACTGTTTATGAACTAGGCAGATCTTATCACCCAAAGTATTCTGAATCAAAGAGTAAATTTTGATGCTAAATAAATGTTTGAAAAGTTTCACTTGAAGTTGGACTAGAATTAAATCATTCAGCTTGAAAAAATAATTTTCATAAGGTCCCACTACGATCCTCTTGATGATAAATTAGAGGGTGAAAGCTAGGATAACACCGATGATAGAGTTACTTTAATTTATTAGCAGAAATCGTGTCGCCTAAATGGCCATCATGAAAAGCAAGTGGATGTCTGAATATTGCAAAGAATAATATCTAAACATACAAGAAACACTTTTCAAACACAGTAGTGGCAAACTCAAAATTCTTTTGGATTTAAGTTAAGTTTTCAGTCAAGTTAAGTTTGAGTCAAGTGTTAGCAGATGCTGTCTGATTACTATCATTCGTGCTTGCTTCTTGAAGATCATAATAATCTACTTTGCTTGTATGGCCTGAAATACTTACTCAGTGCTGTTGATCCCAACGCTGCTGAAGATGTGGTCATCCTTGGCAAATTGAACTGGCAGCTCCAAAGAGTTATCACCTAAAACGTTACTGCGCCCTTGAGCAACTTCTGAGTGTAAGTTTCGATATAGCGATAGTGTAGCGACACACCCCCATATGACACTGCAATGCCTTCATAGAAACAGCCGCGTCGCTCTCATTCTGTTGTGAATCAGTGTCGCTGTTTGGAAGCGAGACATCCGCGTGATGTCCTATCTTTGTGCCATGAAAAAAACCTTAGCAACCAATCGCACCGCACTTGTATGTGCACAGTTTTTTTCTTATCATCCATGGTTCATTTTGTCCTTGACTTCTTAAAGATATAACCTTGACACAGTGTTACACAATGATCCCTCTACTATAGCGCCCCATGAAAACATGATCTGCTTGTCAGCCCAGCGCATCCAGGTTTCGCTACACTATCGCTGTATGGGTACTTAGTATATATAAATGACACGATGCCATTCATACTTATCTGACGACGAACTAAAAGCTATCGCCATTACTATAAATGGTATGACCAAAGCTATTCTGTAGGTTTTACATACTAATTACGCAACCATTATAAGGACCATTAATCAAGACCTCAAATCAAATCCTACATTATCAACAAACCAGTCTTATAAGGACCATTAATCAAGACCTCAAATCAAATCCTACATTATCAACAAACCAGTCTTTTCTGATAACAGTTGAGCGTAATTGACAAAGGTGTATCCTACATGCTTCTCTATTTTTATGTAAACTATAATACAGACACAGAAGACATGGGAAAACACGTAAGCTAGGGTTACTTATTCACCTGAATAGTCAAACTTGGGAACAGTTGGTCCACTATGAGTCCTCAGTTTCTGCCATTTTGTCCTGTAATAGCACCTCTGGACACATGGTAGGCCTAAAATAGTTCTAGTTTTATTAACTCACAAGCATCCCTTGTTTTTTGACACTTTCTTTGATGACACTAAAATCATATGCTGATCATGAACCTACATAATCATATGTTAAACTGGATGCATACTTTGATGAAAATATACTGGTGATTTACTGCAAAAATGTAGCTGGTAATATACAGGAAATAGATTTTAGTGTATGGCTTATTAGTAAGAAAAGTTTATTTTAGTAAATCCTACTTTGTCATTTTGTCTGTCTGTTAGTCCATGTAAATAATAAGCGGTTTCTCATTTTTGGCCGATTTCATCTAAACTTCACACGCATATGCTACATGCTTTCCGCCAGATCACCAAAAATATTTGGCTTTGACACTTCGCCTGATTCCTGACAATCAGACTTTTAAACACATGCGAGCTATCCGATTTAAAACGAAAAAGATCTCGGGCATCGTCAGGCTTAATACCAAAATGAATTGTATTTGAATGTTCTAAAACAGACTGTAATAACCTTCAGCGAAACGAGCCTACACGTCATCATACTATAGGCCTATTTATGAGTACAGTGGACCCCCGGCATACGACATTAATTCATTCCGATGTTGGCTTTATAAGGTGAAAATGTCGTGGAGAGGGATATAGAAACCTTCGTAATTATCTACCGCAAACACTCCCTGGTAAAAAAACATTGAAGTTTATATAGGTACTGTACATATTAAAAATTAGTAACAAAATATTATACCTTAGTAACTATAGCTACCTACAGTAACTTTGTTGTATTTAATGGTTATGATCTGCAATAAAATTTTATTGCAATAAAATTTTTATTGCAATAAAACCATTTTCTTACTTCTTCCTTTGATGTCGCTATCAACCTTAGGTCCTCATTAGTGAATTTGAAGGTTCTCTCTAATTATGTGCAATCATAAATATTTTTTCAGCTATTTTGATTTTTTAGCAATTAAGCATTTACCTATGTACTAAAGAATACTGTGTGATGTTTTGTAAAAATATGACATCTTTTAAGATACTGGTAGCTTAGGGGAGTATATTGCATAGTAAATAAAACAACAAAAACAATGATGTTAGTAGTGGTAAAAATTAAAACAGCAATAAGATATAGTATGGATCAGAGACATAAAGACAGAGCATAAGTAATGCAGAATATGTAAAACAAATAGTAAGTTGACTCAGTGGTAGAATGTACAGCTATTGGAGTTTTACTTGACTTCCTTTACCGGTGTGACCAAATTATAATTAACAGCTTTTAAAATCGTGCCTATCCTGCATAGTTTTATGAATATGTTGTTATCAGTAAAAATTATTTTCTAGTTTGTCTACTTGTAAAGGAACTGCCCGAGTTACTCTACTTGTTCCCCAAAAATCAGACCACTCGAGTACAAGGTAATGAGAGTATATATTTCGTAACAAATATATAAAAGGGTATAGTCAAATATGCAATTAGTATATAATTGACTGCACATTGTGAGACTTCAAGGCGCTCTGCTTTTGCTTGCTTCTGCGGCCTGTTTTATAGTCTTCTGGCCTGCTTTGGGTTCACCCCTCGGCCAAGGGGAAGCATTACTAAAGCTTGCAAGAGGTGTGGGGAGCATTACCGAGGCGTCAAACACCTCGGCAGTCCCCTTGCTCTTGGCCCTGGCAAACGGCAGCCAAGTGCAAAGCTGAGAGTGAACCACATACTTATACTGATAAAAAAGAATACTCTAGTTTACATTTAGGTACATATATACAGGTATGCGGAGATTTCATAAGTGAAAATTGCCCTGTTTACATTTAACCAGTTTATTGGACACCACAAATTAGTGAAACACTGCAATGATTGACGCTGCGTTTTTTTGTTGACATGACGTTCTATTGACTGGAGCCTCTGAGTTGATACATGTGGTACACCGCAAAACAATATCATATAGACAAAAACGCTATTTACAAAAGGTTGCTTGCTACTGAAACTGAACCACCAGCAAATATGGTGGCTTTCCTAAGATCGAGCAGAATATAGTGAGTGTTAACCCATCGGTTTATAACTGTTGTATGGAGATACTGCGAAAACAACATACCAATAGGGAATGCAGCCAGACCACAGAATAAGCATATAATATGTACAAGCAGCAAGACGCCCAAAGACATCAAAAGATCCAATAATTAGAAACCGTCAAAAGCAAATTAAAAACTTCAAAATTAGAGGAATCAATCATAGAAATTGCGTTAGTACCAGATAGAGAACATGCCAAAGGAAAGTCGAAGCAATTAAACCTACCAACCACTGTCACCAGAAAACTACCAGAGACACATTGGAGACGAGTCAAATGAGTACACATATACAGATTTGCCGCTCCTGTCAAACATGTGCTAGATACCAGGAGTAAGTCACGAGCTCCACCCGACATGTCTACATTATGTGCACCAGCTGAAGACTTACGCAAACAAGATATCTTCACATGCCTGATATAAAGCATTAAACTTTAACACTCAATCTACTCCTACAGGCTAACCATCCCACATGCCAGATATCTATAAAAGAGAACAGCTCCAAAGACTCAGCATCTCCATTTCTATCTCTCTCTCTTCCCGCGGACTTCCTTAAACGCTCTCCCCTCTGCCTGCTGAGGTGCCTCTTTTTCTTTCTCTTTCTCTTTCCGCCCCCTCCTCTACAGAGCCTCATTCTCATTCATCAGCTGAGCCTTTTCTACACCACTATCTCAACTGCCGACACTCTCTACCTATGGACTGTCACGATTCCCGTTTGACTGTCAAGACTCTCAGCCGTACGGAGCTCAGCAAACGAACATGGACTATCATTCGAGTAAAGATGTAACTTTCCTTAGCTAATCTAATCTTTTGTCATCAATATTGTTTTAGAATTTTGTTAGTTGTGTATTTCAATGTTTGACTTGTAGAATAAATAAGTAACTTGTACTGGTAAATATCAGTATTGCTTACAAGTTACAGCTTAACACCTTCACTTGTACCTGAGCGAGTAAAATCAAATTAGTTCCCACAAGCTAGGCAAAAGTGCACAAACAAAACATAGTCAAAATAGAATAAAATGACAAAGCAATTTCAACACTGATGTCGTGTGTGGATTCAGATTAGTTATGCATAACATAACTATAGCAAAATGTTTGCATTTATTTAATGTGACTCATACTTCGATATGATTAATGTTAGTTCAATTAATATAAATGCAGAAACAACTAAGTAATTAAAACTGCAAGTGATATGATTCATTCAGGCTAAAAGGTAATGGCACGAGAGTAAAATGTCAGAATGGATTATTTCAGGATTTCAGACTGCTACCAACCTTCGAAACTTTTTGAAGCTTTTAAAAGCGTATTATTTATTACTACGCTAGTAGATGTCCGTAAAAATCTACATAAAGTTGGTAATCCCGACATTTTAGCGAATAAGTACGTTTGTAGACGGCATATATTCAGATAGCGCTGAAAACTATGTTGACCAAATTCCTGGTTCTATTCTGAGAGGCATTAATGAACGCCCAATTTTAGATTCTAAAGGTTTTTGGGCTAAATTATTTCTGGGCGCTGCCATTTTTCTTCCGTAAATTACCGAACATGACCGAATGAGGCGTATCCCTTAACAACCAACGTCATTTCCACAAAAACACAGTTTGTTGCTAGACAACAAGTACACAACGAGTAAAATCAGTTTCTCTCAGGACATCTCTTCTATCATTCGGTAAATTTATAGCTCCACAAGCATTATAATGGAAACTACAGTTATGCAACCAAGTGCGGCAGACGCCTTCACAATAAAGTCGTACCAAAAGAACTCGAAGGTAAGATTAATCTTCTGCTTTTACGTTTTAAACTAGAGAAGTCTGAACTAGCTAGATTTCCAAGTTGACTGCTTCTTATTTATTTTTGTAAGAATACTAACAATCAGTTAGTTAGTAAAATTAATAAAATATGTGCACCTGCAAAAGCACTAGTTAACACAATACAAAATTTTTTTAACAAAAACACAGCAATATATGATAGTTGAACTCTGTTTAACTATGTCGTGTATCTCTCCAATGTTGCACAGTGAGAGTTAAGTAGCACATTTTATAATGGTTTCTGTTAGTTCTAGCCTATAAATAAATATTGAAATATACTTGGTTTAAATTGCTAAGTATAAAAATATTTTTAAGAGACACAGAACTTTTAGCCTTTCCTTTACATTTTTTGTAAAAGGGTGATCAATCTTTTTTTGTTGAACAGCAGCAGATTTGTTAGTAAATAGTGACGGTCACCATAAGTGAGATTAAAAATAATTTACAGCAAAATAATTTAAAAGAAAATCTGTTCTAGATTTGTTATCTACCAAAAAATTGCAAATGTAGTAAATTAGGATAAACATAGTGCCACAATAATACCGGATACTTTTGACATAGGGTAACCTCTGAGGTTCTCTATAAAGCAATGAATAATCCATTATTGTTGATTGTGCTAAGGGTGTTGAACTGCTAGGCAAGCAATTAAAGTTATATCTATTGTTATGAAGGTACCATAATAAAAGCTTGGCAAAGGTTACTTTCCTTCTAATTGACTCAGAGAATAATTCTTTATTCATAGAGAGCATGTATAATTTTAGATCATGGGACCCACTGCGGCTGGTGCATTCATAGAACGACCTACCGGACCAACATCCTTCCGAAAATTTTACGAAAGAGGAGATTTTCCCATAGCTCTGGAGCACGACACAAAAGGAAATAAAATTGCTTGGAAGGTGGAGATCGAGAAGCTAGACTACCACCACTATTTGCCTCTTTTCTTTGATGGACTTTGCGAGACAGAGCATCCTTATGAGTTCTTTGCTCGACAGGGTGTACACGATATGCTAGAACACGGCGGCTCTAAAATTCTACCTGTCATACCTCAGCTTATCATCCCAATAAAGAGTAAGTTTATCTGATCAGCGTCTTTCATTCTCTAAGACAAACATTAGCTCAATCCACCAAATGAAAAGTTGTACGATTGATTTTGTTTGTGCGTAGTCCTATAAATACTGAACTTGCAGATGCACTGAACAAAAGAAACAGGCAGGTCATGTGCACGACTCTCAAAGTACTGCAGCATCTTGTCATCTCAGCCGACATGGTTGGCGAAGCTTTGGTGCCATACTACAGACAAATACTGCCTATTCTCAACATCTTCAAAAACTATAACTGTGAGTACTTAGTAATTAGTTTGTTATGTTTGAAACCACCTGTTCATGCTTGTCACTTTATTCGTGATTAAGCTAGAACAATGCATCAATACTATTTTTAAATGCCTAAACCCAAAAATTTAGCTTTAAAGACTTTTTCAATTATTTACAGGGTTCTAGACAGTTGATCAAAACAGCTTACCTTTGTAGAGTTTCTCATTACTGTCATGTTGTTCTTGCAAGTGTTTTGATGATGGCTAAATAATTAGCAAAAGTGAATAATTCCCAAACCTATCTAGTGTCCTACTGTTGTTTGTAACATTATTTAACAAAGCCATCAGAAATACAATAAATTAAAAATAACAGCATCGATACTTTTTAAGCCATAACACAATAAAATTAGTTTGGAATTACAATATCCAAATACTACAATAACATGACTGCCCATTTTTTAACCTTTGGGCCAAAGCTTTTAATTGTCAATTACACATGTAAGTAGCACATTTCAAAAAACAAAATTAAACAAATTAAATATGACAGCACACAGTGAACGGTAAGCCTCATATCCCTTGCATACTATGTTGTACAAGTGCATTCTACATGACAAGTGTAGATAACTCTAGGCAACATTCAGTGAGTTATAAAGGGTTAAAAATCCAGCATTTTGCTATAATGTTACTTTCATCTTTTTAATATTCTTAATTAATAGTACCAGATTTGCTAATAAACTGCTATAAGTTTTTGATTTATTTTATGAAACAAGTTGACTATGAGAACAACAAGTGAAACAGCTGCACTCATAGTATGCTGAAGACAATGAATAATAATCTAAAATCAATTGCTGCGTGGGTAATATTGATCATAGAGCAAGGCAATTATCCTAATAAGGAAGAATGAATGTTATGCTTTCGGAGCCGTCAGTGATGTTTATCAAGATTAGTTGAGCACAAGTTGCACGCAAAGGTCGAAGGGTTAAGTGTCTAGCAGGAAGGCATGCTAGTTAGTTATTTGTGACTTACTGCAGAAATGTGCTCTGTGTGATACAATTTGCAGCTCATAAAACAAGACCTTGACAAAATTATTGTGAAACTCTTTACACACTGCACACTTCCCAGAATCGTTTAATCTTTATGTACTGTGATGAAAAGCATATGGTAATTATACACTTTAGATGCTTTGCGTTTTGCCTTGCACAGCAAATCAGACCAACATTTTAGTTAGCATATGGAAAAGCTAGTTGTAGTCTGAACTGTAATAATACATCCAATTGCAGTACTAACTGCGAGGGTGGTATAAAATTTACAATTGGCTTTCCAGCTGTCCAGCAGTTTTTGAAACCAACACAAGCATAAGTTTCAGAGTTGTTTGCGCCTTTTTCAGTTAATTTCCGTCTTACTGTAATCCATATTTGCTCTAGAGATTTGAAATTGCCAGAACTTATGTTATCATCATTGCAATATTTATGTAAATATTCTATGAAACATTAGTCACCCAGATAAATAGCTGACGCAATGTATATGACTCATGCATAGTTCACACGGGAACAAATCTCCAACTAAACTTAAGACGAAACCTTCTAACTTTGTTTGAGCAAAAATTTTGGACCTGCTAAAGCTTCATGGTAATCAAGCAATGTATAATTGTTTCATTAAACCAATAGGGAAGAGCATCATTATGATTGGATAATTATAGCTTTTGTTGCCTCCCTATTGGATGAAGCTAAATCTGCGCTATTGACAAAAAATTAATGATGTTCAGGCTGCAGCAGAATATAGATTGTTATCATTGGCTGAATTCGTAACTTGAACAAAACTTAAGTAAAGTGTGGCTGCCCAGACAAAAGTAATATGTATTTTATTTTGCCTAATGTTTCATTGGAGTCGCATTCTCATGTGAACTAGGCATGAAGTTCATTTATAGCTCTACTTGGCATCTAAACCTTTTGTTCTTAGTTGCGTTCTATGCATCCTTTAATAGAAATATTGCTTTATAGAATTAATAGGTCCAACATGCATATTTTTTGGTGTTTTTTTAAAT
Organism: Watersipora subatra; assembly: GCF_963576615.1. Taxonomy (NCBI): domain Eukaryota; kingdom Metazoa; phylum Bryozoa; class Gymnolaemata; order Cheilostomatida; family Watersiporidae; genus Watersipora; species Watersipora subatra. The sequence goes on along the minus strand of NC_088716.1, from coordinate 45,995,188 downwards.
TTTAATGCACTTACGAAAATGAGCAAATATTTGTAATGTTTTACAGTAAATTCTGGAGATGGAATTGACTACAGCCAGCAAAAGCGAGAAAACATCGGTGATCTAATACAGGAAACGTTAGAAGCATTTGAACGGCATGGAGGTGAAGATGCATTCATCAATATCAAGTATATGGTCCCCACTTACGAATCGTGTATGCTCAATTAATCTCCTCAACTCTCTCAGCACTACCAGAGTCTTCAAATGATGCGTGTACCAACTTTGTACAAAGAAAACAAATCCTTCTTATATTGGTCACCTGAAAGATGGTTTTAAGGACTTGAAAATGTATGAAAATATTTACGTGTCACAAGACGAAGATCTCACTGAGCTAATATGATTATTGCATTTGAGCTTTAGATCGAGTTTGCTAATACCGAGAAGAAACAAATAAAAGTTTTGTATCGCTCAGACTTGTATGATGCTTCTATGAGGGTGACTGTCATCGAGCTAGCTTTGACATACACACGCGAGTGACAGGTAGTGGTTTTACGAAAACTCAAGGACTGCGCTTGGTCAAGACTTTATAATATTTTAAATTAACTTAAAGCCGAGTATGGATTTTTTGGCTCTTGACAGGTTGCCCTACAGTAGGCATTTAGCGTGTTTTACATTTTCATTGTATAACCATTGTATATAACATAACAGAGATATACAGAATATATTGTACCGACTGAATTAAACTTCAATTGGTAGTGCCTAGACAAGCCTCTTTCTTTCATTGAGCATGAGAAGCGTTTGAAATCATTACCTACTCTAAGCAATAGGAATTCAAGTGCATGCGTCACTAAGGCTTAGCAGCTGTATCGATGGCAGCATGGCAGCGATACAATAAATCCCAGTTATTGTATTGTATTCGTGTTTATGCCGAGCTGCAAGCCTAATGAAAGTGACTTGCCAAAGACATTCCTCAGACAAAAGTGTGTCACTGAATTGTTTCGCAGCCTGATGTCTCATTGCAAAGAACTATCAGGTTGCTAGCTGTATGCAACCATCAGGTTGACACCTCTGTGTAATTATCAGATTGACACCTCTATGCAATTATCAGCTAGATATTTCATGGCAAAAATCATCAGGTGAACACCTCTATGCAATTATCAGTTTGATATCCCATTGCAAAGAACCATCAGGTAGATACATCTATGCAACCATCAGATTGACATCTCTATGCAATTATCAGCTTGATATTTCATTGCAAAAACCATCAGGTGAACACCTTTAAGTCATCATCAGCTTAATATCTCCATACGATGAATCATCAGGATGACACCTCTATGCAACCAACCAACTTCCGTCTCTGTATAATCAGAGCCTCTTACAGTTGATATACAACCATTGCCTAACACTCATAGTATTAACCATTATAAACACAGCTTTTATCAAGTTTGAAAATGTTGGAGTTATCAGCTCTAAAGAGTCTCATCCTCAATCTCATCAATGGCATCAGCAGGTTAGATCATATCAACCAGATTATTAGTCTTGCGGTATCATACTTTATTTGTTGGGCATGATTAGCAATAAATGATGCAATGTAGTTGATACCAGATGCATTATGCAACAGATTAAAAACAAAAATATAAAATATGGAAACAAAATTTTAAATATCTATATTAATATATCTTACTTTGCCATTGTATGTTTGTCTGTTAGTCCATGTAAACACTATGCATTTCACATTTTATGGCTGATTTCATCCAACCTTCACACTCATATGATCCCTGTCTTTCGCCAAAAACATTTAGTTTAAAAACTTCATCAGGTTTCCGAAAGCCAGCCTTCTAAACACCCACCAGCAGACTATCTAACAGAAAATGAAAAAAATCCTGGGTAATCCCAGTTTGCTGCTAGGCCTGACTAAAGCCTTAATAAATAAACGTACAACAGAACATTTTGTAAATAAGCTCGTACTATCCTTTCATAGAATTCTAGTATCTAAACTTACAAGAATTATGCTGGTGGTGGGACATCATTGGGTGTCTAAAAGTAGCAGTAGGAAGACACCTGATACTACCTGACAATCATTATTATCTGCACTCACTCAACTGTCGGTCTACATAATACACCTTATCTTTGACTTTCCGATAAACATACGATCAACATATTATATATAAATCTTAAAGTTTGTGTGTGCTCTATAATAGCTATTAAAGTCTTTGAATGAAAAAACCGTGTCACAGAAAACTTGATCTTGGAACTTCCCATTTTCAAACAATATGCTAAACCGTTGAGCTACGCGGGGATTAATGGTTCATTGAGCGATATATGTCGTTATGTGGTTGAAAATGAGGCTATGAGGAGACTGTTTGATCAATCCTATCTTGTTCATCATTTCAGTTATTTGTTTCTAAGCCATCTACTAAAAAGTAAAACTTTTCACAACATTCGTGTGTAAAGTCTTTTCCCAAATGCAGTAGGGTACAGTATTACCAAATGTGTATTTTTATAGGAATGATAGAAATTGAATGCAAAGAAAATCCTAAATAAATAGTTTTTTATAATGAACTTTACTCATAAAAGAGTAGATTTTTTTTATAAATAAATTAGCCTTTGAGCAACCTTTAATCAGAAACCGTAGTCTTTATACAGTTTTGAAGCAGAACCCTCAGTCAAGTAAAGCAATGAATGAACATAAAGCTTCAGCACAAAGCTGAAGCATTTTTCAGCATCGCTTGATAAATCTCAAGGCCTAATGACAAAGTATACCAACATAATTATAATAGTTTTGCGAGCAACTACTATTATTGTTGGTACAATGTACTGTATATTGTAAGATTTTTGTGTGTTTTATATAACAGCTATAGAGTTATCTCTACATACAACTTAAACTGTGCGGTGTAGAGAAGATTTTTGGTTAAGCTAGGTTCACATTAGTTAATGTTTATGTGCAAAACTGTTAGGAAACAGATGCCAGGTGCATGCGAACGTTGAAGTGAAAGACATACAGATAGAAATGTTTGGCTTGTGTAAACTTGTTTGTCCTGCTTTGTGAGCTGTGATGGTGTGTGGGTAGATTTAGGAATAGACCGATGTGAGCCAAGCTTTGCTGACACTGTACTAACACTGAGTAGATAAATTTAATACATGTCGTATCATTTTGCTACTGATAACAACATAAATTAGTACTATCTGTGTCGCGGGTTAAAGTGATTGCAACTAAACTACAAGCCATTACTTCTCCTAAGAAAGATTTTGAGCACAACTTAAATAGTATCTACTCATCATATATACCACATTTATGACATCTTGACAAAAATAACATCATATGAAAAGAGCAGACGACTCTACTGTAAACCAATGATCATTCACCACAGCTTATTATATCTGTTGTAGTTTAACTCTGCTTGATACTGTATTAAGATAGTTTTTAAGAAAATTTAGTAGATTTTGGCAGCACACAATGACAAGTTTGGATATACACTCACGGCTTCTTAAATATAAACCATAGTTGATATTTTATTGCAAAAAGAAAAAAATCTTAAAAATGAGCAAATACTCTAACTTGTTTTGTTCATATTATTCTCTCTTAAACTTTTGTTAACTGTTCAAAAAACAAATACATACAAAATCTTCTGTCGATAGCTAAAAATAAATATAATAAACGTAAATAAACTGTTTATTACATGCTGATTGCTGTTGAAACTGCTAGCTGAGAATTAAAATCTTCATATATCCCCATACTTCTATAATAAATATGAGTGTACTCGTGCAGGTACGTATGGCAACAGAATGGGTTTTTATAAAGCCCATATGCTAAGCTGCTACACCACTACATGCCATAAAAATCTATCACTGCATGAATTATATAAAAGTTATCATCTAAAACATTTTAGTTGCAAATCAGAGCAGCTAAATAAATTCAATTCAATAATCAAAATAGTTTGGAGTTGTCCTACTACCAAAAGTTGTCATCAAGCCAGAAAGGACCAAGAAAACAAACTTCATAGCATGTACATTGTTGGTGTTGATGCACCGTAAAAGCTTATAATAATTAGATGAACATAAAAAGCATAGATTTCTTGTCAATCAGCTTTAATAAATGTGTGACAGACAAAAGCCTTGGTATTGGCTGCTAACTTTGAAAACTAACAAACACAGTTAAGTGGAGACAATTAACAAATAATCAAAAGCGCGTAATTCCTATAAGTCTCATGGAAAGAAAAATATCAGCAAACAATCTGAAATTAAATAGAATTATAGCAGAATTTCAAAATTGAGCATTACCAATAGACATTTGAGCTTTTGAGATGATTACAAAATTTGTTCGGTAGAAAGATTTTGGAGTTTTTTTATATGGAAGATTTGAGAGGTGTCAACAAATGTATTCGGTTACACCCTGTCAAGGTCAAACATTATCTTGTTGGCCATATTGTAGTCTTGTTTGTTAGCAATCCTCATTTGCAATGTAATGGACCTTGATGAATTCCTGGTCATGATTCACAAATTTAAACGGCTACAGCAAGGAAATGCCTCTGACTATAGAATTATTTGTAGTTTAATAGAGCAATGCAAATGACAAATTAAACACCACTTTTTAAAACTCAAAAACTATTCAAGAGGAACAACCCAAGTTTTATACAATATATTTTTCAATTTTTCATTTTTAATGTAAACTTGTGAGTTAATAGAAATCATTTGTTGCATGAACTGGAAATAGGTTACAACTAGTGAATACAGTAATTTACCAAATATTTCCCACTTTAGGTGGTATTTAGAGCACACGCAAACAGCTGCATAAATACTTACTAAGACTATTGAATATTTCATACCAATCTGGCACATATCATCTCCTTAATAAGAAAGTTAAAGATGTACATAACTACCTGTAAACTGTGATACGATACTTATTAGAAATTGCTGTATCAAATACTCAATTTCAAATGCCTTTTAGAAATCCAGCTTAAACTAAACCCGTGAGAATCACTGTTGCAGTTATTTTTGTACATTGTTGACTAGACTATTAGCAATCATTGTCCTAAATTTCACGCATCATTGAGTCCTGGGTATGACTATCAATGACATTTAATGTTCAATCACGAAGGTTATGAAGTGTATCCTTCAATCACGCGCGCAAGTCCAGACAACGATTTGTAGCGGTAGGTTGTGAACATCAGCTACCAACCATTAAACTGAAGGATCAATAGTTAAATTGTTTACTGCAATTCAAGCAGTAAGTAGAAGTTTGCTCTCTACTTTGACATCCACCAACAGGTGCTCTGAGTGTTTGCGGTAGGAATCAGGCAACAGAGGTAGGTAGAGCTGGTAAAATCCCAGTAAAATCTTCGCTACACTATCGGAAGTCGGCTAAATGAAGTTTAATTTTCATGTCAGATTAGCAGAACATTAATCTTCAATCTGTATTTATAAATCGCAAAGTTTGTTGTTGTCTGTAGTCACTCGGTGTCTGTCTGTCTGTCTGTCTGTCCAGCTACAGCGAATAAAACCTAACAATGAAAAACATGTATCGCAGAAGATTTGATCTCATAATCTCCCGTTCACATGGTGACAAAAAAATCCATTAGGCTACACAGGACGAAATGGATTCATTGGGTGATATGAGCCATTATCTGGATTAAAATACGCATAGTGACTCTGCGTTACGCGCAATGTCACTAAAGCTTTTTATTAGAAAGTTTAGCAATCCAGATACATATACTAGCTTACTCAAATAATTAGCCAATGGCAACTACATTACCTGTCGTTGTTTATAAGCTGTTCTTAATACTCTTGCAACGCCAGGCATTCGACTAGTGTGTGTATAGATTAAGAGTGGTTGTCAAATAGATAGGAATATACTCAAGTTAGAATTTTAGTTTACAACAACAAATATTAAAACTATAAGAGTACTGACCAACCTACTAATGCTTTGAAACTTTTATGACAGCTTAATGGTTGTGTTTCTTATTTCTGTCATTAATACATTCAAACCTTGACGTGCAATTAACTTGACTTACAAGTTTTTTTTAATATGTGACCTAAACTTTAAGCATATATAGTGCCTCAACCTATGAAGTCATTCCAGCATATAACATCCAAAGTTTCTTGAAGCACTAATATTTTGTTAAGAAAAGTGGACAGCCTGGTAGAAATTAAAACCAAAATGTAAGACTAATATAAAAAATTATAAATTGGTTATTTTAAACTTCCACAGACGTAAATTAGAGTAAGTTATGCCTACTATTTCTAGCATTCACTTTACCATGGGGCCTACACGTTGCCAAACTATATTTTTGATCATCTGTTTCTCAGAAAAATTGAAAACAAACCTTCGTCTCACTGGTTATTATTTTATTAACATTTTGTTTTTAATTTATACCCTTATACAATTATATATAAAACACATAATTTAATACTTTATGTAGTCATTTTATATTTTTTGTGCTCTGAAATAAATCAAATAAAATGCAAAGTATTCTTAAAAAAACATTCACATCAACGCGCAATTATTTTGACATATGAAATAGGTTTATTTCATATGTTGGAGTAGCAGGAATGCTATATCTTACATCTACATGTAAGATGTATCTTATCTTAAATGTATACATGTACTCATACCAGATTTGAGCACAAGTAGCTATCATGCTGCCTGCTGTTTATTACAATTACTAATTAAGGATCCATTAAATCATGCTAGGTACTATTCAAATGGAAGTTATCTGCTCTCTAACCAGCTTCTTCGGTGTAATAGCCTTAAACATAAGTTTGATGCTGAAATGGAACACTTTAATTTTGACCTTAAAATTGCTGTAACAAATGAACTCAATGGTTTTTGACTAGTTCATCTGTGTTTGGTATGTTACGGTAAAATTATGCGTGTTTGGTAAGATATGGCTGATCTTCTTTCTTTACCAAGGCCATGACTCAGCTGTTGCAGCTGGTAGCTTGTTTCATGTTGTTAAAGTTGACCTTACAGCTGTATCAGATATCCAATCTATAATATCAGGGTTTCTAATTAGCTGCACTCTCTCTGAAGAACATGAGCTCTGGCATAATTCTCTTTCTGTCTACCTGTCCCTTTTGCCAAACTCTTCTGTGTTAAAACTGTGGTATACATGTATCATGTAGTCAGTATGTGCACTGATCACAATTATCACATAGTGAGAGATTAACAGTTAGCTTCAACTCAAAGCAATTAGTATTAGTTGTTTGATATTGCATAACTCAACATAGATTGAAGTTACATGACAACAACAAGAGGAGACAAATCTTAATTGTAGTTTGTTAAGAGTGAACTTGCACAAAATTTTGTTAGACTTTATTAAAAATAATTGGTATTTTCCCATCATGTGAGATTATTTTTGATGTTTGAAGTGATCTGACTGTCAGGATGCTTCAAAATCAACAACGCTTGATCACGCCTAAAACGCTCAGACCAATCGAAAGTGCAACTATGATGTTTATAGATGCAATCGAGACAGAAAAGAGACGCGTAACTTGCCGATTTTAATCTTAAAACGTCCTGGCATCCTGATCACCTCCAACATCACAAACAAGCACAAATTGCAGAAAAATATCGATACTTTCTGATAAAATCTATTCAAATTTTGTGCAAGTTCATCTTTAGGTGCAATAAATGTGCCTGAAGTAGTTGGGTCTCAACTATGCACCATCTTATAATATATATGACTTTGCTTTGTTAATGTGTTACTTCTGATCAAACAAATCTTGCAAGCCCCGGCCCAAAAATATGCCCTATGAATAAGTTTTTTGTCAATGACAACGAAATGTTAAAATGATAATTCAATGAATAATTTGTATGTTATATCGGACACAAAACCTTACTTTTGCAAATGATTGATTTTTATGTTTTCACGTATTATATATACATGTATTACTTTATTGGCAATACTTTCATTTCAAATTATGTAAACAAGCCTTTTGCATTTGTAGCTTATAAGAAACCATGGAGAGCTTTACAAAGCACCCGATGGCAGGCTCCACAACTGGAGAGTACTTTGTAAGTGAAGATGGTTCTGTGAGGGTACCCGCTCTTACAGCAAGACGAGAAGCGCTACCAAAGATACGGGAAGATTTGGCTGCACACAAATGGAACCGCTCTGATTTTTTGCTGTCCACATATCCGAAAACCGGTAAGGCAACATATGTACCGTTACAAAAACAATGTGTGAAAAGGAAGATTATTATTTATATTTACCTGTAGGTAAATGAATCGATAAAACTGAATGGAACTGATAAAACAGAAGGCTCAAGAGTAGATAGGGTAGAAAGGTAAATAATGTAACTAGTTGAAATAGCAAGCTAGAAAAAAGACCAATAACTGTTTAGAAAGAAAACTAGCGCATATGTAGTTATAAAAATAAGAGGATAGGCAAAACAATGTAAATATGTTGGACTGCAAGGGAAGCTTTACAATGCATGGTTTAAGACAGAAGGTATATGTAACAAGGTAGGATAATTTACAATTAGAATATGCTCAGCTTTGTAATTGCTAAATCAAATGCCTAACATTAAGTTTTGCAAAGGTGGATAAGAAAAGATTATCCAATTAACTAATTTAACAAAGTTGTAAAAATAATAATGATATGAATCTGTATTACTACATAGGGTTAGGCTGATCAAGCCATTGTTACTGTAAATTAGAAATTTTAATTGTTACTGAGATGGTTCCGGTGATACAGTCTCTAGTTCAGACACTTGATAACAAAACAAATATGAATTATCTACTTAATTTTAAATATTATGTATTATATATTGGAGGCAATGATAGTGCTACTCAATAGGTCACCGGAGTGTGTTGATATCATCAAGACTGCGTTGCTAATAGACCCGTTTCCTGCCAGAATTTGTAATTGATATCGCAGTAAGCTAAATAGCAACAGCAATAAAAATCTGCCTTTTTCATTGACATTTGCGAAAGCCTTTGCACAAGTTATTGTCATTATTATCATCATATTGGCGAGTAGGCATTCTTCCACGAGAAGATTACTCCACATTAAATATTGGCTGTTCTGATAACTTCTGTGATATGGGATAATAGGATCTGCTTGACCCATAATCATGTTCCTAAAATATTTAGAAGGTCTTGCTTGTTGTTATAGTTTTAAATTTTAAAATATTGGATTTTAAAATTGAAAAGTTTAAAATGTTTATTGCACAGCATAGAAATTTTAAATTTTAAAATGTCTATTGCACAGCATAGACATTTTAAATTTTAAAATGTTTATTTTAAAATGTTTACGCTGTGCATAGACATTTCTTCTTTGAGCAGCAATAAAAAGGAACTAATACTAGGCAACTCAGCTGGCCTCAGCTATTTTGCAACCAGCTTAAATATTACTATCTCGAAGGTACATGTGTTTTCAGGAACCACCTTTGCATGGGAGGTGATGACAATGCTACTCAACGGCTCACCTGAGTACATTAATGTCATCAAAACAGCGTTGATGATAGACACATTTCCTATCAGTGAAAGTAGCAAACATTTTCCTTCCCCTCGAGTTCTCAACACTCACTACAGATCTGATGTACTTCCAGCTGAGTTTAGAAAAGCAAAAACTGTAGTAGGTGAGTCAAAGTGATATTACTGCCCCTTGGTTGAGTTATTACCATTAATGGATGTTGCATGACTAGAATATAATCAAGCATAAAAATAATGCTAAAACTATAAGTCTAGTAGCCAGACCTAGTCTAGATCACAAGTAAATCAGTGTTTTTCAGTTATTCTCCTTGGTAATGCATGTTCATACAACCCCCTTCTATGAAGCCTACCGGACTTTGCAGAATAATTCTCTATACTTAATTTTGGCAAAGGTGTTTGCCACAGTTTAACTGAAGTTGAAGGGACTCATGTGTGAGTTCAAACAGCAATAAGACTAAATGTAGGCGTCTGTCGTGTATTTAGAATTACCAACCTGTTAGCATATAGCCAATATGAAAAAACAAAACAAAATGGATAATGCAATTCAGAGGTAAACCAAGCCTAACAGACCAATAGAACATAAAATAATAGACCCCTCTTGGACTTATGTCCCAAAATATCCATTCTCTTAACAGAGAATGGATTTCCATTTTCTGTTAAGAGAATGGAAATCCATTCTCTCAAAATACCTTGAAACCCATTCTCTTAACAGAGAATGGATTTCCATTTTCTGTTAAGAGAATGGAAATCCATTCTCTCAAAATACCTTGAAACCCATTCTCTTAACAGAGAATGGATTTTAAGGTACAGTGGAATCTCGGTTCTCGAACAAAATCTCTTCCAGAAGATTGTTCAAAAACCGAGTTGTTTGAGATCCAAAACAATTATTCCCATCATAATTAATGTATGTAAATTTTAATCTGTTCCAAACCGAGAAAACAACTTCAATAAAGTATTTTCTTTACCTTTCACACCATAAACTGTACTGTGTACTGCATACTATAAATAAAAACGGGTAGATATAGATCGTGTTTATTTTTAATAAAATATTTTCTATCTACAATGATGAAAAAAGAAACCAAAAATTGTAAATTTTGTATGTTTTGCTCTTAAAGCATCAAAAACGTTCTAGATTAAGATACAATACCAAAAATTGCAGAAATTGATAATGAAACAGCAACAGAATGCAACAGATCAGTTACATCAGAAATTGTGTGAAAAAGGAAATGTAAACAGTAATGGTGTGGTAGACGCCGGGCCATGACTTTGTTATTTTTATAAATACGCCTGTACCGTATATCTTGCATGTTGTGTCTGCTCTTTTTATTATATCGTATAGTCACTATAATTTGTTCGTTTATATTGTACCGCGATTGTGTTTTGCCTTGACTTATATTGTATCGCTTGTAAATTGTTAGTTTTTATAGCCATGCCAGCATTAGAGACTCCATTTATATTTATTGTTATACGGTTTTTCTTACTCGGTTCCATGATCTGGAATGGGTAAAATGAATGTATACAAAGGGAGTGCGCTAGATAAGAGAGCTGAGCAGTAGTCGCAAGCTCCTCGACTAATGGATTTCCCTTCATAAATAAAAGCAAACGAAACCCATACTTATTTTCTTTTCTTTATGCAACATTCTAAATCGTGCCTAAGTAAAGGCTGGCAAATTCCTTTACACTGGTGGCAGCAGTAGGATTGTGCCGAACCCGGCAGGCACAATCTAAAACTTTAAAAATCAGACTCCGGCAGACCTCCTGCCCTGTTTGCAAAAGCAACCTCAGTAGAGGAAAACAGGAGTAGTACGGCAAACACCGGGGAGTTCTGAATCTGGCCAAGATAGCTTTACAGTTATCCCCCACATTGGTAGAGAAACCCTATGTTTTAGAACACGCAGGTAAACTACGCTAACTATCCCCACTCTGTGAGACACTCGATACTGCCAAAAAGGCTTAAGGACTCCAAGGCAGGCCACAATTATCTATAACGTTTCCCCTTACTCGAAAAGAAGCTCAAAGTTATGTCTTAAATGAAGGCAAGAAATGTAGACCGAGACATGGACCGACTAGCTCACGCCATAGGGCAACTTGTCAGATTAAATCGGAACCCGGAGCCGACTTCCCAGTTCAAAACACCCGAGTAAAATGGCGTCGGAAACCCAGAATATTTCATTACCAGGTTTATAAAAATCTCAGCTGCAAATAGGTGGGCAGAGGAGGCCAGCACACAGCATCTTAGAAAGGCTTTGAAAAGAGAGATCGAGTCCTGCAGAAGGGCAGTAAGGGTGGCAGCCATCTTTGAAGCCATCCGAGCCCGATTTGGACTATCTCTCCGACAAGCCTGATCAGAAGTGAGCAGTTTGAAAAAAGAAACCCAACCCTTTCTGCAGAAACATGCGACGAAAATTGAACGGCTCATCCAAATAGCCTATGCTGAGCTACCCAAACAGTTTAGAAGCAGCATGCCAAGGAGTACTTCTCAAACTCCCAAAACTACCCTGCCCTACAGCGACCCCTTCTAGCGGTACCCACAGAGACTTTCGCGGATGCAGTACAAGCTGGAGGAAAATTTCTCCAAATCTAACCTGGAGAAAAACTGACCCTGGGCAGAGCTGTCTGAACAGTGGCAGAAAAAATAGAGGACTCACAGACCAATACGGGACACGGTGCAGTACGCTATGTCAAACAAAACACCCTGAACGTATTACTATTCACAGTAAAGCAGCTGGCAGAACAGGTCAAGTCGCTGCAAAACAAGCCAACGAAGCCTCGTGAAAGTAAGTCTGCCATCTGTTGAGAATTTGGAGTATTGGACACCTCCTAAAGGATTGCTCTAGTCAAAAGGAAACGGGGTTAGGAAATGAAAAAAAGCCACAGCAGTTGCACCCGCTACTAGCTGCGATAAGGCCCCTATAGTAACTAGAAAAAACAGAATACCGATTTAGCCAAGGCTTCACCCAAATGAACTTGTCCGAGAAAATCAGGCCGACCCAGAACTCCTCCTCAAGCCACCCGCACGGCTACCCAAAATGAGTTCCAGCCACTACACCTAGAAGAGTCAGGCATGAGTCACTCCGAAGAGTACTACGCCTTTTTCTCAAGTACCTTGGCGCTCGGTTCTGCCGAGGACAGCCCCCCGCCACCACCCAAAGAAACCTGCCCAGGCACGTTCTCTACCTACATAAATGAAGTGGCCTCAGACAGCTCTCTTCCACCGCAGGAAACCTGCTAAAGCACGCCTGTTAGGACGCCCACGCTCTACCAGTTACTTCCTCTCAGATAAAATTGAAGGTCGAGCGGTGCACTTACTGTTGGATACTGGTTGCACCACTAACATGTTGAGAAAACAGGTGTTCGATCGACTTTTTCGGAGTGTAAGAGACCAATTGGAGGAGAGTGACACTCATGGCCTGCTCGCTGATAGGACCAAGTTGCCCTTTAATGGAGTAATCCGGCTCCCTGTAAGGCTCCGCAAAGGGAAGACTGAAGAAGACTTCATAGTCAGCCAGATTAGTGAAGACACTATTCTTGACATGCCCTTTTTTATGGCACACCAATGCTCAATGGAGTTCGAATGACTCGTGAAGCTGGATGGAAAGCCATTGGCTTGTACTGACTGAACAGGAAGCCCTTCCAGAACAAAGTCTAGGTAATTAGGGACAGAGGTGCCAGTGCGGTGTAGATTGACTACATGGAATTTCAGCCTGCTAGGGATAATAGAAAGGTAGCCCGAAGGCAAACCTCTAGCCACACGCCTGAATGAGCCCAGAGCAAACAGGAAGGTGTTGTTTAGGTGTCTCAACTTGTTCAGGAAGCACTGTAGGCACATACATCAGTGTGAAAGCCCCTCCTCCTATCGCTGGTCTCCTTCACTTTAAGGGAGGCCCTGCCATGCTGATCACCTGAGTCGAGGCCAAGCCACGGATCCTTCAGGAACTGTACCATGCTGCAAGACCCTCATGCTAGAATGTAGAGCAGGTTAGAAAGCTGGCTATCTTACTGACCAAGTATTGGTCAGTGTTCAACACTGGAGATGAGGATATGGGTAAAACATTGCTTGTGGAGCACTCCATACCCGTGAAAGACAAGATTCGACATAACTGTCAATCCCCTCACCGTCTCGGACCATGCCTCCCTGCGATGGCTCTGCCGCAAAAAGGAGTCCTCTTACCATGTGACATGTTAGCTAGAGGTGCTAGCCAAGTTCAAATACATGCTGGAACACCACCTAGGACTGAAGCATGGCAATGCAGATGGCTGAAACCGACAGACCTGTGAAGACTGTCGACAGTGTGCCCAAATAGAGTACCGCAATGGGGGCCGCCTGGAGTTGAACCAAGAAAACCAGAAGGAGGTTAGAACGAACGAGGGAAACTATGCTCTGTAAGGGATCATCAGGCCCGCTTGCGAGGCGGCCGGTCAACGAATGCGACCTCTGTCTCAGTTGGGACAGCCAAGGTCAACCCGGGATCGATCGATGCCATCTTGAGATTTCCTGAAATTGAGTGGGTGATGACCTGAGGCACTACTAGTCGCCACCAGGAACCACGTAAGAGCTGAGCGGAAGTCGCCAGAACCGAACGCGAGACAACCGGCCAGGCGGACCCGAAGCAGCGTCTCAGCTAGCCAACGAGTTGGTTTGGCTGGAAACAACTCGGCGGAACAACTGGAGTTGGGCAGCCAGGAACTCAGGATTCTGCATAATAAGAGGCAATCTATGAGAATCAGGCAAGATGGCGTGATGGAAGCCAGAGTGGCCCTTCATGATTAAGCCCGGTGGTGTGCTGTATGCCCACCAGCTATGAAGGAACCGGTTACCTGGCAAACACTCGTCATGACCCACTCTGGGGTAGAGAGGATGGCAGGCCGCCTCCAGCTTACATGGTACTAGCCCGGGCTGACAGCTGCTGTCCGCAGGTTGATACGTAGCTGTGAGGTGTGCCAGAAGGTTGCCGTTGACTTAGTGGGCTCCTCCTCACCACTCTGAGAGGCAATAAGTGGATCTTAATGCTCTCGGGCCATTTTACCCGATGGCAGGATGCCATTGCGTTCCCAGAGGCCACGGCTCCAGTGGTGGCCAATGCCCTCGATGAAAGAGTGTTTTGCTACCTGGGACTTCAGAGAAAATACATACGAACCAAAGTGCTCAATTTAAGAGCCAACGGATGGAGGAGCTTTGCCAGCTCTAGAGGGTGAGCAAAACATGAACTACTCCATACCATCCCCAGGCGAATGGGATCACAGAAAGAAACAATTGAAGCTTGGATGACTCTCTGAGAGCCATGTTGTTTGCACAAGGACAGGAGGAATAGGATGAATTCCTACCCCAGCTCATGTGGGCGTACCGAGGCACCCCCACACCGTGACTGGCAAGATGACAAACTTCATGTTGTTAGGCAGGGAGTTGCGACTGCCTGATCAGTTGGAGTGCCACCCCTATCTCACGGAGATGCAATCTACCAGTGAATACATGCTGCAGAAACAGCAGAGGGTAGAAAAAGCACATGAAGCTTTAAGGGAGACGCAGATGAAGACTAGACAGGCAGACCAAGAGGAGCCACCGCTGTTCGCACCTGGGATTGGGTGTGGTTGGTGAACAGGCGATGGCGAAGGGGAGCAAACGCTAAGCTACAAGGTAAGTTTGTGGGGCCATACCAAGTCAGAACTGCCTGGCCCAACGACACTTATGTGGTGTAAAGACAGGGCCAAACCTCGACACAACACAATTCCAGGTTAAAACCATAATATACTTGCCCAGAAAACCTTGGACATGGTTTAGCAACGCTCAAGCCTCGACAAGGGCCATATATGAAAGGGGCCAGGAGGGCTTGGCCCTTACGAAGAAACCACCCACAAACTGATGAGGAATTAATGGAGTTCTCTTCCCAAAGGAGTTAGCTGATAAGCTTGACGAAATGGGAAAGGCAACTCCGCAAGCCAATGTCGAAAACTGGCACGAAAACTTGCACAAAAACTTGCACGAAGGTTCGAACTCCAAACTTCCTGCAGCACATCCCCAAAGTGAAAGTAGAGAGGAAATAAACCCCTCCCCTCAGGAAGGCCCCGGTGAGTTGGATACGGACCTGGACCCCGGACACCTGGCGATGTTCCTTCAGGCCGTAAAAAATCCTATCACCACTACAGAAGAGCTAAACTATCGTCCATCCCGTATTAGAGAAAAGCCGGGACGATATGGAGATTAGATTTACCAAACAACAGAAGACGCAAGAGGATACGGAGGACCAGCAATAACCGGAGCCACTCGCCTAGAAAAAGACAAGCCACAGACCAGACGACCCAAGATCCTAGCTACTGGACCACTAGATCATCAGTTATTTGCTAACAATTAGCAGTTGATTAGTCAAGAAATTACCCGCCTTGAACACCATGTTGAGCAGCTTGAGACGTAGGCCCGACTGGTTACTCCACCCTTTGTTTTAATTAGAGAGTCTCTGATTGAGGGGAGTGTGTGGTGGACGCTGGGCCATGACTTTCTTATTCTTACAAATACTCCTATATATCTTGCATGTTGTGTTTGCTCTTTTTATTATATTGTATAGTCACTAATTTGTTCGTTTATATTGTATCGCTATTGTGTTTTGCCTTTACTTATATTGCATCGCTAGTAAATTGTTAGTTTATTACAGCGATGCCAACGCATTAGCGACTACATTTATATTTATTGTTATACGGTTTTTCTTACTCGGTTCCATTATCCGGAACGGGTAAAATGAATGTATATAAAGGGAGCGCGCTAGATATAGAGCAGAGCAGTAGTCGCAAGCTCCTCGACTAATGAATTTTCCTTCTTAAATAAAAGCGAACGAAACCCATACTTATTCTCTCTTCTTTAAGCAACATTCTAGATCCTGCCTAAGTAAAGGCTGGCAAATTCCTTTACAATGGCACGTTTACTTCACATATTTGAAAGAGAATCCTTCAGAACAATTTAAGGTAACTCGACTGGAGAAGTTGTCTCCCTAGCAAATCTCTTCGCTCGAGGCACGGTGTCCCAGACAGTTTCTACCTTTTTGTAAAGAATTTATGAAGCGTAACTTGCTTGTCCTGTGTTAGCGAATGTTTCCATGCTGTTTCCGGAGCTATTCTGAACATTTAATTCTAATGCGCATGCTCCTGTTTGGTCAAGAACTGAATTTATGTTTGAGATTCGAGACGAACAAACCTCTATCTTTTTGGTCAGAAACCGAATTAGTTGAGAACCGAGGTTCCACTGTATTTTAAATGATGTCTAACCAATTATTTGTTTGATTAACTGCTGTCTTTTTCATGATTCTTGCATGGAACAACTTGAAAAAATGTTTGTTCAAAATAAAACTATTACAAATAGCGTAATAAAAATGTCTCAGTATACTAAAAAATTTCGGTGAGTCACTAGACTGGTCCGAAGGGAGTCGAAGATATACAATCATGTGCAAAAGAAAGGGCCCACCTCTGATTCTCATTGCACTAAGTACTAATGACTAATTTCTCAAAGTACTAATGACCTTCCAAAATCAACCCCAACAGCCCTTTTCAGGGCCACCAACGCCTCCAAGAGAGTGAATTGTTCGACAAAAAGAGTTTCCCAATGATACTTTCTGTCATACTGATGAAATTAAATTATGCCATATTAGGCATTTTCGGAAGTTGCAATGGAAATTCTATCCCAGACATTACATTTTGCAAGATAGATCAAAAATGACATCAGGTTCTGATTCTCCAGAAGCTGCTGATTCCAAAAATATATACATTATTATACTTGGAGCGAACACCTTTGCTTCAGCACAGGTTTACTGTCCGAAATACACAACAAAACAATTTAGGGTGGGCCCTTTCTTTTGCACATCACTGTAACTAGGTATATGGAAATGATGCTTTGGCTCACTCGACAATATGAAGAACTGCCAAATGGCCTAGCAATACCTGTGTGTGACACAGAGTCTGCAATTATATGAAACCATATATCATGCCAGTTGTATTTGTGCTCTCGATAAGCATGCAAACGCTAAAACTTTCCTCAACACTGTTAAAATGCTCAATGTTGATTGGGTTGTCATTCTCAGCCCCTGATTGGTTTATCTTTTTAGATATGATCGACCTTCATGATTATTCAAAAATTAATATATAATACAAAGTGAGTTCTAAATTTTTAAGTGACATCTATAAAATTTTTAAAGGTAGCTAAGCTACCCTCGGCAATTGTCTTTGTTTTTCACTCCATTGTTCTTTCTCAACATTAAACCATTACAGAAAGACTGATAGTAATTAATACTAGCAAACAGCAAGATGCAACCTAAATAGTTACACTTGTTTTGAGAATGTAGACTTGCTCATAAAATCTTCTCATTTAAAAAATGCAGAGATATATTTCTTTAAGTGAAACCTTGCGTTTAATCTTTGAATTACTTTTAAAACTATCTCAAGGCCTCAATGTTCGCACAACCAAGTTTCTAAATATTGATTTACATTCATAAATAATCTATAGCTTGCTCGATCTACTACCTGTATAGTGGTCATCAACTTAATGCTTGTAGTCCTGAGAAACCCAAAAGATGCCTGCGTATCTTTCTATCATGATGTCAAGAACCTGGCTACTCTTGTCCCTGTTATGAAAGTGTTTGAAGATGAGACATTTGAAAAATTTCAGTTAAGGTTCCTGTATGATGATGATGCTCCTTACGGTACCTACTTTGGCTACACGGAATACATGTGGTCACTCAGAAATGAACCGAATGTACTAGTTGTCTTTTATGAGGACTTGAAATCAGTAAGTGCCAGGGCCCCAACTGAGTGATAACTCACTCAGATTTGCACACAAGTTCCCACCTTTCAACTCTCATGAAAATCCTTCATGTCAATAAAACCTTGTGAATTTCCAGGGCAATCTAAAACTTATGAAATGCCTATTTGTAAATTTTTTTCATTTTAGGATGTGTATGAAAGTTGTTGAATATAGTTATAGTAGCCTAATAATTTGAGACTGATTCTCAACTTTGACTGGTGTTCAAAAAAGTCTAGCCAAGTTTAGAGACTACAAGGAAGCGATAGATGTGTAGACCTTCAATCACACATTGTAGACATTGAGTTTTAGCTGCCTTAGCTGAGAACTTTTACAAGAACAATCACAATATAAAGTAATGAAAGCTTTTATTTTCCCTACACTTTTTTATTAATATATTACAGAGAGAGGGCATCATAGATGCTATGGATGTTGAAACTTTAAATCAAATACAAAAGATAGTATTTATCCTCTGTAAAACAATCATTAACCAGTTTTACTTACATATATGCTTTGTATGTTACACTTAAGTTTAGTTACTAACAAGGTGATTGTGTCATACATTTTACTCGAAGTTAAATGGAAAATTGTACAGAGAAAGTAGCCAAGGCAACTTATAGTATGCTTTTTGCTTAATGAAAAAAAAAAACTAATATGTGAAAGTTCTTCAAATGTATACCAACATGATTTATGTTTAATTTTGCACATACCTATTTACCTTTGTAATGAAAAGTGAAGTGTATTTAAATAGCTCTTATATGAATGACAGTTGGCTGACAGCGCTATCAACACATTGTTTCATAATACTTAGATTTTATTTAAAAAATAACACAATATTTCAATGTATTTTCTGTAATGTTTATACATGTTTTAACCATTTCCATTTCAACTGACACGATTACCAGAAACTGAAAGGTTCCTCCAATTATTTTTACCAGCTCTCCGTACTTTCAACACGCTTCTACTAGCTTTTTACTGTTGTGTTTGTACTAACTGCTTTGCAGGATCCTTTGACTACCATCCAGAGACTAAACCAATTTATGGGCACTAACAGATCTCGAGAGCTTGAACAGCAAATTGCTGATGCTACCAGCTTTGATAAGATGAAGAGAAGCAAATTGGCGTTATCGTTTTCGAAAGAAATGTCAAAATTAGTGAGTCTGTTACTATAACACCAGCTTCAAATAGAGATCTTTTTAATCATCATTTAAGGATTGGTAAATATTGGTGAATATGTGCAAATTTGTAAATATTGGAAAATATATTTTACGAAAAGCAGCTTGCTACTTCCTACTAAACTTTAGTCACAATCCTTTAGTAACTAAAGGACTGTATATCACATTTTATAGTTGAATCATTTGGGCAAAGAGCTAATTTCTCCATCGATACAAATAACTTCTAGAAACTCATCAGCTTTTAGTAAGCTCTAACCTTGTATGGAAATGATAGGATGAACCTATTTATTCTCTTTAGTTAGAAGAGGTTCATTAGATATGTCTATACCTAACTATCTATCTATTTAGCCATATTTTAATAAAATACTCTGAAGGAACATGAGGATATCTCGAAAGGAAAGAAGAGCTTGCTAGGGCCTCGAGTAGCACACGTCTACAGAAAAGGTACAAAATTGCCAAAGGCAGTAGAATATTATCAAAAATCTGTAAAGCAAGTTTTGAAAAAATTACATACTGCAATGTCTTCCATAATACAACTAAAGGTAGAACGCAGTGTATTAGTAGATATATTTTATTATACTAATGCTACAAGAATAGATAAGCAAGTTACGATTAAAGTCTCAGTTTTCATAAACTCCAGCCGCTGGAAAACCTTTACTATAAGTCTGAGTTAGTACCAACGAGAATGATTTTGCCGTAACTACAGGCTTAATTTTAAATAGCAAAGGATTATTGGCTTTTCTGTCAGTCTGTTACAAATATCTATATAAAATCTAACATCATATATAAAATGTGAGAAGTGTACCTCTTGGGAGCCATACCAAAGTAACAGTATTATGCGCAGAGACAAAAGAAGTATTTTAAAACCTTTCTTTTGATCGCACTGTTTTTCCATGTATCACCATGTTGGCTCTTTTATAGTCGCAGTTGCATTCCGGTAGATAACAAGTTATCTCTACTTTGCAGATTATGGTTACAAATCACTTTTTATGGCGATGCAGCTTCCAAATTGTTGTAACAACTAAAATAGAGTTACCTTAATTGTGAATTTGGTGTTGCTTTGGAATTATGGTCTTTCTTACAGTCTGTTATGAGTATTTATGAAAAAGATTATCTTTTAAGACAAGGTATTTATGTAAAATATGAGAAGAGTAACTCTTGAGTAATACTTCAAGGTATAAAATGCATTCTTAATGATGTGTATTTTTCCCAAACCAGAGTTTTTAATGTTCTCCTGATTTCTTTTAGTTGCAGTTGCATTCTGATAAATAACAAGTTATTTCTACATTGTAGGTATAGTAGGAGACTGGAAGAACCATTTTACTGTTGCTGACAATGAAAGATTTGATGACTTCCTGATGCATTGGGAAGGTGGAAAGGGTATACCATTCAAATACTAACTTCCTGATGCAGTGGGAAAGTGGAAAGGGTATACCATTCAAATACTAACTTTTTAAAAACCATATAACCAATCTGGTGTTGAATGATACAGCATTGTAGATGGCACTTTTAAAATATAGAACACATATAAATGTTGAATTGAAAACAACTTATATAAAGTCACACTATCTATTGACTAAGCTACCATTCAATATATTATATAATATAATTCTGTATACGCTTCTGCTTGTTGAATTGTAAGAGAAAGCAAAGAAACAACTTTCAAAACATTATCCGCTAACAGCCTGAAACTTTAATCACGTTAACTAATATAATATTAAGGCAACTGTACTATTTGCTCATCAGAAAGATTTTGTAGTTTCCAGTTAAAATGCATAAGGCAATTAAAAAGCCTAAACAGCCAGTTTAAACTTACAGTTTTTTAAAGGTTAAATAAAGACAAATATAAACAACAATGGCTAATTTCTATAGCTTTTACTATTGCTGTTGTTATCAACAGACAGGAAACTCTTCATTGAAAAACTTGCACTATCAACCTGCAGACATTTTTATCATTTCTTGTCGATGGCCGAATCTAGAAAGGTTACTGATGACGCTAAAGATTTTTATTTTATGGGTCTGATATTTTTTTAAAACCTTGTTGATTTTATTCACTGTGAATACAGTAAGTGAATAAGTGATAAGTAAATACAATCAACAAATGTAAGATATAATTTAATATAATTTTTAATAACAAAATATTTTTATAACAAATGTAAGCCACGAAATACATTGAACCAGCTTGAATTTCTAAAAAATCAGCCAGCAGATAGTAATGCATGCACCAGCTGAAACTAAGTCATAGCCATTGCTTCCATGGAAAGGTTGAGTCCTTATAACTCTCCCTGGTCACTTCAAGCACTTTGTTAAAACTGATCGAGGGTCATAATCCGGATATTATGGCTTTTACTATCATTATCTCTGTTTACAGGTAAACTTGCTATGTTATACAACATATTGGGAAAATATAAATGTTGCATTTTATGATAGCCCTTTTAACGCTATACATAAATGCAGCTCACTAAAATAACGAGACAAACAAAAGAAAAAACACATGGGACGAAAACAGTCATCAAAAGGTGATCACATTGAAACTGCATATTTATCCCAACGCATTTAATGCAACTTTGAAATGTTTTATTACTCTGTAATTCATGTTTCTTTATGTGTCTCTTTTATATTAAAGTATCATAAGTGAAATTTAACAAATATGATGCTGTCACTGGTATATACATATACAATCAAGGTTAGTAGAATGAACCTGAGTTTACTATTATGAGAGTTTAGACAATGACGTCATAGCTAGTTGGCCGTGGCAGCGAAACTGCCACACTTCCAATTGACAACATATTACTGAGACCCCAACTTTCATCATCCAAAAGCCCACTTCAAAAAGTAGCTAAAATTACTTAACCACAACACTTCCACTTCTCCATTCTTTACTTTGTTTGTGACTCTCATATATTAGGAGTTTTCCTTTTCTAGATGTTTAAAAAAATAATTCAAAAATTGTATATCAAATAATTATCCACCCAGCATCCAAATGTCAGATGGGCCTCCCACAAGGGAGTGTACTATCTCTACTTCTCTTCATCATATACATAAGAGACATGCTGTCAAACATAGCTAATACAGGGTTACAATATGCTGATGATTGCACTGTCCTGATGACTGGAAGAGACTCAACAGAATTTCAGACAATTGAGAACAACTGTCAACAGATACAAACTTGGATGGATCGTTGGAACCTACTCATCAACTATCAGAAAACTGAGATTGTGGTATTCAAAGGACATATCACATCTCCAATTATAAATACTAACACCATAATTTTTTTTAACTCCTTTAAGATACCAAATGAGTACCAAATGCCTCGCTCAACGTGTAGATATGCTGAAACCCTTCATCTACGCTGGGCTTAATCCAGAAACCTCAAGAATAATCCTCTCGCAAGTTATTATGCCAAAAGCACTCTATGGTGCCTCTCTATGAAATCGCAAAACTAAGATCTTCTTGCATGGTCCTATTAAACTGCTCCTCGGAGCTTACTACAACCGGGCTGCAACCCTCCCAGCGAATCACTACATTTACTGGCGAACATCCCACTTATAAGACTTCTATACACCAAAGAGCGATTACAACTTACCAGAGGATTGGTAAAAAATAATAACCTATCCATGCTCTCTGACACAACTTGTAGCATACTCACCCTTAAACTCATGTCCGACATATGGAAACTGGTCCATCAGACAACTAAACTTACAGAATTGAAACCATAAGATCTTTCAAGAAGCAGGATCAACGACTGCATTCAAAATGAATGGATACGGCAATGGAATGCACAGCTCACGAATGGTATGTGCCCATATGACCTACTCCCTACTCTGACTCCGCAACCTTAGTTCTCCCACCCACTGCCATTGAATGGCAACAAAAAAGATGTTGGGGCACTGTGTGACTTTCTAACTGGTCATAGCAGGCTCCTTTTTTTCCAATACAGGTTAAATCTAACATACACCCCAATATGCACATGTTTGATGGAAGAAGAAACAGTGAATCACTACATGAACCTCTGTGGAGACTTATGATGTCGCCAGAGCCCATACTAACCCCTCGACAGAAAACTGGAAATCAGTCATCTCGTTCCTTAATCTCACGAGAAGACTGATGTTCTAACAATACTCACTCTAGATGACAGCCAAGGCCAGGCTATAACAAGACTATACCTCCACTGGGGAGTAACTGGCAACACTAAATCCTATAATTACAAACTGGTGCTTGAGGTTTGGTTTTGTGGCAACTAGGGTCGTCTGTTGTTAATGGAATCAGAGCCGCAGACACCAAATCACAGAGGACACAGCAAAATCACTCATCTACTATATAAACAGCAATCGTTGTCTGTCTGCGTGTGTATCATATGTGTCCGCCTTATAGAGTACCGTACTTTTCGAACTATTAGCCGTTACTAGGTATCTAGGGCGCATTAACGGGAATCTCCGGTTAGTACACGCCTCTATACATAACCTATTCATCGTTTTTACACAAAAGTCATGTGATCTCTGATTAGTGCGTAGTAATTTACATGCAATTAATATTTACTGCCAACGTGTACCGGGAAGGTCACGTAAACGTTTGTTTCTTGCGGTCACTGGAAAAAAACGCAGTTTTCACCTACCAAATTTCCACATCAAACAGGTAAGTATTTTTTATTCAATGTTGTTTTGTCTATGAATTGCCACACTTCCAATACATAATCCATGTACTAGCGTCCATGTACAAATTTAGCTATCAGCCTACTGCCAGCCATTTTGCCGATATTGCTTCATGATATTTTTTCAATTTCAAACTCCATCTAGAACGTTTGTTTTGGCTATATATTTTATTTTGCCAACATGTTAACAAGCACTGCTATGCAAAAAATTCATTGTATCTATACTTTGTGCATTGATAAAGCGATGTGAAGCTACAAAGCAAAATGATCCTCTACAATGTTCCTTATTCTTACAAAACCATTACTTTCATCGCCATCAGAGTCAGTGCTGCTATTGCTATTTTAATCATCTGTGTAATCAGAAAAATCTGAATCGGCTATAATGTCATCAACATAAGTAGTTATTTGTTTCCTAACTCGGACCCCTTTGACAAACTTACACAAAAATGTTCGTTTTTATGTTGGAAACTCTCAAACAAAGATTTAAAATTAAACTTTAGGCTAATTTTATAGAGAAATCTTAGGACAACACTGTCACTACCATAAAAGTCCTAAAGACCGTTGGTTATGTTATCAACAAATAATAAAATTTAGTTACTTGCAATTGCTGGTCAAGTCGCAAAAATGTGTCTACGGCGGTCGACCATAGAAAACGCATGAGTCTACTTCAGTGAAAGGGTTGAAAACGTTGAATTTGCCACTGTTTGTGATAGTAAACATGTTCATTTCCTTCTGAGTTACTTTTACTTTTTTCCAGCTACAAGTACTACAGAACTACAGCTACTACAGAACTTGCACGGGTACTACTACCGCGTTTTACCTACTAAATTTCTACATCGAAAAGGTTAGTATTGTTGTATGTTATTGCTATTTACTATGTTATTGCTATTACTGCTATTGCTATTTTAATTATCTGTGTAATCACAAAAATCTGAACCGGCTATAATGTCATCAACATAAGTAATTGTTTTCTAACTCGGTGGCGTTTTCAAAATGGTTTTTTAACCACTTCGGGTACTATTGCATAATCCAATTTCACATTCAGGTACAATTAAATCATGATGCTCTACAGATTATGACATGGGTCAACAAAATGTCATTTTAACCATAGAAGCACTCACATTTTCACATAGAACACCTATACTCTTTGGAAAGCAGAGAAAATTTTGTATCTGATCATTTTATCTTTATTGCAAAAACTAAAAATAATAAATATTGAAAGTAGCATGAAATAGCGGTTTTATTAAAATTCGTAGAGATCGTTAATGTGATTTCTACTACCACCAGCATAGCGATTGTAATATCAATGAGACGAATGTCAGTATCTGAATAGATCTGCTACTAGAAGGGCTAAAATTTACATTATGCTTTGTTGAAAAGTTGCTACTAAATCATAATTCTTATAGAGTCTGTAAGAGTCTAATAAAATCTTGGAGCTTCATTGTCTGCTGTGTGCTAGCTGAAGGGCATGAGTTACTACCGGTATTATACTATTGTTAGAGCATTGCCAGCATATCACACTCCATTGTTACAATGCATTTGTACGGTGCATCAGAATCAGCAAACATACAGAATTAGAAGAGAAAGTGGTTATGGAAGTTGTTGAAATAGGTGAGTCAGAAGAAATCATTTACAAAATACAATTCCAGCTTTCTTATTTCAATTAGCGTGAGTTTCTCATCAGCTTACGAAAGGTATAAGCATGGATATGCCTATACCTCTGGTCATGTATACAACACCAGCATATTAATTTGCTTACTGTTAATGGCAACAGGCTATAATAATTGTACTATGTAACATGTGACAACTTTAGACAAACTAGTTAAGAAAAAGGTTAAACAAATTAAGACAGTCTCCATGCTATTACATACATTAATGGTTTATCATAGTAACAGAATCACAGTAGTCAACTACAATCAGCTGTATGGGGTTCGCCTAATAGTTGTATCAGAGGCTAGGATCATAGGCCAGGATGTGCTGTCAGTCTACAAGGGTCTTTGAGGTGAATAATGATGATAAACTATTCTTTTCAAAAGAAACTACGAAAAAAGAGGAGCACCGATGTATTGGTCCCTACGAAAAGACCAGCTTTGACATGAATATTGAAGCCTTCAAAGAAGATATGGGAGAGCAACTGGCTTATCTAAGCAAAAGACGTAAAGAGGAGATTGAAGTGAGGGTTATTACAGCATTATTAACCCTATTCTCTTGCTTGTATGTTTAACGACACCAAAGAAAAAAACACAATTTTAAATAAAAGCTTATAGAAAATGTTTTTGATAATGGGTATAACATTACTATGCTTAGAAGCTGCAGTGAACATTGTTGGTGACCTTGCGACGGTGAGAACATCCGCTAATGTGATGAACAGCAGTGATTTCAGTGACCTTGACTAGTAGGAGTTTATGCGAATGTTACTACTCTCTGAATGTAGTGCTGACTTAGTCTCTCAGCTTCTTAATAATTCCAATCTTTGATAACTTGGATTGCAATAAATAAAATGTTTTGCATCTTTAGTTGTATAGTTTGATTTGTAATACATGTTTTAGCATTCCTTAATTTTATGTACAATAACAACAAAAAGCATGTTGCTTGACAAAGAGTTGTGAGGCTTAGCTGTGTAACATAGCCCTTTCTTACAAGAGTTGTGAGGCTTAGCTGTGTAACATAGCCCTTTCTTACAAGAGTTTTGAGGCTTAGCTGTGTAACATAGCCCTTTCTTACAAGAGTTGTGAGGCTTAGCTGTGTAACATAGCCCTTT
Source organism: Watersipora subatra (assembly GCF_963576615.1). Taxonomy (NCBI): domain Eukaryota; kingdom Metazoa; phylum Bryozoa; class Gymnolaemata; order Cheilostomatida; family Watersiporidae; genus Watersipora; species Watersipora subatra. The sequence continues at coordinate 45,968,407 of NC_088716.1, read as the reverse complement.
CTTACAAGAGTTGTGAGGCTTAGCTGTGTAACATATTGTTGTCGAATGTGATCCGCTGAGAGCTGAGCCTAAGGCTGAGCTAAGCCTAGCTGTGCTCAGTCAGGCACAATAACGAGGTGAGAGTAAAGCCAGTCAGAGCCGAGCTGAGTAAAGCCAAGCCGAGCTGAGTAGAGCCCAGCCAAGCCAAGCCAAGTCAAGCCCAGCCATGTACTGTAGAACGAGAGGGGGCGAACCCGCTATATAAGCCTGAACATTTGCGCTAGAGAGCAGAGCTGTTGTGGGCCTGTTCATTGCATGTGCTTGATTATTCTTGTACTCTTATGAACTAAGCAGAAATGCATGTATAAACTTATGCATCGAGTCTTATACTGGTGGAGTAAGTAAGGGTGGCACAAATCTTTTACAATATAGCCTGCCTTGACAAACTGTTGTTTTTTCGGAGTTGTCCCCCGTCGAGCGGAGCGAGCAAAACAACAGCTTGTCACAATACGCACTGCATCTGATTCATCAGCTGCACTAAAAAGAAGTTGTTCTCTTCCGTGTATGCGGTTTGGCTGCGATGTTATGTCGGTCACTCCATTGGTAAGCATAATGGATTTAGTCCAAGAACTTATTTAGAAAAAAAAGATACAACCATTTAACTAGAGACCAGTCTCTTTGGTAAACTTTAGTAGAACTTAAGAATAAAATAAATTAAAAATAAAATCAATAAGAACAAATAAAACTGACTGAACGCACAAATAACGACATGTTTAGTTGTTGCCTAAGTTCTTAAATTCTACTAAAGTTTACCGCAAAGACTGGTCTCGGGTTTGACTTTTTTATCTTACTTTTTCTACATAAACTTTTGGGCCAAATCCGTTATGATTTCCAATGGAGCGACCGACATAACATCGCAGCCAAGCTGCATAGACGGAAGAGAACAACTCCCTTTCAGTGCAGCTGATGCATCAGGTGCAGTGCGTATTGCGTGACAAGCTGTTGTTTTGTTTGCTCCGCTCGACGAGGGACAACTTCACAAAAACGACAGTTTGTCAAGACAGGCTATGTAACATAGCACTTTCTTGCAAGAATTGTGAGGCTTGGCTGTGTAATATAGCACTTTCTTACATAACTAAATTTGGTTTCCATGGATAAAACCATAAATGTTTTGTAGGCTCCCATAGCTTCAAATTGTCCATCTGTGATGTTAAATGTTGCAGACTCTGATGTTTGCAGGATTTGTCAGCCTTCACACAGAGTCTGATGCAGATGCTGTCCAGTTTGGCCATCATTATTCTTCCAATTCTGTTTGGTCTGACAGTATTGACATTGGCTGATAGCATTTTAAAGGATGAACGAATGCGCGTAAGTCATCCTAAATAAGAATAGTAAGACTTATAATCTGTTGTTGTGCTTCACCATCTTCCCTAGGTCCAGAATATGGAGACACATGCTCAGTATTCATAACAGAGATTTTCTTGTTCATGACCTAACAAATACTTGTAAATTAACTTATAACGTAGAAATAGTCTCTATGAATCATCAATTTATTCTATAGTTTTAGGGTTTTATTCCACATTTGTCCCTTTTAACCTGGCTGCCTTTTGAGAGGCAGCTAGTTGAGTCTTTACATATCAGGCCTGAACACAAATATGAGCACGTGCCTATTAGATTCTATGACATACACTGGGGGATGGGGATTGTCCATTTAATTATAAATGCTTCCTCTCATATCATTGTAGATTAATGTGACATGGATGGTCGGACTGGTGTACGCTGCAACCTGGGTTGGCGCAATGCCACTCTTCTATGCTAGGTGGGCGCAGACTCGAAGTCTTATTGCTGCCATGCCAGGTATTATGGAACTATATGTTATAACCACACGCATATCTCAGGTTGGATAAGTGACATACCTTAACAATATTCATCAGAGAAATTATTAGGTAGCCATTTTGACAGTACTATTTAAAAGTAAATGCAATACATATAACAAATCTACCAAATTGCTACTTTTATATTTCACATTTTGCCTCAAAATCAGTCAATTTTGCAATGGCAATAATAAAACTGTTCAAAGCACAGCTCGTAGGTTTCAAAACAAGACCTTTAAGCGTCTTGTGAATAACCCGTAAAATATCGCAAGTTTCAACTCGATGCAACCATGAGCCACTCTGTATGGAGCCTTTTTAACCTAAAAACTCCTAATAAATGCTCTGCTAGTACTTTTCCCAAGTAGTTTTTGCACTCAACTTGAGGCTCGTAGTATATGAGAAAGGGATCTCCTGCCCTTTGAGGTCAGCTTTTAACAAGTAGTCATTCTTACTCCTTTTGCTAGTTTCACGGTTTGGTTTGTGATCATAAGAATCATTTTAAAGAATAGAGAAAGCATAATATTATTATGCTTTATTATTCATCTTGAGGTGTTGACTGATGTTCTAAAAAAGAATCAAGGAGATTGACCAACCAGAAGCTGAGATATAGCCAGCCAAACACAGGTCTACCAAAAACATAAGTGTTTTGGTAATCATCAATATATGACGTATGAAATCGACTTGTGTGCCATTGGTCAATTAAGACAACTAATGCGCTCTCTTATAACAATCACGGCGTTTTAATTGGTTTAATCCTTGGAAATATAGAACAATCAAGTTGGGCCTAACAATCATCGCTCCTAGAATTCCGAACCAGTCCCTCTGACGTGTAGATTAGTTTTAGCATAAAATAATTACACGCATCTATTATTTCGCAACATTTCGCTATTTTGCTAGTTCAGCTCAGTTTTGTTGTTCTCCTACTTAGCTTCCCTATTCAGGCTCATCTTTAGCGTTGTTCAGATTTTTTAACTATAGCTAATAAATGGAATCAATTAAATCAATCATCAATCTCGGTTATCATTTGGAATTTTCTACAAATTATATTAGTTACATCATTTATTCTATACGCAGTTATATTATTATTTTGTATAATATGCATTATGAATATTATATAAGTCATAAAAAATAATCATAGATAAGATAATAGATCAATAGAAAAATCAAAGCAAAAGTTATCGTTTTCTTTTCTTATAGCAAGAGCAGCACGGTCAAGTTAGTCTTTTTAAGATTATGACTGTAGTGAACTTCCAGTCTGTTAATAGTGACGATAATCATGAAAATCAACTGAATGCTGCAGTAGATACACAGTAGAAGAATGCTGCAGTAGATACACAGTAGAAAAATGCTGCAGTAGATACACAGTAGAAGAATGCTGCAGTAGATACACAGTAGAAAAATGATGAAGGAACAAAAAGTCCCATTCCTATTTCTTATTTTAAACAAACTGCAACTCGCGGATATCGCATATAGACTATACACGCGCCGTTCGTTGAACAGATGATCTTCGGAGCATATCCGTGGAGATCGAGTTAAAATTTGAAGCACAATAGTCAAAATCTGCTATTCTGCTTTGAAAAATCATGGCGAGGGGTTGTGGGCAAATGCCTTTACCACACAATTTTTGGTTGATTTTTTTTGAGAAACCAGAGCTAGTCTGTAAATTATTTACTATCGCGAGAAGCGTTTCACAACTCGTAGCCAAAACAATCATTATGTATAACGGCGGTAAGGGTGCGCAACTCCGGCACATGACCATTAAGTCGATTTTATACGTCACAGTTTTCGGGATTTTCGAAGGGTTTTCCTCTCATTCTTTATTACGTAGACCTATGTTTGGCTGGCTATATCTCAGCTTCTAGTGGGTAAATCTCCTTGATTCTTTTTTTAGAACATCAGTCAACACCTCAGGATAACTAATAAAGCATAATAATATTATGCTTTCTCTATTCTTTAAGCAATTAATAAGCAATGGTGTCTTTATAATTTGGGTGTAATTTCCAGCAAGCATTCTGAAAACCATGTCATCCAAATGTAAAACGTATCGTGCCCAGCGTATGAAGCCAGTTATAATAGGGAATCTTTATATATACTAGCTATTATGCCTGTCCCATTTGCTGCAGCGAACTACTGGAAAGATAAATTTGAGACCCCAGAAGCAGCTGCATCTACTAATGAGGCAGGCGCTGACACACACGATGATAGCAGTGATGACGAGTCCCACAAGTCAGCGGTAGAAGATATCATACCTCTTGATGAGAATGCAAGGGGAGACCTTAGCGAAGAAACAGGAAGTGTTCCAACCAACTCTTTAGCAAATCATCACTTGATGGAAGTAGAAAACTGTGGAAGTGGAGATCAAGATGAGGCAAATGCAGAGACCAATGACGGCGCCTAGCTTACTGTTTATCACTAAATAAAAGCTTTCTACATTGCGAGCCGGCTGAAATCGTTTCAATCTCTGCTGCCAGTAGCCAACTCTTAAACAAAACTGTGTTGTCACTGTATTATAAATGTCTGCTGCAGAACTTCCTGGACCGACTAGGTAGTCCCTAACAGCCACACAGTATAACATACAATACATATACATGTATAATATAACATACAATGTGTGAAGATGCTATTTGTTGCTGCAGCAATGAACATCCTTTTATTCATATATTGTGTATAATGGGAGTGAAAGCTTCACTCACAAAAAAGCAAAGATTGTCCTAGTTCAGAGCTCAATCCTATACAGATGGATAGATACTTCTTAAAACTTCAATGGTAAATTAGCTAACATGTAAAACTGTATTTTAAAATTAAATTAGACTTCTGAAATGTTGTAAAACTAAACATGGTTGGTGGCGCGATTGACAATAACAGCTCAACTTGCAAAAGTGCCCTGTAGGTGCAATACAATATAGCGTAATGGCCAAAACAAGATGTTCAACAAAATTCATCTCATTACAAATAATGGCAACATTCAATGACAACCAATTCAGCAATCATTAACAATTGTTCAATATTACCAATAGATGTTAACATTAGCTCAATGAACCTTAGCAATATGTTAACATATACTAACATTACCTTAAAATAAGTTAACAAGAGTTTGATTCTCAGTGTAATCACCAGTATACTACCAATAGCTTTGACTACTGTTCAAACTAGCTTCGTCGATAAATGTCTCGACGAGTAGGAGTTATCCATACCATGACGTTAGTTAGATATCAGTTGGTTCAAAATTATAACAAAAATGTTTATTAGATCTGCCACCTTTATGTAAATACTCAAGTATTAGTTATTATACTCATTATTCATTCCGTGAAAGGCATGAAAGTAGCGGAGAACGCTACTTGGCAGAGAAAAGGTGACCTCTATTCATTTGTATACTCTGGTTGACGTTTCTCAATAAATGCCATCATACCTTCCAACCTATCAGCCTGTGAAGACACAAATACTAGCTATACCATCGTAATGTTGCAAATATCAAGCTATCATTTGTTAATGACCTGGCCAGAAACAAGCACTACTTTTCAACTAAGTCATCACTGTAGTGAGCATAGAAAGGTTTCACCTAACATAGATTTGCTCATGCTACAACTAGAATTCTAAAGACTGAGCGCTGCTGGCAGACAGAGCTCTAGTCAATCACTTAGTTCCTCCAGAGACTGGCTCACAGCCACTCATGTACTAGCTTATGCTTTCAGTTACAGCAACAAAAAATTAAAATAATTCTATTTACAACATGGAAAACTTTCTTAACACCAACTTAACTTTGATAGTTTTATAATCTTTGTAGTAAAAGAATGGAGAATTCTTTAATTGTTCTATTGCTCAGAGAATAATTCTATTATTGAAGGACTAGATACTGAAAGAGTAGTTCTATTACAGAAGAGAATTACTACTAAATAGCAGATTTACTGCAAAGTCAAAATGGCTCCTTAAAGACTGTAGGTGACTTAATAGCCTTAATAGACTCAACAACATAGTATTTAAGTTGTAATATAAAGCACCTCACCGTAGCAACTGTAGAATGAAATATTAACAGCCTCAATAGACTCAACAATATAGTATTTAAGTTGTAATATAAAGCACCTCACCGTAGCAAATGTAGAATGAAATATCTTTTGTTCAAAGTTCAATCCTTCGGCTAACGGCAATTCAAAGGCTGTAAAGATAGCAAATGCCTAAATGACTTAACAATTATTAGTGTTTTGTAGCAATGAGAGATGACAGAAATAGCATTAAAAACAAACAATAAAATAAATAAAATGAGAAGCTGTCAAGTTATCATCGTCAGTGATTCTCTTTGTAAACAAACCTACTACTTTTGAAAACATAACGGCATACATAAACAACCTGTTATTAACTGCTCTGGACAATTAATTCATAATGTAGTTCACACTTAACAGACTCTGAACCAATCAGTCTGATATCGTTCTTGTCTGAGAGTTACCTACTCTTGTGGATATACTCATCGCAGATATTCCCGATTCAAAAGAATTGGGAATATCATTGCCTTGATACCCTCCCTTTCTCGCTCAAATTCTACTTTGCCAAACATGTGGTACTTAGTCTTTTAGACCAAATAGGACTTATGCATTTAGATTTGACCAGGTTAAATGGCTAGAATATTATGCTATCATTCACTATGCAAACTCACAAACATGGGACGAGCATCATTCTCTTCGTATCTAATTCAAATAAAAAACATAATACAAACCTTGCCACAGTTCAGTAAGATTTTATGGTTTCACGACTGTTATCTAATACGTAAAATATTATATCTCGCTGCACTTCCATATTAATGGATCAGCAAAATGTTAGAACGATTTCTAGAGTCCCAATGATCTCTATACCACTAAAGAGATCGTTATTTGTAATGAACTGACCTTTGCCAACTGCTTCTTTAGCCATTGCAGTAATCAGATGGGAGTTAGATGCAATCCTCTCTGCTTTCTCCAAAACCTTCGACAACAACTGGCTGGCAGGAAAGACATCAGCTACGAGGCCTGTAAAAGACGACAAACACTCTGATACAATAAGCTTTCTCATTTATACTGTTGATTTTCCTGAAAAGATTGTTCAATAGCAGAAAATACGAAATATGTAAAAGTTTAAACTAGACATGTGTAACAGCAAAAGGAGATCTAAAGATTAGCATGCAGTTGGCTGGTACAATTGGGAATTTGTATACCAGAAGGAATACAGAAAGCAAAACTTGCGGAATTCAAAAATGCTTCACAACTGCTTTCCAAGAACACATGTGTCTAGTTTTACTCCATATAGCTAGTAAGTCTAAAATAGTCGGGTGGCTCAATACGCCCCTCCAACTATCTTATTCATAATGCACTAGAACCGGTGTTAGATTACTCATCTCACTAACCATACTCCTTCGCCTCCTCTGCATTGATTGGATCTCCAGATAAAATCATCTCCATAGCCTTAGACTTCCCAACCAACCTGGGGAGTCTCTGCGTTCCACCAGCACCTACGAACACACCGATTACTTTTTGCTGTCTGACTTCCACTAAGGGGTATTCTTACATTAACCAATAAAACATATAACTCACCTGGTATTGTTCCAATCTTAATTTCTGGCTGATCAAACTTAGCAGAATCTCCAGCATATATAATGTCACACATCATCGCTATCTCGCATCCCCCTCCGTACTACAAAAATAAAAATACGATCAGGAGCCAACTCAAAGTATCACCATGATATTGATGAGTCACTGCAGGGTCTACAGATGAAAGGTTTTAGACAATTGACGAGCTGTATAAGGATTACCAAACACGCGTTTAGAAACTTGCTGAATTATTTCAATAACAGGAAAGAGCTGATAGTTGGCAAATTAAAACAGCAAAAACCAAAGTTTTGCCATAGATACTGCACTAGTGGGCGTGTAGAACATGGAAATCTATTGTAATTAATGGTTGAAGGATGAAAATAACAGCATGCATGTACATGTATATGTGAGTGTCTGTCTGTGTGTGTGCTTACCTTCCAAAGAATAAATATTACAAGATTCTTCATGAGAGATAGTCAGGCACCAAAAGGACTATTCTGAGCAATCTGGCAACTCATCGCATAGTCAAGTTTAGCAAATCAATTCACATTGTTGTCTAGCAACACAGAGCATGGCTGTGCCGAACAACTCACATCACATTGTTGCTTAATAGTGCATAACACAGTGCTGCCTAGCAACACAGTACAGTTGCGCTTAGCTACTCACAGCATATCCATTTACTGCAGCTATCAATGGCTTCCTAAAAGAAGCTATTTTGTCCCAATTACTAGGAAACTTCACTTTATAGGTATCTGAGAAGTTGGAGGTCGAAGCCAACTGTTTTATGTCAGCGCCAACTACAAAGCATAAAAACATTTGGAGGTAGATTGGTTGACAATTAAATAATTTCATGCAATAAATTATAAAAAACAAATAAAAAAGTGTTTTTCCAAACTTTAGAAATTTTTTTTATAGAGAATTGCAGAGATATAACTGTACATGGGTAAAACATTTATTATGAGACTCGCCAGATTTCGAATCCTCCTATTAAGATTTGACTGAAAATTTACTGTAATTTTACAAAAAAGTTCTTTATTTTCAAAATCTCCGCATTTTATTTTATCAAAAACTGCATAATATAAACAATATTGCCTTAAAAATGAAATTAAAATAGGTAAATGTTTTGTTGAGGTCGCGATGGTAGTGCGTCCGAAAGTATCATTCAGTTTTATCGTTGTTGTTCGCTGTATAAAGATAAAATATAAATTCCAAAATGTTCTCAAATTAATGTGAAACAACTTTTGTTACAGTTTTTTATATAATTCGCAAGCATTTTAATCTCCACAGCACCAGTTTTACCGTTATTAACACCTGCAAAACAGAATCATGCGGGTCATTAAAATTTGCCGTGATAGCAATAGGCTCACTTGTAAAAATTATTATAATTACCTCACTACCTCATCCAGACATACTTTTAGTAAAGTAGGAAATTTGGTACTTGTAGCAAATTTTTCCAATAATAATAATTGGTCTTGAAACACTAGCGTTGCACAAGCATTACACCGTGAATAAGACAACTAGGATTATCACGCATCAGCACTAATTTAAAATTATCCCAATGAAACAATGAAAAACATACTGATATACTTTATTTGCAAAATAGAATATAGAGAAAGTTGTAGAAAAGATCTTTGCAGATTGCGCTTTGTTGGTTCCAATAACATAGACTGGTTTTACATCTTTCTAAATATAGCAATACTGATGAGGGTGTGTATGAGCAGAGATGATCGTCACAGTCATTACTTTTTAGTGTACACATAATGTAACTACATTTCTGTTAGTGGTCTGAGCAAATACCTAGACTGCTAGCAAAATTTTAATTTACAATAAAGCGTTTGTATAGCATACTGTAAACTATGTGCTTGTCTAGCACTAATGATTAGGTTAATGTACTTTTGAAATATTCCTGTCACTTATGATTTTTTTGCTAAATAATGATCATTGGTAGATAGTAAATAGTATGATAGTAATGTTAATGGAGAAATTTGAATATTTTTTGTATTGTTTTTGTATTGATAATAATGTTTATGATATCAAACAATATATAATTTTCTTTTTTGTTAAATTTTTGTAAAAGCAATAATGATTAATAAATCTTCTGCCCTTTTGTTTCTTTTGGGTGAAAATACTAAATGGTTCTATGTGTAACGGTTAAACTCTGGACCTTGAGTTTTATTTCTCCCAAGACAAATTTTGATCATAGACCATGTAGCACTTCTGTCCCACAATAATCAGACTGTTGCTATAAAGCAAAGTTATGCCAACAAATCAATCCATATGGAGATGGGCACTACTATAATTCTCCTTAAAAGGTTTTTTCAATCTATGCCATTCTTTTTACAGCCATTTCGTCAATCTTTTTGCATAAAATACAATATCTAAGTTCATGAATAATTATGTTATAGTTTTCTTCTGCTATACAATTCAACATTGTCTAGACTAAAATGATGTTATAAGCTATATCTAAATATACTAAATGAAACATTGCAAATACTCGTCATGCTAATGATTGGTTGATCTGGTGTATGTTGACTGCTACCACGCTTCAACATGTTGAAAATCTGGCTGGCTCCTGTAATATTGGTGATATACCTCCGCTTGTGCCTGACACCCTGTAAAGTTGTTTGCTTCGCTGAATATCCATTAGTAATTGTCGTAGGATGTTATTCTCTTTCATATGAAGTGGTGATGATCAATAATAATCATGACTTACTTCGAATTTTGTGCAGTTTTTCATTCTAATTTTCACTCATTTATTCATTCTACTTTTTCATGTTCTTCATCATAATAGTCAGGCAAACTCACAATTCTACTGATGTCCCATATATTCACATCTTATCAGCTGTGACGGTTTGACAACTCCCTTGCGTGATGTTTTCAGCAGCATAGCAATTGCCCTAGATTTTTATGTTTGCTTGTTGTTGATACATTGCAGTGTTTGCTGCAATGTTTTGTAGCAGTTGTGGTATTTTATGATCCCACAATTTATTATTTCTTTCAACTTTTTGGTAATCTATCTTTCCAAACCCTGAGAGTGAATGACAATAGAGCAAACATTAAAAACAGAAAATTAGAATTGATGATAGCTTGGATGCCTTGGATAGTAGCAAGTGGTTCAGTACTCTTGATCTTACCAGTAGTTATTGGCAAATGGAGCTAAAAAAGTCTGCCAAGGAAGCTGCAGCTTTTACTACCAGATCGAGCGTCTGGGAGTAGAAATCCTTACCTCAGCACCATCTACATTCAAATGACTAATGGAAACAGTTCTATGGAGTTTGCATTGGCCCACCCTTGATATATCTAAATGACATCATTATGTTCTCTGCTGATTTTGATATTCATCTAAAACGTTTAGAAGTCTTTCATAGACTAAAGGCAGCCAGATTGAAGCTGAAGCCATCGAAGTGCAAAATTTTCGATGAGAGGGTGCATTACCTGGGGTACGTGGTTAGTGGCGATAGAGTGGAAACAGACTCCACCAAAATTGAAGTTGTGAGTGAATGGCCCTCACCCAAACAAAAGTCTGATGTCAGAGCCTTCCTGGGTGCTTGTGGGTATTACCGCAGGATCATTGCAAATTATGCTGAACTATCTCGACCTCTCAGCCAGTTGTGATCTACAAGAATAAGATTCTGCTGGAACGACGAGTGTCAGGACGCCTTTCAGACTCTTAAAAAGAATCTGAGAAAAGTACCTGTGCTGGGATACTCAGACTACTTGAAACCATTTATTCTAGATACTGACACTAGCCAAGAGGCTTCAGGAGCGGTCTTGTCACAAGAACAAGTTGGTCAAGAAAGATTAATTGCCTACTATTCCAAGATGCACTCACCTGAAGAAGCTAACTGTTGTGTGATGGAGTTAGAACTACTGGCTGTTGTGAAAGCCGTAAAATATTTCCGCACACAACTGTATAAACGGAAGTTTGAAATACGTACCGATCATGCCAGCTTACCATGATTACTACGAACTTCAACTCTAACGAGCCAGCTAGCTTGATGGTTTGAAATAATCTCTGAATTTGGATTTACCCAGAAGCACTGCAAGGGACTGAAACATAACAATGCAGATGGACTAAGTCGGCAGGTCTACCAAGACTGCAAGCAATGCCAATGCTACCTTGATACGGTAGCATCTTAAAAGCAGCCAGTACACATAGATGTGGTATCCACTTTTCCAGTAGGACATCAAAATGAGTTGGCTAAGGCCCAGGAGCTGAATAAACACATTAGGGATGTGCATCAAGGGATCCGAGACCAAAGATGTCCTTCAGACTAATACCTAAGATGGCAGGCAGAAAAGCTGGTGAAATTATGGGATCACCTAAAATTAGATGAATCTGGTGTACTGCATGTAGAGTTGCCCTATCAAGGTTGCCACAAGGGTGATATGCCCTGGTGGTAAACAAGAAGTAGTAATGTGATTGGCACACAACGCTGCCCATCTCGGGTTTGATAAAACCTTGGCCATAACTCACCAAAACTGGTTCTGCTCTGGCATGTCAAGTTATGTCCGGTAGTGGGTGAATGGATATGCTGCTTGCCAGAAAGCAAAACCAGCATGCTACCCACACGCTGATTGTCAAAACAAACTAGGTACTGGAAGACCATGGCAGGTTATAGCAGTAGATTTATGTAGACTCTTGCTGGAAACTACCGAAAGTAACATCCAAATTTTAGTAATAGCATACCCCTTCACCCGATGGTATGATACCATTCCAATCTGTGATGGGCAGGCCTTGACAGTAGCTAAGATTCTGGCTGAGCGAGTGTTCAGTTACTTTGGGATCGCTGAAATAATACACATGAACCAAGCGAGACAGTTTAAGTCGGCTCTATTCAGGGCATGCTGTGAACTGTGGAACTGCAAGAAGACTCGACGCACTCCTTATCATCCATAAAAAATTCTATAGTGAAGAGGTTAAATCAGACGTAGGAAATTGCTAGGGCTATGTTGACTGAATTAAAAAACCTAGAATGGGATCATCTAGTGCCCCAATTCATGCAGATCATACGGGCTACACCTCATCGAAGCACGGGAGAGACCCCAAACTTGTTGATGCTAGGACGAGATGTTTGATTGCCACATGATCTGCTGGTCAACTATCCAACTGGAATAGATTGCACAGAAGATGAATATGCAGCCCAACTACAAAAAACATGCAGACCACATGCTCAAGACGATGGCAGCAGCAAAAATACAAACCCTGAATGAACAAGAGTGAAAAAGGCAAATTTGTCAAAGGGTATCAAGTCTGACTCTAAATCATATTTAAAGACAAAAGGTAAAGGAACAAAACTACAATTCAAATATGTTGGGCCCTACTGCATCACAAAATAACTGCCTCACCAAACATGAAATACAATGAAACAGAAAACTGTTGGTGCAACACGCAGGCCGGGTTAAACTATATCAAGAATCTGGTGAAATCACTTCTACAGGAGAAAACACCCACGCCCACAGACAAAGCTTGGCGAAGAGTGAGGAAGATACAGCAATCTGTCTTGAGCCCAAACCACAGTTCAAATTTGATTAGTTAATTACAACACGCTCACTTAACACGTGTCTGTTGTAGTACATATGTATGTTTCATAATATCAATTTTTATGTTAGCCATTTATTACCATACTGTTTTAAGACTTGTATGTCACTATAAATACTCAGAAAATTGTTAATACTTGTATTACGTGATTATTTAATGACAAATATTATCGCTTTTGTGTTGGAAATATTTTGTTGTGGCAAAAGTTAACTTAACTTTGGGCAACCAATCAACTACGAATTCTTCCCTGGGTTTGCTATATAACTTTTCAGTTTTACCATTACTGTATCTGCTACTGCTTTGCGCTGTACCAATAAAAATACTTGGTTCTTTAACTATAACTCTGTTTGATTGCATAAGGGAAATTCGAGTACCAAATTATTGTCACTGCTTCTGATTTTACCATTGTGATATCAGCCTGTGTATCATAGCTGCAATTCACTATAAGTGCTACTAGCCGAACACCAACAATTCTTATTGCATACCTTGATATTAGCGGAGTATAGAGAAATAATTCTTGTCACTGTTTCTAATTTTGGCATTGTGATTGCAATCAGCAAATCATAGCTACATTCACTATAAGTGCTATTGAATGAACATCAAGAACTATTGCCGTAATAAAAATCTTACCCACATGTGTTAAACACATTCATGGCCAGGTAGCTTTTGAGCAACAGATGCCGATTATGCTGTCATACGGAAATAATACGCTCAATAAGAAATGCTAATGATTATTATTATTATCTAAAATAAAATGTATTTTTACTAAGGTACTAACCTGAAAATGACTTGTTGGAGCCAGTTATGATTACACAGCCGATTGTATCATCAATTTCAAGCTCATCAAGTGCATTTGATATGTCCATCATTAGTGGATCAAATATAGCATTAAGCGACTTTGGTCTATATAGTTCTATAAGCCCAATGTTCCTTTTAACACCCATCACACGAACTTTAACGTATTCATATTTTCGGTACTCTAAAACAGAATCAGGCATACATATAACCAGTCAGTGCGGGAAACAGTCCCAACATCGACAAGTCTGAACCTAGACAAGTCCCAATCTCGACAGAGGTTAGTCCGAATCTAGACAAAGGTTGGTCCGAACATCGACAAAGGCTGATGCAGTTTTACAATAATTTAATCTTCTACAAATAACAAATGTCTTTTTGCAGTTCTATCCTCACTTCAAAAAATAAAAATCAAAGCTACTCACTGAAGTTTAGATTTTAAATAAAACATTTTGCTAGCATAACAGTCAACCATATTTATGATTGTTACTTGTTTTAGCATTCATTCTATATTTAGGTTGGGCAAAATATTGTTAGGCCTACATAAGCTGGGGAGTGCTGCATCAAATGGATCACAAGATATTTTTGCGCAAATAAATATTTTACATATAAATCGTTCATTTACTATGAACATAGTAGATGGTAAAATAGTAAAACTGCTGTCGAAATTGGGCCAACCGTTGTCGATATACAAACTCGTCGAGTTTCAAACCAGTCGAGGTTCGGACTAAAAACGCTCGCTCACTCAATTTTTGGCAGACGACACACGAACTTACTAGGCTACATCAAGCATTACTACAATAAAATTCGGATAAAACAACCCTTACCTGGAGTATATGCTAACAGGTTGCACTTAAAACGTGTAGATCTCTGTAGATGCTGTTTTATAGTTTTAAGTCTCTCTGCGCTTGTAGCCATCGCTGAATAACAGCTTCAGCGAACTTACACTGTTAAGGTAGGGGATGAGATGATAGTTAACAATTATCTTCCGAATGTAATGATTGATAATAAATAAGAAAATACCTCTATTTTAATGAATCATCATTTGCAAACTATAATGTATAACACTCAATGTACAGTAATCTGTCATAAATTTTAATAAATCTTTGCTTCTATTCAGGCGTTGCAACAGGCATCGCCGCTATCTAACACCCACTTTTAGTAGATATTAGAGGATATGTAAAACTGGACACGCGATATTTTTGTTCTTTAAATCAATCCTATTGGTTCAACCATTGAACTTAAAACCCCTGGAATGGCAATCACGTGACATTTACATTGATAGCGATAAGTAATGCATGCGCCATATTGGAGAGCTAATCGTATACTAGTTCCGTTTGTAAACAAACAGGGAAAAATGACAGAAACATACATGTTGAATAGTTATTTTCCAGCTGGGTGTTAATAAAAACTCCTCCTATAAAATGTTTAGAGTGACCTGATAGAAGAAAACCTATTTATAACATATGGAGTGGGATATAATAAATGATGAGTAGATGTAAAATAGATATTCGTGGACCATATTGTTCATATAAACTGTTGTATTACAGATGCATAAACCCAGCAAATGATATATTAAGGCAAATAACAACTGTTCCATTATATTAAAAATTATATTACACATGCATAAACCATAATGGAAAAACTTGGCACATGAAGTATTTCGATAAAAACAACACGTGACTCCAGCCGTCAGAATGTACAATCGTGCGGTAATTGGAATGTTCACAATAGCGTGCTACGCGTACTATACGCTATTATATGACTCACCGTCACTATTTTAGTAAACAGTGGTTTATGGTATAGTTGCCCCGATTTTAATATCGGTATCGGTGCCGATATGGGTGTTGAGTATCTGCATCGGTATCGGCCGATCTTTTCTTAAACCACAAAAATTACATAATATTTTTATTATATATTTCAATACATCAGAGTCTTGGCTTTCGAATGAGCCTATATTCAATACACAAAGAATAGTAGAACTATAAAAAACGGTGTGTCAAAAGTACGTCCTGCAAAAAAACCCACTTGGTTCAGGTACTCAAAATGTGGCGTCATAATTCTCATTTAGCCTTAGGTCGTCGATCCCTTTCGCTGCCATTGAGGCTGCGTTTTTCTGTGACATTCGGTGCTGTCAATGATATCCAGCCCCCAATGAGCACCAATGAGCATATAAGCACCAATATAAGCACCAATGATATACATGGGGGGCTGTATATCATTGGTGCTGTTAAACCCGGAGAGCGCTAATAATAAACTAAGATTCTAGATAATCAACAATGCTCACGATCGTGCTAACGCCCGACTAATACAAACACATGTTCTGGGTTAATTAATTATGCTTCAATAAATGTACTGTCGTTGATAAAGGTAATGAAATCACATCGATTAAATTATGACCTGCGGTCGCGTGGCCCTAGGACTAAATGTCAATCGCACTTTCGCGAGATCACGCAATGCTTAAAATTATTTAGTCTCAGTCGTCACCCTTAACATCGCATTAAAAATAAAGAGCTAGTGCAAAATATCATCGGAAAAATATAGTATGGTTCTTGGAGTCTGAGGTACTTATCATAGAAATAATATGTACATGGAGAACTAATGACACTGATTCCTTTGTCATCTTCATTCGTTTTTTGGAGTTGTCCTACCTTCGCCTGCCACTAGCGTCATTATCGTCACTTTCGTAGTTGATAAATAAGCGGTAAGAGCACACAACAACGAATATGAGAATTGTGACGTCACAATTTTCGAGAATATGCCAGTAAACTTTTTCGCGGTAGAGCTCTGGGGAAATCCTATAAACACCAACCAATGTCTGTCTCACCATGGCGAACAATAGCTCATTCGAAAGCCAAGACTCTGATGTATTGAAATATACAATAAAAAATTATGCAATTTATGTGCTTTAAAAATCGAAAAACTTCAGATACTTTTTACAGATAAACTATTTAGCAGAAAACCGTATTCTAGCCTGCTACACTAATAAGAAATCACCAGCTGCAAGTTTCTTACTTTTACCTAATGAATTCCAGGCCTGTCACACAATCTATTTCATGTCTATAGCCTAAAAAAATCCACACAGCTGAGGAATCTTTTGGCTTTAGTCAGGACGTAATCACCAAGTGCGGTATTTCCTAATTACAGTGATATGATTTATTGCAGCCAATCACGAACAAAAGAACAATGATGGGAAACAAGAATGTGGTGTTATAATTCTATGTACTAGCATTACGAAAGTAATTTAGCAGTTGATGCATAAAGTTATGTATCTCTATTGATCCTGATGATATGATGTATCGTTTGCATCGCATAAAATAACCTCAATGACCTATCGGTATTTAACCTGTCCTCCATAATCTGTTGCAAGTGAGTCTTTCTTCAGTACGACTGGCTGCATCGACAGTGATGGAAGATAAAGACGTCTCACTGAGATAATTGAATCACTAACGGTAATTAAGAGAAACATTTATTTGCTCTAAACTTGTACAGGCGCAGCAGGTTGTTCAGCAGTAGAAGCGAGATTTTATTATCACAGAGAAAGTTGTACCACTAACAGTAATTACCATTATTAATAGCAGATTACAAGAAACAGGGATGGTTTTGCTACTAGATGCACGGTATGTCAGTATGTGACTATATATACAAGTATATCTTTTTCCATGAATTCAAAAAAATACATCAATATTTATATTTTCTTTGCATTATATTTGCATAGTAAAATTAACAATTATCTATGCAACACAAAAGATCTGAATCGGTATCTGAATCGGCTGGTGAAATTAGAATCGGGGGTCTCTAGTTTATGGTACATTCAACCCTGCTCTTTCACATGGTTGTAATGCGGAAAACCGGATGTCTGGTTTGCGACAGCGGGGAGAGGATTGCAGCATCTCAACTGCGAGAACCGAAAGAGAAGGAAGCAATAACGAGGAACTAAAAAACCAGGTACGTTAGATGGTGTCAAGAGTGGCGACTACAAGGAGAATTAGTAAGTCAATGATAATAGTAGCGATAATAAGAAAAAGATTAGGCAATAGCGAATAATTGATGATAATAGAGAGAATTTGCAAGAATAATAGTTCAAGAAAGAAATAAAAAATTACAAGTTATACAATAGTGAATGACTGAGGATAATAACCTGGAAAATGAGTGACAGACACAATAATAGTATTTTTGGGAAGGGTGTTAAGACACCCGAACTGAGACTAGAACCAGGAGCTGAATTGGAAGGATGGAGGAGATTTATTAAGAGATTTGAGATAGCGATTGTATCGGCGGGATTGAAAAAAAAGGAACACACCAGAGTGATAAGAAAAGTAAAATCAGAAGATTATGATTTAGAACAAAAGAAGGCAGCATTTTTGTTAGACTGCATGGGAGAGAAGGGGTATGATATTTTTGAAACATAGGAGATGGAGGTTGATGCCATGCAATACGACGTCATCAAAGAAAAATTTGACGATTATTTTTCTGAGAAAGAAAATATAGTAGCAACGAGACACAGATTATTTACTATGAAACAGGATAATTGTGAAGATTTATGTATAGTTTATAGAAAAAATAGAAAGGGCAGCAAAACAATGCAGGCTGGAGGAGTTAGAGAAAGATCTAATACTGCAGGTTTTGATAATGGGTATGAATGATGATAAAATGAGAAAAGAGTTGTTACTTAAGAAGCATATCACCCTAGAGAAGGCAACAGCTAGGTGCAGTCAGTTTGAGTCGGCCACAATAGCAGCTGGGATAATAAAAATAACGGAAAAAGAAATGATAAATCAAGTAATAGGAGAAGAAGAAGATGATGAGCTAATACAAAGGATAGGAGGTAGAGCTGATGAAGGAGCAAGAAACAAAAGTAATATCGGTACAGGGAGAGCAGTAATACAATGCTATACAAGCAATAGATTCGGACACGTATCAAAAGATTGCTTCATAAATAGAGGAACTGGGTATAATAGAGGATACAGAGTAGAGATGCCCCGATTCTAATTTCACCAGTCGATTCAGATACCGATTCGATATACCGATTCTTATTGAAAAATAATCTGATTCAGATACCGATTCAGATCTTTTGCATTGCATAGATAATTGGCCATAATTGTTAATTTCATTATGCAAATATAAATACAATGCAAAGAAAATAAAAATATTGATGTATTATTTGTTTGTATTTATGGAAAAAAGATATACATGTATATACATTCACATACTGCCATACCGTGCATCTAGTAACAAAACATTCTGTTTTTTGAAATCTGTTATTAATAATGGTAATTACTGTTAGTGGTACAGTTTATCTGTGATAATTAAGTCTCTCTACTACTGCTGAACAAATTGCTGCACCTGTACATGTTTAGAGCAAATAAATGCTTTGTTTAATTACCGTTAGTGACTCAATTATCTCAGTGAGACGTCTTTATCTTCTATTGCTATCTATGTAGCCAGTCGTACTGAGGAAGGACCCACTTGCCACAGAAGACGGGGGACAGGCTAAATACCGATAATCCACTGAGGTTATTTTATGCGATACCAACGATACATCATATCGTCAGGATCAAGAGAGAGACAGATAACTTTATGCATCGACTGCTCAAATTACTTTTGTAATGCTAGTAAATAGAAGCATTACACCTGCATACTTGTTCTCGTCATTGTTCTTTTGTTCGTGATTGGCTGCAATAAATCATATCACTGTAATTAGGAAATACCGCACTTTGTGATTACGTCTTGACTAAAGCCAAATGGCTCCTCAGTTGTGTGGATGTTTATTAGGCTATAGACATGAAATAGATTGTGTGTCAGGCTTGGAATTTATCAGGTAAAAGTAAGCAACTTGCAGCTGACGATTTTTTTTATTGAAGCAGGATGAAATACGGTTTTCTGCTAAATAGTTGATCTGTAAAAAGTATCTGAAGTTTCCGATTTTTAAAGAAAGATTGGCCAATACTGGTTCAGATACTTAACACCCATATCGGCACCGATACCGATTCCGATATTAAAATCGGGGCAACTCTAATACAGAGGACGAAACCTAACCAGGAGGGCAGGCACTCTAAGAAAAAATGATGAAAGGTCACAAATCACATGCTATGCTTGCTTGGAAACAGGACACATAGCAAGAAGCTGTCCTAACCGGCTAACAGATAAGAAAATAAGCATGGTTGAAAATGATGCATCGGAATATTCAGAAGATTCCTTATGACTAAAAGAAAAATTAAAAAGATTTAAAGCAGCCAATGACTTCCTAATCAGCTTGAAAACTAGAAACAAATATATAAACTTTGAGATAGACACAGGAGCTGATGTAACAGTTATGAGTGAAGCAACAGCAAGGAGGATAAACTGCAAGATTGAGCCAACTAAATGAGTACTGAAAGGGGCAGATGGTAAGAGGATAGAGGCAGTAGGCGTGTCAAAAATTGAGTTGACATCAAAGAGATGACAAAGAATAATAGCGAGGATCAGTGTTATGAAGGGAAACAATAGTAATCAGTTAGGGAAACCGGAAATAATAAAGTTAGGGCTAGTTAAGATAATTCAAAAAGTGACTAAGATAAAGGACGAGATGGCAAAGAAATACCCAAATTTGTTCAAAGAGCTTGGAACACTACCAGACGTGTTCCGGATAAATTTAAGGGAAGATTCGACACCGGTGTGTCTCCAAGTGCCAAGGAGGTTGCCTATAGGTCTGAAGGGAGCAACGAAACAGGAAATAGCAAGGATGGAAAAATTAGGAGTAATAAAGAAAATAGAGAAACTAACAAAGTGGTGTTCAGGAATGGTAGTAGCACCAGAGAGTAAGGGAAAGGTCCGAATTTGTGTTGATCTGACGCAGCTAAATAAGAGTGTGCTCAGAGAAAATTTCCCACTGCCTCCATTGGAAGAAACAATAGCTGAGCTAGAGGACAGTTTCATTTTTAGTAAAATGGATCCTAATTCAGGATTTTTGCAGACAGAATTAGCAGAAGAGTCAAGAGAGCTTACTACATTCATTACACCATTTGGTAGGTATATGTTTCAGCGGATGCCGTTCGGTATTTCGGCAGCTCCAGAATTTTTCCAACGCCAAGTGAGTAAGATAATAAGACAACAACAAGGAGTTGTTTGTATCATGTATGACATTCTGGTAGTAGGAAAGAATAAAGAAGAACACGATATAAGGCTTCACGAAGTGCTAGACAAGCTTAATAGAGCAGGGTTGACACTTAATAGAGATAAATGTCAGTTTGGAGTTGATGAAGTCAAGTTTTTAGGTCATATCCTAAACAAAGAAGGAATTCGAATAGATCCAGAGAAAGAAAAAGCAATCAAGGAGATGCCAGCACCTATAGACAGGAAGAGTTTGAGAAGGTTCTTGGCAATGGTGAACTATTTAGGAAGGTTTAGCTCCTTGTTAGCCGAAGTGGAAAGACCATTGAGACTATTAGACAAAAACAATGCAGCATGGTGATGGAATGAGGAACAGCAGAAGGGTTTTGAAAAGATTAAGGGGATCATCTCTACAGCACCAGTCTTCACTTTATTTGATAATAGTAGTAAACACAGGATAACAGCAGATGCCAGTAAACATACATTGGGAGCAGCTTTGCTGCAGATGAATAGAGAAGGGAAATGGCAACCAGTAGCCTATGCCTCAAGAAAAATGAGTGAAGCAGAGCAAAAGTACGAACAAATAGAGAAGGAGGCACCGGCCGTAGCGTGGGCATGTGACAAATTCGATTTCTACTTGGTGGAGAGAGACTTTGAAGTCAAGACTGATCATAAGCCACTGGTTCTGTTGTTGAGAAATAAGGATCTGTCAGACTTGCCATTAAGGATCCAAAGATTTAAGATGAGGATGATGAGGTACAGATATAATATTTTTCACACACCAAGAGATAAGATGTTTCTGGCTGACCTGTTATCAAGACCAGCATCAAAAAGAGACAAAATAAAACTAAAAAGAGGGGAAGATCATGCTAGTAGGATAGTAGCAGCAATAGAGGATGTTCTAATAGAAAAAATTAAAAGGTACGCGGAAACAGATGAAACGTATCAGACAGTGATGAAAGGAATGGAAACAGGGTAGGAATATGCAATATGTGGTGAGGCAAAAAGTTGAAGGAAAAGAAGGATGAGCTCAGTGTGGTGAATGGAATGATTATGTGGAACGCCAGAGCTCACATACCTATAAATATGAAAAAGGAAATAATGAAAAAGCTCCATAGTGGACATCAGGGCCAGGTCAAGATGTACCGAAGGTGTCAAGATTCAGTGTGGTGGCCAGGGATTAGAAAGGAGATAATAAAGATGGTGAAACGCTGTGAGACATGTATAAAAAATAGAAGGGTATCACATGAGCCGATGAGTAACACTCCATTACCAGAGAAGCCTTGGCAAAAGATCGGAACAGACTTGTTCAAGTTCGAAGGAAAGCACTACGTTATTTTCATGGACTACTAATCGAAATGGATAGAGGTAGTTCAGATGAATAATCAAACAGGAAGAGAACTGGCGTTGAAATTTGCAGGAATAATAGCAAGGTTGGGAGCCCCATTGAAAGTATGTAGCGATAACAGACCATGTTACAACTCACCCAAATGGAGGGAAATTTTGAAAAGGTACAACATAATAGGAGAAAGTAGTAGTCCTAGATATCCTGAAAGTAATGGTTTAGCGGAGAGAGCGGTAGGGATAATAAAAGGTTTGTGGAGGAAAGAGAAGGACAAGAATTTGGCCTTGCTAGCCTATAGAACAACCCCACTGGAAAGTGGAAATAGGCCAGATGAGTTAATGTATAATAGAAGGATTCGAAATGAGTTACCAGGACAGCACTTAGCCGTACCCAATCTAGGACAATTCAAAGAAAGATATAAACACCTAAAAGAGAGACAGAAAAACAATTTTGATAGGGTAAAGAGGTCAAAGAGATTGTCCGTATTAATAGAAGGGGATAGAGTATGGGTGAAAATAAACCATGAAGATGAAGGGAGAGAAGCAATAGTTATTAAAGAGGCTTTAGAACCAAACAGCTTCTGGGTGGATCTGAACGAAAGAAGAGTAAGAAGGAATAGGAGACACCTGAGATTATTATTTGAAAAAGCTTCGCGCTACGCGATAGAGTCTCAGGATAAGGAAGTAGTTAGTAATAGTAAGGAAGTGAATAGAAAGAAAACATTAGTAGGAGATACATGTAATAGTAATAGTAACCCAATAAGAAAGAGTACTAGAGATAGAATAAATAAACGTGATAATGATTTTGTTTACTCCAAATAACTTCTGTTGTAGACACTTAGAATACTATAACCAAAGTTGGATTCAATAGAAAAGGCTCAGAGTAAAAGAAAGGTGGACAATAGAAAGTGAGGAGGTTAAGAGCACGGATAATAGAAAGGGTTTAGAAAGAGAGAGAGAGAGAGCAAAGGAATAATAGAGATGGAGGACTACACAATAGTTGGGAACAGCGTAGCTCATTATATCACGCCACCAGTGGGGGTGTGAAAAAAATTGCTTTAGGAGGAGCCACACAGGAGGAGCTGCTATACAGGTGTGGAATCTCTGGAATAAAGATTATCATTTCCGGAGTTCCCGACATCATAGGCCGACAGGATAACGCCGTGGAGGGGGACAAGGTTTCTCAGTACGAGCAGACTCTGAGAAGGGCATCCAATAGACCGGGAGTGGTCCTTTGCTCCTTTTACCCCTCTACCAGGGTACCAGCTGCACAGTACAGCATCATAAGTCGTCTGAATAGGCTCATTTGTACCCTCAACTCGAACAAAAGGGAGGGCACGCCTAACTTGTGCACCCGCCTTTTTGGAAGAGGTCAGGATGGTCCGTTTTTCTTTAATAAAGAACACTTGATAGATGAAGTCCACCCTAGCGAACACTGGGCGAGGGTGTTGTCCGAAACTATGTCCAGATACATAGCTACAAGAAGAAGGGGTGCGATGGACTTGAGGGAACGTCTGTATCGGCCTCCAAGGAGAGAGAGGGATACTAGAGCAGGAATTGAAAGGGGAAACAATAGGGAAGGGGTTAATAGAGAGGTTGGATAGAGATGGAAGTTCAGAGGAAAGGAACGTTGAAGCTGCTAGAGAAACCCAAGAGAGAGTAGGTAGTCAACAGGAGGAAGAGAGCATATGGAGAAGAAGAGAAAGAGAGGTGATAGAAAAAGCAAGACAAGATAGAGAACAAAAGGAAGGTGAAATAAGAAGAAGGTTCGAAAGCAAAATGGCAGCAGTTGAGAGAGAATACGAAAGAGATGTGGTAAGAGCTAGAGAAGATAGGATAATAGCTGAAAGAGCTATTGAAAGAGAAAGAGCCAGGGGGCAAGAGGCAGAAAGGGTTAACAGGAAGGAAAAGAGACAACAAGAAATCAGAAGGATAGATAGAGATGCAAGAGAGAGAAAGTCACCAGTCAGGCAGCGGAGAGTTCGTTTTGCTGAACAACCCGAGATAAGAAACAGAGACATCCGGCAAGATGTCTCTACTCTTCGGGAGTATGTGAAGTAGAAGAAAGCGAATGGGAACAATAGTCAGGGCTTAAGGAAAGATAATAGTTAGCGGAGGACAATAGAGTGGATAATAGACAGGGCTAAAGAAAAGAGATGAAGATTAAGGAGAGAAAGGGAGATGTGATGCAGAAAACCGGATGTCCGGTTGGCGGCAGCGGGGAGAAGATTGCAGCATCTCAACTGCGAGAACCGAAAGAAAAGGAAGCAATAACGAGGAACTAAAAATCTAGGTATGTTAGAATGGTCTTGTTTATTTTTGTGTCTGGCCAATCATAAAGCCAGAATTGCCATTTAACTCTACCCATATCGGTGGTTGCTATGGAATTTTTCATAACCCAAGATTGTAAGTATAGGCTCTAATTGCGGATGTGCGCATGTATGTGGCTATTTCCTGTTTTACTGCCTCAAGTTACAATAAAATAGAACTGTCGATAAGATTACGGCTAGTTGATGCTAACAATTTAGATGAGTATTTCTACTTAGAATTTGAGTCAGCTGCCTCCGATTATAGTGAAAGCGATGATGAGGATCGTTATAATAGAGGAATCTTGGAAATACAGCTGCTTACGCAATATGTGGCTGCCTACGATAATGAAAGTAATAACGATCATCCTAATGAATTAAATCAAATTACATAGAATAACGATCAGCCTATCCCTGCTGATAACATTCCCATTCTAGCTGTTGACATCAAACTAATAAGTGGATGCAAATGTAGGAAAATCTGCGCTAGTTTTATGTCATCTGAACAAATAAACTTCATTAGAACTGTGTATCGAGAATTACCGAAGGAAACATTGGATATGGTTGTGTTGAGACAAATTGCCACTAACATAACAAGCAAACCTCTTCAATGTGCTACAATAAATCTCTGCAGTGTACTCTGTGCTACACTCTGTGAGTGTTAAACTACATAAAAAGAGCTCTAGATTGAATGGTCACTTGATGAGTTGGATTGATATTTCCGCATCCCGATGCCCTATGTGGTCACCTTTCGTTGACCTTAACATGACCTTATGTATAGGTGGAAAACTCTAAATACACTTCCAACACTTTAATAAGTCTTTAATAATTTTACATACAGCTTGAAACATACTCTTTTAATGAAAATCTTCAGCACGGTGAGCTTTTAGCGACATATATTGTTGACCTTACCATGACCTTCGGGAGGTCAACCGTCAATCGGATGTGAATAAAAATGCAACCATCATTTTTTTCATGGCTTTAATGTGTAGAATGCCAGGTTTCATCAATATAGGTTGAGATTAAGTGGTCGATTGCTATGGCAATTTGATTTGTAAACAAATACCATGATTTACAATTCATGAATCGTCAACTTTATCCTGCTTAAACTCAAAACTACAGTTTTAATTCATCGTGAGACCTTCTCTACTAAATCTTGCATAACCTGGGCATACTCAATTCGATTTAAAAAATTTAAAATGCATTAAAATCGTCAGAATTTGCTGATTTTAAAGCTTTAAATAACTCAAAAAATGTAATTTTAGCACGATTGTAGATTCAGACTGCCTGGGTCACATTTCTTTATTTCACTCCGGTTTGCGGAAAACTTCCAGACGTGTGAATGCTAATGCTTGCTTTCTGGTACATATCGCTGTCAAAACCCTTCTACATTCACAATGCAACCAACTTTCAAACTGTATATTACACGGCAGCTTGCCGTTTTACTTTTAATATTGCATTTCAGAGATACAATAAACATATTTCTTTATTGCTCTTGTTAGTTAAATTACGTACAGTAGGTTTGGTCTACAGCTTGAAGTAATATTTATTTTATTGTTGTAAAACATAGGTTTGAGATATTAGTAGATTAGGTCTGATTTTTATACAACCTTTAGTTTTGCATAATTGACCTTTTGAATTTCATTTCAAAACAACTTGACAACTACCATGAACATACAACCTTCCAGAACACCATGTCGTCGCATTGGCCGTCCACGTGTCTCTAAATTATTACGGAGGAGGAGAAATAGAAGGTCCTCACAGCAACCATCGACATCAAATGCTAATGTTCAACAACTCGCTACTCAAAATAATAACAACAACTCATCTGATTCAAAGAATTCTTTAGTAGATGTTGTAGGTGAAGCCTACAACATCTAACTAAAGAATTCTACTTTTGTAGAATTCTTACCTTTTGTAACTACTTTTTCAACAAACAGCAGTACCCTTTCTTTTTTCCATTATTACTTTGGTCATGGGCTGTATGACAGGGGAATTTCTAGTATAATATAATAATAATCTGTCAAATGCTATAAAATATATATTCAAGGACAAGTGACATAAACAAACTATTTATAATATGTTCAGAAACAAAAATTAGCATTTTAAAACAAAAACTAACAATTTCTAAAACAAAAATATTAGCATCGTTGCATCAGTTGCATTCTGATTGTTGCCTCCATTTGGAACCATTTTATATTCTTCTTGCTGTTCAATACTTCCCACAATCTTTTCTGACCTCAAGTCCTCTTTTGCACAGCTAAGCTAGTCGATACTAGCATCCAAACAATTTTTAGGGAGACAAAGGTTTTACAGAATGCACTTTGAATTACACATATACACTTCTCACACAACTAAAGAGAAACCACACGTAATTAAAATAGTCTCAAAATTGTAGCCTCAAAATGCGTACTAGCACAGATTCCATCGTAAATACGAAAGCTTTTTACATACATCGAAGTACCAAGACCGCGTTAAACGAGGAACTACTATAATTAGCCAGATACAGTTACTAATTATTTCTATTGTGTTGCATTCAAAGTTTTAATGAAAAAGCCGTAAAGACTGAGTTGGAAAACGGACTTCGATGCAAGCAGAAACAACAAACGAGATAATTGCTACTAATATAATCGAGTCATTATTGTTATTACGGTTTGCGGACACTTTTTTACTGATCACTCGCTATTATTGGTTTGTAAAGATCAAGAATATCAAATAGTGGTGGTCAAATAGAGGGCTTTCAAATAGAAGTGGGATTCAATTAAAGGGTGGCGATCTATTTTTCAACCATTCTCCCATAGTGGCGCTCAAATAGAGGTGGCATTTAAATAAAGGTGGCATTCAAATATGCCATTGTTTATTGATACAAGCAATGGTATCATACTATAGCAGTAGCTTGAAGGCTAGCAGTTTAATATTGGTTGAATTTGGTTTTAATATTAAAAAGACAGCACATGCAAATCTTCTATTTTAGCAGTACCAAAAATATTAAAACATAACAATATGTCAATATGTAAGCTTATATTAAGCATTTTGTAGTCCACACCTAAACAGCTTAGTTGTGGGCATTTTCACACCCCTTCACACTAAAGGAACGCCGAAGGAGACGAATCTATTCTTTATATCTAGTTATTTCTGTTATTGCGAATTTATTTTTGTCTAAATTTATTAGAATTCTTGTGTCACACTTTCTTGAAGGCATTCAACCCTTTACTGTAAATCCACACCAATTGCTGGCTCATAATCTTTGTGAGATATGTTGCATGATAGGATTTCCATACTCATGTCAAAAAAGACAACTCCTAATTATAAATGTGATTGGAATTCAGCTTGTAAAAGTGTTGAAAAATGAAAATGTGGGTAATTTCTATACCCATATCAAATACTCTATTTGATTTTAAGTATTCTCTCAAGAAATCAGTTAGGACCCAGCTGAGATCTAAGGCTATCAAAGAAATGTATGCCATGAAAAGTGCCAAACTGGCAGCACTAGAGGAGTCTCTGGCAGCTGAATGAGAAGAATATTATGCTAAAAAATCTCAGGTCAGTGAGCTTTGTGGTGATAGATTGTTGAGAGGTGTGTTTCAGTAGCGAATTGTGTTCGCTGATATTTCAGGTGATCTATTGAATTCACTCGCAAGGTTGCTCGACAAAGCTAATGGCAGATTTCCCTCATGTCCTTGCTCGATTGTCGTTGATGTTATACCTACGAACCTTCTTCTCTTTAAATATTATACAAGCTCCTAAAGGTGTGCACATTTGAAGATCGGATTTTATACCATCGTACTAAAAATCTTGTGATCATTCAACGTTATCGTTGTTCTAAACTTGGTAACTGCAAAATCTATTCAGGCAATGGATGCGGATCGATCCAAGAAAGACACGCTGGAAAGAGAAAAAGAGGAGTTGTCTCACTCATGCATTTAAACAGGCAAGACAACTCCTGTGTTTTCATTTGTACTCTTTATTACTATAGAAACATTTGCTGACTCTTCTAAACTTTATTTGCATCTAGATAGCTTTTCCTGTGAAGGGTGAAGCAAATTAGCTGGTTGTCATTGCCAGCTTCCACGCTATGTCACTATCTATGTAGCTTCTACGTTATGTCACTATCTATGTAGCTTCTACGCTATGTCACTATCTATGTAGCTTCTACACTATGTCGCTATCTATGTAGCTTCTACGCTATATCACTATCTTTGTAGCTTCTACGCTATGTCACTATCTATGTAGCTTTTACGCTATGTCACTATCTATGTTTGCTTTCCATTTTGACCCACTTCAATAGTTGGGATGATCCAGTGAAACTTTGATATACTGTATATCCCCGCATATAAGCCCATTCTAGAATGCAAAAACATTACCAAACTAAAGGGTTCGGCTTACATGTGTGTAACTGTAACTAAAAGCAATCGAAATGAGATTTTGCTAACTTAATTTCAACAACTACAACTCGAAGCATGCGGTTGATAGCCTTTGATTTACAGTTTGTTTTATACAGTACCGATGGCTTGCTCTTGAAGAAACGCCGCATATGAAAGTTCATTGACAAAAATTTAACGGAACCGGTGCACATAGCCTGGTTCTGTCCAGCTTCTGTTTTAGTGGTAGGAGCGTGCACACTCACGTGAAGCGTCTGCTTATTTTATGAACTAACGAATGGAGTGGCACTGTAAAGGTTTTCTGTATAATTGATAGTTTTTAGAAAAAACCTTGGTCTGCAATCACCAAATTTTTGGGCTTCAAACTTTGCATTACTTTTAAGAATTTTTCAAATCCTCATTGTTTGCGCAACCAAGTTTTATATATTGATCTATATTCATAGATAATCTATAATAGCTGAAGCTACTACCTGCTAGTGACTAGTGACAGTCAAATTAATGCTTGTAGTCCTGAGAAACCCTAAAGATGCCTGCGTGTTTCTATCATGATATAAAGAACCTGGCTACTCTCGTTCCTGCATTGAAATCATTTGAAAGTCAGACCTTCAAGCAGCACCTGCCTATGTTCCTGTATGACGATGATGCTCCCTATGGTACTTACTTTGGCTACACGGAATACATGTGGTCACTCAGAAATGAGCCGAATGTCCTAGTTCTCTTCTACGAAGATTTGAAATTGGTAAATGCCCTAGCTTCAACTGAATGGTAACTCAATCCTGTTCGTATTGATTTGTCCATTTTTTACCTGTTTGTAAAGCGTACAGTCAAACACCGACAACTCACTTACAAATACATAGAACACATTGAAATTTTTAAAAACTTTTTTCACTTTTAAACTCTTTTAAAATTTGACATAAGTGACCCTTTAACTTGCAACAAGCAATCTGTGTTTATGATTTATATATAGTTTATATAGATGTATTTACTGATAAATACATGCGCTTGTTACACTCTGATAACTCGATCGCTCGGTACCATAGTCTGAGTTATCCATGTTTAACTGCGTATGCCAATCTATTTATAGGATCCTGTGACTACCACCCAGGAGTTGAACAAATTTACGGATACCAACAGATCTCCCGAGCTTGTACAACAGCTTGCTGATGCTACCTGCTTTGATAAGATGAAAAAAAGCAAACTGTCACAATCATTTTCCAAAGAAATATTGAAATTAGTAAGTATGGCATTGTAATGGTAGTTTTATGAAGTGATTGCCATCAAATCGTAGATTTCCTGTGCCGGGTGTTTTGTCGACACCCTCTTCAGCGGTCACTCGTCATTTCTTAGAACTTGGTAAAAGTTAATAACTATCTTTTTGGACACGTAAAAGCAAATTATGATTGTAAAGTATACATTATATTATTTTATCGGCACTAATTTTATTTTAAACAGAATTGTTTTCCAAATTATGCTATACAAGAGTCATAAAAAGAGCAACAGGTAATCCCATGACCAAATGAGCGGAGCGAAGTTTGAGAGTTTTTATGATAAATGCATGTGCACACAACTTACGAACATTATTCATCAACAACGTCGCAAACCCTCGTTTCGAAATCTCATCAACAGCATTAACCATCGTTTTGTAGAGTTGTTTAAGTATAATAACAATACAAAACACATATAAACTGTAATAATATGTGTGTAATAAACGCCACTGTTAAAGACTGCCCTAAAGGATGGCTGGAACTGGGCAGTGCGAAGTCAGGCTTGACACTTCTACAGCCTTATTGGAACAGAAGAGCTGATATATATGAGCTAAATGGCTTTCTCTACTTTGAAGAACGCCTGGTTGTTCCCAGCTCACTGAGAAAATCAATGTTAAAATCTCTTCATGCTGGACACCTAGGCATTGAGAAGTGCCGGCAGCGTGCTAAAAAGTCATTCTTCTAGCCTGGAGTATCTGCTGATATAAAGAATGAGATTATGGGCTGTCACATTTGTGCAAGATTTGCTAGACGCCAACAGAAAGAGCCACTCATGTCGCATGAGGCACCTAGCCTTCCTTGGAACAAAGTTGCTATCGACATCATGGGGTATAAAAGCAAAGACTATCTGGTACTTGTTGACTGCTACTCTCACTTCCCTGAGCTGAGACTACTCAAGAGAAAGAATGCCGAAGATGTGGTACTAGCGCTAGTCTGTGTTTGCCGTACATGGTGTACCTTTATCAATCTTGGCTGACAACATGCCTTTCAGCAGTCGAATCATGCAAAGATTTGCATCCGAATGATCCTTCACCATTGTCACCTCAAGTCCTCACTATCCGAAGTCCAATGGGATGGCTGAGCGTTATGTGCAGACAATGAAAAACTTTTTAAAGAAGTATGAAGAAGGGGGAGGATGTATACCGGTCACTACTGAGATATCGAGAATCACCAGTGACAGGATGTTCACTAAGTCTGGCAGAAATGTTGTTCAACAGATCAGTAAGAAGTGACCTACCAATCACAACTGAGCTACTCAAACCTGTACTTGTTGAACCAGCTAAGGCTTTGGCTGCTAACCAAGAAATGAGAAAGGCATATTGTGATCGCCAGGCACGGACTCTAACTAAAATGCAACCTGGTGCCTCTGCTCTCATAAGGACTGATGCAGAAAAAAAATGGTCTCCGGATGTAATCATAGATCATCATGATTCTCCCAAGTCTTATCTTGTAGATAATGGCCACTCCATAGTCCGGAGAAACCGTGTTCACTTGAAACCTGATCATGCTCGCATGACTACTGTAACAGTTCCTGCTAGGAATGCTGATGCACAGTATTCTTCCACAGATAACAGTGATGTTGCAGGCTCCTGCCAAACCACACCTGAAATACTGCCTCAACCCCCAACATCTCCCAGAAGTCCTGTTTCTGAGCGTCAGCCTCGGCTAGGAACCAGCCTTAGCTGGTTCCTAGATGGAACCAGCTAAGGCTGGTTCCATCTAGGAACCAGCCTTGTACCTAGATGGAAGCCTCGAATCCATCCATCTAGGTACAATGACTTCCGCATGGAGTAGGTGTTTGGCCCACTCCAAGGGAGTCAGCTTTGGCCACTCCTTACCCTGTAAATAGTTGTTAGCTTCAAATATATTACCATGTCTTTGAAAAGTGTCGACAGTATCTTAAAACTTACCCATCTGAACGAATTATACACAAATAGACAGATTTATTTGGCCGAAAATCGTTATTAAAACTTGCTAAGCCTTACTTTTATCAAAGTTAAGACCGGAAATTGAAATGCCGAGCGACAAAGAATAGAATGATTAAGTTGTGCGCATTGCACGAAAAAAATAACGTGCACATTTCACTAGTCTATAGCATTGTCGAATTGCCGAAGGTTTCTGTAATTAACGTAGGAGTACTGAAATCGTTTCATTTTTGCCGATTTCAAAGTAACTGACATTTTAGACACTTTTGAGTACTTTGGTATTCTAACTGATGTCCAACGCAGTGTAAGTAAAGGAAATGACGATGATATTTTTTTCTAACGATTTTATGAGCTTATTACAATATTTAATTATGAGTTTGGATGACTACAGAACAATGACTACGTGTAGTACAGATTTTCTAAAAATCTATATAAATATCACAACTTCTTGATATTGTTAGCTATGGCGTTTTGAAATGTAAACAAAATTGTGCATTGGTTTTATATTATTACTATATTAATAATATTGGTTATTCTAATAATATCACTGCATTTTACTTCTAATATTGGCCAATATTGCATTTCTCCTATTGCAGGGAGAGAGATATAAACATATAATCTTTTCCTTTCATTATTGCTGTTTGTTGTATATAATAACACCCACACCCAGTACATTACAGCTACCATAGCAGTTATCCTATTGCACTGCAGTGCCATTTGACTGCTAATATTGCATTTCTCAACCATCAGTACCCTTTTTTTCCAATATCTCTTTGGTCGTGGGCTGTATGCCAGGGGAATTTCTAGTTTATAACATTTATAATTTAATTTATGTTTAATTTAATTTATAGCATTTGTAACATTATAGATTACTTTATAAAAATGAGAAACTTGTGTAACTTTATGCTCCCCTTTGAATACACATGATTTGTACATTTAATAGTGGCAAGTGATGACCTGTGACTACAAGTATTTAATGTGAACCTGAATTTGTAATTTCAGCTACTTTATTTGTGACTATACGAGACACAGATTTCAAGTAAATGCTCTTTTTGTGTTTCTCCTTTCAGGAATTTATGCCTTTTGTATTCGAAAGAGAATTAGATTTGTATTTGTTTGAAGCTTCTACCTATGTCGAAATTATGTGGAAGTACATTGCGTTTGACTCACACTCGTGTTTTGTTCACAGTTAATTTCTAAGAGAGCAGTCCGTTACCACCAAATGACTAAATCACTTTAGTCTTCTAACATGAGATGCAACAACAAGCTTTCATCTAGATCAGTGGTTCTAAACCTTTTTTGCCCAATTCCCCCTTTTTTAAACCTAAAGACAGAAATTTTCCCCCTCCCAACTCCTTCAAATAATGCACTGCAACTAGATAGTGAACTTTATTTACATATATAACTTATATACATATATATACATGTATATATGCATTTATTACAGTCATATCTACATGGAATATTAAAAATGAATGTATATTGAAACTCAATATATCTATCATTGTAAGACAGTCAGCAGACTAGTGTGATTTCTGTGTTTGTTTGGAGCTGACCAGAATTTTGATGTTAGGAGTTGTGGTAAATAGGGCACACCGTAGGTCAGCTTCTACTTCCAGACGGTTTCAAGATTTGCTCTTTATGGTTAGCATTGCTGAAAATGCTGACTCGCAAAGGTGTGTGGAAGCAAATGGTATGAGCATCTTGAAAGCGGCCAGGCTTATGTTGGAATACAATCTTTGGGCCTGAACCCAAAAGTGCTCTATTGATAGTTCCTTGAAGTCTTCTTTTAATGCAGAGTTGTTTGCCAGCTCCAAAAACTCCTCCTGAAGCTATTCCGGAATCTCGTGGACATTACGCCTGAAAGGGTCTTGGGTCAGGCTCATCAATTGCTCTGTCTTAAGATCTAACCTTGGAAAATATCTCTCAAACTCTGCTATCAAGCTGTTTAAGTGATGCTTTATGCCGGTTAGCAAAGAAACGGAAGGAGATTTTTTGTCAACTAATGAATGCAGAACTGGAAATGAAACTCTTACATTTCCAGTAGCCAGTCTTTCCACTCAGAGTTTGAGCTTGTCCTTGAATGCATTGATACTATCAGTTACATTCAACACATTTCTGTCTCTACCTTGCATCTTTGTGTTCACTTCATTGAGTGAACCAAATATGTCAACCAGGTAAGCAAGACACTGATGGAAGCCTTTCACTTGCATTGAAGCCAGTAGTTTGGGTTTGTTATGAGTTTTCAAGAACTCATTGACCTCTGCTCGTAGATTGAAGAAACGCAGAAGCATGTTACCCTTTGATAACCATCGAACTTTGGTGTGGAGCAATAGTAATGAGTGCACAGCATCCATATCTTCGCATAACTTGTAGAAGAGACGTGTTTGCAAGGCAGAGCCCTTGATAAAGTTTACTACTTTAATCACTGAAGAAAGGTGTTCCTGCAACCCTTTGAGAAGAGTTTTTGCTGCTAGCACTTGTCTGTGAATGAAGCAATAAGTACTCACCACTAAAGGATTCTTTTTTTACCAACTGTGCAAATCCAGCATGACAGCCAAGCATGGCTGGAGCACCATCAGTGCAAACTCCAATTAGTTTGCCCCAGTCCAGATGTTCTTTGCTGAAGAAATCGGAAACTAGGTTCATAACATCAGCAGCTGTGGTGGTCTCTGTTAGAGGACTGCAGAACAGAAATTCTTCCTCAATTGTCTCTCTGTGTACATAGCGTGCAAACACCATCAGCTGTGAAATGCTAGCAACATCAGTAGACTCATCAAGTTGAATAGCGAACATGGGAGATGACTTGATCTTTTCAATTACTTGCCTCTTTATGTCAGCAGACATATCATCGATCCTCGATTTTACTGTGCTGTCTGAGAGGGATAAATCAGCTATCTTTTGAGCGGCTGTGTCTCCGGGAATAATCTTAGTACACTCCAGCAGACAAGGTTCAACTAATGCTTCACCAATGGTGTGTGGCTTCTTATCTCTGGCGATACGGTAAGACAGAGCATAGGATGCCTCGGTAATGGCCTGTGCTTGGATATGAAAGCTGCCAGTAGAATCCAGTTTTGCCCGCTTGAGTTCTCTCTCTTTAGCTTCAAAGAACGGCTTTGATTTATCCATGTGTTCTGCATGTTCATTTCTTAAGTGTTGCTTAAGTTGATGTGGTTTCATGAAGTCGTTAAGCAAGCACTTTTATGCACAAAACACATTGTGGTACTTCGATGCCGCTTTTAATCATACAAGTGAATCTATAGTTAAGGTAAGAATCATCATATGTTTGTCTTTTTGTCTTTTTGTCTTTTTGTCTTTGACAATTCTAACACCTACAATATGGGATATGCAATCAAAATATTTGAATACGTTCAATATCTACATGAGCAAAACATCATACATATGTTAGGCTACAGAGCAAATTGTCAAAATTTTATACGTTTATGCAAACCAAATCGGTAACTGAACAATTAATATTGCAGGTATGCATATGCATGTAGTGTAGCAATCCTTACCTTTTTCACAGTTTTAGATCTTGGCTTTGTTGAAGCTACTGAAATTCATTCACTCCTTGCTGCCCTTTATATAAGCAAAATTGGTGCCACGGAAATCCCCTTTGGCAAACTGCCAAACTCTTCCCTAAAATCCCAAGGGGGGTGAGGGGGGGGGGTTGAATTCCCCCCTGGTTAAGAACCACTGATCTAGATAAACCTGGTTATTTCTTTTCACTTGCATGTAGGAGTGACTTGTTAAGCATGTGTATAGTTGGCTATCTGTACTTCGAAGGAACCAGAAAAATGTTTGGAGGAGAAGAAGATCCTTGGTACTAGAGTACCACACATCTACAGGAAAGGCAATGAATTGTGTAAGTAGAACCATTGTAGTCATTTGGCAAATATATTAAAGTATTTAAACACAAATAATGCAAACTGAATTTTTATTAACTTACATTGAAAAAAGCTTTATTTATTTCTCTGTAGGTTTACTTGGAGTCAGGCATTGCCTAAATAAAGTCTTTTCAAATTCACTTGAGGGAAAACGATGTTTTCCTTTTCTGTGTGATATGCTGTAAGCAGGCTCGAACCTGCAGGTTTTTAAATGTAGTTGATAGAAAGGAAATCACATAAATACAACTGTCTTCTATAAATAGCCACAATTATTTAACAAAAATTTACATAAAATTAAATTGTATAGCTTTGCAACGCAACAATGAACTCTTTTGATATATTTCTGTAAAAGCTCAACAAACCAATATAAAACTTTTCAGGAAAGAACAGCTGTTTAAAGTCAATAGTGAAAAGCCAAAAAGTCTCAAAACATTGTGGAATGTGTATTATGTTACTAGTCACCACAATCAGACTTGCACTAGTATAAGTTAGTATTGATGTTGACGTTACTATGAATGCAAGCGTTCATTATTATCTCTCCTTCTCCCCCTCCCTCTCTCTTTCCCTCTTCCTCTCTTTCCCTCTTCCTCTCTTTCCCTCTTCCTCTCTTTCCCTCTTCCTCTTTTTCCCTCTTTCTCTCTTTCCTTCTTCCTCTCTTTCCCTCTTCCTCTCTTTCCCTCTTCCTCTCTTTCCCTCTTCCTCTCTTTCCCTCTTCCTCTCTTTCCCTCTTCCTCTCTTTCTCTCTTCCTCTCTTTCTCTCTTCCTCTCTTTCCCTCTTCCTCTCTTTCCCCCTTCCTCTCTTTCCTTCTTCTCTTTCCCTCTTCCTCTCTTTCCCTCTTCCTCTCGTTCCCTCTTTCTCTCTTTCCCTCTTCCTCTCTTTCTCTCTT
Organism: Watersipora subatra; assembly: GCF_963576615.1. Classification (NCBI taxonomy): domain Eukaryota; kingdom Metazoa; phylum Bryozoa; class Gymnolaemata; order Cheilostomatida; family Watersiporidae; genus Watersipora; species Watersipora subatra. Next base: position 45,931,577 of record NC_088716.1, on the reverse strand, counting down.
CCTCTCTTTCCCTCTTCCTCTCTTTCCCTCTTCCTCTCTTTCCCTCTTCCTCTCTTTCGCTCTTCCTCTCTTTCCCTCTTCCTTTCTTTCCCTCTTCCTCTCTCTCTCCCTCTTCCTCTCTTTCCCCCTCCCTCTCTCTTTCCCTCTTCCTCTCTTTCCCTCTTCCTCTCTTTCTCTCTTCCTCTCTTTCCCTCTTCCTCTCTTTCCTTCTTCCTCTCTTTCCCTCTTCCTCTCTTTCCCTCTTCCTCTCGTTCCCTCTTTCTCTCTTTCCCTCTTCCTCTCTTTCCCTCTTCCTCTCTTTCCCTCTTCCTCTCTTTCCCTCTTCCTCTCTTTTTCTCTTTCTTTCTTTCCCTCTCTCTCTCCCCCTATCTATCTCTTTCCCATATGTGTTAATATCCAGCTGTTGCAGCAGGACATCAGATTATGGTCACAAATCACTTTTTATGGCAATGCAGCTTCCAAATTGTAGTAACAACTAAAATAGAGTTACCTTAGCTGTGAATTTGGTGTTGCTTTGGAATTATGGTCTTTCTTACAGTCGGTTATGAGTATCTATGAAAAAGGTTATCTTTTAAGACAAGGTATTATATTTATGTAAAATATGAAAAGAATAACTCTTGAGTAACACTTCAAGATAGAAAATGCATTCTTAATGATGTGTATTTTTCCCAAACCAGAGTTTTAAATGTTCTCCTGATTTTGTTTAGTTGCAGTTGCATTCTGATAAAAAACAAGTTATTTCTACATTGTAGGTATAGTAGGAGACTGGAAGAACCATTTCACTGTTCCTGACAATGAAAGATTTGATGACCTCTTGATGCAGTGGGAAGGTGGAAAGGGTATACTATTCAAATACTAACTTCATCATGAAAGATGTGTCCGCTACATTATTGAGAAAGATTTCTTTTAAATTTTACATTATTGTAATTTTTTTACATAGTCAAATTTTTGTGTCCACTCTGCAATATAATTTTAAAAAGGCTATATTTTAGTAAGTCTATATTGAATAAAATATAATTGACCTTTTTGTATTCTATACGACTTTTAGGCGTGTGTGTGTGGGATATATGTACAGTGCTTGAGGTCTAGTCAGACTATCCTCTCGGTTGTACACAAATTGTGATGGTTTTGCGATGATTTGACTATACGATTTCATATGAAAATTGGTTACAAAATGCTTACTCATTAACAATCAGTAGACATGTCATTAAATGCATTATTGCAAGTCATGGTTATTAATTTTGTGACTGGTCAAAGCTTTCAGGATATGGTAACTGATTATACAGCATGTGTTAAGTGAGTATTAGAAAATGCTTTTATTAGCTTTATTTTTAAGTGAGTATATATATATATATATATATATATATATATATATATATATATATATATATATATATATATATATATACTCACTAAGGAATACATGTAGGTAATCTGAAATCATCCAAATTTTATTCTCTCATATAACTCAGTTGTCATTGTCAATGAGCGATCTCAAGGTCGCTGGTAAGAATACACTATGCATGTAGTGCCCTTGTTCAATGCTTCCCACCACAAATATCTTATCACAGTGAAAGAGCTTGCATCGTACACAAGCACAGATCAGTAAAGCTTTCAGGCTCTTGAAACAGCTGTGACAAGAGAGTTTAACAAACTTATTAGCAGTGAACGCAATATCGGGAAGGATTTCTTTCATTTTCGATTGGATAGCGCGCAACACAGGTGTAGTTTTCAACGTTACACATCTAAACTGGTTTCACGACATCCAATGAACTCTCGTTCATTGAAGGCGACTGTGATGTAAAGGCATTTTAAGTAGAAACTGCTGCGCTAAACTAAGTAGCCTTTAATTCTGATAGATTACTTGGTCTGAAGGACAGAAACGAAAAGCGATTTGCTGAGAGCCATTCCACCGTAGAATTATTCAACATCACAGAATAATCTGCATGAAACACGTGCAGTCAGCTGGTAGATGTTTAATAGGCTGGTTCTGAGGAACCAGACAGAGTTTAGAGTTGTAGAGACCTGGTGGAAGGTGCAGAGCGTATAGGAAGTCTGGACGAAATTGGACCAAATGTGTTAATGCATAGCTTTTGCGCCCACTAACAGACTCATACAATGAAAAAGATTTAATAATACAGACTTTTTCAAAACAAAAATTTCACTTATGTGTCGGATTCAAACAGAATGTATTTAATTCTCGCTGCGAGCTTGATGAGTGTGAAATGTTATCTGTGCACAAAGTTTTAGACAAATACAAAACAAATGCAGTCGCGCGCCTAAAACATCACGATTTGTTGAACAATATTATTTAGTAACTGCTCTTAAATATTTCAAACTGTTTTTGTGTAGAGCAAGCAGATATATTCGACATAAACTGCTCATAGGTTCTTAAGTTTGCGTTAAAGGTCTGACCCCATACATATACCATTTATGCTGTGTATAAATTACATTCAATACACTTCTACTCTACACATTCATACTGAAGAGTGTATAAACTACGTTCAATACACTTCTATTCTACACATTCATACTGAAGAGTGTATAAACTACATTCAATACACTTCTATTCTACACATTCATTCTGAAGAGTGTATAAACTACATTCAATACACTTCTATTCTACACATTCATACTGAAGAGTGGATAAACTACATTCAATGCACTTCTATTCTACACATTCATACTGAAGAGTGTATAAACTACATTCAATGCACTTCTATTCTACACATTCATACTGAAGAGTGTATAAACTATATTCAATGCACCTCTATTCTACACATTCATACTGAAGAGTGTATAAACTATATTCAATGCACTTCTATTCTACACATTCATACTGAAGAGTGTATAAACTATATTCAATACACTTCTATTCTACACATTCATACTGAAGAGTGTATAAACTACATTCAATACACTTCTATTCTACACATTAATACTGAAGAGTGTATAAACTACATTCAATACACTTCTATTCTACACATTCATACTAAAGAGTGTACAAACTATATTCAATGCACCTCTATTCTACACATTCATACTGGAGAGTGTATAAACTACATTCAATGCACTTCTATTCTACACATTCATACTAAAGAGTGTACAAACTACATTAAATGCACCTCTATTCTACACATTCATTCTGAAGAGTGTATAAACTACATTCGATACATTTCTATCCTACACATTCATACTGAAGAGTGTATAAACTACATTCAATGCACTTCTATTCTACACATTCATTCTGAAGAGTGTATAAACTACATTCAATGCACTTCTATTCTACACATTCATACTAAAGAGTGTACAAACTACATTCAATGCACCTCTATTCTACACATTCATACTGAAGAGTGTATAAACTACATTCAATGCACTTCTATTCTACATATTCATACTGAAGAGTGTATAAACTACAAACGATACATTTCTATTCTACATATTCATTCTGAAGAGTGTATAAACTATATTCAATGCACCTCTATTCTACACATTTATTCTGAAGAGTGTATAAACTACATTCAATACATTTCTATTTTACACATTCATACTAAAGAGTGTACAAACTACATTCAATGCACTTCTATTCTACATATTCATACTGAAGAGTGTATAAACTACGTTCAATACACTTCTATTCTACACATTCATACTGAAGAGTGGATAAACTACATTCAATACACTTCTATTCTACACATTCATTCTGAAGAGTGTATAAACTACATTCGATACATTTCTATTCTACATATTCATTCTGAAGAGTGTATAAACTATATTCAATGCACTTCTATTCTACACATTCATTCTGAAGAGTGTATAAACTACATTCGATACATTTCTATTCTACATATTCATTCTGAAGAGTGTATAAACTATATTCAATGCACTTCTATTCTACACATTTATACTGAAGAGTGTATAAACTATATTCAATGCACCTCTATTCTACACATTCATACTGAAGAGTGTATAAACTATATTCAATACACTTCTATTCTACACATTCATACTGAAGAGTGTATAAACTACATTCAATACATTTCTATTCTACACATTAATACTGAAGAGTGTATAAACTACATTCAATACACTTCTATTCTACACATTCATACTGAAGAGTGTATAAACTATATTCAATGCACCTTTATTCTACACATTCATACTGAAGAGTGTATAAACTATATTCAATGCACTTCTATTCTACACATTCATTCTGAAGAGTGTATAAACTACGTTCAATGCACCTCTATTCTACACATTCATTCTGAAGAGTGTATAAACTACGTTCAATGCACTTCTATTCTACATATTCATACTGAAGAGTGGATAAACTACGTTCAATACACTTCTATTCTACATATTCATACTGAAGAGTGTATAAACTACGTTCAATGCACTCCTATTCTACACATTCATACTGAAGAGTGTATAAACTACGTTCAATACACTTCTATTCTACATATTCATACTGAAGAGTGTATAAACTATATTCAATGCACCTCTATTCTACACATTCATACTGAAGAGTGTATAAACTATATTCAATGCACCTCTATTCTACACATTCATACTGAAGAGTGTATAAACTATATTCAATGCACCTCTATTCTACACATTCATACTGAAGAGTGTATAAACTATATTCAATGCACCTCTATTCTACACATTCATACTGAAGAGTGTATAAACTATATTCAATACACTTCTATTCTACACATTCATACTGAAGAGTGTATAAACTACATTCAATACACTTCTATTCTACACATTAATACTGAAGAGTGTATAAACTACATTCAATACACTTCTATTCTACACATTCATTCTGAAAAGTGTATAAACTACATTCGATACATTTCTATTCTACACATTCATACTGAAGAGTGTATAAACTACATTCAATGCACTTCTATTCTACACATTCATTCTGAAGAGTGTATAAACTACATTCAATACATTTCTATTCTACACATTCATACTAAAGAGTGTACAAACTACATTCAATGCACCTCTATTCTACACATTCATACTGAAGAGTGTATAAACTACATTCAATGCACCTCTATTCTACACATTCATACTGAAGAGTGTATAAACTACGTTCAATACACTTCTATTCTACACATTCATTCTGAAGAGTGTATAAACTACATTCGATACATTTCTATTCTACACATTCATACTGAAGAGTGTATAAACTACATTCAATGCACTTCTATTCTACACATTCATTCTGAAGAGTGTATAGACTACATTCAATACATTTCTATTCTACACATTCATACTAAAGAGTGTACAAACTACATTCAATGCACCTCTATTCTACACATTCATACTGAAGAGTGTATAAACTACATTCAATGCACCTCTATTCTACACATTCATACTGAAGAGTGTACAAACTACATTCAATGCACTTCTATTCTACATATTCATACTGAAGAGTGTATAAACTACGTTCAATACACTTCTATTCTACACATTCATACTGAAGAGTGGATAAACTACATTCAATGCACTTCTATTCTACACATTCATTCTGAAGAGTGTATAAACTACATTCAATACATTTCTATTCTACACATTCATACTAAAGAGTGTACAAACTACATTCAATGCACTTCTATTCTACATATTCATACTGAAGAGTGTATAAACTACAAATGATACATTTCTATTCTACATATTCATTCTGAAGAGTGTATAAACTATATTCAATGCACCTCTATTCTACACATTCATTCTGAAGAGTGTATAAACTACATTCAATACATTTCTATTTTACACATTCATACTAAAGAGTGTACAAACTACATTCAATGCACTTCTATTCTACATATTCATACTGAAGAGTGTATAAACTACGTTCAATACACTTCTATTCTACACATTCATACTGAAGAGTGGATAAACTACATTCAATACACTTCTATTCTACACATTCATTCTGAAGAGTGTATAAACTACATTCGATACATTTCTATTCTACATATTCATTCTGAAGAGTGTATAAACTATATTCAATGCACTTCTATTCTACACATTCATACTGAAGAGTGGATAAACTACATTCAATGCACTTCTATTCTACACATTCATACAAAAGAGTGTATAAACTACATTCAATACACTTCTATTCTATACATTCATACTGAAGAGTGTATAAACTACATTCAATACACTTTTATTCTACCCATTCATACTAAAAAGTGTATAAATTACATTCGATACATTTCTATTCTACATATTCATTCTGAAGAGTGTATAAACTACATTCAATGCACTTCTATTCTACACATTCATACAAAAGAGTGTATAAACTACATTCAATACATTTCTATTCTATACATTCATACTGAAGAGTGTATAAACTACATTCAATACACTCTTATCCTACCCATTCATACTAAAAAGTGTATAAATTACATTCGATACACTTCTATTCTACACATTCATACTGAAGAGTGTATAAACTACATTCAATGCACTTCTATTCTACACATTCATACTGAAGAGTGGATAAACTACATTCAATGCACTTTTATTCTACACATTCATACTGAAGAGTGTATAAACTACATTCAATGCACCTCTATTCTACACATTCATACTGAAGAGTGTATAAACTACATTCAATGCACCTCTATTCTACACATTCATACTGGAGAGTGGATAAACTACATTCAATACACTTCTATTCTACATATTCATTCTGAAGAGTGTATAAACTACATTCAATGCACCTCTATTCTACACATTCATACTGAAGAGTGTATATACTACATTAAATGCACCTCTATTCTACACATTCATACTGAAGAGTGTATAAACTACATTCAATGCACCTCTATTCTACACATTCATACTGAAGAGTGGATAAACTACATTCAATGCACTTTTATTCTACACATTCATACTGAAGAGTGTATAAACTACATTAAATGCACCTCTATTCTACACATTCATACTGAAGAGTGTATAAACTACATTCAATGCACCTCTATTCTACACATTCATACTGGAGAGTGGATAAACTACATTCAATACACTTCTATTCTACATATTCATTCTGAAGAGTGTATAAACTACATTCAATGCACCTCTATTCTACACATTCATACTGAAGAGTGTATATACTACATTAAATGCACCTCTATTCTACACATTCATACTGAAGAGTGTATAAACTACATTCAATGCACCTCTATTCTACACATTCATACTGGAGAGTGGATAAACTACATTCAATACACTTCTATTCTACATATTCATTCTGAAGAGTGTATAAACTACATTCAATGCACCTCTATTCTACACATTCATACTGAAGAGTGTATATACTACATTAAATGCACCTCTATTCTACACATTCATACTGAAGAGTGTATATACTACATTAAATGCACCTCTATTCTACACATTCATACTGAAGAGTGTATAAACTACATTCAATACACTTCTATTCTACATATTCATTCTGAAGAGTGTATAAACTACATTCAATGCACCTCTATTCTACACATTCATACTGAAGAGTGTATATACTACATTAAATGCACCTCTATTCTACACATTCATACTGAAGAGTGGATAAACTACATTCAATGCACCTCTATTCTACATATTCATACTGAAGAGTGTATAAACTACATTAAATGCACTTCTATTCTACACATTCATACTAAAGAGTGTATAAACTACATTCAATGCACCTCTATTCTACACATTCATACTGAAGAGTGTATAAACTACATTCAATGCACTTCTATCCTACACATTCATACTGAAGAGAGAATAACCTACATTCAATGCACTTCTATTCTACACATTCATACTGAAGAGTGGATAAACTACATTCAATGCACTTCTATTCTACACATTCATACTGAAGAGTGTATAAACTACATTCAATGCACCTCTATTCTACACATTCATACTGGAGAGTGGATAAACTACATTCAATACACTTCTATTCTACATATTCATTCTGAAGAGTGTATAAACTACATTCAATACACTTCTATCCTACACATTCATACTGAAGAGAGAATAACCTACATTCAATGCACTTCTATTCTACACATTCATACTGAAGAGTGGATAAACTACATTCAATGCACTTCTATTCTACACATTCATACTGAAGAGTGTATAAACTACATTCGATACACTTCTATTCTACACATTCATACTTAAGAGTGTATAAACTTCATTCAATACGCTTCTATTCAATACATTCATACTGAAGCATAAGATACCTGCTCATATTCATTTTTGCTGACTATCTTAATATGTGCTCAGAAGTTGAGCATGTAAAACTCTTTGTAGAGTTATAATCATTGATAACTCTAATACTTTCATCAAAGAATATCAAATTGTAAACTATTGAAAATTATTTAGATCTATAATTATCAATAAACATATTAAAACAGAATATTTAGAACATAGACATATGCAGTGATATGTCTATATATAGACATATGCAGTGATATGTCTATATATAGACATATGCAGTGATATGTATATATATATAGACATATGCAATGATGTGTCTATATAGTGACATGTTTATTCATCCTCATCATCATCATATTGTTCTTTATGTTGCTAGAAAGTTATCTCCTATGTGTTGCATCCTGTGCAACCATATACATATTTAAATACATATATGTAGCGCATGGTTTTTGAACTACGTATTCATTTAATATTTTTAATTTTTATATTAAACTTCATAAACTACATTCAGTTTGTATTCAATACCAACTAAGAAGCCTACATCTATAATGTATGTATACACTTCTTTTAAATATATATATTATATGTTAGTAAGTAAATCGCCCTGTGTGTTTCAGGATAATAATTTTAGATTGCAATCTAGACCTATACGTTACTTTACGTATACCTAATATATCTGTATGTATAACTAAAATGCATGCTACATTTGTGCGTTTTAGAGTTTACAAGATGGCCAGTATTTTTACAGACATTCATAGATCTCAGAAATACTCCTGTCACCATCTCATGTGACAAATGCCATCCTAGATCGTATTTGCTACATGATTCTCTTTTAAAATTCAGTAAGGGACTTTAAAATTAGCCTTGTCACGCGCAATACCGGTCATAGACTAGAGTGTTATTTCCATGTCTGTATGACAATGAGCGGTGAATATGCAAGGTAATGTCTCACTTCTTTGCAACAGGATCTGGAATCTGCACGAATGAATTTTTAATCATAATCTTAGTCTAATAAAGCTGATGTGTGCGTATGTCTCGAGATAAATACGTACAGCTCATTAAATAGTCATACATGCTGGTAGGGTGTCAGACAAAGATACGTGCGAACACATGCTGTGTTCATGTTGTGATGTCTTAACCAAATACTTACATTCTCTAATTGGACAAAAACTAAAAATAGAGTAAGTTTAGAAAACACTTGATAGCAAATGCTTTTATTTAAGAAACACTTCTCTGAAAGTTGCGTGTGAGACATTTGTTGTCAGGGTCTTTTGCTAAAAATGTAACATTTACAAAAAAGTTCTCTTTCTCAAGACCAAGTCATAATCCTCTACATTAGCCAAGAAGGGTTAAGGAATTGTGAGATTATCCGCTTTATAAATGAGTGACGTAAGTGGAGAAATGAGTCAACAAAACACACTGAGTATACCTACTATTTTTACGAAGTACATGTACATGTATAATGATTTACCACACATAGTAACTAGGCTAGCTGAGACTACATTATTCTGTTGTGGCTATCATTGTCAGTCATCCAGAACCATTCAAACAGAGGTGGGAGTTTGACTGACCATCACAAGTAAATTAGGTGCAGATGACAGTTTATGCATTCTTGAATGCATGACCATGGGACACAACAACCTCATGTGGTCCGTATGTCAGACATTGGGACGATAAGCAATCGATCAGTATTATTTTTCTTCTGACGCTATACGAGGAGATATTTCAAAGCAAAGCCAGGCGTATATGAATCATAAGTTTAATGCCAGCATGACATTTACCAAATTCTAAATGTGTTAAAAAAGAGCAATTCAAATCAACACAGTGTTATGGTATTTGAATCAAAGCAAACTTTTTTGAATTCAATTCAGAAATGTACTTTACCCGTAAGAATTCACAGATATTACACAGTAACTCCGCACTAGGAATTGTGCTCTCTTTGCATATCAACAGATCAATGAACATGGTCCAAAATCAAAAGATTACATAAAACTAAATGTTCACAACTATCTGGAGAGCTTTTGAAGGAAAGTTGCATTATTACAAGTGCATGACAACAACCTAGATTTTGCAAGAAGTGCAGAGGATGCCAAACCTTTGTGTTTCCACACTGCGCATCTGCATATAACAACAAACAATTTTTTTATTATTGTCTGTTTTAGGTTTTTATTTAAACTTTTTACAATCATCTTAGGAGACGTGCTAAATTTATACCTGACAAAAATGAGAAAAAAGGAACCAATGAGTTAGTTAGCTGCCGCTATCAACAAAATCCGTCGATAGACGCAGCCACTCACCAGCAAACATTGTCTCTTATTTACGGTATAAGTCGCACTACTTAAAATGTATTTGTTCTCAGTCACATCCTGTGGTTTGAAAGCATAATAACACAATAGTTCAAAGCATTGACCTTTTGCGATGAATGACAAATACATTAATATTGGGCAGTAACCTTCAATATGTAGATAGTGTTTGTCCATGGTAATGGGGTGCTGAAATACATAAAGCGGTTGATTTGAACAACCTATTGAAATGAACAATCAAAATTATTTGAATGAAGGTAAGTGATTACATCGAGAATTTCATACAAGATTCCGCAAGCGGATTACTTGTTCTTAAGTGATGACAATACTCATCGACAAGAATGATGTAATAGCACTGAAGATATGCATGAAATTGATAGACATCTGCAAAGCCTTGAAAACATGATAAGAGCTCTTTGGTCGACAAGAGAAATGTGTCAAATGAACTAGATAGAACAGTGCTCATAATCTAAGAAATTATCAACATCAGTAACATTTCAACTTTAATAATGGGCTAGAAGAAAGATGTACTTTTGATTTGAAAATGAAGACTCTGCAACTACCGGTATATAGGTTACACTTAAGAAACAAATAATGACATATAATGTAGTTGTATGAAATTTTTTTTCTATTTAAACAGAACTGTATTAAAAAACACTTAGCAAAGTAATATTACTCTTAATTTGATTTCTAAAAGTTTCTTTAAAAACTAGATGTGATTAACTTCTCACAACATAATCATGTAAAACCCAATATGGATGTTCTCTGTATCACTATGCTAATATCTTATTATGCCAGCCAAACTTATATACTCTTTGCAAAGGGTAGACTAGTAATTAATCCAAAACTAGATTCTTCACAAAAATAAATTTGCGTAATAAAAATCTTATCAGATTCACTTATGCAAATGCTCCATAATCATTGCTAGCATAGCCCATGTGACTATCTCACTGCCTTCACCTAGTCATAGCCACTGCCTTCAACTTGTCATTTCCACTGCCTTCAACTTTTCATTCCCACTTATTTCAACTTGTCACACCCACTACCTTCAACTTGTCATATCCACTGTATTGTTTTTCACACCCACTACCTTCAACTTGTCATATCCACTGTATTGTTTTTCACACCCACTACCTTCAACTTGTCATATCCACTGTATTGTTTTTCACACCCACTACCTTCAACTTGTCATATCCACTGTATTGTTTTTCACAGCCACTACCTTCAACTTGTCATATCCACTGTATTGTTTTTCACACCAACTGCACTCAAATTGTCATACCCACTGCCTTCAACAATGAGTTAAGCAATGGTGAATCTAGTTATCTTTGCTTGTATCAGGGTGGTCAACTTTTATTCTCTTCCATTCTCTGAATTCTTTTTAATCATTTAGACAAAAGCCATCAGCTACAAAAACCCATGCATTTTCAAAATTGTTCTTAATCAATGTGGCAGAGCTCAAAAGTACATGTATAGCTCTCCAGTGAATCCATGATGACAAGGACAAGCAGATGCTCCAGATGATAAATTTAATCGTTTACTATTAAACACCGATCAGTTTGGATAAAAATTGCACCTAGTATATTTCTTGTTGATCAAGGATAGGGTTTTCTGAGACCGTATGAGTTTGTAACAAACGAATTATATTTATACACAGTAAGTCAGAATAGAGTTAAAAGAAACTGAACTCGCAGCGGCTGTTCGAGATGAAATGCAGCAATTGTCAGTCGGAAGAAGGCTGGAAACATAATTTTGCTGATACGCAGTCCGCTATGCCTACTTTATTGGAGTAAGTCTAAAGCATGCTTCATGAATTGCCTGGTGAAATATGTGACTAAACAAACACATGTTGCTTGCAAATAAAATATATAAATATATGAAGGCATATTACTTGCAATTAAAATATATGAGTATATAAAAGCACTCATCATTTTGAGAGCATTGATGTTAGACAATTAGTCACCAGGTTTTTGTTATGATGATTTGTATAAAAGGACCAATTTTCAATAAAGTCTGTGCTGGTCATGCGTTGGCTGATAGAATTTTCAAGATGATTGTCAATTATTTTTTATGTCTATCTGTTAAAAGAAGATTATTGCACCGGTATGCTTATTATTGCCAGCAACTTTAAGAAAGATAGTGAGATGAAAGCGAAGTAAAGGGCTCTAAACAAATATCAGTACGTTGGAAGTGAGTAGGCAATATTTTAATCTCTGATCTTTATTCTAATGGCTGTTACTATGGTACTATAATCTAGCGTGACAAATGGAGGTGATTCGCTATGGAAATATTTTTACTCGGAAGGAATTGATCTCTTGGATAATGACTTGGTATGTAGGTACTTAACTTCATTTTGATTGGCTGATAGAAAGATGCAAAGAAATAATAGAGTGGATTGTTGATAATGCTTTATATGAGTTATATAGCAGCCTTAGAGTAACACTCGGTAATCACTCTTCTCAGAACCTTGTTAGCTGAAGGTTATCATGGAGAACTCTAAAAGACACCCGATGGCAGGCTCTATAACTGGAGAGTACTTTGTGAGCGATGATGGATCTGTGAGGGTGCCTGCCCTTATGACACGCCCTGCTGCGTTTCCGAAGGTACGAGAGGATCTGGTAGCGTACACATGGAATGATTCTGATTTTCTTTTAGCTTCCTACCCAAAAAATGGTAAGTTTGATGTGTATGAAATTAAGCACTTAGTAGGTACATTAGAGTACATAGATGGTGCATTAGAGTACATAGATGGTACGTACATCAGAGTACATAGATGGTACATTACAGTACATAGATGGTACATTAGAGTACATAGATGGTGCATTAGAGTACATAGATGGTACATCAGAGTACATAGATAGTACATTAGAGTACATACATGTAGATGGTACATTACAGTACATAGATGGTACATTAGAGTACATAGATGGTACATCAGAGTACATAGATGGTACATTAGAGTACATAGATGGTACATTAGAGTACATAGATGGATATTTACATAGAGAGCTGGTAAAAAGGAAGGCAAGCGAGCTTGTAAGGTAGAGTTTGCTAGAAGCTAAGGGAGTCTTAAGGGAATATAGATTGTAGGTTTGTAGGTGGGTTAATATCTTATTTAGGAAAAACTGTTCACATGAACTTGAAGATATAGTAGTATGTAGAACAGAGGTCAGATTTCGAGTCTTTCCTATTTTTAATTTAGCTATTGTATGTATGTACGTATGTACATATGTACGTATGTGCATACGTACATACATATGTACGTATGTACATACATATGTACATATGTACGTATGTACATACGTACGTACATATGTACGTACATACATACGTATGTACATATGTATGTACATACGTATGTACATACATATGTACATACGCACGAACATATGTACATACATACTTATGTACGAACATACATACATATGTATGTATGTACACACGTACGTATGTATGTACGTATGTACGTATGTACGTATGTACATATGTATGTGCGTATGTACGTACGTATGTATGTAAAACTTTTCTTGGGCATTAGTAATCATCAACAAAATGATGTTTTTCGTTACAAAGCAAAAATAAAGACATAAATCAGGAATTATTTGATAAGTTGAAAAAGGGTGTGTTCAAAGTTGGTAATATAATGGTATTGTAAAGGAGTCAGGATAGTAAATTGAAGGTTGTAGCAACCGAAAGTTCATAAACTGAAATATACGATAGTGGATGTAGTATGTTGGTGCCCTACATTAACAAAATTAATTTTTATTGAATAATATTTACAATATTAATACTATTGTAATTAAAAATATTGAATAAAACTGAAAATGAAAATATACCTCGAAGAGGTGTCTGTTATTCCACTTTTATATGGTATGAAAAACTTACATGATATGAAAAAATTGCATACAACATCTAACAATTATTTTGAAGATGTCATTGTTAGCTGCTTTAACAATCTCCTACCTAATATCCGTACTCATAGCAGAAAAAGGTATTTTAAAGGCTATATGCCAAACTATCTTTTTGATTTTAGTGGCTACCTGATGCCTTTTTTTCGTATATTTTGTTTTATGATTCATGTATGGCACAATTTGGGAAACATATTTGTTAAGAATGAAATTATTGCCAATAAAGTATTACGCATATGATTAAAACTGAAAACCTTAGAACCACAAATTCATAAAAATGAGACTATACATACTATATGTTTCAGATCATAGACAACAGCAGGGATAGTCATTCACACACTTTTAAATCTACATGTAAAATAACCAAGAACGTGTTTTGTTGTTCGACTGCAGCTGGATGACTAAGAACAATAGATTAACAGATTTTGAGATTCAAATTTTGTTGACCTTTTGACGCATGTTTTCCCTAAGCAATAAGGCCATGTAGTGACATTTTCTCTGGTCCCATACATGTTTATGAAGTTCTATTGGCTCACTACCAATAGAAAAAAATACTTTGTACAGTTTGTTTTTGCAATGGCTAGCCTAAATGTGAACATACACAAAATGTTAGTTGATTTTATCTGAAAGTATCGGTATTTTTTATTGCTTGCAAGTGTTTTTGATGTTTGAGGTGATCGGGCTACCAAAATGTTTCAAGATTGAAGTTGACAAAACTTGATCTCAGTTAAAACGTTTCGATCAAGCGAAAGTGTGATTATGACGTCTATAGTTGCAAAGAGATCGACAGAATCGAGACACGTAATGCTACAACTTGAATTCAATAACCGACTTCAACTATAGCAACGATATCATCTAATGACGTCATATGGAACAACGATATCATCTAATGACGTCATATGGAACGAAGTTTTCTCAGGAGCACTTTAATCGTGATCAAGTTTTGTAGATTTTAATCTATAAACATCCTGACAGTCAGATCACCTCAGATATAAAAAACAATCGCAAATGATAGAAAAATATCGATATTTTCTGATAAAATCTATTTAAACTCTGTGTAAGATTATCTTTAAAACATTTCCCAGCTACATGAGTTTTTGTTTGCAACTTTTAGGGTCATATTAATAGCTGTTTAGTTACTGATACCGGGTACCATGGTAAACAATGTGATGCTTGTTGTTTACCAGCTGGTCTATCATCAAAGGATCAAGTGGCAATAGATTTGTTTGGCTCTCTAAAGTCACAATGATGTTTTCAATTATTGAATGTGAATTTGATACTTGAGCACTGAGTGCACATATTGGATAAATACTCGGATGATCATGGGAGGAAGTCTTACAAAACAAAATAGAAATTCACTAACACTGTTAGTGCTAGCAGCTTTATGTAAAGGAATCGTGGAGAGAAGAAAAAGGACTCGTGAAAAAATCGTGGAGAAGGAGAAAGTACATGGTCAAAGCCACAGAAGAATGGGGGAACCTGGCCTCAGTATGTCTAATTAGCATAGGGAATTACCATTTTGTGGAGAGATCCTTAATCTAACCAAACTGACAGATCCCTGGTTGATTACATAATGGTTATTTTGAAACCAACCAGTAAATCAAATGTAAATCTTGATTACAAATGGAAATACCATCTGCAGGTGGACAAAACTACCTTACAAACTAACGAGCAGCTTGCATTACTTGCCCCCCATAGAGTGAGCCACTAGTGATACACCTGTTCAGGAGCAAGCAGCATAGTGCTCCACTCCAGAAACATTCCAAATAAACCTTGTTTCTCACTGATTACTTTGAGGTTTTCGCCAATTTGGTTGACCTTGAGCAAGTTAAAGAACAGCGGCAAGCGTCTAAACCCGACATAACATCCTCACGCTGGTCCTGTGAGTTGGAAAGTGCTTAACCTGATCGATAAACATTAAAACTGTAAATACTTGAGTTGCTAATAAATCCTAGTGAACATTTAGTTACAAATTACATTTACTAGCTATACAAGTGTGAAATGCTAGTCATGAAATGCATCTGAAATAGCAAATCTATCGCATCTTATGCATGATGTTGAGAACCATTGGCCAGCGCCTATTCTTCACTATTGTAAGGGTTCCGAAAAAAGAGTGCATCACAAGGGTTTTGAACACACAACTTTCATCACGATATACCAGCTTTTTAACAATTGCACCAAGCAGATTCTGAATGATGTAATGAAATAATTGTATGTATATTGATTACACTTGATGATCTCGTAGACTAACTACACGCACTAAGCTTTTGTTATTTATGGTTGTATTATGGTTATGCATTATGTATTATTATTTATGGTTGACAAAATAATATAAATGACATAAGATCAGGAAATAGCAGAAGTTATATTATGCTAAGAGAAAATCGTACACTTACTATATGCATCTATATAGACTACCATGTAAAGAGTTCCATAATCAAAAGTGTTTATGAAAACTGTCTGACATTTCACTTGGTTCCATGATGTTTAGGTCAATTCTTGTTTCAACAGAGCAAAAGTTTCAGGCGATTGTCTGTACTTAGAACAGGGAACATAAATTAACTTTTTAAAAACAGTAAGGATGAACATGGTTCTAGACTTATTGCCTATATTCTAAGCACACCGCTATATACAAGTGGTGTGCAAATTTAATTTGACCCCATTGCTGAAAAACGAAAATTCTCATATACAACACGGTCACACATCGTGAGTTCAGTCAATCGCCATAAATTACATTAAATGTTTGCTCAATTTCTCTAATGCCAAATATTTAAACAAAATCGCTATAAAATTACGTTGTTGACTGATTATGTAGGCTAAATTCTGAACATTGCACTTTTTAAGGGTTGAAGATAACAATCTGTACAGAATGATCACGCCACATACACTGTTATTGCTTACTTCAAGTTATATACATGTATATGACTAAATACCTATATGACATGGTTTTAAGCCTAATGCATGGAAACATATAGGTATAAATTTACAGAATTAGTCAAACAAAGAAATGTTGACATTTTAACCTATTATTTTTTAAAAACACATATTTGTTACTGTTGCAAATTCTAGTTGTAGCTGACTATCTACTATGCATGGGATACTCAAACCTGTTGACCATTTCTAATTTTTACTATAATTTTTATTATAAAAAGAACTGTGTTCGCCCACCCAAAGCCACATTTGGAGATTTAAAAAATTTTCTTCAACGTTCAACTTCATGTACCTGCACCAATAAACCATCTTCCAGGTTTCTGAATAATTGTGCACATAGCTATTACAGTTGGCAATCTCCCCATAAAAAGAGGTAGAACTGAAGCAGACAATTAAAAGACTGAACAATTAGTAGTCGAAAAACTGAAGAGGCACTATAAAAGCGTGTTCATGAAAAACTAACAATTTAAAATCAAACCTTACGCGTGGCACTTATACAGTGTTAAACAATGTTTCCTATGTTTCTGATAGTAGCCTACTAGAGATTCTAAATATTCTACCAGAAGTTCAGCGCTTTCAAAATTGGGAGTTGTATCCCATTCAGTAAGTTATCTGATTATTCAATGTTGAAACAGCATTTAGTATATAAAAATCTGCCCTATTTTTGCTTTAACCCTAATGTTCCAGTGTGCCGTGTTCATGGTATACTCAGGTTATTATGCAAAACCAATTTACAAAATTTTACAAAAAGTTTTGATTTATGGTTGTTGGGGAATAAACGAAAAGTTTTTACAAGTTTTCTACAAGCCCTCCTTTGTGAACATGGCAGCCTATATAAAACAACACAGTTTATTACTGCTAGAAAATAGGTGTTTAATAGCTATGTAAACTTTTTTACTGCTTTTTTACTGCTTTTTTACTGCTGTGTGCAATCCCTCTAAGATTGAGTATGATGTCTGCGTAGCTATACTGCAGGCAGAGGTTGTTTTCACAAACAGTCGTTGCACAAACAATGGCTCTGTGATCTTGTATGGAGTCAAGTGGCAAGGTAACTTCAAAAATTGGAAACATGCCAGCTACAGAGAGCAACTTAAGGTTGGATGTCTTTCCTGTTACCACCAGTGACCCTTTTCGAAAACTGAATCCCAACCTGTTGTTAGCGTGTCAGAGTTGTTCAACCACTGGGCAAGGGCTGCTCTCTGATCGATTCACCTCTTTAATGTTCGACTTGTTTCTGCTCAATTACACACCTTCCATCACCTTAATTAACATGAACATGAGCCCACATCATCGCATTTTGGCATGAGGTGTTAATCAGATCTGTCATGCTTATCTAAGCAAGTCACTCAATTTTGACCATGGCAACTGTTAATGAAACTAGAGGCTTCTGGAAAGATGAGTCATATGCCTAGATTTTGCTCCCAGCCAGCAACTAAAATTAACCAACAACAGATGTAACATGAGAATTGCAACAACTTTGTAGAATAATAACTTTTCTATTATTGAATTTATGCCAAAAAACCAATTCTAGATTTGTCTCCTCTGTTCTATGTATGATGGCTATTCGAATGCTAATCACTAAGCAATACTTTGTTTGAAGATATGTAGCGAAGTATTAAACCATTTGAATATTTTTTTATTGTGAGCGTATCCAAAATAATAAACTTTATATATTCTATTTGTGAAATATTTAAACAAGTTTGATAAAAGCGATAGATTCAGCTATTAATAAACCAATGTGATGGTTGAGCTATCGCAGTAGCAGTAGCAATAGCAATACAGCAGTAGCAATACAGTAGCGCATGTATAGATAGACATAAGGCAGGCTTCAACTTGTTAGCAATGTGTGAAAGTTAAGTGTCAGGTGGTGAGCGTTTTTGTTGTGATGTGACCTCTCAAATAGATGAAAGAGTACACCGATTGTATTAAAAAGAGATGCAGGTTGAACAGGGTCATTCGAGCGAATCAAATATGAATAATGCTAACAATAATACGATAATAGAATATTACAATAGATATAAAAACTCGTCAATCGACTCCCTATTCTCAAAAACATTATCAATAGGTGAGATGCTATCTACGTATAACCCAATTTCTTTACCTGTCCTCTAACATGAAGCTTACAACCTCACCCACCATGGGAACGCCAAATAAGATGTTAATAAACTACAGTATATTAAGGTTTTAAAAGAGCTAAAGAGATCTTTATTTCTCAGTAAAGTTTTAGTGTTTATCAAACACGAGACTGCCGAGATGAGCGACTTTCTTATAAACCTTTAGTCAATTTGATAACATTATAGTTCTTTTCTTTGAACAATAGGAAGCTATATAACCTGTTTATTGCAAAAGGTGGCAGGCCAGCTTGTTTTATGGTCAGTGGAAAGGCTGGCCAACCGCCTTTTATAATAGGCTTTCACAGATCTTGAGGAACAGAAGTAGTGAAACTGCGGAACTGCGTAGATGATGATATTGCAGAGCCTATTTCTTTCCTGTATTCTCAGCCATTGAAATTGGCTAGCCTACCACCTATCATAACAGTATTATTAGACATAGGAATATCTTGTTCTGTCATCATTTATCATAGGTAGGGTAGCAGATTTTCTTTAAAATTTACTGCTAGGTTAGTATCGTTGAAGTTAATTATTTTTTACAATTTTATAGTTTAACAAAATTGCACTTATCTTACAGAATAAATAAAAGTCTAGCCGTACATAAGCTGAGAGAAAACTTCTGCAGACAATGTGCTCGCCAATTTAAATTGTAGATATTACCATCTATTTGTTGACAACAAACTTGTTGGTTTTGTTGCGGAGTGGCAGGCTATTTTATCACTTTAGTAAACCCTGGTAGCTAACAGACCTTTGCCTATGTAACTAACAAAGAAAATCTTCCATAGAGTGAACCATAGGCAAATTCTAAATAATCTTTGTGAATGACATAGAAATATTCTTATTATAAAATTTGACAATCTTTATCTTATAGTTTAATGTTATAGTATACATGTAGTTATTTGCATATTATTGACTGCCATATATTTGGCTTTTTGTTTTCGGTTACCAAAACATCTAGCATGTGGTCATAGATAAAAAACTGTGCTATAAACTAAAAGGCAATGAGGATGAGTATATTTTTGGAGGGTTCACTAGCAATACAGCTATTCCAATTAGAAAGTTTCCGGAAAATTCTGGAAGAAATTGTTTCTCGAATGTCTCACTTAGCGGCGGCAGTCTTGTTCTGTTTCGAGCAGCTCATGAAGACACAACTGATTTCATTTTCATTAATGAAATTTTTATGGTTACAAAAACTTCTAAATTGTGTTTATATATACATGTACATATATTTTAGGAACCAACTTTATATGGGAGATAATGACGATGCTAGTGAAGGGATCAGCGAATTATGCCAACATCGTCAAGGGAGCTCTTATGATAGATATATTTCCAATAGGAGAAAGTTCACAATTATTCCCTTCTCCAAGGGTACTCAATACCCACTACAGAACTGATGTTCTTCCACAAGAGTTTAGAAAAGGAAAAACTGTGGCAAGTAAGTCAGATATATATCACTGGTATTGCATAGATAGATTTACAACCTTGAATAGTAAACGTAGTTGTGGTACATGAATAGGTTAAACAATAACTACTTGCATAACAATACTAACTTTAGTTATTTGTAGCTAATGTGTCAGAGGTACTGTATATAACAAACATTTGAGTTTTTTTTCAAAAATAATTAAAAAAAAATTTTTGCCAGTTTATTTAACCCTGTCGAGGTACTTATGAAGAAAGCAATAGTTAAAGCAGCCTTTCAAATTTGTCTGTTTCTAGTATTTATAATTTTTAACTAAATATTTAAATATAAATGTACACAAAATTTTAGTAGATTTTATCTAAAAATATTGGCATTTTTCTACCATTTGTCTTTTTTAAGTTTAAAGTCGTCTGACTAATAGGATGTTTCAAGATTAAAATCAACAAAATTTGATTGCAGTCAAAACGCTCAGTTTCAAGCGAAAGTGCGATTATAATGCCTTTAGTTGCACTTCAGCAAAGAGACTGACAGAATAGAGACACGTAATGCTGCAACTTCAATGCAATAGCCGCTATTAATAACGAAAGAGACAGGCAGCCGCTTGACTGGTGACATCATCTCGGCACATAGTTTTCTTCTGAATGTTTCAACAGCGATCAAGTTTCGTCAATTTTAATCTTGAAACATCATGACAGTCAGATCACTTCAAACTTCAAAATAATCACAAATGACGGAAAAATATTGATTCTTATTGACAAAATCTAGTAAATTTTGGTCCAAGTTAATCTTTAACAATATAGCCTCAGTACTTAGAGAGAGAGCCGTGTCACTGTGGTAAAACATCAGTATGGCAGCTATTTCCCATTGTCAGACTTCTTTATATTTACCCTATATATCAAACAGCTCCAAAGTGACTTTATAAAAATTTATTTTATATACAACTTTAAGATAACTCTATATGGTAGTTTAAGTTATATATAGCATAATCAATCTGTAATGATTTACACCTATTTTTGCTGTGAATCAGTTTTGTTTAATCAATGTTTGTAGTACTCAGAAATCCTAAAGATGTGTGCGTGTCTTGGTACTACGATATGAAGAACTTGGCAAGTATTATATATACAGTGTACTTTCTTCTCTCTACTTGACCTCTTCAAGTACTTACTGTATACATTATTTTCTTTTTAATTGATCTTTTTAAAGACTATAAATAAAGACCATGCATTTTTTCTCATGACCTCTACACTACTACCGTAGTAAGTTTCCATACAATGATAGTGTAGCAACACTTGGATGCACCAGCACCGAAGGACCATTTTGTGAAGGTCATGTTTTCATAGGGCACTGCAGTAGAGCGATGCTTGTGCCAAGCTTTATGTCAAGGCTATATCTTTAACTTATGCACACGCACGAGTGAAACGATAATCGCTAAGGCAATTTTCATAATAAAAAGATGGCGCTTCAAATGGTTGTTTCTCTTCAAAATAGCGACTCTGAATCACGGCTGAATGAGAGTGATACTGCTGTTTCCATGATAGCATTGCACCACCCTATTGGGGTGTGTCACTATCACTGTATAAAAACTTAGTATAGGTAGTCAATCAAATTAACATCATTAACATTAACATTATTAACACACATACGTAATGGTTGCAGGAGAAGCTCTTTGGTAAAGACAATTCACAGTCACACTTATTTGAAGATATGAACTTCAGTCAATATCTACCCAGATTCCTACATGACAAAGATGCTCCCTATGGAACGTACTTCGATTTCGTCGAGTACATGTGGTCTCTCAGAAACAATTCTAACATACTCATTGTGTTTTATGAAGACTTGAAGTTGGTAAGTGTCGGAATCCTTGGTTATGCTAGTTATTGTTACAGTAAACCGAGTTCGACCTAATGAACTTGCACTTCTGACATAATTCCCACAATACTTCGGCGGTAGACTGTGATAACAATGCTTACACTATCAAAAACCCACCCGCATTTACGTTAGCATATAGTCCGTGGTATGACACTCTCATTATATAATGCACTCGTGGAAACAACGGAATACTAGTTCCACAGCAATTGCCATGAAAAAAGTATAGATCAAGCTATTCGTGACAGCTGAGGTGGTGCATGTGTCGTGGATGATCGCCGAACTATTGGTAAAGTTTGAAAGCTGCAATTTTTGTCGACGTTGCCTCTATGATGCTATTGGTTTACGGACACAAATTCGATGAATAATCGTCAAGTGAACAACACTAACATATGGTGGGCAGTAAAGTGTGAACCAACCTTCAATTCAACATTTTGTTACGATCTAATTAGAAAAGATGGGAAGTTGCCTAGCTGCCAAGTACACTGCGGTTGCAGGATCACCTCCTAAAAGTATTAAGAGTTTTTTCCTTATGATCTAATCTCGTTCCAGGATCCTTTGGCAACCATTCAGAAATTGAATGAGTTCATGGAGACAAACAGGTCGATAGATCTTATACAACAGATTGCTGAGGCTACCAGTTTTGATAAAATGAAGGAAGGAAAACTATTGCTTTCATTATCGAAAGATCTTATAAAATTGGTGAGTTTGCTATTATAACCAGAGGCTCTGTTGAGCAGTTTTACTCCCACCTCTCATTTTATGTCAAGTTACCTACAAGTAGGTTTCTGGATTCAATTAGATTTAATTTGATATTCGTGGAAGTATAGTCTTAACTAACCTTAACCAAAACTACATGTACTTAAACGTAGCTAAGCAGTTGTGTCAAGGCATCACAGCAGCAAGGCAGTTGTGTCAAGGCATCACAGCAGCAAGGCAGTTGTGTCAAGGCACTTTACTTTGCACACAATGTTGCATCCTTGTTTGTAGTAAGGAAGTAACACTGTGCACAAAGCAAGACCAGCCAACATCATGTATTGGCTTTGCTGCAACTTGAATAGCAATGCAAAACAATTTCACATATTCAAAAGAGTACAACTAACACAAACACGCAGCCAACAAATAAAATAGTACACTTATTCTTAACATAATGAGAGGTTGATAGTTGGTTCATACTAAATGTTATTCTTGTTACTTAAAGGAGCACGCTGACAATGAGAAGGGACATAGCTTGCTTAAGCAGCTGAAAACACGGATGGGACACATCTACAGAAAAGGTATAAATTACTATGAGTAAACTTTTAAGTACTTTTATGTGAATGAATACGAAGACGCAACTTGATTTCTGCTTCATGAGGTTAAAATTGAGCAGAAACAAGGATGTATCGCTATTTACATACCAAGTGCATAAAGTGGATATTTTCAAACCAAGTTCATTAGGTTATGTTACAAAAAGTGTTTTTCTATCTATGAAAATTAAACAGTTTTAGTTGAAACATTTTATTCTGAAGCGATAGGTAGGGTATCTGAAGAATAAATCGTGAGCTGAGGTAAAATTGCCTTTCACGGCACATTACTTTTAAAAGTGCCTGCATGATTGCCATGCATTCCAGATATTTAGATCAAACTGGAAGCATTATAAAAGTATTGGTTGCGGTAGCTCAACCATGTAAAATGTTAGAAATAAAGCTCTTGTAAACCACAATGCTCGTTATTTTAAGTGCAAATGACATTCTAAAGAATGGAAAGTTCCATCCACGTTGTAGGTGGAATAGGAGACTGGAAGAATCATTTTACAGTAGCCGCCAATAAGAAATTTGATGACTTCCTGAGGCAGTGGGAAGGCGGAAAGAGTATACCATTTAAATACTGACCTTATTTAATGATTCAAATAAAGGCTGCTTCAATATGGAAAAAGCCTTTTGAATTGTTTAAATTGGACATTTATGTTATACATTTATACAAGGCAAAGAACTATGTTCTAGATCACTGTAAAAAACAGCGTGGTAATATTAATTAACCTCTGCTCAGCTTTATGCATATAGATATATGCATAAATATAGATATACATGTTTGTATTTATATATAGGTGTGTTTTATATACAAGTTACCTTTTATTCTAAAAGACTGTGTAATGCTTGTATTTATATATAACTGTGTAATATATACAAGTTAACTTTTCTTCCAAATTGTTGTGTAATGTTATAAGTCAACTCTCTTAAACTTTGGTGTCGATAGTTTGTTCAGTTCCACAGGCTTCAAACACTGTTATGCGTACAAGCTGCACCATCTATCAAATTATCTCAAGCTCATTAGATAAAGCACTATGGTGTCTAATTGATCGGAAACTTTACTGATGTAGAGGTTGAGCGATTATGACCAAAAAATACCAGCTCCAAACTTGTGCGGAAAATGTATGTGCATTAATAGCTGATGCCTTTTAGAGTAAGCTAACAGAAAGGCCATTACAATAAAGGTACTTATGGCTGGTTCACGCTATATCACTGTGTGTCGGTGTTTTCCTTTCGGCGTTCATCGTCAACTATGTGAATCTGAGGCTGATAGCATTTACGAAGCAATTCAAGTATGTCGGAAAAGTTAGCAGCCGTCAATGTTTCCCAATATTTCGCCGAGCATTGACGACAGCCTTTATAATATGAACCATTTTGGCGATAGTAATTCACGGTTGCAGATAGCATGATTTATTTATTTCCTTTTATGGTAGTTGCTGCAGGCCTAGTATTTGATTCGAGCACGCGAGAACTAAGAGGTTGTTTTGCGAAAACTTAAAACGAAACATTACCTCCAGGCGTATTTGCTAATGCAAACGCGGATAGGCTTGTGATAGTGTGAACAATGTTATCACTGAAAATCACCGAAGTATTGTAGCCTCAACGCCGAGGTACGGCGATCTAGTGTGAACCAGCCTTTACTAAAGAATAGCTCAGTAACAAATACATGTCATCAAAACTTATTTCTACTGGACTAGCCAACCTATGTATCACGTTTTCCTGTTCAACTAGTCAGAAAACAACTCCAAATCTTACCACCAAAGTACATAGCACAACTCTCATTTTAGCTAAAAATAAACTTGAAAAGCCATTGCCAAGTTAGAAAGGAGACAACTCCTTATTACATATCAGATCACACATGCTAATACAACTGCTAATACAAATACTGCAATTCAAGTTAGAAAGAAGACAGCTCCTTGTTATCTAATAGAACTCAAGTGCCTATAACTATTAATACAACTGATCAACTAAAGATGATTTAGTTGATCAGATTGATTTAGTTGATTTGAATAACTACTGAGACAACTCCTTATTACCTATGGAAAATCAAGTTCTAATACAACTAATACACCCCAAATTGAAAAAAAGACAAACCTTTGCTGCTCCTCAAAACTCAAGCTCAAATACATCTATTCTACAACTGACACAGCTAAAGTTAAGCAGGAGACAACTCCTTAGTACTTATCTGAACACAAGCTCGAATACAACTATTATTTCAACTACTACAGCTCAAATTAAAAAGAATACAGCTACTTATTAGCTACCACAACTTGAGTTATAATACATCTACTATCTCTAGTTTAGTGCCTACTATACTAGCACTTGTTATCTCAACAGCCTGACTAATAATATAGCTTCAGAACCTTGAACAGTTACACGTGGGAAGACTCTAGCGGTAGACTAAAGACAAAATTATAGCAGACCTGATCATGTGTGGGATGCAGTGTGAAATTAGGAGTGGAGTAGAGAGCTGAGTGGCGTGCATGCAAAATAACGTGAATGAATTGGACTGTGCACCCAGTTAAGTTTGTCTTTTGAAAGTCCATTTATATAAGAATCAGAATCTAAATAGAGCACCTATGGAGCAGTGACACAACGTAACAGGTGAGATGCTATAAGTGCTTCAAAAACATTAGCTAGTAAACCAAGGTTTGCATATACCACTGAATGTGCCCTGTCAAGGCCAAAATTTGGGTGTAAGACTCTGAGTTTAGGCATGGAGCGTATAACATCTAGTGATAATATTCTGGTTTATTAAACCTACACGACTGCCGTTTCCAACCATTTTTACACCTCACAGGTTTAAAGTGCTGCAGTCAAACGTCGAAACTCTTGATTCTGTTGCCCAACCCTAATATCTTGTCAAAATTTAGTAATGAGTGTATCATGTGGTAGACTGTGTAGGTTGCACGTCTACGGTAAGAGTAACTCGGTCATTCACATGATTAGCTTCAAGTTTAATAATCGCTTATGTCACATAGAGTGCTCCTTTTTGGTGGCATGGCCAAATGCTCGTTCAATTGTATTAAAGTCCATATAAATGATGCTAACTTTCTTCATTTAGTAAGTATTAAGTATAACTATCATAAATGGCAATGCTAAGATTAATTTTGTGTAACAGTTTTCCCCTCTACCTCGTTCTCAGTTAGAATTTATCTACGCATAACTCTATTTTATAGTATACATATGAATATGCCACATGTGCTCAGCCTAATTGCAGTACTCATACCTATATAATTTACAGGTATGAATGTACTTTGATACTTATATATTATATAAATCTTGAAGTCTGTTGTTTGGTGTGTCCAGCTATAGCTATTAAAATCTAAGAATGAACGATTCGCTTTGTGCTGGATTTGATCTCGGCACCTCACGTTCACTAGGTGATAACCTAACCTACACATGATGCAATGAATTTTTTAGGAGATATGAACCGTTATTTTCATTAAAGTAGGCATAAAACTCTGCATTACACAACATCACTAAAGCTTGCTCTCACAACTGTTATTAGTAAGTTTAGCAATACGGATACTAGCTTACTCAAGTTAGCCAGTGGCAACTACATTACCTGCCACTGTTTATAAGCTGACTTTTAATACCTGGGCAACCCTGGGCATTCGGCTTGTTATGATCTGAAGTTGACTTGTAGGTTTGTATAAAACATCAAACCAACAATGGTCAAAAATTGTGATTATAGACACAAACCAAATTTTTTGTTGAGTTTCTGTTTAACAAAGTTCACACGACAAAAACCTAACAAAAGTAATGGTAATCAATAGTAATGGCAACCACAAAACCTCTTGGTAACAAATTGATAATAACAGTACCATTCAAGCGTAGAATGCTGTTTATAACAAAACAGTTCATTAAGGCCTATCCTGCAATGGCTGAGAAAATTACCTCAAGTTGTCTTTCATTTCATTTAGCACTAATTAGAAAATTTAGTGGAACATTCTCAACGAGTAACTCAAATTCTCATGAGTAAATTTATATGACATGTGAAAGAGTTATTTATGGGACATGTGAAAGATTTGTTTATATGACACGTGAAAGAGTTGTTTATATGACATGTAAAAGAGTTGTTCATATGACATGTGAAAGAATTGTTAATATGACATGTGAAATAGTTGTTTATATGACATGTGAAAGAGTTGTAAACCACAAAACGGAAACTGTGACTTTTGATGAAAAATGGTCAAACTTACAGTAAAAGCAATAAATGCTTTGGCTAATAAATTTCACAGAATTAACTAAATTTCACAAAGAGTTGTGCATATTTTAAATCCAACAGAGCTTTGAATAGCCAATAGCATTGATTGAATTCGTTGCTAGATGAATTTGTAAGATTCTAAAATAGTAATCCAGTAATTGAAAGAAAGTGTTATCAATGGCAGAATTGAGATTAAATTTTAAGAAAAGACTTATAGAATATTTTTAGTTCAATTTTGATTACATATATACGCAACTTTATATTTTGATTAGGTAAAAATAAAGTGCATTGTGAAAAATAACAATAGGCAACTTTCAAAGTTCTGTATTTCTACGATTCTGCATAGCTGCTTGTAAGACTATACAGCCTAAAGCTTGCGTGAATCCAGATATGCACTCATACTCGCATGCATGCAACGTATGCACACACGCACACGTACACACTAATAATGATTGATGACGTTATAAAATCTAGCATAATGTAGTACTCTAACATGTCTTTCTCAAACTCAGTTGATAAAATTTCACAAACAAGATGATTAAAGGATGTTAATTAAATTAAATATCAAAGGATTCATGTTCATGTCTTCTTGTTGACGAAGCACTTATATATATCTGAAAACTTGGCCTTAAGCTAGTATTTATTTGCTAAACGCTTGCAGCTCTATTTCACAAATCAATATTTACAGATATCTAACGTCATGCCATGACGATCTAGCATCATTGAAACACTTTGGATTGAGCTATGCACTTCCTCTCTAACAGGATGGGTGAACTTTTGTTGGTCATATGCTTTATAAATATGGCATCAAGATTTGTTTTGGTAAATGGTGACAATACACAACTTTATAAAGTAAAGCGAAATGTTACACAAAGTAGTGCTTCGCGGTACTCTGAGTACAACAAAAAAGGTAAGTACAAATATTAGGCCATCAATATAATATATTATATAAAATATAAAGCCGTAAACATATTAGTAACAAAAATAATATGAATTTTTAAGTAATTGGTTCTTCTTATGTACTCACGATCAGTATAGATATATAGTACGATCATTATATTAGATATAATTATAGTATTTTGTATAATTTATACAATATAGTATACAATATTTTTACTAATCAGTATTCAGTATTTTAGATCATCTTAAATCAACATCCCAACGAAGAGTGTGTCACCTAATCATGACCAAAACTCTTAGTCATATTCGTGTTGAATTATATACGGTACACAGAGTCATCTACTAAATATTAGAAGCACATGCTAAAAGAGTATTTTTACTTCTAACTGTTGCAGTTTTGTTTAAATACAGCTTAGTTGTCATTATCTGTATCTCTGCTAAAGGTTTAACGTGAGACTGAACCAGGTTTCATTAAGAATCATATGTTTATAGTTCTAGACTAAAAAGCCCAACTGTACCATGAAGTAGGAACTAAGTGATATAGTGCATACATATCTTCACTGAGGTAGGTAGGTCTATGCACTAGATAAGGACTGTTTCAAGTGCTTCGCTAAGTGACGCGGTAAAATATGAAATAAAATAAGAAAATTACAGTATGATAGCCAGTAAAAGTATTGAACATCAACCCAAATGTGACAAGAAACAATATAACATGGTAAAATAAAATAAAGCAGCATATGCGACTGACCTGTAATCTCTAAAATATAAATAAATAAATTATAAACTTATAAATAATTTCATGGCAATTGACAACTCAATAATTAAGAGTAGTAATTCAAATCTTGCTGCCTTCTACAGAAGTTAGAGAAATGTCATAATAGAATATTATTATAATTAATAAAATAAAACAGCATTGGCAACTGACTTGTAATCCTTACGTAATAATCCCATGGTAATTGACAACTTGATAACTGACAGCCGTAATTCAAATCTGGCTGCTTTCTACAGAAACTAGTGAAAAGTAACGCTATGACTTTATGACGTAATGACTTTATGACGTAACGCTAAATGTAACGCACAACTTCAGCTAATGGCTCAACGCGGCAACTATCATTGGTTAGCACGGATTAGGCCGCCCTGACTCGGCATGAACTCCAGGAACACTAAACTAATAAAGTTTTTTACCAGCAAGCACGATTTTATGTTAAACTATGACTACTTCTATTACAAACAACACATTTGTGAGATGCGACTTCTACAACTACATGATGATCCCATCGGACGATGAGACCCAATTGCATGAGACCAGCCATTGTTTGTAGACCTTTGTTAAAAACTGTAGAAATTTTAGCACAATCTGTTAGTGCAATGGGTTAGCTGCATGTTTAGATAGCAAAAATGTGTGCTGATGGAATAAAAACAAGGCAGCAATTGGTAGGCAGTCAATGTTAAAGTAGTGTTATGTTTGCAATCTGTAAAAACAGTAAGAATAAAAATTCATTCGGACCGTTATTCTAGATTATCAGACAATTTAGTGAACATCTGATCATGTCCTTAAAGATGAACTTGCACACAACTTTAGTAAATTTTATTATAAGTATATGTACTTTTATAACATTTGCAACTGTTTTTGATGTTTGAGGTGATCTGACTGCGAGGATGCTTCAAGATTAAAATCAGCAAAACTTGATTGCAGTTACCATAAAACCTATATAGATCTATATAGATCTATACAGATCTATACAGATCTATACATATCTATACATATCTATACAGATCTATACAGATCTATACAGATCTATACATATCTATACATATCTATACAGATCTATACAGATCTATACAGATCTATACAGATCTATACATATCTATACAGGTCTATACAGATCTATACAGATCTATACAGATCTATAAAAATCTATACAGATCTATACAGATCTATACAGATCTATACAGATCTATACAGATCTATACAGACCTATACAGATCTATACAGACCTATACAGATCTATACAGATCTATACAGATCTATACAGATCTATACAGATCATATAGATCTATATAGATCTATACAGATCTATATAAATCTATATAGATCTATATAGATTTATATGGACCTAAGTGTTTGCCGGTTTGTTTATCGTATTTCCATTTAGAGCGTTAAAGTTGTAGAAGCGAAAAACCCATATGAAAAATCATATGTCGCCACTGTCACCTATTAGTCAAAGTTGTCTTTTTTGGACAGACACGGCTGCATCAGACAACCATTTTGGCCCTAGACGGTCCGCACAATTAAAAGTCTAGGGAAGTGAATTACGAAGAAGCGAGGTTAATTGTATGAGGTTAATCGTATCTCGTATATCAGAGTTGCTTCTCCAAACAAGCGCTACCAAAGTTCTCATTAGAAGTCACTTTTTCTAATCATACATATGATTTTTCATGTCTTATATTGACAGCTATGTTCTTTCTCTCCCACTGTGTTAACCTATGTACAACCAAAACTACATGCCTGTCAGCTTTGTGGAATGACAAGTCTGGTCAATGTGACCTTTTCTCCTCAACTCTATACTTTGAATCTAACAAGTTCAATACAGACCTAATCTATGTTGAAGATGTGAACTGCTCCTGGACGCCGGTAAGTGTTTTAAACAATAATACCTGCATCTTCCTTGTGTATTAATAATATCTATTCATTCATTTATGTGGTAATACTACCTACACCTACATAGGCCTTAGTAACACAGACATCATGCCATACAAACACTTACACATACAATGCCAACACTGCTTAATATATATATGCTCGCTAGTCAACTTGCAATATATTTTTTAGAACTGCTGTAACTTGGAAGTATCTACCTCTTGCATTGACTCCAATTTCATCTATCAAGGTATATATATAACAATAGATAAAACATCAAAATTTGATTTTTAAGAATTATTTCTTTATTCTTCTTAACAGTTGTTAACCCAAGTGACTGGTAATGTTTTTACACAGGTTCTTGTTTCCTAACAGAAGCCAGGAAGTTCAAGCTCAATGATAGTCATTTCCAATGGCGAGCGTTTCTGCAACTCATTTGTGTTATTTATTACAGGTACTTGTATTTGGGCAAGTTAATTAGATATACAAGTGTCATTGCATCCAATGCTCCATTGATTATCAAAAAACAGTAATTTATATATACTGGAATAATGGTTGTTCATATATGCCAGTACTTTGCACTCTCCTCTTTCTCACTCTCCTCACTCTCTCACTCCTTTTTCCTTTTGTTTGCTGGCTATTTGTAGCCATTAGGTGCTGTTATATCTATTTCAGCATTCGATTTGCTCTCATTGTCCACCAACATGGTATCTGGCTAGTTTGCCAAGATGTGCTTGTCTGTCCAGATGCGGACAGACAAGCACATCCTAAAGAAGCTTAGTACAGTTGTTCTCATTAACCTTAGCCAGAGCTTCCTATCAGTGTTGAGGCTTGTAGAGGCCATGCTGATTGCATATGCTTCTGTACGCAACACCTGCGACATTATTACGCCCCTCTGTGTAGGCATTGTCTGCTAGCTAATTGCATCCACTGACGATATTTTGAACCATCTCTGGTGCATCCTAGCACAGTCTGCATCTAAGATCATTTCCAGTATAATAGATCTGCGCTTTGAGTTACCTGATTGGGAGCATTTGCACTGCCATGATTAGTGACTCCTTTTTTGCCATTAGAGCACCTTTGTTCAGCCTCATCTATATTTGGTGGCAGTTGCCAATTGCAGATACTTGCCAGCAGTAGGCATCATAGAGAGGTTTGGTGTGCCAGTCAGATTTCTCATTATCAGTGTACGGTTTCATTGTCTCAGCAATCGAGTGGATTTCAGCTAGCTAAATAAGTATGGCTCCAGTAAGCCACAACACTGCTAGGATGTTCTGGATATGGCCAATGTGAGCAACTGTGCTAAGCTCCTCTGAAACCTCTACATCTGAACAAACTAACACATCTTGGCAAACCAGCTAGATATTGTGGTGGTGAACAAGGAAACCAAAATGGCTATGAAATGAATATGACAGTACCCTGTGGCTACAACATAGCCAGCAAGAAAAAGGAAACAGTGGAGAAACATCTTCTACTCAGAGAGAAGATTGAAAGGTGCTGGCATGTAAGAATAACTGTAATTTCCATAGTCATTGAAGCATTGGGTGTAGCAACACCTACACATCAAATGAGCTTAGACAAGAGAGCTGCAAAAAGGTTCACTATTGGGAACACCTAGATCTTTAAGAGAGTGATCGAACTCTCAGGTTTAGCAGGAGACCTGAGCCTGAGTAAACATACCACCATAGTTGGGTTAACCTGAGTAATAAAATATTTTTGTATGCGCATTACATATCAAATATTTATAGATTGTCAGGATGCATTTGAAAAAGGAGAAAGAACATCTGGGGCACTTTATATCCTCCAGCCAGAACCAAACTGGAGACTGATTAAGGCTGTCTGCCAGTTTGACCATGAGTCTGGCTGGACTCTCATACAGAGAAGACTTGATGGTAGTGTCGACTTCTACAGAGGATGGGATGACTATGTTGATGGCTTTGGTTACCTCAGTGATGAGTATTGGTTAGGTGAGACTTACTATTACCATATTTTGCAGAGCTGTTGATTTAGAAAAAGATCTTGCAACAATACCCTCTTGTTCGGCAATTAATAAAAGATATATGTAATAATGGATGGTGTTTCTAATAAAACCTGTTGAAATAGAATGAGAAAAGAGTGACTTGCAAGTTCGGTGGTTGTCACAAGTCTAATATCGAAACGTTTATTCGTGGATCTAACCACAAACTGACATCTTTAATTTAGACGAATCAACACCCAGTTGAACAGAAAACATTACAAAATGCAAATTTGAAAATTATTTTTTAATCTCATCTAAATCAACCTCGAATAAGAGTCTCACAACTGCTCTGACAGTTTAACAAATAGCTGATAGTAGTTTTATTGCTTTAGTAGTTATGTTCTCCCACCTTCAGAACTCCAAGGTAGTTGAGGTTTTCTAGCTGATGAACTATAAAAATACTGTTTTTTTAATGTAATTGTTAAACTGAGTTCTACAACCTGATTAAATGTAGTACATCAAGTCACAATAATTTTATATGACCAAGATTGTTGGAGAGCCTCAAAGGCCTTTTGTAGCAAACTATAAATAGACTAGTGACTTTAGTTAATGTTCAATGTATCATTTAGGACAGCGCTGCCTTATTAATTTTCATCGCCTAATCCTTTTTGACAATTGAGAGCAACCTTACACCCCTTGGTTTAAATGTAATAAAAAAAAGTTCAAAACGTAATGGAAAACAGACATATTTGGAGACCACGAAAACAATATGTTATTGGAATTACGTACATTTTACCAAGTTTTACATTTCTACTCTCAACAACAGCAATACAAAGAAAAAACAACTCGCTGTATGATCCAACTTTTTTTTTCTCCTATTATCTGATTGAAACATGTTTTCTTATGCTTGTGAATAAGCAAAATGCAAAGATCATTTTCTGGATTGCTGGCATTGTGTTATTCATTTTTGATATATGGGAGACATGAAAATCTGGATTTGCATGGGCGAGTTGTTGTGATGACAGATGCAATTTCTTTGTCTTCACATTTGATTCTTGCACCCAAATGAACAACAGCTCACACGCCTAATCGGAAAACCTTGACTTAGGAGAATAGCATTGAGACACTTGGTGACCTTTAAAGTTCAAGCGGATAAACTCAGAAAACTTATGTCTCTATCAAGCTCTATTTTTGGAAGCATGTCATATTAAAATTCTTTTAGGCCTATTAACTAGATAGTGAAAATTTAAAAACCATGTTTTCAAATCTGTCCTGAGAACTGTGTGAGTTTTAAAATCTTCAGGCTTCCGGGTCTTTGCAGTAATATTACCGTTATGAGATCATCTGCTCAATAAACGGCAGCGACCTACCTAGTATGCATTTCAAGTGCTCATATAAATGTGCCTCATATTTCAATAGGTTTTTCAAAAGATGCATACGTACTTGTTTCCCGTTTTATCTGGCCTTTTAGAATCTGATAATATTTGCTTCACAGTTTTAACATCAAGCACATACTAATACTGTTCACTCTACTTAAAAATCTCTTACTTATTTTCCTTTCATTCTCCTCTTCTGCTTTTTAGTGCTTTTCCTTCTAAGGCTTTTGTCAAGGACATGCAGAGTTAGAGGTCTGCCAGGCTTTTGCACTGGTATACTTTAGGTACAGCCCATTGAAAAGTTTTGCATTTTGATTCCTTGATTTAAATAATTTTTACTAAGCTATGTTGTAGAGGTATAGATTATATTGAGTTGGAATGGTATAGCATAAAAGTAGTTTATTTCAAATCTTCTGGGAGCAGGTTGAGTACTTTTTCTGAATAACCAACTTTTGCAAAAAAGGTTTTGACAATTGTAAAACCCAAACCAGTTGTTGCTTACAGCATATCTTTTTTTTAAATTAATCCTGCAATTAACTGGAATGAGGAATACTCCAGCTGGCACATAAAACATATTTTATGAATGCTATCTGTTCCATTCATAGCAGAGAAATGGAATAAGATTAATTGAATGTAGTTTTAATTTTGTAATCAAAAGTGGTCACTACTAAACTGCTAAACATGGATCAAAAATTTGTTTTTAGTGTTGTAAATCTTTAGCAACAAACAAGCTGATTGGTAGGCAACAAAAAATAAATGCGATGTGCTTTGGGTGTATTGATTATGTACAAGTAAAATAATCTTTGTTACACGGGAATTTTTCGATCTCACAGAAATATCCTCACGACTACGAACATTTAAAGGAATTGCAGCTCTTGAAGATAGCATCTTCAAAGTATGGAACTAAATCTACCTTTCATAACATGTCAAAGCTCACCGAAGCCCATGAGTTATTTGCTTTAGATTTTAGAAATGTTTACTTATTGCTAAATTCAAGCATGTCACAATTGATTTCTTACAACTAAAGTAAGTTTCCATCGATTCTGTTTAATTATTCATCTAAATTAATGACAGTTTCAAGCTTCAAACAATGAATGAGCTTGTGGATTTTTTTACACATGTCACAATAGTTTGCTAAGAATCCTGATAGGTCTTATGTCAATAAAAACAATCTTGACACAATTTATTGTATGAAGTGCCTCGCATAACTTTATACCTTCTTATTATTATGGGTCCATTTTAGTTATTGCTTCCCGTTTAAGGCCTCCCCTTTAAATTCATGCTAGTAGAAATTTGAAGTAGTAATTAAGGCTTGTGCAGCCGCGAAAAAGTGGTAATTGTAGCTAGTTTTAGTGTGTGTTCTGCACATAGGTTAATATGCTTGCTGCCAGCTAAGTATTTCAACAGTTACCTCATTCACAGAAACCGTAAGAAGTAAAGCTGGTGTAGTAAGAAGTGAATTGTTGTCAGATACTAAAATAGGTTAAGGAGGAAATGTTTTGCCATTTTATTTTCTCAAAATATTTAGGTTTAGTTCCAATTTGTTAAGAAAACTGATCAGTTATGAAGTTTGTTGAAGATTTTGTTTGTTTAGTCTTTAAGTTTTTTTTAGATTTTCTTGTAAAACTTATTGCCTGATAGTATTGCGTAGCATCATTTCTGAAATTTTTTTCAAAACTAAACAACAAAGTTTTATACTGAAGTAATTAATTACTTATGCTGAAGTTTGACCACTATTTCCTTGTTTGTACAATAATAATAGTTTCCGAGTGAAAGATGAGTCATAAAAGATAGAAACCTAGCATTGAAGGTAACCCGGATATGAAAAAAACAGCAGAGTTATTCCCATCATAGTAGGAGCTCTCGGTGCCAAACCTCGGGTAGCTGATTGGATGGCTCTACAGAAAGTTGATGTGTAGAAGTACCCTTTGTTACAACATAAAGCCTCGTTAGGATCAGCTAACATCCTTAGGAAGGTTCTGTCCATCCCAACCTAGTAGAACTGGGTCAATGACAGAAAACAACATTAGGTTAAACTATAATAAAATCAATAGTAATAATAATGATAATAATAATACCCATTGAAAGGAATAACTGAAATATGAAGAAATACCTGTTGGTGCAACAGACAGCCCTGTTAGGATTGGCTAATATTCTTGGGAAGGTCCATTCCAGCTTAGGGGAACTAGGTTGATGACAGGAAATAATACCAGCTTAAGCTGTGATAAAGTGGATGTAATGTTAATAGTAATATATGAAATGGAAAGAAATGCTGAAAACTGTATAAGCAGAGAGTGAGAGTATAGTGAAGAAGGTGTTATCAAACAATCACAGCATACATACGAAGGAAATATGAGGATGCTAGCAAACTTTGGTGGCACAGTAAATGCAAGGCCTTAATGGGCTAAATTGCCCATAATAATAATCTATATGCATGTATATAAATCTCAAAGTTTGTCGTCTTCTGTCTGTTCAGATGTCTGTCTGTCCAGCCATAGCTATTAAAATTTTGGAATGAAAAATCCGTATCGCAGAAGATGTGATCTCAGAATCTCCCATTCCTCAGACAATATGCTGAACCATTGAGCTATGCGAGATTGGTTTGGGGGATATATGTCACTATGAGGGTAAAAATACTCATACCGTTCTGCGTTATAGGACAACGTCATTTTATGCTTGCTCTCACGGCTCTTATTAGTAAGTTTAGCAATACTAGCTTACTCAAATTAGCCATTGGAAATGTGCCAGGCTAATGGCAAGTGGCAGGTAACTACATTACTTGCAAATGTTTAGACGCTGTTTTTAATACCAGCGCAATGCGGGGCATTCATCTAGTCTTTACTATAATATGATCTGGGTTCGGTGATCCGAAGCCACGGCAACAGCATTAGCAAAAAAGGTTGCTTCCCACATGAATTAAACTCTGACCTTTCATTTTACAGACCAGTGCACTAACCATTACACTACTCCTCCGCCTTACCACTTCATGGAATAAATATGCACATACTGATAACTCATGACAACCTCTCATGGTCTCCAGGACTGTCAAAGTACTAGTAATAATAATAATAATAGTGCATGTCAAAGAATTTTGTGAGTAAAGTATATTAGCTCTGCAAAAATGATTGAAATTACCAATTACTTAAAAAAATTAATGTAATTGGTAATTATTTGCAAACTGGTATTGGTAATTACCAATATTGCAATTACCAAATTACAGTAAAACTTTGCTCAGGGTCGTACAACTCCACAAAGTCTGCAATTGCTTAACACAGCTTTGTTGAAACTTGTGAGGGACGAAAAAAGGCTGAGCCAATCTTGTGGTATTCTTGATGAGCACTACTTCAGGAATATGATAAATAAAATAAGTGCTAACTCAAATTTATGATTTGGCTGAAATTTTCTAAACCTTTGACAGCTCCTCCCTAAATAAAGTTATTCCACTCACATTGAGATCTAATAGTTAAATTTATGTAGCTGCAAAAATTTAGGCTAAACAGACTTTGAGATGTGACTACTAAACTGATTACTAGATGACATTGGTAAGGAGACAACAACTTCAATTCTTTTTGGTCTTATACATATTCTCTGTTTGGTTCTGGACTGTTTTAGGTTTGGATGGTATCTACTATCTGACTCAGCAAAACAGGAAACTAAGTATATATTTGGAAGATCATGATAACGAATCAAGAACTGCCAACTACTCTATGTTTTCTATAGAAAATGGACCTGGCTACACATTGAATGTAAGAAGTATTTATAATGTGGAGATAGCTGATAAATTATACAACTACTCTGATTAATTTCTTTAAAAACTGAAAAATAGAAATAGTTTTATTAAAAGTTGCCGCTTGTACATAAACAGAACTCAAATCTTTACTATAGTAAGAGCAGTGTCTGTCTGTCTGTCCAAAGCCACGGTTGGAAGTTAAGATAAAATATTGCATTCGACAATACTTGAACTCATGGCGTTCACCTTGGTAAACCGACCATCTGACACCTGCACCAATCTGACACCAGAGTCAATTTGACACCCACACCAATCTGACACCCACACCACTCTGACACCCACACCACTCTGACACCCGTGCCTACTTGACACCTGCACCTATCTGACACTAGAGCCAATCTGACACCCACGCCAATCTGACACCTGCCCCAATCTGACACCCGCACCATTCTGACAACTGTGCCAATCAACTACCTAGTGATTTTATAAAGCTAATTGGACAAACACTTGTTCTCTGTACTATATTGGCATACCTGACAATATCTCTCAGTGCACTAGACTGTGAGGGTACAACACTTTTCAAGCTTAAAAACCAAACTAAAATAAGAGTACCATAATGAACAAGCACTAAATCCATGTCTCCAATGAGAGTTTAGTTGTCAGGTAAATTTATATTGATGAACTAGTCTTAGTAAAGTTTACTACTGCTCTACCCGCCATTAATGCTTGTACATATTTTACATGACAAAATGTGGCCAGTTCTGTCACACATTTTCAAAAAAATGTTGGGCGGACAACTCTGTGGTAATTCAGAGTAATTTACTCATGCGATTAGCTTTTAAATAATATGCTTTATAAGTGCACATAAACTCTCCGATATCTCCGTATAAGTGGTAAGAGTAGCAAATGAACAAACATTGCAGGTTGAATTTATATTGATAAACTAGTGTTAGTCTTGGTCTACTAACCTATAATGCTTGTACATATTTCTGTTGAGTGCTTTTATAAGCAGGAGACAGACAACTCCTTTTCTGGAGTTTGTTCATTCAATTTTCTTATGTTTATGCTTGGATATCCAATTTTAAGAAAAAGCTATTTTCTAAAATGGAATGATCATTTTATTATACAAGTTAAAATGTTACAAATCAACTGAACTCATCAAAATACGGCAGAAATTTAATAATAACAGATTGGAGCGTCTGATTTTCTACTACAGTATAATAATAGCGGTGTCTACCTATCCATCTGAGTCAAGCCAAATTGAGAGGTAAGACACTTAGTGATTTCAAAGGAATTCGAACTCATGACTTTAAGCTTGGTAAACCAACACTCTGCCAACTGTGCCAATTAACCATCTTGCTGCTATTAAGAATGGTTGTGCTATTAGTTATTGCGCCTGACGATCTCTCACGACACACTAGACTGTCACGGTACTAGTTACAAATAACATATTAATTGCTGTGCACTCAATAATAGTGAAAACATCTTTATAGTTGAGAACATCTTTACAGAACATCTTTGTAGTTTATCAGAATTCATACTCCCACTGAATAGTTCACTAGTAATCATATTCAATTCTTAATAAATTACTACTGAATGTATGACATTGCATAAAAAAGTTTTTGCACAGAAAATATACTTTTAATCAACATATACAACCTCTACCATTCTAACTTTAAAACGAAGGTGGTTGTTTATTTCTATGTAATTCATACTGTATTGGTTGCAGTGCCTACTACAGCTCTATACTGATTGCAATAGTTATGCTGCCCATGTGAGTTTAAGCACTTTTCTTCTGGCCAACAGTTCTAGCCTAATGCTAGCTGAAATGTTTATTATGAAGTCATGAAAGGATGGAATGTGTAATACATATGTGCACAATTTATTCCATAGTATAGCCAGTTGGACAATGTAGTATATTGGATAAATGCCTGTCCTGCAGAACTGGTTGTTTCAAGTTCAAATCCAGTGCACAACAGACTTTTCATTATTAATACTTTATTGCTATAACTGCACTAACAAACTAACACTGAGATTTATATACTTTAATGGTATTTCTGAACTGTT
The DNA here is from genome assembly GCF_963576615.1 of Watersipora subatra. NCBI lineage: Eukaryota > Metazoa > Bryozoa > Gymnolaemata > Cheilostomatida > Watersiporidae > Watersipora > Watersipora subatra. The sequence continues at coordinate 45,890,627 of NC_088716.1, read as the reverse complement.
GAGCTATTCAACTCAATTTAGACTTGCCAGGTTTTCTTATTGCCGATGGCTTACCATTACAACATATCTGGTAAAAGTATCAAATCAGTAAAACATAACAGTTAGTTTTGAAGCATCTCTACCCAGTTGACCATGAAATACAAAGTTCCTAAGACTGGTCGTGACCAGTACGGCTACTTGTTATCTCTGGCAGTGTTGGTACAACCAGCAAAGGATGGAACAACATGGGAGAACAACTTGGAAATTATAAGTGTTAAATCCTGAACATTTGAGGAGAGGATCGCGGAGTACTAAAACAACTTCATTGTATTCTTTATACTAGCAACAAAGGAGTCATCTGCACATGTACACTAAGACAATACAGACTTATTTTCACAGTCTTTCTGCACGATCATTTACGCTGAGGCTGCAAAAATGTAAATGTAGTCAAAGTATTGCAGGAGTAATAAAGGCTACTTGTGTATCAGATACTAGCAGTATGCCAAGCATTGCCAGCAGTATGCCTAGCATTGCCAGCAGTATGCCTAGCATTGCCCGGATTTGTGTTCATTTTCAATCAGATACCATGTAGATGTGTGTAGATCAGATGTGTGTAGATCAGATGGGTGTAGATTTGTGTAAATCAGATGTGTGTAGATCAGATGGGTGTAGATTTGTCTAAATCAGATGTGCGTAGATCAGATGGGTGTAAACCATATGTGTGTAGATTAGATGTATATAGATCAGATGAGTGTAGACCATATGTGTGTAGACCGGATGTGTGTAGATCAGATGTGTGTAGATCAGATGTGTGTAGATCAGATGTGATGTGTTGGACAAGATGTATTTATTGTAAAACTGTCATTCGTTTTAGCATGATCAATAATTAGGTGACGAAAAACTATTATACTCTGATCATATAACTCCCGCGTAAGATACGCTATTATTGAAAGATATTTTCATATTACCTGACAATAAATTGATAATTAGAACAGTGAAAAGGTACTATTACTCTTACCACACCTGACCAAAAGTTAACGTTAGGTAAACGTATGCAGTTCCGATAATGCAGTTGTGAAAGAGTGATTATGGTAGAGTCTGCATAGCACAACATTACAATCTCTGTACAGCTATAAAAACTGTTTAACCTCACATTTCATAAAAATGTGTTACAACAGGTTTAGACAACTGAAAGAAACTTTAAGATTTAGGATGCTGCAGGCAGTTGATTAGCTGGGCCATTGTTCATGCCGGAGTTTATTTACGAGGTAAATCATATCCTTTTTACAACACTTACCCTTGTATTTATAGGTCACTGGCTACACAGGGGATGCTGGTGATTCTTTAACACATCACGTTGGAGCAGACTTCTCTACATATGACAATGATCATAACCTATGTTCAAAAAGATATCAAGGTAGCATTGTATAAGACAATATTTTTGATAATAAATCCCACTTTGTTGTTGCATGTGTCTGTCTGTTAGTGTGCGTAAACACTATTCACTTCCACATTTTTTATCCAATTTCATTCAAACTTTACATGCATGCGCTTCCTGTTTTCTGTCAGGTCCCTAAAACATATTTAGTTTCAAAGTTTGTTTTGTTTTTAAGAACTAACCTCTTAAGCACCAATCTGATTAGAAACTAAAAAATATGCAACCGCATGCAGCTGCCCTCAATAAAAGTGTTTATGGATTGTTATCGTCAGAATTATGTAACAGTTTGTGTTATAAATTTGCACACGTCCTGCGAGCCATCTGATTGAAAATAGAAGAACTTCCAAACGATGCTGGACTTAATGCTATTTGTTGATAAATTCAAAGTAAAAGGCTGCATATGCAAATCAGCTGATGATAAAGAATGTCTAACATGACAACCTACAATGTTCGTTATTTTATTCTGATGACTTTGTGTGCTGCCAGTTCTTCATTTTTGTAAATTGCGGTCATCTAGAGAATATTTTGACAATGTGTCAAAATATGGAGCGGTGTCATGTATATACACTAACTGTGTTCTTGATTTAAATAACTTATGCAAATGCACATTAAAATTGATAGACGTGTCATATGGATGGCTTAAAATAACTGATTTATTGGTTTATCCAGTCAATAGTCCTCCGATAAGATCAGCAGGTTAGCACTGTTACCCCTAACAAGAGCACAATTAAAGTTTTTAAACCATTCAAAAAGGGCAGTTTAGTCCAGACATATTTTTGGTTTGTATTGTATAAATCAACACAGGTTTACAACAAGTTTAAAAGCGCTAAAAGTTTATTTACCTTTGGTTTCTAAAGTATTTTACAAAATTTTTTGATAAAAAATTATTTCAGGGAATAATGTAATAAGCAAAGCAGATATTATATTGCTCTTGTCTTTCATTTGTACATATTGACATGTTTTCATCACCACGGTTACAAAAGATGTCAAGGTATACATGTGCATTATATATAAAATTGATCATTTCTACCATCTCTTCTGATTGTCATTAAACATAGGTTTTTGATATCACTTCAGGCGCATGGTGGTACCAGAACTGTCACCAGTCTAATTTGAATGGAGTATGGTATGAAGGAAACTACAATCCTGCTCATGGCCAGGGAATTGTGTGGCATGCATGGAAAGGCTTTTATTACTCTTTCAAAACAGTTGAGATGCGTGTAGGGAGAGAACCAACTCCCTAATTCTTTGACTATCACTATAAGTGAATATACAATATATATATACATGTATATATATATATACATGTATATATATATACATGTATATATATATATATATAATACATTATATGTATATTATATGTGCATATATATTACGAATTATATAATATATATAATATCATATATAATATATTATTATATATAATAATATTATATATGTAATATAATTATAATATATACATAGTAATACCTAAAATATATATATTCTAGATATAATATATATTATAGAAATAATATATGCTAACATTGGAAACACTGGTTTCATAAAGAATAAAATCTATTTTTGCTTGAAAATTTGTAGTTATTGACTAACAGCTAAATGCTCTTTATTTTTGTATTGTACTATACATAAATTGTATACTTTTGTACTATACTATAAATTCATATAAAATCCCCATATATATAGGCTATATTTATATTTTCTTCTGAATTTCCATGTAATAAATGATGATCATTGTACTCACCCAATGCCTTTCCGCACAAGGATCAAACATAGCTGGTAATTCTGAAAAAGTCTATGCAAATAATATGGGACGACCTGAAGCCCTACCTAAATTTGAGCTTACAAAACTACTTAAATTGAAAAATAGAGACTGCAAATAAATCGAGTAGTTGAGCAATTTCTGAAATTTTCATAAATATATGGTACCGAGTAATAATACTTTCAAGTCCGAACCAAGGCTGTAGCTTAGTGGTTTATTTACTGAACCATCCTTCGCAGGAGTTGATATTTCCTTTAAAAACCTAACTATATACAGATTTCCAAGCGGTCAGAAAAGATTGCATGCGGCCAAAGTTTTGAAATCTTTGTTGAGGGCCGTGCCAAAGCCAAATTAAGGTCACATCCAACAAACCGCTGAACGTAGCAGTTAACCTATAGCAGCTGCTTATCACTATCAATGTACATGTAGATACATGTCAATGAAAACTTGTTTTTTTTCAAAAGTAATAACAATTGTTTTGTTTTGTTAAAGGGAAATTATATTGAAGTAAATTTACCACCAGGGTTCAAACTATCAACAACTCGAAGTAGCTCAAAGTCTTCAGAGATTTTTATGTTTCTGTATTGTATCACCAAATGTTCCTGGTAAAAAGACATACTTTGAAAAATGAGCCATTATTTGGGAAAAATTTAAAAGTTTTTTGGTGATTTTATGCATCAAATGATGCAGCAAACGACCAGTCTGGAGTCGTAGAAGTGCCAAGTATATTTCTCGTGTACTCAAGCTACCAATGAAGGGTCAATATGTTGGAAATATTTGACACTAACAGTCAAACGGGCATTTCCTTTGACGCAAATGAAGCTAACCTACATAATTGAGGCTATCTTATTAAACATTGAATACGGGTTACTATTTCTCCATCCTTGGCTTATGAGCAGGGAAAGAATTCTATGGCTCTTTATTAAAAGAGAAGATAAAAATGTTGTAGTAGATACTGAAATGAATACATCCCAAATTCTGACCGATATTCAAGCTATCGATATAATTTCAGCAACAAAAATAATTGCTTAAATTTATAAAAATGCTCATAAAAAATTAAACTATTTCTCTCGGCCTTATCAAAAACTTGGTTTTTGATAAGTAATAAGAGTAAAAACCTAAGCATAAGAGGTAAGAGTAAACATAAGCATAAGAGTAAAAACCTGCTTTTTACTCTTATGCTTATGCTTTTGGTTTTGGTTTTAGTACTTATTAGCTCAAAGAACATGACATTTTGTGGAGCCAGAATTATTGATATAAAGCATTTAGTCCCTTATGAATACACACAGTTCTAGCTCTACTACCTTACAGGCCAAGGTAACTTGTTATGCGCAAAATGTGTGTTTATACTTCATTATATTCAATGCTTAGTAGTTTGAATGGCAGCAAGTTTGCTAAATGGCGACCGACATAACCTTCCAGATGCTTGGGAAGGTCAAAAGGAAAGTGGATGCCACTTCACTTAAGATGAATATTGCATGGAAGATTTTCAAGCGAGCTGTTTCTACCCTAAAGTGAAAACATGATCTATGTTTGAATATCTTCTCAAAGTTTACCATGCTGTGAATCATTAGGTTTGAGCGCAAACGTTGTCCATGATAAGGTGTAAACACCATATAGTGTCTATGTAAGGACTGTCTTGGCTCATTAATTGTGGCTTGCAGAGTGTCCCTGTTTTTGAACTGCTGTGACTCAAACCTGTAGTCCAACTATTTGCTTTAGTAAATTCCGTCATAAGTCTAATAACAACGTAATAGCAATGAAGTAATACTAATTATGTAGCCCACTTAATGGCTTTAAATTCCAAATAGACTTTTAGTGACGCGCTGTATTGCCTTGTCTACTGCATAATGCATTCATCATAACAAAGTAGAAACACTGGTGTTTATCATCTAAATTACAGTGGTTTTCAAGAATGCATGTGACTGAATAGGTCATAATCCGAGCTTTCCGATTGGTTGAAGACTTCACAAACAAACCATATCAATAATGGATCTTCACTTATAACAGCTGCAATGATCGTTAGTGCCCTACTGATAGTAACTAGAGTGGACTAGTCACAACTCTTGAGAGTAGGGCATAGTAAGAAAGGACTTATTCATTATTCAGAGTGCCAGACAACTAGAGGTAAGCACTGATAACGAAACAAATGCTGACGTGTTTAGCAGGTGCTCTGTTAAAGGCTTCAGCTTGAACATCTCTCTAAAAGGTCCTGATAAAGACATGTTTAGCTGACATGCTGAAAAGGACATGCCGAAATGCTGACATGCTTAGCAGGTGCTCTATTGAAGATTTTAGCCTGAAGATCTCTGTAGAAACTAGGTTGAAACTGGTCATTTACAAATTTACGTAGCGCAAATGTTGTGTTGTGAGTAGGAGTGAGAATTGCTAAATAACGGGTGAGAGGTTTGAGCCCTGCTAAAAGATATCAGTAAAGGCATGTACTCCTAAAATTCTCCTGTACAAAGAGGGACAACTCTCAGATAATACCTAAGTCAGGCAAAGGGAAACCACCTCAGTAGCCTCCTAAGAAACCTCCTGAATGTCTAATCTATGAAATTGAAGAAGATCATGGCACGAGTGACCTTTCTACAGCAAGATACTATTAACTAACAGTGTTTCATAATTTTGCATTAGCATAAAAACAGAATTTTTTTATCTCATTTTTAAAACTTGGTGTGAGCTCAAAGAACTCACACAGCAATAGAACACTTGTCAAATCTTCCATTTGATTTCTGCTGACATTAATGCATTCCATGTGGCTTTGAACTGGTAATCTGTTATAGTGGCTTATCATGTACAACATGTACATGTATGAATGTTTATAGTCAAGTATATTATGTTTATCAACTCAATGCAGGCTAAGGATTTACTGTTATTATACATGCAAAATATACATAGCATGGCTTTGGATGGCTACACTAACCAACCTATCTCACTATTTGCTAACAATATCTTGTTGTATATTGCTCATAGTCATTACATATTCAAGGTCATTTTTTAACAACTATTTACTATTTTTAAAAGGCATAAAATACTATCCAGAAGCCTAATTGTGTTTAATAAATTTATCAGAATTAGCCAGAATAGCATAGAGTCTTTTACAGAAGTGTTAGACCTACTGGGAACACTATTAGAAGCTCATATTGAACATTTCACTGCTTATATTAGTGAAACATTAGCCTTTAAAATAACAACCTATAATCTTAGCTCAAGGATAAAACAATGTATGATATGAAAACCTAAAATAGTCTAGATTCTGGAATAACTTAGAATAATCTTGTTCTTCAGATTTCATCTAAGACTATGTATAATGTTTGCAAATGCTGTTGATAATGTGTAGACATAATCATAAGGTTAACGGTCTCACAGTTCACTGATCTCTCTGCTATTTCTAATGTAAATGATCGGCAACATATTTGTTTGTATGAAGAACAATAACAGCAGGCCTCTGTACATTCACAAGTTCCTTGTTATCGAGTTCTTATTATATAGGTGATTATTTGATTAGGATTGCTGGAAACTTTCAGACCTGATAGCCTCTCACCTTGAGGACTTGTTTGTAGAATAACCAATATGGAAGAAACCCTGACGCACCCCATGGCAGGCTCCATTACAGGACAGTACTTTGCCAATGACGATGGTACAGTAAAGGTGCCTGCTATTTTTTTTATGCCAGAAGTGTTTAAGAACGTTTGCTCTGATCTGGCTTCATACAAATGGAATGAGACAGACTTTCTCATTGCAACTTACCCTAAAAATGGTAAGGAACTCAGACTATTTGAAAATTAACTGGCATTTGTACTAAAAAGGCACAAAGATGTTAGTACGAGCCAAAGTGTTTACGCTTATGTGGGAATGCAAATATATTAAAAGTTGATTTATAGGCACTCACTTTGTATGGGAGGTGATGACAATGCTGATTAATGGCTCAGCAGACTATATTGGCGCATCGAAAAAGGAGCTAATGATTGATGCCTTTCCTGTTAAAGAAAGTGCAAAAGTATTTCCTTCCCCTAGAGTTCTCAACACTCACTACAGAACTGATGTACTTCCAGCTGAGTTTAGAAAAGCTAAAACTGTAGTAGGTAAGTGTTATTTCTTTCTTTTTCAACAAAAAACTTTGAGGTCTCATTTGCTGTTGCTTGCTTAGAAAAGCTCAGACTCAAACCATGTGAATGATTTAGAAATGCTTTGATTGTAAATTTTTTGTCTATACCCCTTGGCTTGAATTCGTTTGTATCAAAAAGCATTGCTTTTTATTAGTTTCATGGCTACCAATAATCTATTCTGCAGATCATGTGTTGGCTGACAAAACTGCTATAAAAAACACTTTTTCTTTTCATAATAAGATTGGTCTATTTGCATTCTGCCCTCTTGGGGATGAGCCGAAAGGAGGGCTCGCTAAAAAGTGTTCTTCTCAGATGGCGCGCTCAGTGGCTGGTGTCAAACTAGCCTACCCTCATCAGGACAATGACCAAGTGTGATGAGGGCAGAGTTTTCAACTATCCATCCACAATATAGTATATGTTTGTTCTTCCCACTTGGGCTGCATTCAAATTCTTTACTCACAACCCTGAGGGTACACGATAGGCATTAACCTGATCCTATATACGTATCCATAAACGTCCATGGTGTTATCTCCTAAATGTTGCTGCCAACGACAATGACTCTCTTAAAGCTCCGCTACCAGAGCCAATAAAATTGTTTAGCATTTTACACATATTTTTTATAAGACAAGTGTTATTGTAACTGAAAAATACTAACATATATATAAAGATCCTGTGCTACTACTTTTGATGAAGCATTGTAACGCTTATTCTTATCCACTGTCGACTGACCCAGCCAACTCCTATATTAATTAGAAAAAGGAATACGTTTAATTTAAACTTGAATTATTATGACGGCATACCGAGGCGGGTCTACTCTGGTGCATATAGTACAAATGTACTACCCTAAAAACGGCAAAAAAATAAAATAAAGATTTAAAATTCATCAAGAATTAAGTGAATTACATTTCACCTCACTGAAAACTTGCTTTGGAAAGAAATGAACCAAAATAGCCTAGTAAGGCTTGTTATAACGATCAAGTTTTAATAACCTTGACCTGAATTTGGTTAGCTTATAAACAAATAAAGGTGGTCCCAATAGACATCTCCGATTGAACCACAACTTTTTAAAAAGAAGTAGGAGTAAGCAACTACAAGCAACTTTAAAAGCAAAACGTCTTGGAAGAAATGCTAAAAACGAACTTTGGATAATTTCTTTCAACAACAAAACAATTCCAAAAAGTATGCCCTATTATGTCTGTTTTATAAGAGCATCATTGTGCAGCATCATACTAAATGTAGAGCACCATACTGCAAAACATTTTTCATGGTAGTTTGCAGAAATAATGGCTTATTTCTGCAAAGCCAAACCAAATGGCTGTTGAGGTTTTGTGATTGATTTTAGCTTGACTTTATTTTATTGCACAATTGCTTATTAACTTTCTGTTTACATGTAATCTTGATATACATAGTATAATAAACATCATAAAACCCCAATTTAATTAATCATATTTAATGTCAATTTTTACCTCTAAAATTGTTGTTTGCTGCAAACAAATGATTACACTTTTTTGGGCTCAAAAACACCTCTCTTTCATTCTGAATCGCCTAAATTTAAAAAAGTTCCGCTAGTGCGGGGCCAGGCAAGGGGGTGGCCCTGCGCACCCCTCCCTCCCTAGATATATTACACAAATTTTGCACCCCATACTTTCTTTTAGATCCGCCTCTGGCATATTGTTTACTTATTCCCTACAAACTTTATTAGCTCAACAATAGATCGGCCATGTATCATTGAGGTTACTTATCAACCAAATAACAAATTTTTCTTTGAAGTTGATAGTAAGTCTGGGTAGCCTGACGTTGAACGATATCACGCTTTTTTACCATTTCTGCTTTGTGCTTGCAGTTATGAGGAACCCAAAAGATACATGCGTTTCATACTACTACCATGTAAAGAACATCGTAAGTACGAGATATCTTATAACTAATAACCTATCTTTACCCAGCGGCAGTAAAAAATTGAAAGGTACTAAAGCTAGGGTGCTATGGCAATATGATATGACGTGATATGATATGGTGATATAACTAAGTCTTGTTCCATCATCACAAGATTCATCTTTGCGAACGCTGAGCATGAATAATGGTACACTTACTACAAAAACTTGTTACTTGCAATTAGCTTGCTACCCTGAAATAAACCAAATATCGCGTTCGCTTATGACATATTGTCCAATCAAACGGAAGCTTTAGTTGCGCTTGGTCAAACGATACTGAACAAGACCGTAGCTGTTCCAGTTTTAAACCTTTATGCTCCAGTTAATTAGGCTAGTCACAGCTTCCGGCGCCAGGAACTGTTTCAGTTGGTGTGTGACCAACCAAAAAGACTATCATAAGAAGACAAGTTATGTCAGCTGTCGTGCTTATACTGCCAGTTTCTTTTACCGATGTACCAAAATAAGCAAATAAGTTTTTGGTAATAATCGCATGTTTTCAGCAGTAGTTGTTACTTTCTATCTTGCGTCTGAGCTGAGAAAAACCAAAAAGTATTTTATAATAAAATTTATTAAAACATTTAATATTGATTATACTCGAATAAACACAGTAATTTATTTTATACATTCAACTTTCTGCATACTCCTATCTAATGCAATTTCTATAATGCAAGATTTTAGTTAAAATATTTAAAAAAAATTTATCATCAGTTCTTAAGCAGTGGAACGAATTATACTTCACATTTTAAGATCGAGCAATCCGAAAATCGCCAAAATAGTGCACATTACAATAGTGTTGGGCAGGAGTACTTCTTGGCCAACGAATTTAGACTTGCCCCCTTCCGTTCGAGTTTTTCGAGTATTTGGTTTGTTGATACTGGTTTTGTCTAAAATTTCCAAACATCAGACATCTTAAAATTTACAATGTAATTACATTGTATCATTCTATTTAATTTATTTGTTACTTTTTACTATTTTCTATTGACTGATATTTGTGCTTGCAGCATTAACAGGCGGATTGTAAAACAGTGCTTAGAGCGCAGGGTGCAATAGACCGAGTTTTTGTCCACTCTACTTGACCGATTCGTGTATACTAAAGCCCAAACTCGCAAGTCGAAATCCGAACCCGCAAGATCAAAATGCTCAAGATTTTTATTACCTGGGACTTAAGAGAAGATAAACCCGCGAATCAATGAGTTTTATTACCCGTGCCCAGCACTACATTACACACACTGTCATGGATGCACAGAGATATATATGGGAAGGTTTGACAGACACAATGTTCTCCTACATATCTGTGTTGCTTCAGCACCGCCATTAGTCTAAGGTGGCATAGTTAATAAATAGTAACCTGGAGTACAACCCGAAAATGTGACGAAGTGTAAACCAGTCTTCAACTATGATAGGTGAAAGATCGATGTACACATTAGCTTTGTTGATATGGTTGTTTTATAACAAAATTCACTGTTTGAATAGGTAGGAAGAATGAGTTCAGCACAACCAGAAATAGGAAAGATGAGTTTCCAGCAGTTTCTTGGCATGTTTCTTGATGATAAAGATGTGCCATACGGAAGATACTTTGAATATATTGAGTACATGTGGTCCCTCAGAGATGAGCCTAATGTACTTCTCATTTTCTATGAAGACTTGAAACTGGTAAGTTTATATAATTATATATATACATATATAATATATTATATAATATATATACATATATATATATATATATATATATATATATATATATATATATATATATATATATATATATATATATATATATATATATATATATATATATATATATATATATATATATATATATATATATATATATATATATATACATACACACACATATATATATACATATATATATTTTTTTCTTTTATGATAGATATACATAGATAGATAGAATTTTTTTATAAATCAGTTTCTTGTTATACTGCATGAGGTTATATCAGTGAGGCAAACAACCAATGCTAACAAAAATAAACATTCACCTGTAAGGATTTTTAGTAAATCCCTGAGTACTGCTTGTCGATAATTCCAAACTCAGTCACTGTTTATATTGATGAGTCAAATAGTGCTTGGCATGTAGCCAATTTTAGGTTGAATAAAATTGTTCTGAAAACTAGCACTCTGATAGTCCTGTGTGCAGTGACAGATCGTCATGGGTAATAACTAACTGCACAAATATTCCAAAACATGGCAAGGCGGTCGATTGGTGCAGCTGGTGGGGTATTGATCTATCATACTGAAAGTCGCATGTTTGAATCAGATAAAGACAAAGACGGACACAACTCTTGTTATAGCAAATATTTTGCTTTTATAATATACATCCATGTTAATACTTACATGTACATTTAAACAAAAATGTATTTTACGCATATGGTAATTTTAAAATATCTAAAATCTCAAAATTATAAAAAAAGGCATTACAAAATACTTGTATGTAGTTCATGTTGCTCAGAGACTCACAAACAGCAATAAAAGCTATTTGACCAAATCATCGAGTCTTTAGACGGTATTGGAAGATAACTGCAGTTTTCTAGGCTATTAGTATCTGCTTTTATGCAAAAATGCTTGTGGATATTGACATCTATGTTGAAAGACTGGAAGATTTGTTGATGCTATTTTGCGTGTGAAAACATAGAAAAGGTGTAATTTGGTGTTGTGTAGGACCCCGTAGGAATCATCCAGAAGGTAAATGAGTTTATGGGTACAGACAGATCTCCGGAGCTTGTTCAACAGATAGCTGATGCTACCAACTTTAGTAAAATGAAGAAAGGTAAAACTGGCGGTCCAGCTGCGGAAGAGATGGTGAAAATGGTGAGTTTGCTTTAGGATGGCTCCTTTCCTCTGTGTTTCCTCAATTATCATAAACCAATAAATATTTTAAAGGATTGAAAATTACTAGTCGCTATGACAACTGCTTTAGTAAAGGCCTGGCTACACACTAATGAAAAATATGTTTTTTACATGCAAGTGTGCTGACAATGCATTTTTGAGGTGTTGTTTTGAAACAAACATGTTGAACGATTATATCCATTGAATTAAAATCGGCGCGCCTTTAATTGGCTGGATAAGTTAATTTTAACGATCTTGATTCTATTCTATTAATTTTCAAAGCAAGCTAGTCACATGCAATTTTGGCTTTCAAGTACCAATGACAACATGGACTTTACACAAACAACTGTTTATATTTGGGAGGGAGCAAAGTTTTACAGAAATCTAAAACATGTTACTCATCACTAATGGAAGATCTACCCATATGCTAGCATTGCGTTTACACAGCTCAATTTTACTGTTATTTTAACTTTTATATTTATTCTTCACATAAATTGCTGTTAAAAGTCAGAGCTTGATCTTTGAAAAGACAAAGCTAGACATAATAAGACAACTCCTAATTTAAGTTTTCTTTCCACAAAAGTTGTTAGCCAGTTGTTATAACACATCCTTTGATTATTTTACGCAGATAAAAGCACAAAATTTGGATGAGAAAGAAATTGTGGAGAGAATGAACAAAACAAATACCCAGATATACCGAAAAGGTAAGCCTACCTGCACTCTTGTTATTGTCAAGCCTGATCAAAGGATTGATATCAGGTTTAAAACCTACTCATTATATACATGTAATTACTTTTGTAGAAATTTATAAAAATAATGAAAACCTGCTTGTCATGAGTTCACAGCTAAAATTTCCTGGGCTGTGCAGCATGGATTTCCTTTAAGTAATAGATTTTTTCTGATTCATCTTATCGCAGTAAGCCTTGTTGATGATGTACAAATAATGAGTTTTGAGCAAAAATTCAAGGTTATCTATTATTATTACAAGTTCAACTCTCGTATTATGTAATATTTTTTTCTCAATCCAACCATGGCTTCAGAAAGACGAACAGATTACTATTACTAGTTCGGGGTGCTGTGAGAAATCATAAGGTGTGCCAATAAAACACAAAGAATAAGTATGTGAACAAACAAGTTTTGAACACAGATGATGATTGATTGGCGCAGGTGATTACATGCTACATGTAGGTAGCAACATTCATTGTCGTGGGTTGAAATCCCGTCCGGTAAATGATTTTTCCCAACCTTCAACCCTGGCTACGAACGGATCGGCATGACTCTTATTATAGTAAATAGTCATACAAATGCTGGTGTTTAAAGCCTAAAAATATTTGGGTATACATTTATCGAGTTCGTTTTAATAAATCGACAGTAGCTGGTCAGAATCAACCAATTAATAGTTTGCAAGTAATTAAATCCATCATAGCGGTTTTACAATTTGTTTGAACACTATAATTGTAATGAATCTCGTTGTTAAACTATTTTTAATTACTACACGTACATATGTTGAAAAACTATATATATAATATATAAACTGTATATAATTCATATATCAATTTGTAGGAGGAATCGGAGATTGGAAAAACCACTTCACCGTGGCTGACAACGAGATGTTTGACCATTTCTTGGCTAATTGGGAAGGTGGCAGAGATATACCATTCAAGTATTAACTGATGCTTGCATTTTAGTTATTCAGATACTTTCATACCAGGTTTATAAGGTTTTTAACTCTGTTCTTTTATACTTATACCTCATGCATAATCTAACGAATTACCTCACAGTATACATTTTTAATATAACTATGTTAGTGTATTTCAGTGTTTAAATGAGTAAATACTATTTGATGCATTTTATAACAGATTTACCATTGTCTACATCAAAAGAATGACAGTAATGAAAGGTTTTTACAGTTATCTTTTTTCTCCAAATCGCATACATGGGGACATGACTCTCAACCCAAACATTCTTAATAGTCCTTATATTCCATTTGTTCACGAGTAATATAAAACTTATTTTGCTTAAAACCCCACTTCAACTCGCTTCATGGCTCCCCATTTTCTAGTTTTACACTTCTGTAGGAACTTGATAATAATGCATGATGTCTAATAATTACCGTCCTGTAATAATAACAGGATGTTTCACATATTATGTGAAACATCCTGTTCTCTTATCAGCAAGACATACAGCGAGAACCACACAACATGTTTTTGTTATATCATAACCTTAGGGGTTAAATGAACTGTAACAGATAAAAGCCATATGACCATGATTATTTTGAAATTTCATGAAATACACAGTTCTTTATTAATTGATTCTTTAATTTCAATATATTTCAGTGCTTGTCAACAGTTTTTAACTAAATAAAATGGACTAAGTATACCTTCTTTAATTTTGCTGAATTCAAAAATAAAACCATAGGCGGTTAATTATAGAATTTAGCTTTGGTTTTACTCCTTAGTTCATTAAGCTGAACAAAGTTTGAATCGAGTTGAACTCTTTGCTTTCTGAAGTACAGAAAAGAGCAGAGCAAAAATAATTAACTTTAAAATGTTTGACTAACATCAACCAAAAAATACAAAACTCGGAACAAGGATTGAAACAGATTAAGGCTTCATCCAAAATCTTGGCTACTAACTGTCTTATGCATGAAACTAAGAGAGTGAATATGGAAATGAAGAGATGTATAGCTGGAATCATGGAGCGAATGCTAACCAAATATCTTTTTATGGAAAACTATTATTTGCATTTAATGGTGCCACTGAAAATATCTCTGCACGATAATGATGAGATTGTCGATAATAAAAACGTATGCAGAAAGTGGGTAGAAGAATTTGACAGGCCTACAGTTTTGTCTTACAGTGCTTTTTTTATTATTGTGTTTATGTGCAAAAATACTGTCGACTTGTATGTCAGAAAGAGAGGTCAGTCGCTGCTGTTTGTTTTATAGTACAAAGTTTAAAGAGCTTCAAGTCAACTTATATACTTTTTTGTACAAAATGGAATTTGATTTTTTTCAAGTTATAAAACATTGCAACAGCTCCTGAGAAAGAAAAAAACTGCATAGTCTGTACAACATGTGTGCGTGTGCGTGTGTGCGTGTGTGCGTGTGTGCGTGCGTGTGTATTTTATTTCATCAATTAGAAGAAATATAACATTAAGCCAAAATAAAGATATAGTAATAATATTGATTAGGTTGAACAAAAAATGAAGCTTAGTTCCTATTGTTAAGCTGATCGTCTTTTCTTATCTCCTGTATTCTTTTTTCTCCTTATGCTTTGCACCTAGACTAGACCCATAGGACATTTTTAGTTCCACCACCCTACCAACAGCTATTCACTAAGTAACCGGTATTCATATACGATTTGACATCATGGCTGTAGTCAAGATAACATAATCTCTATGGAAACTTTTCAAACCGAAATGTGCATTTAAACACATAAACAAACCATTAGAAAGCCAAGAAATGCGTAATGTGCAGTATTTATTATTGTACATAAAGATGCGCAATTATTTTGTCGGTATCAACCTGAAACATGGCTCTGCAGTGCAGAGCCGTGCAGACTGTAGTGCAGTCTATGGTAACATAGAACCACTTTTGTAGGTTGTGTAGGTTAGTTGACCAGTTCACAAGTGGTCAACTAAATGTTGCAACATTAAAACGGATGATTAAATCAGGCTGGTTATCTGCAGTAGGAATTTCACCAGATAACACATTAACTGTAAAACCCGAAAGCCAACTGAGTTAAATTCAGTATTCACAAAAAGGAAAATAGCAGCACAGATACCCTTAATGCTTTTCTAAATCTGTATTTGAGCTTTTATATAATAAAACTTGACTTTGTTGATTACTCTAAATTTAACGCAAAACCTGGAAAGGCGATGACTCGCATAACATGATTACATTGCCATTTCAAGACATGTAAAGTTAATAAAAAGTCTAAATGCAGCAAACCAAGTTGTAAATTTTTTCAAACTAAACTAGAAATACTTGAATTTGCTGATTTTTGAACTAGTGCCATAACAAGCAGCCATAATTATACTACAAAAGCCTGCATACAGGCTGCAAAAAACCATCGAATAAAAGTCAATGCTGGATCTGTTATACATAGGAGCATTAGTATCTGAAAGCAATACCATTCCCATATTCCCAGTTAGTCAAGAATTTATCAAACAACTCATTGTCAGCTACAGTGAAGTGGTTCTTGTATCCTCCAATTCCACTTAAAAAAAGTCAGTAAGCAACTCATAATCATCACATTTCTGGGTACTTCCTAAGATTTCATGAGACTTTTCTCAGACTATATAGAGAAAATGCAAAGAAACATGCATCAACCACAAAATGCACGCGGTACATTAACAACCATGATCAGCAAAAAACATAAGAATATGGAGATTAAAGTATATTTTGTACTACAAATGATTATAGATACAGTGTTTAACTGTCTAAAACGTTACCTTTCCTGTATATCCTCTGAACAACATGCTTGAGTCTAACCGTCACTTCTTTTCGTTTCTGATCTTTTAGCTGAATTAACAAATTACAAATGTTTGTATGACCCCAAAATATTTTAAATATAAAATTAATTGCTAGTTGCCATACTAGATTATGTCAGACAAAAAAATTTAATAAAATTACGTTGATTTAACAATTGGGAGTTGAATTATCCCTGTTTTCAACTACTGTGTGAATCTTTACTTCATTGTGCACTTTTCCAATATTTTTTGTGCAACAGAACATATACAGATCAGTGCAATGATACGTGCTCTCTTTGCGTGCTCCTCTAAATGTAAATGTCATTTTTAAAAGGCATGGCCATATGTGAAGTATAACCATAATATAGAAATAACATATAACATATGTTATGTTATATGTTATTTCTATATTATGGTTAACATATAACATAACATATAACATATGTTATGTTATATGTTAACATAACATATGTTATAACATATAAAACCCTTAACATATAGAAAACCGATAGCTTGAAAGACACAATAAAAAAATTACTTGAAAAACACATGTCCAATTATGGTGATAAGAAACATGTTACCACTAAGAGATGTTTATGACAATATGCAGGAACTACAATGAGTAACTTGAGGTCAAACTGAGAAAATGGTTTTTACAAAGGCCAATCTTGCGAACAGTTGTGCTCATTTTGTGAATACTTCAATTATAAACATACCAAAGCCATCATCTCTTCAGAAGTTTCAGCTGAAGTTTTTGCCTTTTTCATCGTGTCAAAGCTGGTGGCATCAGCAATCTGTTGTACAAACTTAGGAGATCTGTCTGTACCCATAAACTCATTCAGCTTTGATTCCTTTCCAGAGGATACTGTAATATGACAGAGTCACCTATAAGCTCTCACACCATCAACTATTGTAACATAGCAATCATTTATAAGCATTTGTAATATCGCCTAATAAAGTTGAGTTAGGATTCACTTTTAGGGTATGCGTGACAACACGCCAAAAATATTTATTAAGAAGTTATTTTCGACATGCCGCTCTCAGCGATATGCGATTGACATCGTAATTATTTTCTCAACATCCTATGAACAAGCCAAAAAATAGTTTTAGCATAAAACAAATGCGTTTGTCATAAAACAAGCATACATTATGGTTATCAACAGTTATCAGTTATCAACTTGGTTAGCCTTGAACAGTAAAATATTAAAAAAGATCTCAGAGCAAGGTGTTGTGCAATGCATCAACACTACATACTTCTACACTGTCATTGTTATATCATATCAGTTATTGCATATCATATTGTACCCCAATTGAGGCAAAAACTATTATATTTCTCCTAGAATTGCAAGATATACATGATTAGAATGCCTTGTCTGTACCCGACTGTATAGAAATCTGTAAGCAACGTCACTTAATCATGAGTATATTCATTAGGAAACAGTTTTCTTTGAACGGACTAATGTGGGTTGCAAAAAAGTATAATTTCAAGTTTGTAATTTCGGCTTATCACACTTATTACCAATATGAAGTCTTTGTAAAAGACTGCCGGCACAATGACATCATCTCTCCCAGACCACATGTACTTCATGTAGCTGAAGTACGTTCCATACGCCTGATCTTGGTCATGAAGAAATCTCTGTACGAACTCTTTTAATTTCATGTCTTTATATTTAGGGTCTTTCTGCAAATAAAGCTTGTCTGTGAACATAAGTGTAATATTTTAGGCTACTACAACTAAAGCAAAACCTCGATACTCAGAAAACTTTGAACTCAAAAAATTTGCAACTCAAATGAAAAATCTGAGAATAGACTGCTATTGAATTTGTGCATATATTTGGCGTGAGAACAGCTAAGCATGTGCAAATTGGTCACACCAGTTCAATTCAGCAAACAAGGATAGACTTAGGCCTTGTGTATACAATTTGTGCATTGTACACAAAGTTTATTTCACGTTTTTCATGATTGATCTTGATTAATCCTGGTTCCAAAGAAAATATACAGTGATAAGTAGATGAAAAGGAAGACTATCAGAACCACGCTTGAATTAAAATGAAGACAAACTGGGGACAGCTCTCTATCACTATCACATTACCATACTCGCCATCAATTGCTATCACTTCCTGTTCTCAAACATCTAACATCTGCTGGTCAAGGATCCTATAATTTTGCTACACCTGCGCTGTGGAATACGCTGCCGACTGTTTTAAGACAAACAAAATCCCTAAAAAATTTAAGGTGGAGCTGAGGCTCTATCTTCACTCTATCGGGTGATTGTTGTTATCTTGCCTTGTGCTGCTGACTCGGGCTCGCGTACTGCTGGCTTTGCCATTTCGCTATGGGCCCCATCATCATCTCTTTGGGTTATCTCTTTTTACACACCTGACTACATGTTTTCTGCTCTTTATTATTATCTCTTGAATCTGTGTATATTTTTTGTTTGCTTGTTGATGAAATAAACACACACACACGCACACGCACACGCACACACACACGCACACAAATGCACACACACCCACACACGTACACACGCCCACACACACACGAACACACATGCACGCACACACGCACGCACGCACACACGCACGCACACACACACACACACGCACGCACACACGCACATGCACACGCGCACGCATGCACACACATAGCGAAGTTTAAAAATGGCATGAGCCTCGCAGCTTTATTTCTATAGTTTACTGTTGGTAATTTATATTTTCTTTTGAGTGCTGTGTCAATTCTTCACATTTTTCAGAAGTATATACATTGTATAATGTCTAAGAATAGATTATTGAGGTCCATTTAAAAGCAGAAAATTGGTTCGGTATTCGAGCAATTTGGTTGTTCAACAAAAAGTTGGAAGTTTAGGTAACAAGGTAATCCTATCATTGCACAACCAAAAGTGGACCACCCAAATCTAGTTTTAGCAACATAAATAAATGGTGTTGAATGACTAAGAGAAGCGCTTATCGATCCTTGCATGAAGTGATAGAGGGAGACACAAGTATTTTAAGATTTCTTGCGAGTAAAAGACGAAAATAAAGTTGTGCTATATGAAATTATCTTCTCAACAGTCCTCAGAGTCATATTAGAATAATCCTGAGCAGATTTGTTCACTTTGACCAAGTTTAGCTAGCTAAAAACTAAACTATAAATTTTGTAAAACCATTTTTTGAAACATTAAAAAAAATTAAAATTAAATCAAAAGGGACATGTTATTATCACATTATATTTCATTAGGTAAAACACTTTGCACTGTATTTTATTTTATACAAACTAGGATAGCACATACAATCACAATGGATAACCTACCCACTACAGTTTTGCCTTTCTTAAACTTTGGAGGAAGAACATCAGTTCGATAGTGGGAGTTTAGGACTCTTGGTGAAGGGAAAACCTTCAAGCCGTCACTGATAGGAATTTAGTCAATCATTACAGCCAGTTTTGAAGTTTTGAAGTAATCTGGAGAGCCATTGAGTAGCATTGTCATAATCTCCCATATGAAATGCGTACCTAAACAGTGTGAGAGCAAACAAACTACACTAGACTTACTAAAATAATATAAATACATGTAGTTATATACTTGGTGAGCTTTGCGTGGAAGACATGATAGAATTGAATAGGATAGCAACATACTGTTAATTATTGTGAATGACTGTTTTATAAAGTGTGTTATAGCTGTCCTTTCAAAGAGATGTTAATGGATAAAAAAATTTAGTAACTAGCATTCACTAGAGGTCCGTATTGAGCGGCGAGTTTCTTCCTACGAGTCTTCAAAGAAGTAGGAAGTTGTTCCAGCTGTTCAACAGATGAATGTTTACATGCCCTAAACTAAAACTTATACAATTAATTGAGATCCTGTGTATTGACTTCTTAATTACATATTCTAAGTAGGCCTAGTGGTCTAGAACGCCTGACCTACAAACAACAAGTTGAGGTCCAATTACCAAAAAAGGCTACTAGTGGTGACAGGAATTACACCAAACCTTATAATGCTTTTTGCAATTGGACATGTTTCCAGTTTTCGAGGTTCCAATGCTAGTGGACTCAGACATGTTCAGCCAAAATCACAGAGACATTGTTTGTGCAACAAATGCTTTTGAAAACACATACAGTCTCTGCTTGCAGTAAGATGAGCGGACATCATATTCGATCTTCGAGAGAGTGCTCACACGCACACACACACACACGCACACGCACGCACACGCACACACGCACACACACGCACGCACGCACACGCTACTAAGGTACGCACGCACTACACATTCTAAGGTAAGCGTATCTTTATACTTACCTGTTTTAGGAAAAGTCGCTAAAAGAAAGTCAGAATCATTACATTTTTAAGTTGCCAGCTCAGCTTAGACTCTGGGAAACAGTTCTGGTCTTCTCAAAAGAGCAGGAACTTTAACTGTCTGGTCATCATTAGTAAAAAAACTCTCCCGGTGCACCTTCCAATGTTTTTGACTTTCTAGTAACAAGTCAAACCATATGTGCAAAACTTCATGAGTGTGTCTAGATTTATCTAGACCTTAAAGTTTAGATCCTAGATCACAGTTTGGATCCACTAGTCACTCATTATCAGATTATACTCAAAGTCTGAAAGACTTGGAGTAGACCCTGAATAAGTTGAATGAACCTGAATGACATCAATGTAACATCAATCTTTGTAGACAGCTCCTGAAGTGATGATAAAGCCCAAGAGAGGCTACACTAGTGAAGTTATGGTCCCGTGACAAGTTAGAATTGTGTTATGTAATGATGGATGAGGCATAAGCTACCTGGATATATTGCAGTATTCGTAGCGAGCAGCCTTATACTATGGAAAGAATACTTATTGTTATGTCTCCTGCCTCTTGCTGATGTACAAACTTGTTTTCTACTAACCAGCAAATCTTATAACCAGGTAGGCGTGGCATTCACATATGTGAATGCCACGAAAACTACTTTTAGGTGAGTGACATATGTCACTCACCTAAAAGTAGTTTTCTGACCTGTAATTAGGATTGGCTACTCATCAGTCAATGACTTGGCTAACATCATGCAGATACCATGCTCAAGTATAACTATATAACAAGTAAGCTCTAACCCTAACGAAATCTTTCTACATTTCAAACTCTTTCAAGCTGTGGAAAATTGGTATAGTTTATACAGCCGTGACCTAGTGGTCTAAAAGACCTGATCTGCACACAACAAGTTGTGGTTCAATTCTCAAAAAAGGGCGCTTGCTGTGACAGGAATGAAACCCAATCATAAATTGCTCTCTCTGAAACTTGCATGTCTCCAGTCATCTAGGTTCCCTTGCCACTAGACTGAGGAAAGTTCAGCTAAGAGGGCAGAGCCATTGTTTGCGCAACGATGTTCTTGAAAAACACACACAGCCTCTGCTTGCAGTAGGCTAAGCAAACATCATACTCGGTCTTAGAGAGATTACTCACACATACTGTACCACCTCTATTTGAACGCTATCTTTATTTGAACGGCACCTTTATTTAACTGCCACTATAGGAAAAGGACTGAGAAATAGGGCGCCACCCTTTAATCGACTGTCACTTTGACATTCTTTGATCTTTATGAACCCATAATAGCGAGAAATCAGTAGAAAAGTGTCCACAAAGATGCACTAATAATTGCTCGGTTACATCATTTAACAATTAATTCTTTCATGGTCGCTGTTTGGATTGAAGTCCATTTTTCAACTAAAAAGCTTACATTTTTTAAACTTTGAAACCAGTGCTATAGAAATAATTAGTAACTGTATCAGACTATTAGTAGTCCTCGTTTAACGCGGTCTTGATACTTCAACGTATATGAAAAATTATTAACAACTACGATGTAATCTGTAAAACTATTTTTAGGCATTAAAACTGCTCCTAGCGCGCATGCTGCCAAAAGTTTATTATTATTTTCACCAAAAAAGTTTCCAAATAGCAAGGCGTAAAAGTTTTGCTCTGCTTAAAAGTTGTTTAAATGTTAATATCAACTACGTCAGCAGTGCAGAAGAAAATTTGAGGTCAGCAGACACTGTGGGAGGTATTAAAAAGCCAAACTAAATTGAAATGATTTCAAACGAAAGCAACAATCAAAACACAACAGCTCCAGCAAACGATGAAAATATTTTTGTTTCAAAATGCTAACTTTTGTTTGTGCATGTCTTATAAGTATGGTTCATTTATGTCCCGTTTTTGAATATAGATTCGTAGAATTGATAGATTACAGTTTCATAACTTGTAAATGTACAGGCTTGTAGCATATTAATTGATAACATCATTGCGATTATCTAATATAGTCTGATAATAATGGAGAACTCATCTGATAACAGGGCACTGCTCTACTGGTTTATTAAAAGGACCTAGAAACAAAACATTTGGAGAAAAAACCTACTCCACCTATATTACCAAAGAGATAAATATCAATTTCAATCGAGCTCTTCACAGGCCACACAAACTTACAATAACACCTATACAAACTCAATTTAACATTTACACCAACACACACATGCCTGGATGAGGACGAAACAGTAGACCATCACCTATACAGTTGCCGCAATTACTCCAATCTAAGAAAGAAAATATTTCTTAACTCTCACAACTATCAACATCTGCTTTAATTTAAACATGAAAGCGGCCGATTCAATTAAATACATAATTAACCCACTGCAGATAGACCATAAAGGTGAAAATCGATGATACTCACACAGACAGATGATACAGACAATAATTATTATAGTCACCCAATTATTAGTTAACAATCGGATCTTGCCACAATCAATACTAATAGAGAATCTAGTTTTCAGACATGAATACTTGTATATAGTATCGATCTATTTCTTGTAGTACAAGGTGAATGTGGTAACAATTTGGCGACAAGACCTGACGACAATTCATGAATTCATTGAGGGTAAATGTTCTTAATTCTTGGGTTTCTAATCAGATGGGGGTTTAATAAGCTGGTTTTCTGGAACAAAACAGAGTTTTGAAACCAAATATTTTTGCCTACCTGGTGGAAGGCACGAAACATATGAATGTGAGGTTTACGCAGATTTAAAGGTAAGGCCACGTGTGCCAATTTTTTCATTGATTCTGACCGAAATAACGAAACGAACAAAAACACAGACTTATTCGGCCGAAATTCACAGAATTATCAGGGCTGTGCATACACACCGAAATCGTCGAAAAAACGCTTTTAATTGGTTGAACAAATTATTAGTGAACGTGATTCTAGCAGCTTTTGCAATTTATATAGTCCGAGGCACATAACGCAACACGCAAGAAAAATACTAACGCGATTTGCCTTAGTAAATATGATGCGATTGACTTGATTGCGCTAAAGATGGCAACTTTTTCTACAACGAAACTTTTGATGCTAGAAAGAAATTGTTATTATTAAAAAAAAGACGATTTGTAGCCATGGTGTTCGAACGATAAAGAAATAACAATAGCGCAATCTAGGCAGTTGCATCGTATGTACTATGTTGAATTGCAATGGTACTTTTATTGTGTGTCGTAACACAATAGTCTTAGACTATGTCTTAGACTATACCAATCGTGAAAGCTACTAAAATCACACCCGCCAATAATTTGTTTAGCCAACTAGAAGCGTTTCGTCAATGATTTCGGTATGTATGCACAGCTCTGACAATTCTGTGAATTTCGGCCAAACAATTTTGTGTTTTTCGTTCATTTCGGTCGAAATCAACGAAAAAAATTGGCATGCTTGGCCGTACCTTAACAGACACACACAATGACAAAGTGGGACTTATTAATATCAACATTTCTGGCCCTCCAAAGTGGCCAGGCATTTGAAACCTGCTTTATTCGTAGATAGACTAGTTTGGCTAACATAATATGTTAGCCAAACTAGTCTATCTACGAATAAAGCAGGTTATGACATATTATGTCAGTGCGATGTCTTGGGCAGGATGTATTTATTGTGAAACTGTCATTCGTTCTAGCTTGATCAATAACTAGTTTTAAACATAACTACATCTACACTGATCATATAACTCCGGTGTGACATATGCTAATATTAAAAGATATGTTTATATTACGTGACCATAAATTGATAATTAGAACACTGAAAAGGTACTATCATTTTTACTACGCCTGACCAAAAGTTAACGTTAGGAAAACGTATGCATTCTGATAATGCAGTTGTAAAAGAGTGATTATGGTAGAGTCTGTATATCACAACATTAAAATCCCTGTACAGCTATAAAAATAGTTTAACCTCACATTTAATACAAATGTGTTGCCACAGATTTAGACAACTGAGAGAAACTGTAAGATTTAGGATGCTGCAGGCAGTTTATTAGCATGGCTATTGTTCATTCTGGAGTTTATTTACGAGGTCAACCATATCCTTTTTACAACACTTACCCTTGGATTTATAGGTCACTGGCTACACAGGGGATGCTGGTGTATTCTTTAACACATCAAAAAGGGGCAGACTTCTCTACGTATGACAATGACCATAACTGATGTGCAGAAAGATATCAAGGTAGCATTGTATATGCAAATATTTTTATATCCAATTTCTTTCAAACTTTTCATGCATGCGTTTCGTGTTTTCTGCCAGGTCTCCAAAACATATTTAGTTTCAAAACCTTGTCTTGCTCCTAGCAACCAGCCTCTCAATCGCCAATTTGATTAGAATCAAGAATGTGAAATCGCATGCATTAAGGACAATTGCCTTCAATGAACTTGTTCTTGGATTGTTGTTGTGAAACCTGTGTAGCAATTTGTGTTGAAAATGTACATACAGTCAAACATGGATAACTCGCCCACGGATAGCTCGAACACATGGTTAATTCGAACGGTTTCTTTGGTCCGTTCCCACGTAATGATAAATTGCTATAGATAATTCGAACTCAACACTGTTAATTCGAACTGTTTTTTGCCCAACGGCTACCGAAACGGTTGTTATCGCTTTAGAAAATCACTTTATTCAAAGCCATAGAGGTAAACCTCATATTTTCGTAATTCATAAGCGTCGTTATTACCAACATCGCAAAATATTTTTGTCAACGACTTTTCTAAAGGTTTGGTTAAATTTGATTTATACTGCTATACGATGAATAGCATGGGCTAGCCGGGTCACGCGCTCAAGGATTTTCGCCACGCACATACAAAACGAAAACAGCATGTTGTTTTTGTTTTGTATGTGCGTGGCAAAAATCTTTGAGTGCGTGACCCGGCTAGCCCGTGATGAATAGTTTTCCGACGTTGATTCCGTGTTGAATCAACGTCGGAATGTTGAATGTTTAAAACGTCTTAAAAATTGTAATTAAACGTATACGTTGTCTTAGCTAAAAAAACTATTCATCGTTTGACCTAAACACAGAATACGTGTGTACATTCAATAAGTATCCATTCAAAAAGCGTGAGTGATATACAATGTACCGTAAAACCTCGTAAAACTTTTAATTGAACTGCCTCGGAGTGTTGCTCTTAACGAATGCCAGGTAAAGTAAGGTAATCTTTGCATGAAAGGTAATCTTTGCACTTCAAGAAAAATCGGCAAAATTGATCGTGGGTAAAACGCTCAAAAGAAAAAGATGTCTTTTCTTTTGAGCATTTCAACAACGATCAAGTTTTGCCAATGTCAATCTAAAAAAACGTCCTGGCAATAACATCACCTCAAACAACAAACCAATCTCAAGTGATAGAAAAGTCTCTATACTTTTTGATAAAAACGTTTTAAACTTTACATTAGAAGCATTTAATTTGAAACAAGCCATTTGTGCTTTTGATTTATATTATAGTTTGTATATGTACATGTATCTACTAATAAATAAGTAAATACATGGACTTGTGGCAGTGCTCTGATAACTTGAACGCTCTGATAATTCGAACACTTTTGCTCGGTCCCGTGAAGTTCGAGTTATCCATGTTTGACTGTACTTGCTGCGAGCTATCTAAAATGAATTAAATCTCAGGCAATGCTGAGCTTAATGCTATTTGTTGATAAAATCAAAGTAAAAGGCTACATATGCAAATTAGTTGATGATAAAGAATGTCTAACATGACAGTCTACAATACTCGTTATTTTATTCTGATGAGTTTTTATGCTGCCAGCTCTTCAGTTTTGCGAATTGCAGTGGTCTAGAGAATATATTGACATTGTGTCACAATATGAAGCGATGTCATGTATATACGCTAACTGTGTTCTTGATTTAAATAACTTATAAATGCAAATACACACTAAAATTGATAGACGTGTCATATGGATGGTTTAAAATACCTGATTTTTTAGTTTATTCTCCCAAATAAGGTTTGCAAATAAGAGCAGCAGGTCAGCACTGCTGCCCCTAACAAAATCCCAAGTAAAATTTTTAAACCATTTAAGGAGGGCATTTAAGTCTATACTTACTTTTTGTTTGTATTGTATAGCTCAACACGGGTTAACAACAGGTTTAAAAGCCCTAAAAGTTTATTTAGCCTTAGTTTCCAAAGTATTTAACAGAAGTCTTCCATAAATAATTATTTCATGTCAATAATGTAATAACCAAGGCAGGTATTATATAACTCTTGACTTTCATTTGTACATATTGACATGTTTTCATCACCAAGGTTACGAAAGATGTCAAGGTATACATGTACATTATAAACTTGATCATTTCTACCATCTCTTCTGATTGTCATTAAACATAGGGTGTGATATCACTTCAGGTGCATGGTGGTACCAGAACTGTCACCAGTCTACTTTGAATGGAGTATGGTATAAAGGAACTTACAGACCTGCTGGGTTTTATTACTCCTTCAAAACAGTTCAAATGCGTGTGGGGAGAAAAGTTTTTGTCTATCATTATAAGCGAGTATAGGTGTGTGCTTGCGTGTATATATATTATTATTGTTTTATATATTTCATTATATCATCATATACATGTATATTACATTTATATATTACATATTATATATATTATATGTCTATTATCATTTATTACCATTAATAAAATTTAATACTTTATGAAACACTGGTTTCATAAAGTATAAAATCTATATCTGCTTGAAAATTTGTCATTGTTAACTAACAGCTAAGTGCTCTTTTTATTTTATACTATATTACTATATACCGGTAACTGTAAATCCATATAAAATCCATATTTTCTCACGACCAAAAATGAGTGAAACGATTGTTTGGGAGCTTTATGATAAATGCACATGTGCACACAACTCACGAAAATTATTCATCAACGGCCGTCGCAAACCCTTGTACCGAAATCTCATCAACAAATTTAACCATTTTTCAATGAAGCCATTCAAGTATAATAACGATACAAAACACATATAAACCTAGTTAAATATGTTACCAAGTCTTTGAAATCTGTAGACAATATCCTAAACCTTATCCATCTGATCGGATTATACATAAATAGACAGATTAATTTGGCCTAAAATTGTTATTAAAACTTGACAAGCCTTATTTTTATCGAAATTAAGACCGGCCAACGAAACGCCAATAAGGCCGTGCAACAAAGAGTAGAATCATTAAGTCGTGCGCATTTTACAAGAAAAACGTGCACTTTTCATCAGTCTATGGCATTGTCCAATTGCCGAAGGTTTCTGTAACAAACGTAGAAGTACTGAAAAGAAAACGTTTCTTTTTTGCCGATTTCAAAGTAACTGACATTTTGGACACTTATAATGAATACTTTGGTATTCCAACTGACGTCCAAAGCAGTGAAAGTAAAGGGAATGACGATGATATTTTTCCAACGAATCTTATAGGATTATTACGATGTTTAATTATAAGAATAATTATTCGATTATATAAGATTTAATTATAAGACTAGTCATTCGAATTTACAAGATCGAAGTATATAGTGACCGATGTTGGGCAATATGTTACTGTTATTAATTTTTCTAAAAAATTTTGTTAAATAGATTTTCTAAAAATCTAAATAAATCTCACAATTTCTTGATATTGGTTGCTATGACGCTTTGAAATGTAAACAAAATTGTGCATTGGTTTTTTATTATTACTGTATTACTATATTAATAATATTGGTTATTCTAATAATGTCAGTGCATTTTACTTCTAATATTGCATTTCTCCTATTGCAGGGGGAAGATATAAACATATAATCTTTTCCTTTCATTATTGCTGTTTCTTATACATAATAGCACCCAGTACATTACAGCTACCATTGCAGTTATCCTATTGCACTGCAGTGCCATTTGACTGCTAATATTGCATTTCTCAACCATCAGTACCCTTTCTTTTTTTCAATCTCACTTTGGTCGTGGGTGTATGACAGGGGAAATTCTAGTTATCTATGTATTTTTTTCTGAATTTCATTGCAATAAATTATGATCATTGTACTAGATCAGTCTTTTTACACCAGGATCAAACAGCTGGCCATTCTGAAAAAGTCTACGCAATAATATGGGACCACCTGAAGTTCTACCTTAAAGACGTAGTTGCACCAAATTTTAGTTGATTCACTCAGAAAGCATAAGTATTATTCTATCAGTTGCTATAGTTTTTGATGTTTGAGGTGGCCTGATTGCTAAGATGTTTCAAGATTAAAATCAAAAAGATTTTACCGCTGTTAAAATGCTCTGCAAAAAAGATGTGTCAAGACTTGCCCAAAATGATGTATATAGTGAGATAGCCTGTCTCTATCTTTCGTATTCACATCGGCTATTGCGATAAAAGTCTAGTCCTACACGACTCTATTGGCATAGATTTTATTTTGTATTTACTCATGATTGCGAGAATAAAATTTTAAATCTAGCTACAGATAAATTATTATAGGTGTTTCGAACGCCTCAAATAAGGGTAATTATAAATTTTTCATATTAACTCCCTCTAAATGCTGTGCGAACATTTGAGTACTGACTACGATTCTGCTAGTCTACGGTAACTAGGTTGTTGAGTCAATTTATTTCATCATGGCCTTTGTATCAGCGAAGTTCTCAGTTGCAACCCACCCTGGAAACTAGTTACTAAATAAAATAAGCAAGCGGCATCTTTGAAAAGAATATGTTCAAATATATGGCGAAACCATCTGCATCCCTAAAAAAGTCCTGTATAATTAACGATATCTATTCATTATTAGCAGCAATTTGTAGAAAAAAATTTACTGGTCACATTCGATTAGTTGATTCAAGTGCGAAGCAAATGGTTTTTTGAGTTGACCAAAATAGTGAACGCAAAACAATGTCAATTTTTTTGAAATCAATCAACCCACCGATTTTGGCAGAGGGTTAAAAAAGCTATTCTTGTTCCTGGTTGGCGGTTTGTGGTGTGAACTCACCAGTTTTTACTTAGTAGTGTGAAGCAGAAAACTGTTTGAGTAACTCTTAATATTTAGTCCGATAGAATTGAGTCGGGCTATGCACAGGTACCTGTCAATACAGCTCTGATTACATTTCATAAACCCATCTATCAGACAAGTTTTAGCACAGGTGGCAACAGGTGGCAACAGGTGGCAACAGGTGGCAACAGGTGGCAACAGGTGGCAACAGGTGGCAACAGGTGGCAACCGGTGGCAACAGGTGGCAACAGGTGGCAACAGGTGGCAACAGGTGGCAACAGGTGGCAACAGGTGGCAATGGGGCTATGATGTATTCAATATGTTCTAAAAATCTTTTTTTGCATTATCTTCAACATTATTATTTTATTATATAATTTTTACAAACCAAACAATTTCCATCTCGGCAAAAAGTTTTCATTAAAAACATCTATCCAAGTCGTGGCACCACACATAGTTTCAGCTCAAATAATAGGACAGATTACTCTTCTGCAGTAAACTCAAACTCTGCATGTATCGTATCTGGATATTTCTCTTCATCTTTGGTCCTAAGATAAGTAGCTCTCATTATGTTATATCCGCAGGTTGGTAATGATCAACACTTTGTTTTTATACATCCTTCTAGGTATGTCCAAATTACCAATGATCTGTAGGTGCGTGATTTCCTCTGTCTTTACATACCATGTTGTACATCTCATGTTCCTGCAACATTTCAGATGGTTTCAGACACTCCGCATCTGGATACTTGGGAAATAATAAAGTATTAAACTTTTATCATCTTTAGATAATTTATTGAATGTTGTTTGGAAGTGATATGACACCTAATAAAATTATCAGCAATAAAAATATAATCGCTACAAAACTTACTATCGTAGTGTCGGTAGTTATGAAAGGTCACTCTCAATGGACCTGGTTTTATAAGTTCTGTAATCTCCTGCACTTCTGTAACATGCTTGACACCAATCTAAAAAACAGAACGCCACATATCATGGTTTATGCAGCACACATTCATGTTTCTCTTTCCCGTGTATTGCAGTTTCCACACGGATACCACTGCTCCACTGGTGGCGTCACATAAACATCATGCAATCAATAAAACAAATGTAATGAATATATGTCATTCATCGATATGTTGTTAAAAAATGTACCTACTGAAAGCTTACAAAATTAATTGTTATTGCTTTCAACAAAAGCATAAAAATTTGCAATTGTTATGCTTCATGTTGCTTTTAACAAAGTATAAGTACGCCAAGCCAACAATTCGAAGATTTGTTTCCGGGAGTACGAGATGAGCATTGATCAATCGATTTTCCTCACTTTCTACAAGTGAGAAGTGAACATAAATTCTAATCATAAATCTAATTTATTAGCTAAAACTGCCAAAGAAAATTTGAAGCAAATGTTATAGGATGATTGGTGATAGCAAAAAGTTATAATTTTATTAATTAGTAAATGTATTTATGAGTAGTAAAAATATTACCTTTTGTTTAGTATATACTGTATATATGAGACTCAAAGTTAAAGATAGATTTACCTCCATTCTTCTATCTTCCTCTGCAGCATACCGCTGCTTACGCCTGTCAGCCCTAACCATAACTGTCTGCCTTAATCTTTAACCACCTGATGCTCAGAAAACTTTGAGTCACCTTCGCTTAAATATGGAAGCATTGTTAAAATTCTGTTGTTCATCAATAAAACGGGTCCATGCAGCGTTTCGTGGTCTAGTGGTTAAGTAAATTCCCTAACGATGAGAATCTTCGAGATCACAGATGACGCGTTTTACTAGCAATAACATTGATTATGATCTATATAAAAACTTCATGCTGATGATTGGCTAAAGAAGAGGTCGTATATTTATCGCTCACAGACTCTTTTCATATACGCTGGCTATATATGTCACGAATAAAGCACCCGTTTGAATCTGAGCGTTTCAAAAATGATCTCATTAAAACGCATATATCTCTGGACAGGGCTAGTCTACAAAAACGACAAAATTGGCATAAAATTGTAGCTGATGTTTTAGCCTTTTATTGTTCCTAATTTCATTTGAATGAACTCAGTAGTGCAGGCACATCTTTAATTTGAAAATGGCCTTAAAAACTACTTAAATTCAAAAACAGAGACTGAAATAAATTGATCAGTTGGGCCTTTTCAGAAATTTTTATAAATATATGGTACAAAATAATAATACTTTCAAGTCTAAATCAGCTGCTGCCAATGCCTGTAGCTTAGTGGTCTCTTTACTGAGTTGTCATTCACAGGAGCTGGCATTCCTTCAAAAATCTAATTATATACAGATTTCCAAGCGGTCAGAAAAGAATGCACGCGACCAAGGTTTTAAAATTATTGTTGAGGGTCGCGCCAAAGCCAAATTAAGGTCACTTCCAATAAACCGCTGAACATAGTAGTTAACCTATAGCAGCTGATTATCACTACCAACATATGTACATTGCCAATGAAATATTTTTTTATAAAAAAGTAATAAATATTATTTTGTTTCGTTAAAGTAGAATTATATTGAATTAAATTTAACACACAATTTAAAACTATCAACAACTCGAAGTAGCTCATATTTTTAAGATATTTGTATGTTTCCGTTTCAGCTCACCAAATAATACTGTTAATAAGACTTACTTTAAAAAATGAACCATCAAATGGGTCAAATATAAAAGTTTTTGGCGATTTTATGCCTAAAATGATGCAACTAACAGCCAGTCTGGAGTCGTGGAAGTGCCAAGTATACTTCTCGAGTAGTCAAGCTACCAATGAAGGGTCAATATGTTGGAAATAATTGACACTAACAGTCAAACTGGTATTTCCTTTGAGGCAGGTAAGACTACTACGCAAATGAATATAATCTAAGTAACCTAGGCTATTTTATTACACATTCACCATGGGTTACTTTGTCTCCATCTTATGGCTTATGAGCAGGGAAAGAATGCTAAGGCCTTTTATTGAAAGAGAAGATAAAAATGTTGTAGTAGATACTGGAACGAATACCTCTCAAATTCTGACAGATATTCAAGCTATCGATATAATTTCAGCAATGGAGATACGTAATTGTTTAAACTTACAAAATTGCTTATAAAAATTTAAGCCATTTCTCTCAGCCTCATCAAAAACTCAGTTCACAATTTCTAATTGTGCCTTTTTACTCTTATGCTTACAGTTTTGGTTTTAGTACTGATTTGCTCAAAGACCATGGCGTTTTGTGCAGCCAGAATTATTGATATAAAGCATTTAGTCCCTTTTGAATTAAGACACACAGTTCTAGCTCTACTAAGGTAACTGTTATGCGCAAAATGTGGGTTTATACTTCATTATATTCAATGCTTAGTAGTTTGAATGGCAGCAAGGTTGCTAGATGACAACCAGCATAACCTACCAGATGCTTGGGAGGGTCAAAAGGAAAGTGGATGCCCCTTCACTTAAGATGAATATCGCATGGAAGATTTTCAAGCGAGCTGTTTCAACCCTAAAGGAAAACATGATCTATGTTTGAATATTTTTTCAAAGTTTACCATTTTATGAATCATTAAGTTTGAGTGCAAACGTTGTCCATAATAAGATGTAAACACTATGAAGTGTCTATGGAAAGACTGTCTTGGCTCATTAATTATGGTTTGCAAAATGTTGAGGGTTTTTGAACTGCTGTGACTCAAACCAGCAGTCCTGTTATAGCAATGAAGTAATACCAATTATGTAGCCAACTTAATGGCTTTGAATTCCAAATAGATTTTCAGTGACGGGCTGCACTGCCTTTTCTACTGCATAATGAGTTTATCACAACAAAGTATAAAGACCGGTCATCTAAATTACAGCAGTTTTCAAGAATGTATGTGACTGAATAGGTCATCCAAGCTTTCCGATTGGTTGAAGACTTCACAAACAAACCATAGCAATAATGGATCTTCACTTATAAGAGCTGCAATGATCCTTACTGCCCTACTGATAGTAACTAGAGTGAACTAGTCACAACTCTTGAGGGTAGGGCACAGTAAGAGAGAACTTATTCATTATTCAGAGTACCAGACAGCTAGAGGTAAGTACTGAAAATGAAGCAAATGCTGAAATGTTTAGCAGGTGCTCTGTTCAAGGATTTAGCTTGAAGGTTGACTTGCAACAAAATCCCATTACAGTTATTTGGTATCAAAAGATTCACCATGTCTTACTCTGCTGTGTTGTAGGTGCAAAATATGTGGAAATGTGATTACAAGCTATTAAAAGCTCAAAAGCGAACAGTTAATCGCGGCCATCACGAAAATGCCGTAGATCGGAATCCCTTTCCAAAACGGCTAAATGGGATGTAGTTGAACACGGTGGCTTCTGTTTACACTTTCATGCAACCTCATTCGTCGAAATATTTTCACAAATGTACTTCACGCATTCAATAAATCCATGTCTATTGTCCTTATGCGTCTATTTCATCATCATTGTAATGCTATCACGTTCAGCACTGATATCTCAAAATCTACCGTAAAAATTCATTTAATTTTTAACCTTAGTTCGAAGGAGTGCATATCATCCTTTGATGAACACGAGGAGCCTGTTGGTCATCTGTAATAGAAGAAAAATGCTGCAGAAATTATTCGCGCCATTTGGCAGGAAGTATGGGCCACATGATCAGATTATAACTAGATGATTAGACCAGGCTGAAATGAAACTGTAAAGTAGCGAGCATCTATATTTGATACGGGCTTTCCGGTAGACTCCGAAGTGTTTGTCATAAACCAGTGCTACGAGATGAGACGTTTTATATTGAGCCTTTTATTGGCCTCTAATTTCACGTGATAACATCGCGTGTCTAAACAATAACCACAATGTTTGAGCACGTCATCGAAATAAAGAGATTCCGAATTACAGCGTTTTCATGATGGCTGCGATTAACTGTTCGTTTTTGAGCTTTGAAGAGCTTGTAATCACATTTCCACATATTTTGCACCTACAACACAGCAGAGTAAGACATGGTGAATCTTTTGATACCAAATAACTGTAATCTGAATTCTGTTGTCAGTAAATCTTTAAACATCTCTTTAAACTCTTGATGATGACATGTTTAGCTGACATGCTGAAAAGGACTTGCTGAAATGCTGACATCTTTAGCAGGTGCTCTGTTAAAGATTTTAGCGTGAAAATCTCTGTAGAAACTAGGTTGAAGCTTGCCATTTACAAATTTACGTAGCGCAAACGTTGTGTTGTGAGTAGCAGTGTGAATTGCTAAACAGCGAGTGAGAGGTTTGAGGCCTGCTAAAAGCTGTCAGTAAAGGCATGCAGTCCTAAAATTTTTCTGTGCAAAGAAGGACAACTCTCAGATAATACCTGAGTCAGGCAAAGAGAAACCACCTCACTAGCCTCCTAAGAAAACTCCTGAATGTCTAATCTATGCAATTGAAGAAGATCATGATACAAGGGGCCTTCCTACAGGAAAATACTCTCAACTAACAGTGTTTCATAATTTTGCTTTAGGATAGAAAACAGTTATTTTTTCTACCTCATTCTTAGAAATTGATGTAAGCTCAAAGAACTCACACAGCAGTAGAACACTCCTCAAATCTTCCATATGATTTCTGCTGATATTAATGCATTCCGTGTGGCTCTGAACTGGTAATCTGTTATATTGGCTTATCATGTGCAGCATGTACATGTACGAATGTTCATAGAGAAGTATAGCATCTTTATCAATTCAATGAAGACTAGGGGTTCACGGTTATTATGCATGCAAAATACACATAGCCTGGCTCTGGATGGCTACACTAACCAACCAATCTTACAAATTGCCATTTGCTAACAATATATGGTTATATACTGGTCATAGATATTGCATGCTGAATGTCCCTTTTAACAATTATTTACTATTTTTAACAGACCTAAAATACCATCCAGAAGGCAGCCTTATTGTGTTTAATAACTTTATTAGAATTAGCCAGAACAGCATGAAATCTTTTACAGAAGTGTTAGACCTACTGGGGACACTATCAGAAGCTCATATTGAACATTTCACTGCTTTTATTAGAGAAACATCTGTCGTTGAAAGAACGACCTATAATCTTAGCTTGATTTAACTACATAAAATGTAAAAACCTAGTATAGTGAGAATAATCTTCTGTGTCAGGTGCTCTACAGATTTTGTTCATGACTACGTATAATGCTCACAAACGCTATTGATAGCTTGTAGGTACAACCTTAAGGTTAATGGTCTTGAGGTATGGCCACACGCAACGATTTTTTGGTTAATTCTGGCCAAAATCACGAAATGAATGAAAAACACAGACTTATTCGGTCGAAATTCACAGAATTGTCAATGCTGTGCATGCACACCGAAATCGTTGACAAGGCACTTTTAATTGGCTGAACAAATTATTAGTGAGCATGATTCTAGCAGCTTTTACAATTTATTTAGTCCAAGACACGTATTACGACATACAATAAAAGTACGAGCGCAATTCGACATACTACATACGATGCAACTACCTAGATTGTGCTATTGTTGATTCTTTATCGTTTGAAGACTATGGCTACGAATCGTTTTTTTAATAATAACAAATTTCTTTTTAGCAGCAAAAGTTCCGTTGTAGAAAGAGTTGCCATCTTTAGCGCAACCAAGTCAGTTGCATCGTATTTGCTATGGCAAATCGCGTTAGTATTTTCAGGCGTGTCGCGTTATGTGCCTCGGACTATGTAAATTGCAAAAGCTGCTAGAATCATGCTCGCTAATAATTTGTCCAGCCAATTAAAAGCGTTTCAGCGATGAATTTGGTGTGCATGCACAGCTCAGACAATTCTGTGAATCTTGGCCAAATATTTCTGTGTGTTTCGTCCATTTCATGATTTTGGTCAGAATCAACGAAAAAATCATTACATGTGGCGGTACCTTTAGAGTTTACTGATCTCTGTGTTATTTCTAATATAAATGATCAGCAACATGTTTGTTTGTGTGGAGAACAATAGGAGCACGCCGCTGCATTCACGAGTTCCTTATTCAATATCATATTAAATATCATTTGATTAGGATTGCTGGAAACTTTCAGACCTGATAGCTTCTTACCTTGATGACTTGTTTGTAGAATAACCAATATGGAAGAAACCCTGACTCATCCCATGGCAGGCTCCATTACTGGACAGTACTTTGTTAATGATGATGATACAGTAAAAGTGCCTGCTATCTATTTTATGCCAGAAGTATTTAAGAACGTTTGCTCTGATCTGGCTTCATACAAGTGGAATGAGGCAGACTTTCTCGTCGCAACTTACCTTAAGAATGGTAAGGGCCTCAGACTATTTGAAAAGTAACCAACGTTTCTGCTAAGAAGGCACAAAGGATGATAGTACAAGCCAAAAGTGTTTACATGTATGCAGAAATGTATATCTGTATATTAAAAGTTGCTTTATAGGCACTCATTTCATTTGGGAGGTGATGACTATGCTGATTAATGGCTCAGCAGAGTATATTGGGGCATCGAAGAAGGAGCTAATGATTGATGCCTTGCCTGTTAAAGAAAGTGCAAAAGTATTTCCTTCCCCTCGAGTTTTCAACACTCACTACAGAACTGATGTACTTCCAGCTGAGTTTAGAAAAGCTAAAACCGTAGTAGGTGAGTATTATTTCTTTCTTTTTCAACAAAAAACTTTGAGGTCTCATTTGCTGTTGAAGGATTTAGAAATCCTTTGATTGTAAATTTTTGGCCTTGTTGGTCTGTACCCCTTGGCTTGAATTCTTTTGTATCAAAGAAGCATTGCTAGTTTACTAGTTCCATGGCTACCAATAATTTAGTCTGTCGATCATGTGCTGGCTGACCAAACTGCTTTATAAACACCTTTGCTTTTCTTAAAAAAATTGGTCCATTTGCATTTTGCCCCTTTGGGAATGAACCAAAAGGGTGGCTCTCTAAAAAAGTGTTCTTATCAGATGGCCTGCTATGTGGCTTGTGTCAACCTAACTTGCCCTCATCAGGACAACGGACAAGTATGATGCGAGCAGAGTTTTCAACTATCCACTCGCAATATAGTATATGTTCATGTTCCTTATTTGGGCTGCTTCAAAATCCTTTACTCGCAACCCTGAGGGGAAAACAATAAGCATTAATTTGGTCCTATACGTATCCATAAATGTGGAGTTATCTCCTAAATGCTGCTGCCAATGACAATTACTCTGTTGAAATTCCGCTATTAAATCCAATAAAAATTTATTTTAGGACCAAACACAATTTTTTATAAGGCAAGCGTTATTGTAACTGAGAAAAACATTAACCTTTTTCACTAACACTAACTTGTCCTACTACTTTTGATAAAGCATTGCCAGACTTATTCTTTTCAACTAATCCAGCTAACTCCTATATTATTTAGAAGAATAAATATGTTAAATTAAAACTTGAATTCTTATAGCGGTAAGTTGTTTATCTATTCCTAAACAAACTTTATTAGCTCAACAATAGATCTGTCATGTATCATTGAGTATATTTATAAACCAAATCACTAGTGTTTTATTGAAAGTTGATAGTAAGTCTGGGTAGCCTGACGTTGAACGATATCACGCTTTTTTACCATTTCTGCTTTGTGCTTGCAGTTATGAGAAACCCAAAAGATACATGCATTTCATACTACTACCATGTAAAGAACATCGTAAGTACGAGATATCTTATAACTAATGACCTATTATAACTAATGACTAATGACTTATAACTAATGACCTGTAATGATAGTTACTTACAATGATAATTATTACCAATGTTCTCCTACATATTTGTGTTGCTTCAGCACCGCCATTAGTCTAAGGTGGCATAGTTAATAAATAATAACCTAGAGTACAACCCGACAATGTGACGAAGTGTAAACCAGTCTTCAACCATGATAAGTGAAAGACCGATGTACACATTAGCTTTGTTGATATGGTTGTTTTATAATCAAATACACTGTTATTACATTATTATTATTATTAATTACATACTAGATGGGAAGAAAAAGTTCAGCACCACCAGAAATAGGAAAGATGAGTTTTCAGCAGTTCCTTCGCATGTTCCTTGATGATAAAGATGTGCCATACGGAACATACTTTGAATATATTGAGTATATGTGGTCCCTCAGAGCTGAGCCTAACGTACTTCTTATTTTCTATGAAGACTTGAAGCTAGTAAGTTTATGGAGCTCATACAAATGAGGCCTAATGCACTTTAGGCAAGATGTTCCACAAAAAGTAGACTCTGACTGATAAAAAATTCATTATTTTTTATAAGTCAGTTTCATGTTGATACTGCATGAGGTTATATCAGAGAGACAAACAAGCAATGCGAACAAAAATAAACATTCGTCTGTAAGGATTTTTGGTAAATCCCTGAGTACTGCTTGTTGACAATTCCAAACTCAGTCACTGTTTTATATTGATGAGTCAGATAGTGCTTGGCATGTAGCCAATTCTATGTTGAAGAAATTGTTTTGAATACCATAGACCTATTAACTATACACTGTATAGTATACACTGTATAGTTAATAGGTCTATGCTGAATACTAGTACCCTGGCAGTCCTGTGTGCAGTGACAGATCATCATGTGTAATAACTAACTGCACAAATATTCCAAAACATGGCAAAGCGGTCGATTGGTGCAGGTGGTGGAGTATCGATCTACCAAACAGAAAGTCGCATGTTTGAATCAGACAGACACTCAGATGGACTCAACTCTTATTATCGTAAAGATTCTGCTGTTACCTCCATGTTAATACTTACATGTACATTTAAAAAAGAATAGATTTTCGGCATATGGCAACGTTAGCTGTTAAAATATCTAAAATCTCAGGGTAGGTGCTGTGATCAAAATGGCATTACAAAATACAGTGAAACATGGATAACTCGCCCTCGGATAGAGCGAACACATGGTTAACTTGAATGGATTTGCTTGGTCCGTTCCCACGCAATGATAAATGGCTCTATATAACTCGAACTCAACGCTGTTAATTCGAACTGTTTTTTGCCCAACAGCTACCGAAACGGTTGCTATCGCTTTAGAAAATCACTTTATTCCAAGCCATAGAGGTAAACCTCAACTTTTCGTAATTCATAAGCGTCGTTATTACCTCCATCGGTAAAATATTTTTGTCAACGACTTTTCTAAAGGTTTGGTGAAATTTGATTTATACTGCTATACGATGAATAGCACGGGCTAGTCGGGTCAAGCGCGCAAGGATTTTCGCCACGCACATACAAAACAAAAACAGCATGTTGTTTTTGTTTTGTATTTGCGTGGCGAAAATCCTTGAGTGCGTGACCCAGCTAGCCCGTGATGAATAGTTTTCCGACGTTGATTCCGTGTTGAATCAACGTCGGAATGTTGAATGTTTAAAACGTCTTAAAAATTGTTGTAATTAAACGTATACGTTGTCTTAGCTAAAAAAAACTATGCATCGTTTGACCTAAACACAGAATACGTGTGTACATTTAATAAGTATCCATTCAAAAAGCGTGAGTGATATATAATGTACCGTAAAACCTCGTAAAACTTTTAATTGAACTGCCTCGGAGTGTTGCTCTTAACGAATCCCAGGTAAAGTAAGGTAATCTTTGCATAAACTTCAAGAAAAATCGGCAAAATTGATCGTGGGTAAAACGCTCAAAAGAAAAAGATGTCTTTTCTTTTGAGCATTTCAGCAACAATCAAGTTTTGCCAATGTCAATCTAAAAAACGTTCTGGCAATAACATCACCTCAAACAACAAACCAATCTCAAGTGATAGAAAAATATCTATACTTTTTGATAAAAACGTTTTAAACTTTACATTAGAAGCATTTAATTTGAAACAAGCCATTTGTGCTTTTGATTTATATTATAGCTTGTATATGTACATGTATCTACTAATAAATAAGTAAATACATGGACTTGTGACAGTGCTCTGATAACTTGAACGCTCTGATAATTCGAACACTTTCGCTCGGTCCCTTGAAGTTTGAGTTATCCGAGTTTCACTGTACTTGTATGTAGTTCATGTTGCTCAGAGACTCACAAACAGCAGTCAGGCTATTTGACCAAATCATCAAGTCTTTAGACGGCATTGGAAGATAACTGCAGTTTTCCAGGCTATTATTACCAGCTTTTATGCAAAAATGCTTTTGGATATTGAAATCTATGTTGAAAGACTGGAAGATTTGTTGATACTATTGTGCATGTGAAAACATAGAAAAGGTGTAATTTGGTGTTGCGTAGGACCCAGTAGAAACCATCCAGAAGGTAAATGAGTTTATGGGTACAGACAGATCTCCGGAGCTTGTTCAACAGATAGCTGAAGCTACCGACTTTAGTAAAATGAAGAAAGGCAAAACTGGCGGTCCAGCTGCGGAAGAGTTGCTGAAAATTGTGAGTCTGCTTTAGAATGGCTCTTTTCAACTCTCTCCTCAATTATCGTAAATCAATAAATATTTTAAAGGATTGAAAATTACTAGTCGCTATGACAACTGCTCTAATAAAGGCCAGGCTACACACTAATGAAATGTGTCTTTTACGTAGCCAATGGGCTGACAATGCATTTTTGAGGTGTCGTCTGAAACAAACATGTTGAACTATTATATCCATTGAGTTAAAATCGGCGTGCCTTTAACTGGCTAGAGAAGTTAATTTTAACGACCTTGATTCCATTAATTTTCAAAGCAAGTTAGTCGCATGCAATTTCGGCTTTCAAATGCCAATGACAACATGGACTTTACACAAACTGTTTATATATGGGAGAGAGCAGAGTTTAACAAAAATCTAAAACATGTTACTCATCACTAATGGAAGATCTACCCATATGCTAGCATTGCGTTTACACAGCTCGATTTTTTTGTTATTGTAAATTTTATATTCATTCTTCTTATACATTGCTGTTAAAAGTCAGAGCTTGATCTTCGAAAGGACTAACCTTGATGCAATAAGAGAACTCCTAGTTTAAGTTTTGCTTCCACAAAAATTGGTAGCCGGTTGTTATAACACATCACTTATTATCTTACGCAGATAAAAGCACAGAATTTGGATGAGAAAGAAATTGTAGAGAGAATGAACAAAATAAATACCCAGATATACCGAAAAGGTAAGCCTACCTGCACTCTTGTTATTGTCAAGCTTCATCAAAGGAGTGGTCAGCAGGTTTAAAACCTACTCATTATCCTACGACCAAATTCGAGCGAAGCAATTGTTTGGGAGCTTTATGATAAATGCATGTGTGCACACAACTCACAAAAATTATTCATTGACATCGTCGCAAACCCTTGTACCGAAATCTTATCAACAAATTTAACCATTTTTCAATGAAGCCATTTAAGTATAATAACGATACAAAACACATATAAACCTATTTAAATATATTACCAAGTCTTTGAAATTTGTAGACAATATCCTAAACCTTAGCCATCTGATTGGATAATACATAACTACACAGATTAATTTGGCCTAAAACCGCCATTAAATCCTGACAAGCCTTTTTTAATCAAAATTAAGACTGGCCAACAAAACGACGATAAAGCCGTGCGACCGAGACAAGAACCATTAAGTCGTGCGAATTTCACGAGAAAAACGTGCACATTTCACCAGTCTATGGCATTGTCCAATTGCCGAAGGTTTCTAATATCTTCCCGTTTTTAATATCTTGCAAAAATATTTAATTATAAGAATATTTATTAGATTTTATAAAATTATTATAAGATTTAATTATAAGAATAATCATTCAAGTTTATTTATCCGAAGGTTTCTGTAATCAACGTAGACCGTTTGAGGCGTAGACAGATTTACAGGTTCGAAATTGTGGTACACAGTTTATCAGCCTATGTTTTTTTGTTCAATTACCGAAGGTTTCATTAAATTATCTAGAACATTAGCCAAATTTCTTTACATCTTATGTACAAGCTAGGGCCGAACTGCAATGCCCTTTTATGACAAGAACATTTTTTATTTTGCTCCAATTTGCAGAAAACTTCCAGACGCTTGAATGCTGATGCTCGCTTTCTGTTACAGATCGCTAACAAAACCATTCTACATTCAACACAACCAACTTTTAAACTGTGTATAATACACAGCAGCTTGCCATTTTACTTCTAATATTGCATTTTTCCTATTGCAGGAGAGAGATATAAACATTTTTTTTTTTCCTTTCATTATTGCTGTTTGTTGTACATAATAACATCCAGTACATTACAGCTACCATTGCAGCTACCATTGCAATTATCCTATTGCACTGCAGCGCCATTTTACTGCTAGTATTGCATTTCTCAACCAGCAATACCCTTTTTTTCCAATATCACTTTGGTCGTGGGCTGCATGACAGGAGAATTTTTAGTATAATTACTTTTGTAGAAATTTATAAAAGTAATGAAAACCTGCTTGCCATGAGTTCACAGCTAAAAGTTCCTGAGCTGTGCAACATGGACTTCCTTTAAGTAATAGATTTTCTTGGATTCATCATATCGCAGTAAACTTTGTTGATAATGTACAAATAATGAGTTTTGAGCAAAATGTCAAGGCCATCTATAATTATTACGAGTTCAACTCTCGTGTGATGTAATATTTTTTCAACCCCAGCCGTGGCTTCTGACAGACGGACAGATTATTATTATTACTATTACTAGTCCGGAGAGCTGTGAGAGAGCATCAGGTGTGCCAATAAAACAGAGAATAAAAATGTGCGCACTAATTCTAACATCATGGAAGGTGAATGATTGATGACGGCAGTAGCGTGCTAGGTGGAAAACCCATTGTTGAGGGTTCAAATCTTGTATGGTACATGATTTTTCCCCAACCTCCAAGTGTAGCTTCTGACACACAGCAAATTATTATTATTACTAGTATCCTAGCAGCCAGGGGTGCCAATAAGCCAA
The DNA here is from genome assembly GCF_963576615.1 of Watersipora subatra. Lineage (NCBI taxonomy): Eukaryota > Metazoa > Bryozoa > Gymnolaemata > Cheilostomatida > Watersiporidae > Watersipora > Watersipora subatra. The sequence continues at coordinate 45,847,003 of NC_088716.1, read as the reverse complement.
TTCCAACTCTCAAGTAGGGCTTACATGTACAATAATTTTAAACACGTATGGTGAATGATTAATGCTGATAGTCGCGTGCTAGGTGGCAAAATTCATTGTCGAAAATTCATAGGTTGAAATCATGTATGGTACAAGATTTTTCCCAACCTCCAACCTTGGCTTTGGACAAATGAATCAACACGACTCTTATTATAGTAAATATTCATACAAATACTGGCATTTATAGCCAAAAAATATTTGGATTAACTGTTCGCTTTTGAGCTTTTAAGAGCTTGTAATCACATTTCCACATATGTTGTACCTACAACACAACAGAGTAAGACATGGTGAATCTCTTCATATCAAATAACTGTAATGTGAATTTTGTTGCAAGTCAACCTTTAAAGCACATCAATTACATAAGTACTGTTTCAGCTTATTCAGGTTCTTCAATATCTTGGCTTTCAAATGAGCCATTGTTTGACATGGTGATGCAGACCTTGGTTGGTGTTTATAAGATTTCCCAAAGCTCTACTGCAAAAATGATCAATGGTTTAGGCCCACAAATGATGATGTCACAATTTTCATATTTGGTGTTGTGTGCTCTTACCACTTATTTTCATCACTTACCTATAATATTTATCAACTTCAATATTGACCCTAGTGACAGGCAAAGGTAGGACAATTCCAGAGAACCAATGAAGACAACAAAGGAATCAGTGTCATTAGCTTTCCATGTACAAAGTATTTTTATGATAAATAACTCAGATTCCAAGCACCATACTATATTTTCTCGATAATATTATGCACTAGCCCTCTATTTTTATTGTGATGTTGAGGGGCACGACTGAGGCTAATTAATTTCAAGCATTGCATGATCTCGCAAGAGTGCAATTTACGTATAGTCCTAGGGCCATGCCACTGCAGGTCACAATTTAATCGATGTGATTTTATTACCTTTACCACCATGGGTGGTTAACAACTAGGTATGTTGTTAGTAGACATTCCTGTTTTTGTTTAATTTTGTTATAAAAGTCAATTGAATTAAATCAATCGTTGGAGTTGACTCACTGCACTCCGAGATTGTTCAAAATAAAGAAGCCTATTGTAAATAACTTAATCTGCCTATAAGCTAGTATCATACACAAAGTGATTAATTTAACTGTCCAATACACGTGTTTTCTATTTTCCATATGATTTATTTGAATACAATATAATATATTTGAATTTTTATATTTTTTTTATATTTAATTACTAATTAGTTATTAATCAAGTTACTAATCATTTCTGTATGGGGCAAACAATGCCATCATATAAAATGATGTGATAATAATTACTAAAAATGTTTAAAATGAACGAAAGGATAAAAAAGCAAACTCTAACAATCACTTGAAATTTATTAACTCAGAACACGTGTTTGTATTGGTCGGGCGTTAGCACGGTCCTCAGGCATTGTTGATTATTTAGAATCCTAGTTTATTATTAGCGCTCTCCGGGTTTAAGAGCACCGATTGTCACAGAAAAGCGCAGCCTCAATGGCAGCGAAAGGGATCAACGACCTAAGGCTAAATGATAATTATGACATCACATTGGGGGAACCAAAACCAAGTGTTTTTTTATTGCAGGACATACATTTGACACCCTGTTTTTCATAGTTCTATTATTTTTTGTGTATTGAATATAGGCTCACTCGAAAGCCAAGTCTCTGAAGTACTGAAATATATAATAAAAGTACTTATGTAATTGATGTGCTTTAAGCTTTTTTTCTTGTTATAAGTTTGAGCTCATCAAATTATGAATGCATGAATTTCTGCAGGAAATTTTGAGTTTGCTTTAATAAATTGACAGTAATTAGCCAGAATCAACCAATCAATAGTTTGCAAGTAATTCAATATATCATAGCCATAGACCTATTAGCTATACAGTAAACTATATAGTTAATAGGTTTATGATCATAGCAGTTTTAAAATTTTGTTTGAACACTATAGTTGTTCATAGTCGGAAGCTCTAATGAATGATAATAAAATTATCATTTTGAAATTGTTTTTAATTACTAGACATACACATGTTGACAAACTGTTGTATATAACCCATATATCAATTTGTAGGAAAAATCGGAGATTGGAAAAACCACTTTACTGTAGCTGACAATGAGAGGTTTGACCATTTCTTGGCTGATTGGGAAGGTGGCAGAGATATACCATTCAAGTATTAACTAATGCTTGCATTTTAATTATTCAGAAACTTTTATACCAGTTTTATGAGATTTTTAACTCTGTTCTTTTATACTTATACCTCATGCATAATCTAACAGATGACCTCACAGTATACATTTTTAATATAACTATGTTAGTGTATTTCAGTGTTTAAATACGGAAATACTAGTTGATGCATTTTATAACAGGTTTATCATTGTCTACATCAGAGGAATGACAGTAATGAAAAGTTTTCATAGTGATATTTTTTACCAAACCGTATACATGAGAACATGACTCCCAACTCAAACATTCTTAATAGTCCTTATATTCCATTTGTTCACGAGTGATATAAAACTTATTTTGCTTAAATCCCCATTTCAATTTGCCCCATGGCTTCACATTTTGTAGTTTTACACTCGTGTAGGTACTTAATAATATGTGAAACATGATCTCGTATCAGCAAAACATACAGAGAAAACCACACAAAAATAATACAATGGTTGACAGCAACAATATCACCTGTAATGACAAGATTTCATTGTAATGACACTGCAAGCCTTTTAGTTAGGTTTCAGCCAAGTAAGTCCTTGGAAAAAAATTGATATTTCATTTTTCAGCAACTTACGTCAGGATTTTGTAACACTCTGGATTTCTCAGGAACTTCTTTAGCTGTTTCGTTTCATATTTGCAAAACAAGTTTAATCTTGTCCTTGGAGTTTTTTACTGTGCTAAAAAATTTTTTTTTTTACTTTTTTTTACTAAAACATTTGCTTGAAGAAAATGAAAGAGAGATCGCATAGCTTGGGTGGTTAGCTATAGTCAGGGTGGGTTTATGGGGCAACAACCTTTCAGTCACCACAACCCTCATCTCATTTCTGGTAACAAACTAATTGCTGGTGCTTCAAGCAAACGTACAAATGCTTCCACCTCTCAATAGATTTAACTTTCAAAAAATGGTTTACAGCTGTTACTGCAATGAGAATCTGGAATTGGTAGGAATGTCAAGCAGGTGGGAGTGTTAGATAGAAGAGAACATTTGGTTGGACTATGATAGGTCACACCTGGTTAGTCGCTTAGTTTACTTGCTTAACATACTAACTTAAAGGTTGACTTGCAAAAAAATTCTTTGCATTACAGTTATTTGGCATCAAAAAATTCACCATGTCTTACTCTGTTCTGTTGTCAGTGCCAAATATATAGAAATGTGATTACAAGCTCTTAAAAGCTAAAAAATGAACAGTTAATCACAGCCACACGAGACCGCCGTAGTTTAGATTCTCTTTCCAAAACGGCTCAAATGGGACGTAGTTGTACGAGATGGCTTTTGTTTACACTTTCAAGCAACCTCATTCGTGGAGAAATTTTGACAAATATACTTTATGCATTCAATAAAACCATGTTTATTGTTCTTACGTGCCTATTTTATCGTCATTGTAATGCTGTCACTTTCAGCACTGATATCCTATAACCTACAGTAAAAAATCGTTTAAATTTTCAACCTTAGTTCGAAGGAGTACATATCATTGTCTGATAAACATGACGAGTCTGTTGGTCACCTGTGATAATCAAAAAATGCTGCAGAAATTATTTGTGAAGTATGGGTCACATGATCAGATTACGACTAAACGATTAGACCAAGCCGAAACAAAACTGTAAAGTAGCGAGCATCTATATTTGATACGGGGTCTTCGGTAAAACCCGAAGTGTTTGTCATAAACTAGTGCTACGAGAAGTTTTATATTGAGCCTTTTATTGGCTTTTCGATTCACGTGAGAACATCATGTGACAAAACAATAACCAAATGTAATGAATATGTCAGAGAAATAAACTGATTCCAATCTATAGCGGCTTTTCGTTTTTGAGCTTTTAAGAGCATGTAATCACATTTCCACATATTTTGCACCTACAACACAGCAAAGTAAGACATGGCGAATCTTTTGATACCAAATAACTGTAATGTAAATTTTGTTGCAAGTCAACCTTTAAGGTACATTTACACCAGGCCGATTTCTCGGAGTTGCTTCAAATCCAATAGAGTCGAAGTTGGAACCGCTTCTAGCCTGTTTACAATTTCAAATACATTTTTGCAGAGACTTTTACGCCAGGCGAACTCGGACTCCAATTATGCAGAATAGGTCACTATTTTAACCTATTAAATACAACATTGATACCCATTCCATTTTTACCGCTTATCACCAAAAATGGAAACGAAAGCTTCACCATTGATGCATATCACGCCCACACTGCTTCTAACAGCAATTCTTATAGTAATAATTTAGTTCGTCGTAAGTAATTTTTTGCAATGATGGAACAAGACAACGATGATGTAATACTATGTTGTGCCGCAGCTGCAGCCGTTGTAGCTTTATATGAATTTGAAGACAAACAGGTACGTATGCATATTTTAATTTTATTATATACATGTAGTCTATTGTTTATGCTATTCATGTTGTAACCATTCAGTTTGACAACTTTGTTCATGATATTTTACCAATTTTTCAATTCAAACAATTTTAATAATTGTCATTGTACCTGGTTACACCAAACGTTAGAGAAACATTGCCTATTATTATTTTGGGACATATTTCCTCGATTTGTGATCCAAACCGACTTTTCACATGATTCTACTACTGCATATTCTGTGTATTGGTAGAAATATATAAGAAAAGGGAAACCGTGAGTCGGTCCAATTACTGGATCACGTACCATGCATAGCACTTTTTATTCAACTGTGCCAAAGCTAATTGATGCTACTGGTGATGACAAGCTACCATTCAACCGAGTTGGCACGTTCCAATATTACTTCGAAGTTTAAAGAAAAGTTTTGCTTGGTTTTGTCAAAAGTTGAGCTAGAAATAAAGAAACTAGATACCCAATATAGAGAAGCTATTACTGCAGAAGAAAGATTGATGGTAATACTGAGATATTTAGCTACTGGCACTAATTTAACTCAGCTGCATTATAATTGGTACAACTCAGTTGCTAACTTATCACAAATAATTCTCGAAACTTCAAGAGCAATGCACAATTGTTTAAAAGATGACTATATTAATACTGCATCTAGTGTGCAAGAATGGCTCAACATCTCCTGTTGATTTGGAACAGAAATGGAATTCCCCACATGCCATTGGTGCCCATGACGGTCAACATGTCATGATGACCAATCTTTGGCATACTGGGTCCGAGTACCATAACTACAAGGAGCAAGAATCAATGAACTTGCTGGCTATGTGTGACTTAAACTACTATTTTATGTATGTTGATGTTGGGGCACAAGGTCGAGCTTCAGATGGGGGTGTTTTTGAAGTGAGTACGCTGCAGGCAGCATTGACCGGCAATAATATCAATGTACTGCCTGTCCGCTTGCTGCCAGGTTGTAAAGAACCCCCACCTTATGTAATATTAGCCATATCCAAAAAGGGTTTTGACAGAAAAGAGAAGGATTTTTAGTTGCAGTTTCTCAAGGGTTAAAAAACTAACCGAAAACTCTTTTGGAATTCTCTCTTTGACATGGAAAATTTTACTTCGTCGCAGTGACCTTCAACTAGATAAAACTAGAACCATTGTTTTGGCTTGCTGCGCTCTTCGCAATCTCATTCGCAGTTCTTGCCATCCTCCTGAAGGAACAGTGGCACCCTTACCTCGAGAACCGTCTAATCTAGTGAACACTATATTTAGCGTTGAACCTTGACCCGCTTGACAAGCTGAAGCTACCAAGATGGTTCGGAAACAGTACTGTGATTATCTCAACAAAGATGGAGCAGTCTGGTGGCAGAGAGAGAAAGTACGAATTGTCACAATGCAACTCCTGGTGAAAGGAATGACATTCAACTTTAAATTGCTCTCTCTCTCTCTCTCTCTGAAACTTGAACGTCTCCAGTCATCTAGTTTCCCTTGCCACTAAACGCAGAAAAGTTCAGTTAAAGATGTGGTTGCGTCAAATTTGAGTTGATTTTAAAAGAAAGTATTTTTCTTTATCTATCAGTTGATATGTTGTTTGTTGTGTTAGGCAATCTCATTGTCAAGATATTTGAAGATTAAAATCGAAAAAATTTGATCGCGGTAAAAATGCTCAGGTCAAAAAAACATGCACAGACTTGCCCAAAATGATGTAACACTTGATACAACCTGTCTCCACCTCTCATATTCACATCAGCTATTGCGATAAAAGTCTAGTCCTGCGCGGCTCTATTGGCATATATTTTATTTTGTATTTGCTTGTGTTGGCTAGAATAAAATTTTAAATCCAGCTACAGATACATTATTACCAATGTCTCAAAGGCCTCAAACAAGGAAAATTAAAAACTTGTCATATTAGCTTCTTCTAAATGCTGTGTAAACATATTAGTACCGACTACCAATTCTACCGGTCTATGGTAATTCTGACAAGCAAACTATGTAGAATAAGGTCTTTGCATCGGCACAGTTCCGTCGCTACCCACACTAATGATATACAGCCTCCCAAAAGCCCCGCCCACATTATGCCCTCACCTATTTTAGGGGTGGGGCTGTATATCATTGCCCACACCGAAAACTAGTTTCTTACTACCGTAAGTAAAATAAGCAAACTATGTCTTTGAAAAGAATATGTGGCGAAACCAACTACATCCCTAAAAGTCATGTACATTGTATGTATAGTCGACTGTCAACGTTATCGAGTCTTTACTGGTATCAATGCGTAGAAAAGATTCACTGGTCACATTTGATTAGTTGATTCTGCAAATCCTGTTTGGCATTATCTTCAACAATATTATTTTATTATATAATTTTTACAAGCAAAAAAATTGTCATTTCGGCATAAAGCTTTTATTAAAAATATTCCTCAAGTCGTGGCCACTCACATAGTTTCAGCTGACAATAAGACAAATTCATCTGCTGCAGCAAACTTAAACAAAACATCATGGTTTATGCAGCCCACATTCAAGTCTCTCTTTCCCATTTATGGCAGTTTCTACACTGACAAAGCTGCTTCGGCTGGTGGGGCGACATAAACACCCTGTAATCAGTAAAACAAATGCAATAAATATATGTCATTTATAGATATGTCATTCTAACACGTATCTACTGAAAACTTTCAAATTGAGAGTTAAATAGATTGCGAGTGTAATTTTAAAAATGGATAAATGTTTAACAGAAGCATAAGTTTGCCAAGCCAACGATTCGAAGCTTTGGTTCTGGAAGTTAAAGATTTGCATTGATCAATCGATTTCCTTCACTTTCTGCAAGTGAGAAGTGAACATCTAAAGTCAAATCATAAATCTAATTTACTAGATAAAATTGCCACAGAAAATTTGAAGCAAATATAGCTCGGTGAAACAATAAAAATTATAAAACAATTAGTGATAGCAAAAAGTTATAAGTTTATTAATTATTACATTTATTAATGAGTACTAAAAATATTACCTTTAGTGTATTCAACAATCTAAGCCATCGTATTGCTAGAAGCTATGGATTAAAAAGAAGCCATCAAGAACTCACTGTACATACGTATCTTGCACGCGCAGAAAATTACATTATAACCTCAAACAGGGAAATATAATCTGAATGTAAACTCACCAGTATATCTATAGGAGACTCAAAGTAAAAGATAAATTTACTCCATTCTCCTATCTTCCTCCGTAGTACTTTAATCACCTGATGCACAGAAAACTCGGAGTCACCTTCGCAGTAACTTTACAGCAATTTTTAAAATTCTGTTGTTCGTCAATAAAATGTGTCGATCGAGTAATTCATTAAAGTAACAATGTTAATTAATTTAGTAAATATCGATGTCCATGCGATTTAATAATAGAGTAAAATCCCTAAATTTGAGATCACAGACAACGCGTTTTACGAGTGATAACATTTATTACGACATATATAAAAATTTCGTGCTGATGATTGGCTAATGAAGTGACCTTATATTTATTGCTCGTGGACTCTTTTCAGATGTATCACTATACAGTAGAAATTCCCTTATTCTAATTTCACCAGCCGATTCAGATACCGATTCGATATACCAATTCTTATTGAAAAATAATTTGATTCAGATACCGATTCAGATCTTTTGTGTTGCATAGGTAGATAATTGATAATTTTATTATGCAAATATAAATATAATGCAAAGAAAATATAAATATTGATGTATTTATTTGTTTGTATTTATCAAAAAAAGATATGCATGTATATATATTCACATACTGCCATACTGTGCATCTAGTAGCAAATCAGTCCATGTTTCTTGAAATCTGTTATTAATAATGTTAATTACTGTTAGTGGTACAGCTTTCTCTGTGATAATGAAGTCTCTCTTCTACTGCTGAACGAAATGCTGCGCCTGTACAAGTTTAGAGCAAATAAATGTTTCTTTTAAATACCGTTAGTGAATCAATTCTCTTGGTGGGACGTCTTTATCTTTTATCACTATCGATGTAGCCAGTCGTACTGAAGAAGGACTCACTTGCCACAGATGATGGAGGACACGCTAAACACGGATAAGCCACTGAGGTTATTTTATGCGATACAAACGATACATCATATCGTCAGGATCAAGAGAGAGATAGATAACTTTATGCATCGACTGTTCAAATTACTTTTGAAATGCTAGCAAATAGAAACATTACACAGCATTCTTGTTTCTCATCATTGTTCTCTTGTTCGTGATTGGCTGCAATAAATCATATCGCTGTAATTTCCAAATACCGCACTTTGTGATTACGTCCTGGCTAAAGCCAAAAGATTCCTCAGCTGTGTAGATTTTTATTAGGCTATAGACATAAAATAGATTGTGTGACAGGCCTGGAACTCATTAGGTAAAAGTAAGGAACTTTCAGCTAATGATTTTTTATTAATGTAGCAGGCTAAAATACGGTTTTCTGCTAAATAGTTGATCTGTAAAAAGTATCTGAAGTTTCCCATTTTTTAAGAAAAGATCGACTGATACTGATTCAGATACTTAACACCCATATCGGCACCGATACCGATTGCAATATTGAAATCGGGGCAACTCTACTATACAGGTCACGATTGAAGCACCCGCTCGAATCTGAGCGTTTCAAAATATGATCTCAATCAAATGCTTATATCTCAAAACAGGGTTAGTCTGTAAAGACAAAAATGACATCAAATTTTAGCTGATGTTTTAGTCTTTTATTGGTCTTAATTTCATTTGGTCGACTTTTTTGACGCAGTCACATCTTCAAGGATTGACGACACACTAGAAATTGAGTTCACCTTAGAGTGTTGGAAGAAATGGTGCATTGAAGATCAACTAGCCAATAATGGTATCATGTATTTTAATTAAGCATTGCTTTCTGAAAACATATTACTTAAGGCATGGCCACACGTGACAACTTTATCGTTGGTTCTGACCGAAACCGCGAAATGAACAAAAAACACAGAATTATTCAGCCGAAATTCACAGAATTATCAGAGCTGTGCATGCACACCGAAATCGTCGACGAAATGCTTCTAATTGGATAAACAAATTAGTGAGCACGATTCTAGCGGCTATCGCAATTTTTATAGTCCAAGACATATAACAACACACGCAAGAAAAATACTAACACAATTTGCCATAGTAAATGCGATGCAACCGAATTGATTGTGCCAAAGATGGCAACTCTTTTTACAACGGCAGTATTGCTGCTAAAAAGAAATTGTTATCATTAAAAAGAAACAATTTGTAGTCATGCTGTCCAAACAATAAAAAACCAACAATCTAGGCAGTTGCATCATATGTACTATGTTGCGCTGCGCTGGTACTTTTATTGTGTGTCGTGATAAATGTCTTGGACTATATAAATTGTAAAAGCTGCTATAGAATCATGCTCGCTAACAATTTTTTATCCAATTAAAAGCTTTTCATCGACGATTTTGATGTGCATGCATAATTCTGTGTTTTCGTTCATTTCGCGATTTCGGTCAGAACTAACGATAAAATCGCCATGCGTGGCCGTACCTAAAATGTATATAGAGTGGTCTTTCTGCTATTGTATAATATTTTGCTATTAACAATGCTAATAACAAACAATATTGCTAGCCTCATATGACCATAGATGAGCTCGTAATGGAAAGAGATTACAGGTTGATTATGTACATAGAGTCACAGAAGTTATGAATATATAAATCATTTATTTATCAATACTGGATTTACTCATACCTAAAAGGAATATATTTTCCACCTTCCCAGTTAGTCAAGAATTCATCAAACAACTCATTGTCAGCTACAGTGAAGTGGTTTTTCTATCCTTCATTTCCATCTACAATATTGTTAATAAGTAATTTGTCCAACTTTTGGCATATTTATGACCGATTCAAAAGTTTGTAAGAAATTCAAAAGAACTAAAGCCAAACATATCAAAAACTCAAGTCTTGTAAAAGCTGAAGCACAGTCACAGCTGAGAATGACAAAAATTTCCTGTTACAATTGGTTGACTAATAGTCAACGACTATAGATATATACTAGTTGAATGCCCGGTGTTGCACGGGTAATAAAAAGTTTTGTACAGAAAATTTATTTTTAATCAACATATTCAACATTAAAATTTACCATTCTAACTTTTAAATGAAGTTCGTTTATTTCTGTGGACTGTGCTGTTTATGTTTACTGTGTTTATTTCTGTGGACTGTGCTGTTTATGTTTTCTGTGTTTATTTCTGTGGACTGTGCTGTTTATGTTTACTGTGTTTATTTCTGCGGACTGTGCTGTTTATGTTTACTGTGTTTATTTCTGTGGACTGTGCTGTTTATGTTTACTGTGTTTATTTCTGTGGACTGTGCTGTTTATGTTTACTGTGTTTATTTCTGTGGACTGTGTTGTTTATGTTTACTGTGTTTATTTCTGTGGACTGTGCTGTTTATGTTTACTGTGTTTATTTCTGTGTAATTCTAACCGTACCAGCTGCAGTGCCTCCTACAGATCTATACTGATTGTAAGTATTGTGAGATATATGAGTTTAAGAATTTTTCTTCACTTATGGACATGCATTTTCTTTTTTGTAAGGCTTCACAGATTTTCTTCTAGTATGCCTCTACACATAATGCTAGCTGCAGTGTTTAAGATGAGGCTATAAAAGATTGGCATGTATTTTAAGTACATGTGTGTGCCAAGTTTAATTCATGATAGAGCCAGTTGACCAGTGTAGTGTATTGGATAAATGGATGCCCGTAGAACTGGGGTTGTAAGTTCAAATCCAGTGTGCAGCGAATATCTCATTCTTAAAACTATGTCGCTATAGTGGGATAGACAAAAGTACAGATAGGCAAATTTGAGATTTATATAAATAAAAATATAAACATAACATAATACACTAGTCAAATGTCCCGGTATTGCCGGGGTATCAAAAAACACCTTATAAACAGTGTCAAGTAATTTAGTTGCCTGCTACATGCTATTAGCCTGGCATATTGCCAATGGCTAGTATCTGTATTGCTAAACTTACTGATAAGAGCCGTAAGAGCAAGTTTAAATGATGTTGTGTAATACAGAGTGCTATGCAGATTTTAACCTGCATAATGACTCATATTGCATCTCACATAGCTCGATCGGTTAGGTTGTCGCCTGGTAAACAGGATTCTCCGCTATTCAGAGTCAGAGCCAGAGACTTCTTAAATCGGAGTACAAAGTTCAGCTAACTTCCTGCTAAACTTCATTAGGTAATTAATCATACCCGTGAAAGGCCTCGCTTCAGTTTTATTTGAAGGGGTATCATGTTAACTATAGTTTCTATTTTACCAAAGTCTGGCTTGATAGTAATGCCACTAACCATGTGTCATGGAAATTTTTCTTCCGTTAAACCCATTTCACATTTTTCCTTTCAAAGTCATCTCAGAGCTTTCTATTCTGTCTAAAACTGCGAAGTCTTGCCCAATGTTGTGATGGCTCAGAATCATATATTAATATGTCAACTTTTAAACAGATAATACCTTTTAACCTATCCAATATTTTTCCATTGCTCTTTGAAAATATTCTGGAGCTGAAGAAATTCTAAAAGGCATTTGCCTAAAGCAAAACCGTCCCCACGGTGTTACAAACCTGATCAATAATTTACTTTTATGATCTAATATCACCTGACAAAAATCAGAGTTGGCCTCAAGTTTAGAAAACACGGTGCCTTTAGACAACTTGCATAACATATTTGCATGCATATGGTTATAAAGGGTAAACTTTCCTCTTAACTTCTTTATTTAAATTGGTTAAATCCACGCACATTCTGATTTTACCACCATTTTTTCCAAGGTTATTGTTAGGCATGATCACCAATCAGTAGGTATTTCTACTTTTTCTATAACCTTATCAGTGAGCATCTTATCAAGCTCTTTTTAGCCTGAGACCTTAACCCAGCTGCATTTGATCTTGGGAATTTAACCTGAAGGGTTCTGCATCACCCCTCAGGGTGATGAAGAACTTATCATGCATAGTACCCAAGCCTTCAAAGTCTTTAGTAAATTCCCTAATAGGATCGAAATTATCCGTACACACCATTAATGACAGCGAGTAAATTAAGATTTTTAAGTTCTGTCATTTCTAAAAGGTTGCAACTAGAACCTTCCAATACATATAGAAGAGAATCAGTGGTACGATATGAGCTCTCTAAATTTACTTTACTGAACCCTAAAACTTTTGGACTAGAGCCATCAGCACCATTAAGGTCGATCTGGCTCTTTCAAACTCAAACCAAGATGATGTTTTAACAGTTAAAGTGAAAGCAAACACATAACTTTAAGAATGTTTTATATGATTGGTAATGCATGATACTATGTTAATTGAATGAGAAAACAAAATTTTAGCAGATATTTTTACTAGTTTAGCAAGTTCAAAGTTGAAAGTATATTTTGGTGCATTTACCTCGGGGCATCACTGATTTTCAATGCGGCCATTTCCGGTAACAATTTCTTTACTTATTCCTTACCGAGATAACGTCCAACGCATTTAATTTTTTTTTGTTTAGCCACAATCAGTTAGTTACAATGAATAAATACCTCCTTCCTAGTTGCGAATCTGACACTAGAAATCATAGGATAACATTTTTTAGAGTGCTTGTATCTCAGTCACCAAATTTTGCAAAATTATGGCTGTTTAAGGCAAAGCGTGCCGATATTACTTTTTGCACACTACCTGCTAGTGCGGTCGTGTGCATTAGGCACTTCCATAAGAGCCAGCTTTATTCTGAAAAATTTGGGACAACCACACGATTAAGGGAGAAAAAGGGAAAAGTTCCATTCCCTAATGGTGTTGTACCATACATCAATAGGGCATCATCGAACAGGAAAACCTCAACTGTAAGTTGTTTATAAATAATTTTAAACATATACTAATAACCAATATATTAGTTTTATAATATAAATTATTAAATATAATAATTAGAAATATTTAGTACTGTACAAGAGTACAAAGCAATGATTTAATATGACTGGGTGACAATGAGACTCAAGCTGAGTTCCATACATTTGATGCTAACCTGATTCACTTGAATTAACTTGGCTAACTGATTTTAAGTTAGTCGGAAATTTTAATTTTCTGTTCGGTCTGGATTGTCAGAAATGCCTTAATGGTTCATAAAATACATGACTAATATAGTAATAAAATTTAGATTGCATTACTATTTTTATATTCATACTACCATTACTAATATAGGCTATACAGATCGCTTGAAGTGATTAGCCTATACTTACAATCAGGTATAACTATTTAACTATGTGAGTGTTAGTGATGGTGGTAGATAGCGGTTATGGTGATAGTGTTTGTAGTAGTGGTGGTGACACTGTAAGTAATGGTTTAGAAAAAATTTAAACATATTAACTTTAGTGGTATATATTTGTAATTTTTTGATAGGATGTATGGCATTAGACCAAGAATTTGGCCAAAAATCTGACTAGAGCATGTGTGCGCAAAGATCAAAAAGAGTTGCTCCCTTGGATAAAGGAAATAAAGAACCATGTGTGGTATTCTGCGGTTCGATGTAAAGGTGATGCTGAGCTAATGGTTGAGATGGTACTTAGCATAAGATACCATGTCGCTAATGTTCATAGGAGCTTTCCAGGACACAACAAGTTCATCTACTGCTCTCATGAACCAATAGATCCGTGAGTGATGAAAAAGTATATTATTTGCACCCAATGTTGGCATGAAAGCTGTATGTTGAATCTAATAATACATTCAAAAATAACAAAGCACAGGCAAATGTGTAATACAATATTTTATATATCACTTACAATGCCTTTGGTTTGTGATATAAGAAGATGTAGTCATTTATCGCATAATACTAAACAGAGATTGTACAAATGGTGAATATTCTGCAGCTGGTTGACATTTGAATAAACAAAAACTTTGCAGATTTATAATATATTGAAAAATAACAACGAATAATTTGATATGTTTACAGAGAAATGGAAAGAATGGTGAAATGGTTAATTCCAGGAAGTGCAGGGCGCAAAGTTGTTTGTGATGCGTTAGGGCAAGCGAGACTGCTAAACACATTGCGTCTGTTGAACGATGGTCAACACACTAGTGCTTTAGAAAACCTCCACAGCCTCATATTAAGTTATGCACCAAAGCGAATAGACTTTGATCCTCCAGGATATTTTACGAGAATCAAACTAGCAGTGATAGATTACAACACGAATGTGGGAAGAGAAGTTCTGACTGGTAAGCTGTATCTACAATAAAATTATATATGGATTATACTACTCTTCAGCAGGGATACCACTTTTACAGCTTGAACAACATTAAAGATAAATTCATGCAGAAATTGTATTAACACAATTGATAACTGGCATTAAATTTTAATTATTATAAATTATTTAGTAAAGGTAGCGATGGGAACTGAAGATAACAGTATATTACTCTAAAGAAGCTAAAGGCTTTCACACAAGAAATGTATATGCACGTCAGCCAAAACTCTCAAAACCTGAAACGGAGAAAATCGCGAATAAAGACGCGACGCACAGAAATAGGTCGTTTACGTTAGGCTCACCTTGGATACGGCCATTTTTATTCCACTGACTGAAATAAAACTTGGTCTCTAGGGTAAGTAAGCATGCTGAAATAGCTGGTGAACACCATTTTAAGGTCAGAACAACAGAAGACTGGTAAACCCTGCTCTCAAATTAAAAAACAATTGGACATTTTTACGCATCCGTACTTTACACTAACCGCACATTAAGAATAAGATGAGAAGCTCCTAGGTATATCACCACTAACTGAAAGTCTTCAGGATTTAACATCACGTCTGAAATCCATAGTGAGGTTTATTTTGCCAAAACAGTGAGTGTAAAAACACAAGGGGTCCCAGACCCAAAACCACGATTACATTCCTACTCACATCTGACTCAGAAAAAGGCTAAAATTCATGCTATGGTCACGTTTTACGTCTTTTACCATGAGGCTTCAGGCAAGCTAAATCCTCAGGGCCAAAACGGCAAAATTCTCGAATGATAGTATGCAAGTATTCTTGGCGGTCATAATCTAAATCTTCAGGTTTTATTACATTCGGCAGTCCATTGATACCTTCAAGTCTTACATCATACATCATGGCAAGGGAGTCTAGATACGTCTGAACTTTTACTTTTCCTAAACAAAACAAAAACATGGCTGTGCATCAAAGTGATCCTGGTAGCGTGGTTAGCAAACAGTACACACAACAATCTATGAAAATAACCTGTCATCGTACCAGGGTAAGCTTGGCTGAATGAAAACTTGTGAAGCTCTTAATTCCTTTAATTTAGAATTAAGTCCTTAAATTCCTTTAAATTAAATTCTTTTAATTTAGAATTAAATCCTTAAATTCCTTTAAATTAAATTCTTTTAATTTAGAATTTCCTTTAATTTCTAATTAATTTAGAAAAAATCTAAAAAATGAGCTAATGAGGTGATTGGCAACGGATTCTGACTCTGAGACACTTTTACGAGTAATAGACTTAGTGGCCTAGTGATCGTGTGACCAAGGCATTGATTGCTCATGCCATAGGGTTAATGTCAGCAGGCAAAAAAATAAAAACACAAGCATATTAACATATAATTGTAATAACTGTTCTTTGTATAACATAATCTAAATTATGCTATACAAAGAACAGCATAATATTATTATGCTGTTCTTTGTATAACATAATTTAGATTTATGTAACATAAGCTGTTAAATGTGGTGTTTTTATGTCATGGCGCAAGTCAAATGATTGAAATATAGTTATTCATCAAACCATGCATTATTATTGTATTATTTTGTTAAAATCACTTATTCACTGTACAAGACATGAACACCAGCTAAGTAAAGATGCTGTCAGAGTCTGTTAAAATATTTTTGAAAACTATATTTTTCTCAACTCACAACCGAACTTACATTAATTTCTTTCATCCATAATTAAAAGCTCCACTTCATCTGCGTCATTCTGATCATCATCTTTTGATTCTGCATTTTTGAAGCCTACATAACTGTCATATGTTGTTTAGGGCTATCAGTTGTGCGTGTG
The DNA here is from genome assembly GCF_963576615.1 of Watersipora subatra. Taxonomy (NCBI): domain Eukaryota; kingdom Metazoa; phylum Bryozoa; class Gymnolaemata; order Cheilostomatida; family Watersiporidae; genus Watersipora; species Watersipora subatra. The sequence continues at coordinate 45,830,378 of NC_088716.1, read as the reverse complement.
TGATATTGTTATAGTTGTACTGTGTTATGTGAATGTATGAAGTATAATCTTGTGAGAGTAGATTAGTTTATTCTTGTCAGATCAGCTACACAACAGCAAGTGTGTTACCACATCAGTTTTACATCCAAGTATTAATCATGAGTTGATCACTAGTTAATTAGATCAGGAAACAGTAAAACCACACAATCCTTGTAAACATACATGGATGCATGACCTCGTGACCTGCCTGTCAGCCATTGCTATATACAAAACATCACGACATCTTCCTTTTTTCTATAAAAACAACAAGGCTAATAGCTAAGGCTAACACACAAAGGCTAATAGCTGCTAAACCACGACTGCTGAGAAAAACAATAAACAATTTGACTATACTACTTAAAAAAACGGTGATTAACATATTAACATATAAAATATGCTCCTGCTAGACTAGCTTAAAATCACTCAAAACCTGAACTGGTAGTACATCGAGTTAGTATGACAGGCGCCTGGGAGGTCTGGACACCCTACCAACCCTAGTCACGTACTGTTGTTCTGCTCTGTTCATGCGAACACCTTGCCCTGGCTCATGCAAGACTGTTTCAGTACTAGCCTGCTCAGCAGAGGGTTTTCTCAAAACGATAGGAAAACCTGACCCAAACAAGTGGTCCGATTCTCTGGATGGCCTGATGTATTTCCTGTTTCTCCTGTAACAACTATCTTTAGGCGTTCTAACTACGTACGATCTTGGCTCATCACACATGCTTTCCACAACACCACGCTTCCATTCTTCTCCTACTTTCACCCTTACTTTCATACCATTTTCCAATTTCTGATGTTCAGTCTTTCCATGCCTGTCATGCTTCTCTTTCATAGACTGCACTCTTTCACCCAACAATCTCGCAACTTTCACACGGTCATACGCTCTGGGAAATAACTCAAATAGTTTCACTGGGGTGCCTTCATACAGGCTCCGACCTTGTAGTAATTGCGCTGGTGAGGGCAGGTCTTCTGACAATGGTGTGTTCCTAAGTGACCTCAAACCATCATAATATGATTTACCTTCTATATTGCATTTTAGCACTAAGTTTTTCGCAACTTGCACCATTCTTTCTGCTTGCCCATTGGATCTTGCATATTCAGGGCTTGATGCCTTGTATTTTATATCATGCTTGCATAGAAACTTCTGAAACTCAGCTGATTTGTATTGTGGCCCATTATCTGATCTCAAGGTCTCAGGTGTACCAAAATCAGAAAATATTCTCTCTAGCACATGTATGACATCAGCTGATTTAGTCTGTTTGATCTTATCAACGGTAATTCACTTGCTAAAATAATCCCCAGTGAGTAAATAATCACTGCCATCAGCATGAAACAAATCAGTACCCATTACTTGAAATGGATGGTCGGGTACCGGTGTGGGCAGCAGTGGTTCTGATTTCAATAAGTTGGCATATTCCTGGCATGCTGAACACTGTAAAACTAGGTTCCTAATATCAGTAGACATTTTAGGCCAGTAGAGTGAATGCTTTGCCTTCAACATTATCTTTGTAAGCCCTAAATGACTAGCATGTAGCTTCTGTAGCACTTCCTGTCTTTTGCTTACAGGCACAATCAGTCTGTCATTATAGAATAACAAATCATTACACTGACTAATCTCTTTCTTTACATTCAAGTAGGCAGCAGCCAATGGATTACAAGACTTGATATTCCTTGGCCAGCTGCCAGTAACATAGCGCAAAAGTGCCTGTAACTCACTGTCCGTCTCTGTAGCTTCAGTGTATTTATGGATCATTGCTTCACTACGTATGATCATATTGCATACAAGATAAAGAGGATCATCTGGTATCTCACTGCAGTTTGTCTGCTCAGGACAAGACCTACTCAATGTGTCAGCAAGAAACATTTCTTTGCCTGGTCTGTACACCAGCAGAAAGTCGTATGGCTGTAAATGTAGCAATATGCGCTGCAGCCTAGGCGTTGCCTCTGCTATCGGTTTGCTTACCAGCCCTAGTAGCGGTTTGTGATCTGTTTCAATTACTACCTTTCTACCATACACATAGCTATGAAACCTCTGACAAGCAAATACATGTAGTACTGCTAGCAGCTCTTTCTCTATTTGAGCATAGCGTTTTTGCACATCCGACAATGACCTAGCTGCATATTCTACTGGTCCATTTTCCTGTAACATAACAGCACCTAAGCTGTGTGAACTAGCATCAGCAGTAAGTGTAATACCAAGAGCAGGATCAAATAGTCTCAACGTAGGAGCATTAGTGATTAACTGTTTGAGCTTTTCAAACGCGTCCTGCTGTGGCTTCTCCCACACAAACTCACTTTTAGATTTTGTGACTGCTCTAAGAGGTGCACTGTGTTCAGCCAGATTTGGGCAGAATTTTGACAGATAGTTGGCCATGCCAAGAAATCTCTGCACATCATCTTTACATTTGGGGACCAGCATATTTGCTATAGCCTCTACTTTGTCATGCTTCACTTTGAGACCTTCACCAGAAATGATATGACCTAAAAACTCAACACTGGTCTGATTGAATTTGCATTTTTGTCTATTGAGCTTGAAATTCTTAGCTCTACACCTTTCTAGCACTAGCCTCAATCTTTCATCATACTGTTCTTGCGATTCACCCTACACAAGCAAATCATCAACATAGGTTTCAACACCCTCAATGTCATCAAACATCTGATTCACTTTCTGATGGTAAATTTCTGGAATACAAGAAAGGCCAAAGGCTAACTGCTTGTAGCGATAGCGACCAAATGGTGTGTAAAACGTGGTCAGTTTGCTACTTTCCTCATCCAAAACTACTTGGTGAAATCCTGAAGTAGCATCCAATGTGCTAAAAACTTTGGCTTTTGCTACCCTGCTAAATATATCAGCAGCACGGGGAAGCTCAAAATGCTCACGCATAATAGCTTTATTCAAATGCTTAGGGTTCAGACAAATTCTGATTGGCTTATTAGGCCTCACTACATTCACTGTATGGCTAACCCACTCTGAAGGCTCATTACATTTCACAATCACACTATCAGACTGCAATCGCTCTAGTTCAGTTTTTAGCTTTGGTTTAATACTCTCAGGCACACGTCTAGGAACACAGACCACAGGCTCGGCATCAGGCTTCAGTTTGATTTTGTATTCACCCTCAAGCCTTTCTAGGCCAATGAAAACATCCTCATATAAGCCAATAGAAAGAGCATTTACACTACTTGGCACCAATCCCATTTTTCTAACTAAAGCCAAACCTATTACCGGAATCGCATGTTCACTAGGTGTAATATAGAATGTGGTCTGAAAGCTGGTGTCCTTATACTTGACCTCCATCTGTACCTGCCCTACCACCTCAATATTGATACCAGTATAGGCTGTGAGAGTTACATTAGTGCGATCTATAGGCAGCTCAGGAAAATTTGTTTTGAAAACACTCAAAGGCATAACATTGCACTGAGCTCCTGTATCTACCTTACACAAAATATTTGCATCATTCACAGAAACTTCTATATTCCAGTTATCACTATCATTACCAAAATCAATAGCATCTATGAAAAATTCTGGAACTTCAGCAGGTCTATCAGATTCAGTTTGAATGCTACTAACAGATTTACTATAACTGGCAGTTTGAGTCCAGCATGCCTTAGAAAAATGGTTCATCTTGCCACATTTTCTGCATTTCTTGCCATATGCAAGGCACCGTCTTGGTGGATGGTAAGATTTACATGACTTACAGCTTTGTTGATTCTTCTTAGGTCCTGTGCTTTGCGTTGTCTCTTTCTCATACTGCTTTCCATACTGCTTACTCTGTTTGTTGTAATATCCTTGCACGCGCATAGAAGATGGCGATTTGGTGACGCCGACAGCTGCGACTGTTTTCTCTTTCTTAATATTGTCTACTAGCTGCGACTTTGCTTTCATGTTTTCCGTAACATATGATAGTGTTACATCGTCCTGCATCTGTATCCCTACAGATAATTGCTTATCTAGCATTCCGCTCAAAAGGCGATCTCTCAGCATATCATCTTTGTTAGCAAACTCACACTTGGCTGCCAATAGATGCAGTTCTTGAATATATGTGACCACATTCTCACCTTGCTGCTGACTTCGATTGTGAAATTGAACACGATAGTATAAACTGTTACTGCGAGGCATGAAATGTTTTGCAAAGGCCTCAACCACATCTTTAAACTTGTCCCTTGACTTGCCCGTAGCATAGGTCAGCTGTTCATAAATACTCTCTGCATCATCACCCATAACATAAAACAGCACACTGATCTGCTGCTTCTCGTCTTTCTTACCAAGCTCCATGACATCACAGTACCTTAGAAACTTCTTTTTTCATTCCAGCCATGATTCTGACGCCGTGGCAAAGTCCAACGTACCTGGCGCACGAATACCCCCAAGCCCAGTAGCCATCTCTGCTGCCAATTTTTATTCTAATGTCAAATTTATTCCAGCTATGATTGACTCCAGGCTGTGATAATTTAATCCAGGTTTCCAGTCACCGCAGCATTCGCTTTACTTCTGACACCATGTCATATGTTGTTTAGGGCTTATCAGTTGTGCGTGTATGATATTGTTATAGTTGTACTGTGTTATGTGAATGTATGAAGTATAATCTTGTGAGAGTAGATTAGTTTATTCTCGTCAGATCAGCTACACAACAGCAAGTGTGTTACCACATCAGTTTTACATCCAAGTATTAATCATGAGTTGATCACTAGTTAATTAGATCAGGAAACAGTAAAACCACACAATCCTTGTAAACATACATGGATGCATGACCTCGTGACCTGCCTGTCAGCCATTGCTATATACAAAACATCACGACAATAACTACCATTTAGGTCAGGCAACATTATGTAGGAAACAACGCATGAAGGAATAACTTATCGGTTTTTCTTTCAAGGTACTCATAGATGAGCAAGGAGTAGTTGCTTTAGCAGTGAGTCTTTTAGCCTTTGTATTGCGAGCGTAATAAGAGAGCGATAGAAATAAATTATAGTTGAAATGTTTTAGCGATACGTATTAGCAATGATGATCATAGAATGTGTTCTATATGTGCACTTGTTTTCGGGATGTCCCAATTGTGGGGGACATGCGGTCTCCATCACATTAGATAATAACAAATCAAGTCAAACGCTAGGTGTCTCGTGATTGGATGATTGATTGAGAATCAGTGTTCCTAGTGGCGAGTCCGTTTCACATTCATTTTCGAAATGGCGTTATCTATACGATTTTTGCAAAATATGCAGTTGAAAAAAGACTTCGTACTCAGTTATATATGAATGCACAGACATTTTTTGTTTTGAATATATTACTCTGAGTATTTATCTGTTGAAAGAAATAGTTTATATTTTGTTAAACGTAGTAAATTACACAAAACAAATAGGATAAAAGTTGGCCTTCATCAGTAAATTGTTCGGTTTCCCTTTAAAGTAGGAACATCAGCACCCGTATGAGATGTGACATCGGCTTCACTAAAGTTAACCTTCCAAGTCCTAACTACTTTATTATCTGGTCATTTAGGACCTGCAGATGAAAACCTTACACTTTTACTTGAGTAGTAAGAACGTGTACAATCTCTAATTCGTCTATCAGGGTTTTCGCCTTTACTTCAATCACTTTCCCTACTGCTACTTCTAATGCAGTGGTGCCTATATTCACTTTTCCGAATATTCTTAACGCCATTTTTCTTGCAGTCAATACCAGTATGACCTTTTTTATTACATACAATGCATCTAGCAGCAGGGCATCTATGTAGCCTGTGATCTCTACTATCACAGTTGCAACATTCATCATCACTTTTAGGTGATCGTTCATCCTTAGATTTAACACGTCGACTGCAGTTATACCTATCAACGCTAGAGTCTCTTGAAGACCTGCTAGAGACTTTATACCTGCTCCTACGTTCATACCTAGGGGACTCACAACCATAGTTTCTGCTCTTTTTTCTAGAGTATTTATTTTTAGACCTTTCATTCTAATAACTTTTCTGTTGCCTTTGAGAAATTTTGTTAATTTCAACATTTTCGCAAGCACTTGAATCACAACTTGAAAAGAGACAGGCACTTACCTTAAATTTATTCTTAGGAGCTTTTGTCAAAATTTCCGGAACACAAATTTCACTAGCTTCACATCTAGCGCCTTCCAATATGGCGTCAGATTCTCACTCAAGCTTTCTGGCCATCAAAATATTTGTGAAATTTTTTCAATTTAACTTCGTCTGCTGCATTAATTGCTTATGTAGTGAACCTTCTCACAAGACATCCACAGCTATTGCAAGAGCAAATTCTTTCTCTGCATCTTCATTATTACCAAAATTAGCGTTTCTACTGATTTTTTCAACTCGAAGCAAGTAGTCGCTTTTCTTTTCATCGGCTTTTTTGTGAAACAGTAACGACTTTCATCGCTTTCACGTATACAGTTTTATCAGTACCACCAAATGTTGAGTTATGAACTTACCATTTCTTTAATGACCCTCTGATTTTGGACTATTAACTATAAGTGCTGGATTGGTGGTTCAAGTAGTTAGTTTATGATTTGCGATTTAGATTTAACGTTGAGAGTTAGACAGGCTTGTTTTAGCTGAAAAACTTTAAAACACATTATATTTATTGAAAATGCAAACTTTCAATAGCAGAAAACATAAAATATATAAAGGCTAATCAAGTCAATGGTTGATGCGGATTGCGCAAATCTAAAAATATAAGAAGTGATACAAAAGCAGAGTAATACTTAAAGCGTGAGTAAGCTATGGAATTCAAAAAGTTTCTGGTTTACGCATGCATATATATGTTTGCCTAGTCATTATGACATATGTCAGCCAACTGTCATATTCGTAGATCTCAGATGATTGGGCGCTGGAAAACTTCCTAGGCAGTAAGCAAGTAAGTAAAAAAAGGCAAAAACGTTTATGCTACCCAGTGAAATAGCGGGTGCTAGAAAATTAGAATAACAAGCCGGTGTGTCAGGCTACCAAGAGTCCAGAATTCTGTTTCCTAGATAAGTCCAAAATGGTTAAATAAAAGGGTATGAGTGGTTCTGCGAGAGGCGTATAATACTCTTACGACAGGATTCATAAATATTAATATAAAAGCGGAATAACATTACGGGTTCTTTTATCTCACAATGACATGGTCTTGATGGGCTGTGTAACCAAAGATTACAAAAAGGTGGGTGCTTCACACGTCAGGTTCGAGATAAGAAGTGCCCAGATACCGTCTCTAATTGCATCCGGTTCGTTAGCCTTCGAGGCTCTTACTGAACGTCCTTGACATTTACGACTGGCATGAAATCGGTCTTGGTCTTGACATAACCTAGACTGTAATCTTGACCTTTAATCAAATTATTCGGATAGAGTTATCCAACACCAATAGCAATTAATTGAGCCATAGCTTCATCATAAGTAGAATTTTCACTCTGCATACGAAAACCAGCAGAGCTTAGAGCATCTCTACCTATTGTATGTAATAACGCAGAAGATTCATACAGCCACTAAGTTTATCGTTGCCGTCTTCATCCTTACCCAATTTCAAGCCAACCATTTTCACTACAATTGGAAAACTATCGAATCATATTTTTCATGAACCATTAATATCACCACTATCTAATATTAACAAGGGAAACTCATTAAAATTAACTGCCATAATTGACGCGTTAACAAGAAACAACACGAACACCGCACAACTGTTACAATCACCACCACAATTACACTTAGCACTGTTTGGTATTACGTGTTGTATTACACAGATGGAGAGGATGGCTTGGATTATAACGGGAGCGATATAAGATCGTTTTTCTTTAATTTTGTATTTAACCGAAAACGCATGGTCATCCCCAGACATGAATATAATGTGCTCGTTAAATGCAAGAGTTGTCTACTCTTAATGAAAACATAAACATGAGAGGATAACTCGCACTTGTACTAATATCATTACAACATCCCTTCACAAGCTCAAAAGCTGGCATATCTATATAATGATCTACTAAGATAAATCGGCACATAAAACCTGTGACAACCACATAAGCTATCGTAAATTTGTATGGGTAAATGCAACGCAAGTAAACAACAAGAATATTTGTCAAGATAAGGTACGTAATAATATGCAATGGTGATTGTCTAGAGTTCATAGTTTGTTGCTCAGCGATATGATGTAGCAGCATGTCGCAGTATGGTAGTTACCATACTCTTAAGCTTATGCCTCATATTTATCTGGCTGTTGCCTGAGCCGCATACTCATCCTTGGGGTTGCCGTCATAGCTGATCTGACATTAACTCTGCGTCTTTCCGCATTTACATTAGAGTCATTAACTGAGATTACTGCTGACCTGTTCCGTACCGAGTGCTGACCATTATCTCCTTCTATGATAATCTTTCGATCGCCATCTTGGTTAGCTCTGAGTACTGTTCCTTCCTGGCTACTATCTCTCACCATAACACGATCTCCACCACACACTGCTGGAAGATCTTTTACCTTAGGATTGATATCGTGGTTCATCTTCATTCTCTCTTTGTAAAGCTCATTCTTGGCTTTAAACTTCTCATGATCAGGTAGCTTTGGCATTAGACTATCAAGATGTACTGACAAAGTTGTCTTCAGCATCCGTCCCATAAGCAATTCAGCAGGAGAGTATACTCCTAACTGTGGTGATGCTCTGTAGGCAAGGAGAGCTATGTATGGATCTTTCTCCTTGCTGAGCAAGGATTTTACTGTTGCAACCGCTCTCTCAGCTGCACCATTGCCGCGAGCATACTTCGGGCTACTTGTGACATGGGTGAATCCATATGCTTTTGCAAATATCTGAAAGTCCTCAGATGAATACTGCGGTCCGTTGTCAGACACTAAACAATCTGGAATACCGTGCCGGGAAAACATACTTTTCATGTGGGATATGACATTCTTTGATGTAGTATCTCTACCTAGTAAAGCTATCTCAGGGTATCTTGAATAATAATCTGTCACTATCAGGTAGTTGTTTCTCTTTAGTTGAAACAAGTCAAGGCCTAACATTTGCCAAGGGCGATCAGGGGTAGCGGAAGGTCTCAGGGGTTCGTATGTTATATTCAATTTTCTCTTACACACTTCACAATTAGCTATCTGTACCTCTATTGCCTTTGCCATAGACGGCCACCACAAACTGTTTCTAGCCCTTGCTTGGCATTTAGTAATGCCTAAATGTCCCTTGTGTATATCTTCAAGAACCTGACTTCTCTGGGGTAGGAGAACCACCAATCTCATGCCTAGCATCAGCAGTCCCTTGTTCATAGTAAGTAGTCCTCGCCTTTCAAAGTACGGCCTCAGGATTGTGTCCATGGATGAAAGGTAAACTGGCCAACCCTGTTCAACATAATGAATAACCTGTCTCAAAGTTTCATCTTCCCTTTGTTCCATTTTGAATTTCTCCAATCTGTCGCAGCTTCCATTCCAATGCACACTCTCTCGTACGTAGTTCTCAATCACTTCTACTCGTACTATATCACTCTGTTCTGGTTCCCTAGTGTTATATCGTGATAGTGCATCCGCTGCCTTGTTGTCAGTTCCACTCACATATTTGATATCATAGTAGAATCTCTGTAGTCGCACTTTGAAGCCTTGAATTCTGGGAGGCAGCTTATCTAGAAACTGATTACCGAACAAGGGAATGAGGGCTTTGTGATCTGTTTCAATCGTTACATCTTTCATTCCTAAGACATAATGAGAAAATTTCTCCATTGCCCAGCACACTCCTAGCGCCTCCTTTTCTATTGCTGCATAACGTTGCTCAGTTTCACTAAGGGATCTACTAGCAGCCGCCACTAGCTTACGAGTGCCGTCACCTTGAAGTTGACTCAGAGTAGCTCCTAGTCCTTGATTGCTGGCGTCTGTGGTCACAAATGTGGGCTTTTCTGTACTGTATGGAGCAAGGATGCTTGGTTTGCTGAACAGCTCTTTGACTTCTTGAAATGCACTCTCCTGCGCATGACCCCAGTGCCATTCAATACCTGTCTTCAGCAAAGCCCTCAGAGGGGCACTCTTCTCAGCCAGCTTCTCTGAGAAGCGTGCATATTGATTTGCAAGACCAAGGAAACTTCTTACAGCTGTCACGGAAGTGGGTGTGGGAAAGTCTTGTATTCCTTGTATTCGCGGTCCAGCGCTTATACCCTCCTTGGAGATGATATACCCAAGAAACTCCACACTTTTTTGACCAAACTTACAATTTGACTTGTTCAGTGTCATACCCGCCGTCTTGATTGCGGCCAGGACCAGCTCTAAACTTTTGTCATGTTTCTCTTCCGTTTCTCCAAATACACACACATCGTCCATATGAACTATCACTCCTTCAATCCCATTCAGCATTCTATTCATTTCTGCTGAAAATATTTCCGGGGCACTACAAAGGCCTTGGGGAAGTCTTTCATACATGTATCTTCCCTTATGAGTAAAAAAAGTAGTCAACTTTTTTGACTCTTGACTGAGTGGTATCTGAAAAAATCCACTGTCAGCATCAATTTTTGAAAACTTTACACCGTTTCCCAGACTAGCAAGACTGCTCTCTACAGTGGCCATTGGATGAATTTCCCTCATCACATATTTGTTGAGTTGGGTGAAGTCTGTACAAATTCTAACTTTGTCTTGGCCATTTTTTGGTACAATGACCATTGGTGCAACCCAGGGTGTTGCTTCAGTAATTGGCGTGATAACTCCATCCTTCACCATTTCATCTAATGCTTGCTCTGCTTGTTTCTTTAGCGGGAATGCTATTGGTCTAGGGACGTGTATGGCAAAAGGTATGACATCTTCCTTTAGTGTGATGGAATTTTCACTCTTCACTTTTCCTAGACCCTTGAACAGCTGCTGGTCCACATTCACATCACTCACTTCACATCTGTCAACATCCACTGATATTAGCTGTAGTGTTTCACAGGCTTTTCTGCTCAGCAATGGTGTCTGTTGATTCTCAACTACATATATATCTTCTTTTGTGGCAAATTTACCAGCTTGGATGCGGCATCTTATAACCCCTAAGCAATTTAACTGTGTTTTACCTGCCCCGTATAATCTTTTAGTTGAAGGCTCCAATCTCCCTTTGAAGTGATTTGGTCCACAAACACTTAGTGCAGCCCCAGTGTCCAATTTAAAGCTGGCTGTTTGCCCCTTCTTCAAGCTTGTGTCTACTTTGACTGTAGAATGCCATGCTCCTGTGTTGATGGATTCCACTAGGTTTATTTCCCCTAAATAAACCTCCTCCTGAACCTCAGTTTCATCTTCTTTTAGAGCATTTATTTCTGCTCTTCCTCTGCACTGTCTGGCAAAGTGGTTAAATTTATCACAGTTTTTGCATTTATGACCCATAGCGGGGCACCTTACTTGCTTGCTATGATTCCTTCCACATCTGCCACAAAAGCCTCCACCAACTGTTTTTATTGCTGGTTTGGTTTTCCAGCTTTTTCTTTCACTCCTTACTACCTCAATATCTCCATCCTTGATTTCCTGCTTTTCTTGCTGTGGGGTGGCAGTCACATTTTTGAACTTGACTGCCATTTCTTGCACTCGAATTGCCTTGACAACGTACTCTAAAGTGAGCTTCTCATCAGGCTCTCTCATTAGCTTATCACGAAGCTTCACATCATCCATTCCAAAGAGTAGTTTATCTCTGATGAGTAAATCCCTCTGTGTTTCAAACTGACACCCTTCAGCTAGCCTTTTCAGCCTCATAAGATATACATCACATGACTCACCTGACTGAGTGCAGCCGTGGAATTGAAATCTATTCACTATAGTTCCGGACCATGGGTTGCAATAATCTTGAAATTTCTTTAACACGTCATTTAACTTCCTCCCCTTTGTTCCTTCTTCTATCTCATGAATCAGACCATTTTCATCAGGGTCAGTTGTAAATTCCAGCTGTGAATATACTTCCCTTACATCTTCACCTCCTACATGTCTGAACAAGGCAAGCTTCCTTTTTTCTGCAGCCTTGCTTGTTGCCACCAAATCTATGGCCAGCAAATAATCTTCAAATGATCTGGACCATTTTCTCCACTCTCCAGAGAGATCATCAGCCCTCAGATCTAAGCCGTGTGGAGGCGAAACACTTTGCATGACACCCAGAAACAAGTTTAGACCGCTGCCACCATGTTGTATTACACAGATGGAGAGGATGGCTTGGATTATAACGAGAGCGATATAAAATCGTTTTTCTTTAATTTTGTATTTAACCGAAAACGCATGGTCATCCCCAGACATGAATATAATGTGCTCGTTAAATGCAAGAGTTGTCTACTCTTAATGAAAACATAAACATGAGAGGATAACTCGCACTTGTACTAATATCATTACAACATTACGCATGTGTGTCTTTGTACCACTGGTTCCGGGCGCTAAGTCGTATGGGTTATTGATGTTTTTTCTATTATTTTGGATTGCGGAAATAAACGAGGATACCGGTCTCTTGCGGTTGATGTTCTGTGACACGCAGGCAATCAAATTGTAGCAGCACTTTAGATGGTGCTCCGAGTGAGGAAGCGACCTTAAAACTCACAGAGATCAATACACCACACTATGGAGCAACTGTTAGTACCAAAACCGCTGGCGGATGGCCATAACCTATCCGAAGAATGGCAGATATTTAAACGAGATTTCAAAGACTTTCTCACGGCAACATTAAAGGACGACGCTGAGAACAAAATCAAGACGGCTTACCTATTGAGAGCTATAGGTCATAGAGGCAATCAAATATACGATTCTTTTAATTGGACTAACACTACTGATAAATTAATTTACAGCGAAGTCATAAAGAAATTTGATGACAACTGCAAACCAAGAATCAAGCTCGTAGCCAAGACACACTCATTGCTGACATGCAAACAGAGGATTAAGAGGATAGGTGAATTCCTCACTGAACTACACGCTATTGCAAAACCATGTGACTTGAAGGAGCTATATGACAGACTAGTGCTGCAAGCACTCATATTAGGTATCGACAATGACAAGATAAGAAAGAAACTTTTTGATTTAAATGACACTGCCTTAGACAGAGCTGTCGAATTATGTAAACGTGAGAAGATGGCCGCTATTGACTTCCAACTTATGACTGCGAAGTTAGAACCATCAACAGAACAGGCTAACCTGGCCAAACATAGACCACCCTACCGCAAAACTGCTGAGAGTAAGACTGACAAGCCCAGACTGACGGACACTTCTCGCCTCAGTAAATCAATCGCCACAAGACCGCCAAAGAACTCCAACTGTAAAAATTGTAAGGATGCTCATCCACCGCGGTCATGCCCAGCATATGACAAAATGTGTAACTATTGTAAGAAGTTCAACCACTTTGCTGCCTACTGCAGATCCCGGAGACGTTCATCGAACCACATTGACAACCACGCGGAGACCGCCAATCATGTGACTTGGAATTACACATCAGATGATGACGTCGAATTACACATTGTAAGTGCTATATTTATATAAGTACAAGACCGTAAACTACTAGCCTCCCTTCCGACTAAACTGACTAAAACTGATTCTGAGTGCAGACTGGAATTTCAACTAGACACAGCAGCTACTGGCAACACCCTAAACTCATGTGACTATGACAAACTGGGCAGACCAAGAATAGAGCCCACTAAAACAGTTCTGACTTTGTATGACCGAAGTACTTGTACTTCTTTAGGCTGGACACATCTCCCAGTACAAACAGGGACAGTACATGACTCTGAAGTTTCTAATTGTTGAAACAAGGCAGCACAGTCTTCTATCGTGGAAGGCGTGCCAAGAACTCAACCTACTTCAATTAGTACCAAACGACAATCAAGAGAACGTTAACTCAACGACTACTGACGAAAACATTGACAGATTACTGATGGACTATGATGACATTTTTACTAGACTTGGAAGACTCAAACAAGAGTATAAAATAAAACTCACTCTTGACTTTCGACCCATACAAGTACGACCTCATAAGGTGCCATTGCCTATGAAAGATGACCTCATAGAGGCCATTAATGAGCTGGAGCAGTGTGGAGTCATTGCTAAAGTGGATGAACCAACCGAATGGATCAGCCATTTACAGCCAGTACGCAAACCAAACGGCAAGATCAGGATATGTATAGATCCACAAAACCTCAACCAATGTATCAAATGCAGTCATTCTGTTATGCCAACTCTAGACGACCTCTTGCCACACCTGAACAACGCCAAATATTTCTCACTATGCGATGCTAAAGACGGGTTTTACTAAATTCCCCTGGCTGAGGAATCTACGGATCTGACCGCTTTCTGGACTTCAAAAGGAAAATATAAGTACTTGAGGATGCTGTTCGGAATTGCATCAGCGCTAGAAAAATTTCAAAGATGACTGATGGAGGCTCTTGCAGAGCTAGGTGGCATAATGGTAGCGGCTGACGACATTCTTATCTATGGGACCACCAGAAAACAGCACGACTGCAATTTACAAGCCCTATTTGAACGTGCCCAGCTGACTGGACTCAAACTCAACAAATCCAAATCAAAGTTCCTTCAAGATAAACTACTATACATTGAACACCTACTCACAACAGCGGGATTCAGCCTGATCCTAACAAATTGGCCGCTATCGGTAGAATGAAACAACCTGCAACCCAGCAAAGCATAAATCGTTTTCTATGGCATGTGACATATATGTCTAAATTCATCAACAACTTGGCTGCAGAATCTGAACTTCTGCGACATTTACTCAAAGATGAAAATGGACATGACTTTCAATGGACTGATGACCAAACAAATGCTTTTAACTGACTAGAGACTGCTAACAGACTCTAAAACTTTACAGTACTTTGACTTGACTACAACAAACCTATTACTGTACAGACGAATGCTTCAACGGCCGGAATTAAGGTAGCACTTATGCAAGAAAGCAAACCTGTAGCATATGTGTTGCACAGTTTGACTGATTCAGAATAGAATTATGTACCTCTTGAGCTCGGATGCCTGGCTATAGTATTTAGCACAGAAAGTTTTGATCAGTATAACTTAGGACACCATAATGTAACTATTCACATTGACCATAAACCTTTAGTCCCTATTTTTGAAAAATCTATACATAAGGCTTCAAGGAGGCTACAGGCAAAGCTATTGTACCTGCAACGACACCCTAACATAAAAGTGATTTGGCAAAAAGGGACTGAACAGGTGATTGCTGACTTACTATCACGTGACTCATACTTTGACTCGCCAAGCCACCAGAGACTAACCGAACACATCCTTCAGATTGACCTACAAAGACTGACTGACTCCTTGTTGGCAATGACTTGACTCATGAAATCTGGACTGCTACTTCACAGGACAATGAACTCAAAACACTTAAACAACTTATCAACTGTGGTTGGAATGCTCCTAAATGCACTACATATGACAAATATTATCACTTTAGAAAGGAATTAACCATTGGGAACAACATTGTACTCAAGGGAAAACAGACCATTATACCAACGGTGTTGAAACGATGATTCCTTAAACTCTTGCACACTGGTTACATATGGTTACAATGGTTAGACATGCTCGGCACATCGCTTTTTGGCTAGGTATCACCAATGACATTAGGGACTATACTGCAAATTTCCCTCAATGCCAGAGGGACACCCCTCACCCGCAAAGAGAGACCATACTCAATCATCGAATTCCTATCAAACCATGGATTAAGGTGGTGATTGACTTATTTAAAACGACAATACACACTACCTGGCCATTGTTGTCTATAATACCACTGACTATTTAGAGTACGAGCTACTGTATAACCAAACTGCTGAGACTATAATTCGAAGTGTCAAAAGCTGCTTTGGACGACTAAGCATTCTTGAAGAGGTTGTGAGTGACAATGGACATCAATCCACATCTAATAAGTTTGCTATTTTCAGCAAATTCTGGAACTTTAAACACACTACCAGCTCACCCTATTACCCACAATCAAATGGAAAACTGAAATCAGCTGTGACGATCATCAAAAGGATACTGCGCAGATGAGCTGAGCCCGAACTAGCGCTATTAGAATACAGAAACGCAACAGCATAGAATATTACCACAAGCCTAATTCAGCAACTAATCAGTCGACAAACCAGGTCAGTGCTGCCACAATGTATTGTGTCTGTACTGAACAATGGATATTGAGAGAAACAAACCCGAAGTCAAAAGCGTCAAGAGAGTTAAAACGCTAAAGCCAGAAATCTTACACCATTAGCAGAAAGTCAGCCAGTCTTGGTTAGAGATTGGAGACACCACAAACAGCAATGGCAAGAGGGACAGATCAACAAACAACTGACCAGCCGATCGTATGCCGTACAACTCGACCATGGCCTAGCACGCAAAAATAAGCGAGACATTAGACCACTACTAGCAGAACATAATGCATCAGCACCTAGAGATCCTGAATTAGAGACTCCACAAACCAGACCTGAAAACACTAGTTGCGACACAGAAACTTCCATTAGCAACCACACTGAAACTGAACATTCCAACCGTAACACTAATGCACTGGCCAACCTAAGACGTTCAACCAGAAAACACAAATCGTCCACTTGGATGAAGGACTATATTCCACCACAACCACACACACTTTCCAACCATGGAGATGTTTGGTATTTCGCATGTGTTTTTGTACCACTGATTCCGTGCGCTAAGTTGTACGTGTTATTGTTGGTTTTTTCTGTTATAGGGGATTGTGGAAATAAAGAGGATACCAGTCTCTTCCGGTTGATGTTTTGTGACATGCAGGCAATCAAATTGTAGCGGAACTTTACAAGCAACTACACAGTAAACACTAAAATCACGGAAACCACACACGAAACACTTACTACGAGGTATAGTACCTGTGAAACACTGAACACCATAATTAACACAGCACCAATCACGTATCACATTTAAAAAACACGCAGCAGCAATCCTGCCGACTGCACCATGTTAAATATAGCCACTTACAAAATATTTCACAATAGAAAATCAGCGTCTGCAGTCAGTAACCTGATTATATATCTTTGTAGCCGTACATATGGTTGGCTCCTATACTAGCAGTGTGACCTCTCAATACCAGACTGGCAAACGTAACCTAAGTTCCTACAATATGAGCGGGCACAAAGCATACGCACGCATATACGCCACTGTTATCACTGAATTATACTACCTCTGGAATGGCCAAGGTCATTTATCCGCGTAACAATTTGAGCGCCATCTTGGTCCATGCTACATGGTCACGCTCCCTTTTATAGTAACCTAGCAACATTGTACAACATTTAATCTCAATGAGCTTGTGGGTGCTTTTATCCATCCCCTATTTTAATCAACCTATATATCAGAGTCAAGATAAAGATCTACATATTCATTCAATCTATATATGCTAGCTAAAGATCTACAGATTCTAGGCTATACTTTTTTGTTGTAGATGGCTTGTAATTGTTGGCTTAAAAAACTTATATTGTTGAAAATTTATATAGTAATAGTAACCAAACTAAAATTGAACATCAGCGACTATTGGTGATTTAACGAAAAAACAATCATAAGCAATGAAATGAAATCCGTTTGAAATATCTGTATTTTTAAACCAATTCAGATTAAAATTACTAAAATTGGCACCGATACCGATGTAAACAGCTCTAATGGGGCAGCTCTATTACAACCAATGCATCAGTTAACCTACTTTCATCTTACATTGATGAAAGTTTATATGATGTGCTGTTAGCTTGTTGCCTAGTCTCAGACCTATGGGATCTTGTATGTTCTGCGACTCTTGTATGAATGACCACTTTATCAGACCCTTGTTAGACACAATTGTTCCAAATGAATGCAACATATTCCGGACCAACTTTATCATGTGACATGGATCCAGCAGAGTGAAAATCTGTTCACCATTACACATAAAATATGGTTGAACAGGCTGATCACTTAAGGTCATCAGAGCTCCCAGTCCTTTACACATACCTATATTAGAAGCATGACCATGTAAGGTTACACATGCAATAAAAAATCCATGCTGCTGGAGAGTTTCAATCGTATGCAGGAGAAGTTGTCTTAAAGTTTCTGCTGACAAACTGGTAGTGAAAAAGAATGCAACAAGTGTTTTCCATGAACCTCGAAGACCAGTCATCATGAAAACTATAGCTTCTGTTGCTTCCTTACCATCTTCTTCTGGCCCATATCCAAGATCACATAAGCCAAACATAGTCTTAGAATGTCTGTCATATCTTTGCATCTTACGTATAATCATAGCATCCAGCGTTAAACAAACGCTAAAAAACCAATGTTATACATTATGGTAATGATAATAGGACCACATTCAACACAAGTATATAGATGTTCTGAAACTGACGGTTTCAAAATGAATTTGGTAATCATTTCGCATATTAAATTTGACTGCCAACAGGCGTAGTTGTTCAGGCCAGATTAATTTTCAAGGTTGTAGGCTAGTTTCAAAACTTCTGATATGGATCAAGGCAGATATCCCAACAATGTCACCTTTTTATTGTCGGCAGGCACTGGGCCACCCTAAAGATGGGCCTCTTAGCAGAGCTAGTTGAGTACAGAAACTAGAGTTTGTGTGAGAGAGCTCACCTCTTACAGCAGTTGCACCGACACGAGCTAGACACTGAGCTAACCTGCCACATTTATATTGCTTGTTTATAAAGATGCTACCTGTATCCTAGCAATTAAAAATGTTACTCAATTCCGCTTCACATGTTCAATGTGAAAAGGTTCAACCATACTGCAAATGAATGTGACACAACTAGTAAAAACTTATGCTTTGCCAACCTGCAGCAAGCAACATTAGTCCTACAAACTATGTTTTCTCAGTCCTCCATTTTACTATTATTGACACCAAACACAATAGGCTAAAGATAAAAATAAGGCTTCTACTGTTGATTATTCACTGAGTATACTGGTCCAGGTTTTCGTTCTTTTTAACTTTGAGACACTCTATCACATAACTGTTTATGCCAGGCTTGCAGTTAATGCCTTCAAGCCATCTGTAGGAAAACATCTATCGGTACAAATACAAAAATAATGATTCCCATGATAAAATCACAAATACACTAAACATTTTATCCTGATTGGCAATCTTTTGTTAGACAGTGCACAAGTGTTAATGGTATTTAATTCACCCTCCCGGCTACATTGACAAAATAAATACTGATTCAAAATAAAATCTGAAAGACAGATCTAACACCAATCAATCATAGCAGTTTCTACTTACTTCCTAAGAGTTCTAAGAGCAGGAAGAGTCCCATGCTTTCTGAGAAATTCATACGCTTTCGGGGAGTAAAGATGCATTGTCAAGGCAAAATGCTGTTGTTCTTCAGTGTATTTGTCAGATGTAAGAGCAAACAACCCTTCAGGTATTCCTAAATGAATAGCAAACAATAAACAATTTTTCCTTTAAATATTGGCAAAAGATAATAAAAAATTTGCTACAATTTCCTAAACTAGCTTGAACGCTATATTACAGTATGCAACACCCACAAAACCATGGGATCAGCCGAGACTCTGCAAAAGCCTTAATGTTAGTATATCAGTTAGTAGACCTACTACAGAAACAGGCTCAATAACACAACATAATAGACAACGTAAAATCCATAGTTGGTTCCAAATCACGGTGATTTGATGATTTTCAAATCAAGTCACTCAAATCATAAATCACGATTTGCTTGATTTGGTGATCTGATTTGATTTGCATGTAAAACATCAATGACTTGATTTGATTTGTGAATAAAACTGATGATTTGAAGAAGATTTGATGTTTTGTACAAATTATAGCTCACACAAAATTATTATTTTTTGTAATGTCATTAGTAAGGGTGACAGACTTTAGCTATATAGTATAAATTAACAGATAGACAAAAATTCTGGAAAGATTATAAATAACAATTAATCAATATTAAAAGTTTAATTTTGATATTTTTTCATGTTATTTAGTAGACCCCACAATTTCAAATCATCAGCCCTGTGATTTGATTTTTCTTTCACAAATGATTTAACTAGATTTGGCTATCAATGGTAGAGAAGCAAAACAATTTAATTTGGTCTCCTTTTCAATGTGATTTGATTTGAACCAAAGTGATTTGAGACAAACTCTGGTAAAACCATTATAACAAATAAGTTAATATAAATAAGCGCAGATGAGCACAGATACTTAGCACAGATAATACAAGAATAATGCAATATAAATAACATGAGTCAGAGTTAAGAAAAAATTTTGTGAATAAAATATAAACTTAATTAAAATCTTACCTTTTCTGCCTCTATAAATAAAAAAAGTACTAACCATAGTAGGAAATATTATTGAAAAGAACGATTAGCCTACTTCAACTGATGGAAATTAATGTGTTCTTAATGAAAACAATGTAGAGTGAAGAAACAATTAAAAAATAGATATTAATCATCAACAAAAGAGCCATTACCCATGGCTAACCCTAGACTTGTCTTTTGGCAAACAGCTTAAAATACCTGAAAATTTTAGAAGTTTCTCCTCCAACTCATCATTGATAAGATTCTTTTCCTTTGCTAATTAGATATACTCCTCTAACTTACTCCGAGTTTTTTTTTTCTTGCGCAAATGAGTTTCTAGCATTCTTTTGAGATTTTTCCAGTTTTTTCTCTAACACAGCCACATTATCTTTTAATTGTTCTGAAAATGTATTATATGAGTGTTCCTAAATATAAAACAGAGCTCTTTAAACTCAAGTACAAAAAAGAGCATAACTACAACAAAGTTAGCCAGGGTTAGCCAGGTTATGGGTTCAACCAAGTATGATCTGTTTAGAACTTGCAATTGTACTCTAACAAATTTTTAATCTATGAAGACCAGTACTCCTACTTCACGATGTCATTTATACATTTAACCATTTCTTTAATTGTGGTCATTTTTTAGTCAGTTACAAACGTTGAATTACCTACAGCAAGGTGTGTTACAGCAGTAAAAAGAAAATATAACATTTGTCGTCTTTTACAGTCAATCATGCATGTTTCCAGTCGAAGAGAGCTAGTTTAGGTAATTGTCAGACTAATATACTTGAACTCGTACTTCTTTGTTTTGCACATAAAAATGTAGGCTCACTCAGCAGTTGGCAATTGTACTTGAAACCGGTTCCAAGAAACGACTGGCCAGTACCACTCGTATTTTACCTGTTCTAGGAAATTTGTACCTTGGTACAGCTCTGTTCTTTTTTGCAAATTTTTGATTACTACCTAGAATAATGTTTTCACTATATATAATATTAGAGTGACAAGAAATCCAAATTTAGTTTAACTACTTCGGGTTCTTGAGCCTCAATAGAGACTCATGCTGAACACATGAAAGGTCCCTGTGCCTCTATTGAGACTTATGTGTTTACTATCACTGTTGGTCTTTTTTTATTTTATTTTAACCATTCAAACCAATATAATTTTGCACTCATGACGTTGCTAAGACATGGGCCTATCCGATTAGACACAAAACTGAGCAGGCTCAGTGATAAATTTTTTGGTTCTACTTGAAAAAAGTTCCAAAGTATTCAATAAAATCCTAACTAATACATAACAATGAGTGATCATATTCAATCGACTTGTTCAAATCATTGTAATTTGCTTGCTGTTAGAGCTAGAGATGTAGAACAAAGATTTTTAGATAGAGAAGAATTTTTATTTCAGATAAACATAAGTTTTGTGCATTGAAATTGCCTCCTTCTATAGTAAAATTGTGATTTGGTGCGATAAGTCAGCAATACAAGTTGACATGTTTTTTGCTCAAAAATGAGATTTTCAAATTACCACCATTTGGTGGCTGTTTTATCTAAACGTGTGAAACCAATGTTACTGAATAAAAAAATAGGTTGGCTTTGAGATAAATTTTAGTGTCGTATAGAAAATATTACTTCCTTGCAAGCGAAGAATCTGATAATGTATGGCACTATACAATAGCACAAAGTGTTGCTGGCAGCAGGACCCTAATGCTAGGGACCAGAAATGGTTAAAAGTGTAACCCAAATAAATAAACTCAAACCTTATACAGCTGAGAAACAGAAACGGAACAATCACTATTAACACCCTCTGTTTCGTCATCAACCTTCATGCATACCTTCTTGCTAGTTGTGGTGACTCTGAAAGTAGCTGAACACTTCTACAATAACATTTCAATCCTTATTTTTTGAAGAAAAAAATGTGAGCCTATCTCAAAATTTGTACTTCAATGCAGTTTAAAACAATTTAAGTTAAGTTAAGCAGTGACAACTTACATCAAACCTGACACATCTTGACACAAAGCAAAGTTTGAAACAAGACAACTTTTTACCTATGACAAAAAAGCACAAAGCATTATAAAAAATCCTACAATTAAAAATAATTCACCACAAACCTTTAGACGATCTGGTAAATCAACTATTTCAGAGGTTGGCACCGCCCTCTGCTTGAGTCGACATATTTGACCAGTTTTATCGATCATAGACTCATTGAAGTGGGCACTACATAAAGTTGCCTTTTTGCTGGAGATTTCCTGCCGCCTGGAAACAGTCCACCAAGTATGTCATCTTTCTGGCTCTTTCTCTTTACTCGGAAACCTGATGATAAGAAAGCTAGGTAATCAAATTATTAAAAAAACATACAGATTAGGATATAGTCAGCTATAATTAGGAGAAACTTTTATTGACAAAGAAAAAACTGAAAGATTGACTTTCAACTTTTTAGAAAAATGTACCTTTGATGCTCAGGATGTTTTTTGTGTTTTAAAACATTCTTATCAACTAACAGAAGTTTAATTTATTGAAAAAAACTTGCTCTAGTGATAATGATAAGGATTGCAGTTACTAACAAAGTTTGTTCCATGTAACTGGCACTCCTGAGTCCTGATTTATGAGCACAGTGACTGTTGTTATCTGAATTTAGCAGCACCTACTTTGTCTCCAACACCAGCCAAGATGAATCAACCAGCAGTACAAATCAATTCTAGTAAAAACAGTCAACAATTGTGATGTGTAAAATAATAAAAATCAGGTAAAGGTTCACTAAAAGCTGGCTGTGAGTAGTAACAGAAGCAAGCTACTCACCAGCTATTAGCAAGCTTCTTCTAAACAGGTACTGCTGTACTAGTGCTACTAATGCAGGAATAAAAGCTAAACTCACCTGTGAAATGATATATCATTAACCCTCCGTGTTTCAGAGTTGTCGTAGTGGTAGCAATTAATGGCAAAACACTGATTTCCAGCAGATGAGTTTTTTCTCTTGGGATAACTATGATCCAACGAATTATGGACAGTTAGGAGACAGTCAATAGGGCAACAGACACTTAGGCGACACTTTCGGGTTGAAAGGTGACAACTTCAGACGGAAGGGCGACATAGCGGACAAACAGGTGACAATTCTGGACATTGAGGCGACAATTCTGAGGGCAGGATTAATTCAAAATACATGTATTAAGTCCTGTTATGTTGTTGTGAATTAGTAGTGAACACTAACAAGACACCAACTTTATTGATGCCCAGATCGGAAATCTTGCATTAGTATATTTTTCACTCATTGCTCCACCTTATTTCTTTGGCATCTATTACCTGCTTATGTTCTCATTAATCTGATTACATTATTATTTTACACACAGTAGAGTTTCATATTGAATTAATGAATGTACCAAATATTCATTTAATTGAGAAGGTTATTATTAAAAATAAACTGCTAAGATTAATCTGTCTTTAATCGCCTAACTATTCTTCTATTCATCCTTTTCCACAAATTTAACTCTAGAGTTTGTCAACTCCACACGCTCAGAAGTCATTTGGACAGTCACTATTTGAGTCACTAGCATACCGCTGTTGATGAGTCATTATACTATTTCTGGCTCATGTATTAGAACCCTCAGTAGTAGCTCTCTAGCTAATGTATATTCTTGTTCTAATTGCAGTATGAAAATAAATACATATGAGTTTAGCTTGATACATTTTAATAAATTTGCTTTTTGGTATATTTATACAAATAGTAAAGCTGATTTTTACCATATATAACTTTTAAAAATACGTATATCAATAGTTTGCAGCATTAATTTTTTTACAATAACTTTATTCTGATTGATACTATGTACGTAGATATACCCATCTAGCGATAGAACTTCTCTTTCCCATCTAGAATGACGAGATCAGGTTCCCGGTTATAAATTGGTAACTGAATATTACTTTCTACTAATTCTAAAACTTACATGAAAATATAATTTGAATTACAGGAGTATAATTATACACAGTGACTCGCAGGTACTCGAATGCACTTGCACTTCCAATCATACACGAAAATAATAGCAGGAAATTCCCCACACCACTATTTACTAAAGTTGTAATTAAATTTCAAGCCGATAGCTGTCTATGTAATATCTTCCCATTTTTTTAAAGCCTGTTCTTTGTTAAAATAGTTGTGTATAAAAAGATTCATAGTGCGTGTTAAAATGCAAAATATAGTATATGATGTGGCACATGGCAGCATTAACCTGCAGCTGAGTATATATCACAAAGGTCTTTGAGGTGTTGCTCACTCCTCATTGTCTCAAACTACAAGTTGTGTGTGCCATCGGGATCTGTGACAAGGGTGATTCGGTCAAATATCTCAAGTGACTCTAAGGGTAACATGGCATCAGGACCGGTTTATTTCTATGCTTTAAAATGGATCGTTTTTCCATAAGCTTTCTGTGATGCTGTTTAGTCTTCTTGCGACAAACTGCAGAAGTTAGTAAAATATGAATTTATCTTAGACACCTATGTCAGAAAAAGCTTTCATTCTTCATACTCAAATAAAATCTCAACAAACATAGATCAGTGTGAACCGCAATTTAGCCTATTGAGTCTGCATTAGTCTGGATTATTATCATAATTGTAAAGAAACAAGGATAAGGAAATCATTCATTCCGCAAGTGAATAAGAAATCACAGTAATAGGGAATTGTCTTTTCATCTCACACAAAGAGCAAACTCTTCTCTCAGCTACATGTACATGTACTGTGAATTTCGACGATCGAAACCATAAAACTATTTCTTCTCGAGATAAGATAACTCTAAAGTTTCAACAATCAGAGACAAAATTGTCAACAATTCAGCCGAGAACGTGACTTTTCAGACCGTTTTGAACAAAGATACTGATACACAAACAAGTTTTGGTGTTTAATTGAAAAAGCTAAATGCGTTTTTATCAAAATAGCCTTAATATTTTGTTAAATTTCTGGGCTAGCATAATCAGAGAAATCCCACCAATGGCGTTTAAAATACATATTACCATTTCGATTTATAAAAAAGTCTGTAAAAAGAAAACAATAACACTGTCAAGGCTACGTTTCAAAAATATACGTAAGCACACGACAACAGAATCTCATAGTTTGTCAGTACATTACCTTGCCTTCAACCAAACAGCAAACCAACTTGTCGCCTTTCAGTCCGAAATTGTCGCCGGTTTGTCTGCCGTGTCGCTTTTCCGTCTAAAGTTGTCCTTTTCAAACCAAAAGTGTTGCCAAAGTGTCTGCCGCCCTAGTGACTGTCGCCCAAAAGTCCAGTTACCGATCCAACATACCGGTATCACTAATTACAATCGGAAGCCCATGTAGCATCAACAAACAAGCTCAAATAAATGAAATTGCTTTGGGCAACATCGAAACCAAAATCGATAAGATTCAAGAAATTGTATCAAACTCTATACAGATGCAATTCGGCAACCTGCAAAAATCCTATGCAGAAGCAGTAGCCAAAATCGAAACTAACTCTACTGAACAGGCCTCTCAAATTAGAGCAGAAATTAGCTCCATCAGAACCGAAATGACTAATGAGAGTAGATCAAAGAATCTGATTATCTTTGGCATGACCGAAGACCAAGACACAACCTTAGACGAATCAGTCGCTAAAGTTTCCACATTTCTGAAAGAATGTAACTTGAAACACGAAACATCTAAAACAAACACAAGACTTGGTCAAAAAAAAGAAGGTAAATTCAGGCCTATCAGACTAACTTTGAGTAGTGAACCCCAAAAATGGGAGTTCCTGACGCGTATTAACAATCAGAAGGTAAAGGGGGTTTTTGCTCGGCTTGACCTTAACAAAAAAGAACAAGAGGCGGATTTTCTCCTGAGAAAGGAGCTAAAAGAGACAAAAGCGAACAATCCAGGCAAAATATTCAAAATTGTGAAAGGAAAAGTAACCAGAGTGGGGGACCTGGACCAGTAGGTTTTGCTGGGAGTAGTGTAAGATTGCTTTCTTTAAATGCCAGATCACTGCGAGGAAAGGTAGCTGAAATTGAATCTCTGGCTGTAGACTATGACATTATTTGTATCACCGAGACTCACTTAGATAACAATTTTTTCAACTCTCAGTTGTTTATGTCTCAAGATAAAGTAATATATAGGAGGGATCGGAATTTATATGGTGGAGGAGTTCTTGTGGCCATTAAAGCTAGTATTCCTCACAGGGAGATTGCATGTGATTCTAGCGCGGAGGTGGTTTCGATATGTTTTAAACTCTGTGGCGACGAGTATTGCAACTTAACATGCTACTACAGGCCACCATCAAATAATGATCTTAACTCGTTTTTGTCATATATAGATACCATCAAATCTCTCCACCCCACAAATAAAACACTCATAACCGGAGATTTTAATTTACCTGGTATTAATTGGAACAAAGTGGAGTTGTCGACTTCTTGGAGGCCTTTTTATATTGATTTTATTAATTTACTGGCAGAGCACAATCTAGAACAACTCATTCATGAGCCTACACATATAGCTGGCAACACACTGGACTTACTATGTACAGACTTGGCATTTAAAATTGAAAATGTAAGCGTTATCCAACCAGGAATTAGCGATCACTTCATGATTGAAGCTAAGATCCTTGCCACTCAGACTGAGAAAAGTAAGTCACTTAGACCACCTGTTAAACTATTCCACAAAGTGGACTTTGCACAATTTAGTGATGACCTAGATCTTGTTTACACGGAGATTAAAGATCAGATTAACCAAGGGGCAGATATGAATACCTTATGGTCAACTTTCACAACTGGATTACACAATGCTGTTGACAGTCATGTTCCTACACGCAAGTGCACAATTAAGAATGACAATGAACCTTTATGGTTCAATAGTATGGCTAGGCGGGCATGCAATAAACAACGGAAATTATACTCCTTATATAAAAAAACAAAGGACCAAAGCACGATGGCAAAATATAAAAACCTGAGACGTTCTAACAAAAACATGTTCAAAGCCCTGAAAAAATCGTACATGACGAACAGATTGTACAAACCACTAAGCTGTGGGAACTCAAAACCTTTCTATAGATATGTAAAAGATTTGAAAGGAAACAGCAATCAAATAATGTCTATGGAAAAAGCAAACGGAGCACTAACACAGGACTCGGTAGATATTGCCAATACCCTTAATAATTTTTTCAATAGTGTTTTTACAAAGTCGTCTCCACTACCAAATCTGCCCTCTGTAGATAGTGCTGTTGATATCCAGATTGACAAGGAAGGAGTTATAAATCTTTTAAAATCTCTCAAGTCTGGAAAGGCACCAGGACCAGACAAAATAACCCAGGAGTACTTGTCAATTAATTTAGACAAAACTGCAGACATTTTGGTATGTATTTTTAACCAATCTATTCAAACCGGAGCTCTACCAGATGAGTGGAAATTGGCGCATGTGACCCCCATTTACAAACAGGGCGGCCGAAGCAGTCCCTCAAATTACAGACCGGTGTCTCTTACATGCATATGCTGCAAACTCCTTGAACACATTGTTCATCATCATCTGAGTAAGCAGCTTGATGAGATTTTACACGAAAACCAGCATGGTTTCCGTAAAGGGTTGTCATGCGTTACTCAGCTGGCTACGGTAACTCACGACATTCTGAAAAGTATTGAGAAAGGTGTCTCTGTTCATGCCATAGTTCTAGACTTCTCGAAGGCTTTCAACGTAGTAGACCACCAATTACTTTTAAGTAAAATGATTAAACTTAAGATCAATCCTATTATTATTCGGTGGGTTTCATCATTTCTTAGTGAGCGATATCAGAGAGTAATTCTGAATGGCGAAAACTCTGATTTGACTGTTGTCACATCTGGTGTCCCGCAGGGTAGTGTGTTGGGACCAGCATTGTTTATACTCTTTATCAACGACATTGTGGACTGTGTGTCCAACAGCACTATTCGATTGTTTGCTGACGACACTCTAATATACCATCCCATTACTGGCCCTGGCGAACAGGCTGAACTGCAGGATGATTTAAATAGTTTAACATCATGGGCAAAAATAAATAAGATGAGATTTAATGCAGGAAAGAGTAACTTTATATCCTTTGGAGACAAAACACTGAACGCGTACATATACAAACTTGACAAGAGTGTCTTAAACGCATGCACCACAATTAAATACTTGGGAGTCATTATTTCACAGGACATGAAATGGCATCACCACATTACTGCAGTGTATACAAAGGCACTACGCATTCTGGGTCTACTCAAGCACTCACTTTACAGTGCTCCTCAGAAAATTAAACTGCTTGCATATAAGACTATTTGTCGGCCCTTGCTTGAATATGCTGCGGAGGTATGGGACCCAGTAACTAAATCTCATTCTACTCAATTAGAGAATATCCAAAGTAAAGCTATTCGCTTTGTAAAAAACATCAAGGGTCGAGATATTTCAGTGACTGACAGCAAAGTTGAAGCGGGGCTGACCTCACTTCAAAAAAGAAGGCAATTGCAAAGAATTTCTTTATTTTGTCGTGTTACAACAGATAACTATTTGCTTCCTTCTTTTGAGGACACTTTAAATTTTATGCAGAGCTCAACTCACAGTATGAGTACTCGCACTCAGGGTTACAATGCTACTGCTTGTGAGTCAAGCTTGTTTTTACAGAGTTTTTTAGTACGAACGGCAAGGGAAATTCGCACAGGAGAAATTCTTGATGATTTTTAAAAAAAAAACTAATATTACTATAGCTTTTTCATGTAAATTTTTTATTGAATAAATGGGTTTAACAATATTTTGATAGGCACATGAAACTGTCGTTCTAATATGGTGCTATAACGTGCATACTTTTAGGGTGGATTTTTAACAATCAATTTTAGATATAAATCTTACAGTAAAAAAATTAACTTTTCATTTTAATGACTCTCAATTTTTACGATTCAGTGGTCAGAGGGTCCCACATTTTACTCGGCTCAAGAGGTCTTGGGACCTAATTTATCCAGATCCAGATCCAGCAGTAATCAAGATGGCGCTCAAATCGTTTCACGGAAGTTCATTGGTTTAGATAGGCCAATGCCATTCCAGGGGTAGTATAATTCAGTGGTAATACGTACATGTAGGAGAATATTATGTTTCGTAAGCTTTGTCCGTGCGAGGAACGATGCTTCCTTTATATATCAAAGCTAAAAGGCCTCAGATTTAAGGCTAAAAGGCGTTACTACGACGGCGTGTAAAATCGATGAATTAGCATTGAGTTTTCTTAACTTTGTAACATGTTTTGTTATTAAAATCACAAAGCGAAATTGAGGTGACTCCACATATTTAATGTTGTTTTTGAATATTTTGCTAAACGTTTGTAAATCGATGATCAAAATACTTTTGGGGTGTAAATAAAAAGTCTGATAACTTAGTTTTTGGTTAGCACCCGTAATAGCGCAGACTCAGTTGTCGACCGAGGACACTCCGGCGTGGCCAAGTTTTTAGTTGCAGAAAGTCACTCATAAAATATCTTGTTTGTGCAAACATGTTCTGTTAGTATTGTTTAGCAATGATTGATTGAGTTAACAGCAAAGCGCAAAAATCTCAACGAAGAATCTCTAGTCGGTGGACGTACGAAAATCAGAGTCGTTTCTCAAGCGTTTGATATGTTGTGAAAAAACCACAATTATCAATTCCCATTTAGAATGACATCATTTGATGAGACCACTCTTGTTTGCGCTAAGGAGTCTGTTTATCACAACAGCTTTCTGCCTAATACAGTTCGTGAACTCAAATCTAACATCGACTTGTGACGATCAACCACAAACTGATACTTTAATATATTTTAGTCAACTGCATTGAGACGCATTACTTATTACAAGCTGATTAAGCATTTAAGTTAACAAGGTGCAGTTCATATTTTATTCTAGTGCGTGGTGAAGAAGAGAAAATATTTTCTGTCATATATCTGTCAATTAATTATTTTTAACAAAATAATATAGACACTCTACTTAGCTTTCAGACTGGTGCTATGCAGTTATCTTCTATGAATTTATTGTATTTTCCTGCATAGTTTTTTCATTTCTATTCGTAGGCGCTTCTCAAGTTTGTGGATACAGTTTACCATCACATATTTTCATGTACTGATCTGGAGCACATGCTTTGCAATTAACACTCAATAAATCATCGTGCTATTTTACAGGCATGGAGGTCTGCTCAATAGTTTATTGGACCTTTCGAGGATTAGCCTCATTAATCATCATACTTTCTGCGGGCTATCTTTACTGGAAGACAACAAGAAATAAACAGTTGATCGATCAAATACCTGGATTCAAAGACTGGCCTATCGTTGGAGATGTGCTACACACTGGATCTACACCAAGTGGTATATTTTAGTTTTAGCTATGATGAGCGTAGGCCTGAAATAAGTGATGTTGTTTTTTGTAGTTGAAATAATTTATAATATTGTAATATTATATAGATTTGTAAGAATCCTGAATTCTCATTTGTTTCAATCGATGTTGTGACCAGAGTAGCAGAGACCTACTAAAATCTTGCACTAATCAAGTTGATGATGTATACGTATTTCAGAATTCAAATGCTACCTAAATAAATGATTCTATTCTAATATTCTAATTTTAACTCCAAAATGGATTTTACTGCAATAGTTGGCATTAAAATTCATAAAAGAGCTCATTTTACATTTAAGATTGAACAAATGTTCACTTCCACATTAGGCATCAGTTTAATTCAAAAGGCCAGCTTAGCACTGCACATGGAGTGAAGCTGGCAGTTTTTTTCATGTGTAAAAAATAGTTGTCATAATCCTTAGATCAATACAAATGAACCAAAACTTATGGATATTGTCTATATGAATGCATTTATAGTTGGGGAATAAACACATTTAACAAATGAATTTGTACTGAACATTTTTGGAGCATAAAAAATGAACCATTTGTGCAGCTTTGTATTTGAATAATAAAAATTGTTGGTAATGCATCATTTCATTTGACACGAAAACTTTCATCTTATGAACCTTAATAATGTGCAAAAATAAAAATTTTCAGATCTATTTTAATGATATACCTTTTCTCTCTTTTGCTTTCTCTTTTGCTTTCTCTCTTGCAATCAGTCGTTTCAAAAACGACTGTCTTATGGTTTTGGCTTTATCAATTACTTTCATGCAGCCCTGCTTTGCGCCTTTTTTCCTTCTGTTTGTGTTCTTCTGTCTGTGTAGTTCCCTCAACTTCATGTTACGCTCAACTACACTTTTGTATATCAGTCCAGATCTGCCTTAGTTCCTCTTCCTTCCACAAAGTTGTGAATATAGAACATACTTCTTACATATGTGGAAATTTGCTATTCAATTAATATTTATTTTGCTTCACAATTAGAAATACTTACAATTAGTTTGTGTACACAGCAGACAACGGTAACAATGATAAATAAGCTTTACACAAGTCTTCAAAAGAAAACTGATTTATACTTGACATCTTTTAGACTTTCTGGAAATGGTGCTAAAGGCGTGTGATCGCAGTAGCGCTCAAGGAATTGTGAAGATCAAAATGCTGGAGGTACCTTGGGTTTTTCTCTATACTTCTGATCTAGTGGAAAAGTTACAAGGAAGCTCTAAGGAGATTAAGAAGTCGTATGAATACTTCTCACTGCATCCCTGGCTTGGACAGGGGCTCCTTACAAGGTAATTATAGTCATCACCAGTAAGTTGAACTCTAGTTATGTCTGCCTTCGCATGTCTCGGCTGCATAAGAGATGTTTTTTACTTGCTGTCATCAATGTAGTTGATTGATCAACTGATTAATGTTCTTTATCTTCTGTTTAAAAAATGTTTTCAGTTATGTATTTCTGTATAGTACCTATTTAATTATTTATTTCTTAAATTTATTCATTACCCATATACTAAGTTTTTGTTGATCAATTCGCTAAATATACTTGTTAGTTTTGTTTATTTAATTATTTAGTTACAATTTTATTTATTTACTATTGCTTAATATACGTATTATACAGGCATTTACCAATTCTTCTTATTTAATCATATAACTTGACCATCCTTTGCATATATAATACTTATATGTCAAGCAAATACTGGTGTACATAAAGTATACATGTACATGGATGTTATACGACATCAGAGTTATGTTATTCATAATTGATATTGGAGCATTTAAGTGTCATTTCTACAAATCATATTTTAGCTCATAATTTAGCAGATTTATGTAGGCAGCACGTCTCCTTGCCTTTTTTTATTAACCATGTTTCTTGTTACACAAATCTTTTTTCATACTGCATAACTCTATGCCCAAGTTACTGTACAACTCTATGCCTAAGTTACTGTACAACTCTATGGCTAAGTCACTGTACAACTCTATGGCTAAGTTGCTATACAACTCTACGCGCAAGTTACTGCACAACTCTATGCCTAAGTTACTGCACAACTCTATGTCTAAGTTACTGTACAACTCTATGGCTAAGTTACTGTACAACTTTGTCTAAGTTACTGTACAACTCTATGGCTAAGTTACTGTACAACTCTATGGCTAAGTTACTGTACAACTCTATGTCTAAGTTACTGTACAACTCTATGGCTAAGTTACTGTACAACTCTGTCCAAGTTACTGTACAACTCTATGTCTAAGTTACTGTACAACTCTATGGCTAAGTTACTGTACAACTCTGTCCAAGTTACTGTACAACTCTATGGCTAAGTTACTATAGAACTCTATGCCTAAGTTACTGTACAACTCTATGCCTAAAACCTGGTTCCCATATACGCCGCAAGCACCGGCGACAGCACCGCAGGCTATCAGTGGTAAAATGTGAACTTACGCGCCAAGTACCGCCGGTAGTTGCCGGCAGTCAACGCAAGAGTTCAGCGCTGTTCAAATTTTGCGAAGAATCGCAGGCAAAACCTCCCTGAAATGCACTGTACAGGTGAAGGTCAGTGTTATCGAAACGGCATGGTGATAGAACACTTTTATGCGATTATTAGCGATGCAACTTCATGTGAACAGAAGCCACCGAGCCTAGCGTCGCAAGAGTTTTCCTGCGCAAGATTACCGCCGGGGTCACGCAATCGATATGGGAACCAGGCTTAAGTTACTGCACACCTCTATGTCTAAGTTAATACTCTGTTGTATCAAGATGTTATGTTGCATAGCTCTGGAGATGCATGGAGGGAGAGAAGACACATGCTCACCCCTACTTTTCACTTCTCAATTCTCAAGGATTTCTTGGAAGTCTTTAACGAAAAAGCCCTTGATCTGGTGGAGGTTCTACAGAGAGATCATTGTGATACCGACATAGAGTTCGATATATCAACCCTTGTAACTCTGAGCACCTTAGACATCATCTGTAGTGAGTTGTCTTTTCTACATCAAATTGCACGTGTGGTACACCATTACCATACTATTGTCCAATTTCCTTAAAACTTTCCTAAGTAGCCCTAACTAGAGAGCTCAAACTACAAGCGAGTTCAAGGCGCCTTGAAGAAAACTTCGTCTTTACACCAAAAGGACTGCTGAGTGGATTGAATGCTAAACAGCAGTAACCTGTATTTTGGCTTTTTGAATGCTGACGTTTCTATCGTACATGAGATCACTCTGAGAACTTGGTATGAAAATCTCTAGCAAAACTATGGAAATACTCATTTTAGATCTTTTGTCAGACCAAAAACAACTATTAGCAAAAATTAACCGTAAATACACACACACACCCAATGAGCAAAAGTATCAAAGAGTATCATGGTATATCAACTGCTTCAAACAGAGATACTCACGACCTATGAGCAGTTCCAGTTGTACAACATGAGGAACAGTATAATCTGCATCTCTCACTTATATTGGCTCATCTATGATATAATGCAAGCAAGACTTTCCGCTGTTTAAAATACGGTTAATAAATCATTCATAATGTGTAAAATTTTTAAGTTGAAGATAAGCATAGTAAACCGTGAGGAGTCAAGCGGTAGCATGTATTTCTTGTGTCTATTGTACCAACCTGATCATCAGTGTCGAATACTTGTGTTTATTATTTTAATAGCGCTTAGTTGAATGCGGGATTTACATTTTTAACTTCACCCTGCCTTTTTGCTCTCATATCAAATCAACATTGGAGGAGATTGGGTGTGGGTGTAAGAGCATCCCTTTGCATGTCGTTGAACCCAGGCTAAGATTTCAACTCAGCTATTTTATTTTGTTGTAAGACCTACAGTAACACATTCTAAATGAAAAACACTGATAGGCCTACTGATTATCATGGAATGAAATTTTATTCGTTTTTTTTAAAACCTTTGAAAAACAGAACGGCTATTAGAAATATGTTACATATGTGACACAGTAAGTCATTGGGATGTATACATAGTACTATCGACCGTCCTGATCGACCACAAAGAATAAGGTAGTTAGCGATGCGATTCAGAACCAACTACATTATGCATTGACCCTTGATAAGAAGTACAATTGCAGCTTTTTCGATTTAGAATGAAGTGTTTTGTGTACAACTGTTATTGTGTGGGACAATCACTATATTCGTCAAATATTACTATAGTTACAGCGAACATATTATAATAATTTCTCTTGTTTTCCTGTATCCACTCTTTGGCCATATCGACTAAAAGAAAATACACGTTGTTATCGCTAAATCAGACAATACATTGATTGTTGCTACTAAATATAAGAGGGACGTATCATTTGTACTGAGGATTTACTAAGGATTAAGACTATATTAGATGCGGATGCCATTATTAATGTTGTAACATGCAGGCACGGCGATGGGAGTAAATATCGGGGCTCTGAGGGACGGGAATTCTGAATATGTAAAAGCACTGCAAGTTCTAAAGGAAGCTGCTGATTCCAGACCTCAAAAGCTCCTCTACTATATCGACATGGTGTATAACAACACAGCTATTGGCCAAGAGAATAATCGCTGCTTGCGATTGGTCCATGAGTTTTCGTACAAGGTTGGAAAATATATTTTAATATTTTCACTTTGGTGCTTCTTTGACAATACTGGAGCTGTGGGTGTTTCCTAAATTATATTAGAAACTATGGTATCTGTAGAGTAACAATTACAGTTTTAACAAAGCAGATTTATGACTGACCCACTGATTATTAAAATCTCTTTTACAAGGCCTGAGCCTTTCATTCAGATCTAACGATTGATGAGAAGGACATAGAGCTCTTGTGATTACAGTTGTTAGGTAGGTTGATAGAGTGTATCTTGTTTTTTTTATCTTAATAACATAACATTGGAGTTCTGCTATCATACATAAGCCTCAACCATAGGCAGTCTGAGTCACCTCAACTGACTGCAAGAGAGAGCTAGTGACTAGTCATGAATGAGTCAGTTTTACTTTAAATACTATTTTACTGTGACTAATTTATCTACAGCTAAATATCTGAATAAAAGGGTTTAAAGTTTTTCTAACACAGGGAAGTTTGACATCGCCTATGGCGAGCACTAAAGTTGTATGTGACATGTGGTGAATGTAGGCTGCCTCTCTCACAGATCTCTTATCATAGAGTAACTTGTGTTATGTAATCAGCTTATGGCTTCAGCCTGGCTAACCCGTAAGCCTGGTCCTTATAAGCCATACGCATGGCTAAACACATCTGCGAAATGCATCACCTATGTGTAGGTATAGTGTACATTTGCTGTGGCTGCTCACAGCGATGCTGATGAATGATACAACATGGTGGCAAATAGATTGACCAATGAGAACTGGCCTAAGTCGTGTGAATGTCATGATATCCTTGCTGTATTTTTTGTTATTGAAGTATCATCAAAACATTAGTATTGTATTTATATTCATGGATCGACAATTTGTGATAGCAATAACATTTGTGAAGGTATTTGTATTGCTATATTTTGCCCTATGAAACAGCGCTATGTTAACAATGTTAACGCTATGTTAACAAGAAAATAACAAGTACAAAAATATTTGAAGTTCACATCATGAATTAAACTATAGAAATAAAAAGATTTACATATTTAACTGCCAAAGGATTATCCGCAATGTTTCATGAAAAGTTCTGTATTATACTAGTGACTTTTGCGTAGAAGTATGTTACAAGTGAGAATATCTTTGTCCACATATAAATAGTTATTTGTGTGAAGCCGTGCTGTCATCATAATTTAAAAACCGATCGTGGATTGAACTACCTTGTATTGAAATGAATAAATGGAATCAAGATTGTTGTAATCAACTATTTCAGCCATCCAAACACGTTATAAGTTATATCTTATTCAACAAAAGGCCCAACAAGTTTGTTTTGAAATGACACATCGCTAATGTGTCTGCTATGCAAAAATGGGTTTTGCTGGTGTGTTTAGCCAGGCTTAGCCATCGCTAGAGCCCGTGTGCTGCTCTGCTATCAGTGTTTGCTATGAGATTTAGATAATCTTTATAGATAGCCGACCTCCATCAGTAGTGAATCTACTATAGTGACCACAATGGAAGTCATACCTATATAATGAGCTATGGCAAGCAATCCAAAGGATGATATTTTGATCTCCAGAACAATTTTACAGAATTAACATGATCTGAATACACCTAAAATGTTTTCTTCCTAAGAGAATTAAATGTGAATTACCGCAAAACCTCTAATTGAACGCCGCCTCTATTTAAACGCCGCCTCCAATTGACCGCCACCCTAAGAGAAGGGTTGAAAAATAAACCATCACTCTCCAATTGACCGCCACCATAGAAGGGTTGAAAAATAGAGCGCCATGGCATTCAATTAGAGGTTTTACGGTATATAAGCTTTGGAGTATATTAATAACTTGATTAGTGAGTAATTACCATAGATATAATAAACCATAGATACAATAAACCATAGATATAATAAACCATAGATATGATAAACCCTATTATATCTATAGTTTATTATATCTATGGCTTATCATATCTATAGTTTGTTATATCTATGGTTTATTATATCTATGGTTTATTACATCTATGGCTTATTATATCTAGGGTTTATTATATCTATGGTTTATTATATCTATGGTTTATTATATCTATGGTTTATTATATCTATGGTTTATCATATTTATGGTTTATTATATCTATGGTTTATTATATCTATGGTTTATTACATCTATGGCTTATTACATCTATGGTTTATTATATCTATGGTTTATTATATCTATGGTTTATCATATCTATGGTTTATTATATCTATGGTTTATTATATCTATGGTTTATTATATCTATGGTTTATTATATCTATGGTAATTACAAATATTGGTGTTTTGTTAATCCAGTTTTAAAGAAGCAGTATTTAAAGTCCACTTTCCATCTACTGACAGCATAGCGTAGTAAAAGTGAGAGCTATAACTAACTTATGTTTGTATAGTTCTTGTATGGTATGATTTGAAAAAATTTCTGTTTGAAATGAAATTATTTCTAATAAAGTAATACAAAAGGTTCATATATGTTTTTGTCCACTCATTCCGTTCCATTCAGGTTTTGAGCATATATTTATGTTACGATGGTTGCGTTAGATTTGTAGATTTTTGTTGTCTGCTACTTGCATACAGGTAATCGGGCCATAGCAGTGTAGCAGATCTAAAAACACTCAGCAGCAGAGCTTCATGTATGTTGAATGTTTTGTCTAAAACACTCAACATACATGATGTCAACTTTCGAGTCATAAGGCCCTTTGGTTGCTTCTGTTTTTCACATATTTTGCTGCCGGCAAAACCACCGAAGTTGTAACCTGAGAAAAATGTTCTCTTTTTGGTGGCTTATATCACATTTAGCTTGCTGGCATTATTAGATTTGGTTGAATCAGGTTTACTGAAAAGGAATCAATATTTATGCATCTAGTTAGCTCTTGTGTCAGTCAGTGATCACTTTGAATGTTCAGCTATTAAAAATATGTTCTTTGCAGAATAGTTTGCTGAACTATATTTTAACCAGGTTAGGTAGTTTCTCAAACTGTTTTATGTGCTAAAAAGTTTTCACAAAATCATCTTTCATGCGATTTAAAAGATGTTAAACTCATTTTTAACATTTTCCCATTATTTTACATATTTTTTCATCATCGCATCAGGTTATAGCGGAGAGACGTGCTATGAAAGAAGAGGGAATTTCCCAGTCGACGGGAAAACTTCGTCCATTTTTAGATCTTCTTTTGGACTGCCGAGATGAGCAGGGAAATCCCTTAACTGATCACGAGCTGCGAGAAGAAGTGGATACCTTCATGTTTGCGGTAAGCAAAAGCTGAGGCTATCCCATTATTTGTACGAATTTGAAATTTAAACTAACTAAACTTTCAGAATTGGCAACACTGGCCCTAGTTGGTGTGTACATCAACAAAGGTTTGAGGAATATTTCTGTTAATTCACCATATGCTAGTTTATACTTCCATAAAAGGGGCCTTCCATTAGTATCACAGAGATTGTTGATACTTGGGCAGCAAGATTGTATGACTTGTTTGTGTTAGCCAGAATCGCTGAATGGTTAAAGGTCATCTCATTTGTGATGACATTGTCATCTCTGCATGGGCAGACGATTCACACATGGTTGGCTGTTATGAGTGCAAGAGATGCACTCATATTATACTTCTATATCTTCTCTTTCAAATTGTGGCAGACTTGGTATGCGTTCTTGGATATGCCAAAAATTGTATTTGCTCCGATTATCTTGCGCCCCTTTGCATTGGTGCAAGGGATGGAGGCATTCACAGTCACACTTGTATTTTAATACAATGTTTGTGAGACAACAGTTGCTGAAAGTCTTTTTATAAACAAGGCGAATTTATTATATGCTAAATATTAAGGTACCCGAGGGGTTTATATTTCCTAACATCAGTTGCTTGCTGGTATGGCGCCTTACAGTGCCTCGCGTTGCGTGTTTGCAACTCGAGTTGTACAATTCGGCCTGGGTTTTTGATGAACTCGAGTTGTGTTTCGCAAAACTAACAGGGTTTGTAAAGAAGAAAAGTGAGTAATAGGGGTGTCTCATTTACAGAACATTAACAGAAATTTAATACTTATTATTTAAATATATATACACATTTAAATTATATATATTGGTGATATTTGCGCATATTTATTTTTATAATTATAACGAGACAAAAACAATTGTAGAATGTAAAAAGCAAACTAAAAAACAGTCTATGTGGGAGCCGGGCCACTTCTTTTTCAAATGAAAAAAGAGTTATCTCTCTAGAACCTGACAAGAAACTGAATGAACACAGAAAATAAACAAACATAGAAATTATGTCAACGAAGTTTAATGATGCACCAAAAAATTCCATATAAAAATATAGCTAGAGAAAATGAAATGATGAGATGTTCTCCAGCCGAGTTGTTGAACTCGAGTTGTTGTTGAAAGAACTCGGCTTGGGTTTTTTGATGAACTCGAGTTGTGTAACTCGAGTTGTACAACTCGAGTTGCAAACTCGGCACGCTGTAATTCACCATTAGCTTTAGTTTTACAGTACATACATACATAGTTTAATTTCTATTAGCTAATGGGTGCCTATTGATGTACCATTGTTAATATAACCAGATCTACGGTTATGCTACCATAATACTAATATACTGCACCTTACTTTTACAAAGTTGCGTTGCGTGCTCACAACTCGAGTTGTAAACACGCAACGCGAGGCACTGTAAGGCGCCATATTGCTGGTAATTCTAGAAAAAAAGGATGGAGACAAGCATATTCAACCTTAGTAGTAATGCTATGACTAACTCACTGATTGAGTGTTGGAGATTAAAATTTCTCTAAATATGCTTCTAAATATCTTTCTAAATATGAAGTATTAGTAACATATGACAACCAACTGCTGTTTAGAGCTAGAGAAACTGCTGTCTCCTGGGCCAGAAGTCACCGGTTCGAAAATTTCCATTAGACCTAGATTTTTATTCAGATCTCTACACCAGCTCTTCGTGAGAGCTGGTGTAGAGATCTGTTCATCCAAAATGAACACTTTTCAGTCACAAATTATTATCGTCTCGTTTCACAAAGGTTTTTTCAAAAGGTTGTCTGCAGGTCTCATCCTAACCATTTTATTTATTACTGTGTTGTCGGTGTACTATGTTAGTTTTTATAAACCATGTTGCAGGGTCACGACACAACCTCCACTGGCATATCCTTTACTCTGTACTTGCTGGGCATCCATCCAGAAGTACAGAAACTGTGTCAAGAAGAGATTGATCAAGTGTTAGGTAAGAACTTATAGAATTAGCCAGCTTATCGTTAGTTGACCTTGACATCAGATTTTGAATCACGCTTTTTTGGAAAAGTTGAGTTGTTTTTAAAACTCTCATGTCTGTTTTTTCTAAAATGCTTACAACTAAATAGTCAAGCAGTATGCTAGCCAAGTTAAACTTGGTAAAGAATTCCTACATTATTAAAAGCTTCCTGCGCAGGTTTTAAACTTTTCCATATAAAATAAAAACATTCCCTTTCCCAAATAAGTATAGATTTTGTGCACTTTATCAGGCTATGGTATCCATTTTTGTACTCTGTGTTTTCTTTCAATTTGTAGACCAGAATGACATTAAACGAGCGCGATGACTTAATATCTGGACAATAATAATGATTTTAATTTGATTAACACAACTTTATTTATATTTAAGTTAAATTAAGTTAGCTTAAACCATAACTGCCACAATCCCCTAAGTAGAAGTTTTTCAAAAAGCAAATCAGCTATGCTGAGCACTGCGGTTTATTGCCTCAATAAAAAAAATTGCAAACAGTTTTGAGATTAATTTGCATTTTCTCTCCAAAACCATGCCATTTTGAAGGCGTTGGCTATATAGCGCATATCATTAATTTTGTGGCGTAACCTAGCTTACAATTGACCCCAATAACAATGCTAGCTTGTGATAAAACCGCGCTTTTTTGAGCTCATTTTTCTCACGTTCAGCTTATTAAACATCCTGTGACAAGCTAGGAGCAATGTTAAGTAGATTATTTACCTTTCAGAAAAGACAGAGATTATTTTGAAGGCTGAATTTAGAGAATAATGGGTTTTAAGACACCCATCTCAATATAGTCATTGTATTCTCTTATCTGCCATGTGATTGGTAAACAGCCTTTTAATTAGTCTTGGCACACAATTATATCTCGATAAGGTTTCCATCGAAGGCATACCCGTATGTTGCGAGTGTCAATACATGTCATCACTCGTTTGAAATAAAATTCCATATCTATGTTTAAAGCGTTTTATGAGCGATTCGAAAATAAATTATGAGAAATTACCCTGACCTGCGATGATTTGACATCTGCAACGTCGATTATCATCGGGCTGTTCGCATAGATACATAATTCTAGATTGGACTGAACATCCCCAACTTCCATCCCTAAGAAGCTAGGCTACGTCACATATTTATGGGCGGGGCTTGTTGTGTTAATTGCGACACCGATATTGAATTGCTGTAAAAAAGCCTTCAAAAACAAAAATGAGTTTGAAAGTTAGTGGACCAATCTTTATTTTGAGTGCAAAGTCGGAATCGGGGTGTCTGATTTACCTATGAATAATGAAAGCTGTTCATGGCAGTTATGGCTTAAATTAAATCAACTTATCTTAACTTAATTTCCCACTTGATAATAATAATGACTTGAAAGCCATAATCATTGCATGTTTCCCAAATAGGAAGTCCTTGTCCACTGAAGCTCTTGTTGTCCACTTGAAGTCCATTTGTTGTAGTCTGATATGATTAAGTATGATATGAAGATAAACAGTGTATTCATATAATGATTAAGACGTGTTACAATTACTAAGCAGGATTGATTTGTAAATCTTGAAGAGTTCCTCCTTCTAAGGACGGCGTGTTCATTGAATTACTGATTTGGTAGCATGTGTAAGATTGCTCTCGTCTAGCACTTTTGCAGCTGATGTACTATTAAGAAACATTTACTATATTTTTATTTAAGGTTAGCTTTGTTTTGATGTTAAATCTACCGTATGTAA
This sequence comes from Watersipora subatra, assembly GCF_963576615.1. Classification (NCBI taxonomy): domain Eukaryota; kingdom Metazoa; phylum Bryozoa; class Gymnolaemata; order Cheilostomatida; family Watersiporidae; genus Watersipora; species Watersipora subatra. Next base: position 45,788,283 of record NC_088716.1, on the reverse strand, counting down.
TAAAAAACTCTGCTAGGGGCAAACTTTGACTTACAATCACGTCAACCCTTGAATCTTTTGGCATACCAAGAAAATATTATGCAAATATTCATCTTGACACAAATACTCAATTTTACAGAGGTCATCTAAAGTTTGTTAAAGCAGTACAGTTTGGTTAGCCAATGAACATTTATGCAGTTCTCCTTCATATAGTTGGATTTTATAGCGCTTGAGCAGTATTAAACTGTATTTCATACCTGATTTTAGTTTTGAAGTCATGCATTCAAAAGTACTTCAACACATAGCAGTGAAGAAGGAAGGAGAAGCATTATTTTATTCTTCACCCTTTTCATTGTTTTCTTTCTGATCTGCTTATTTCATTTTTGTCTCATGTTTTAATTTAGTTTGAATGACCTTGACCGATGATAGTAAAGTTCCTGTAATCTATCTATCTTTCCTTAGCATTAGTGAAAAATGTTGTAGTAAAAGATGAGGCAATCTCCTAATGAAATCTGTAAAAAGAATCTCTGAAGTGATCTAGTAGTTGTCTTGAAAAATGATGTGATGCGAAGAAAAGAAACCCAGATTCAACAAATATATAATTACTGAAAATTAAAGTTAAAGAGAAAAATTATTAAATTTGGAAGCTAACAATGCAAATAAGTTATGGTAGTCAAAGTTAATCTCTCCTATTCATATACATGTTTATAAATCTCAGGGTCTGTCTTTTGTTGTCTGTGTGTCCAGTTATAGCAACAAAGTTTTAGAAATGAAAAGATTCGTTGTGCACTGGATTTGATCTTCGAACCTCCAGTTTGGCAGACAGGCAGTTATCCGATACACTACACTGTATAACTGGCTATACTATGGAAAAAATTGTGAACATACTCATTACACATGCCAATCTTTTATGGCTTCACGCTGAACACTTTAGCTGTCATCAAGCTAGCATTATGCTAGAATTGTTGGTCAAAAGAAAATTGCTTAAACTCACATTGGCAGCAAGACTACTGCAGTCAGTGTGAGCTGCCGTAGGCACTGCAGCTGGTACAGTAGGAATTACATAAAAATAAACACAGTATGTATACAGAAATGAACAAGCACCTTCTTTGAAAGCATACAATGGTAGATGTTGTACATGTTGATTAAAAGTAAATTTTCTGTGCAAAAATGTTTTTATTACCCGTGAGCGCCGGGCATTCATCTCATGTTTGCCTATCGTCTGGATGACCAAATTTAGGAAAGTTTTTTCTCATAAGTTTTTGGATAAAGTTTTAGGGACAAAATATTCACTTCGGATTCAAGCTCGAAACATCCGGTTCTGCAGACAAGAGTGCGATCTATTATACTACAAATCCTCCTGGCTATACTAAGAAATAATTGTGCAAACCATGCTTATTACACTACCCTTAAAGCTCTTGTAAAATACTATTGGTTATTACTAGGGGGCTTGAATTACACTTGATGCACTTAAATTTACACTTGCGGCGCTTGAACTCACACTTGGGGTGTAACGTAATGATTATAAGCAAATTATAAGCAAGCTGGCTTCAGACAGGCTCTTTTTATAGTAAATATTTAGACTAGCTCAAGTTACTAGCTTAAGTTATTCGAATTGATCCGGTAAAGAAATGGCTAATGGCACCTATATTTAGCAACGAATGCTAAGTTTTCTATGCAGGCTTTTTTATTACCCGTGTAACGCCGGGTATTCACCTAGTAGATTTATCAGAAGCAGCCATCTAGTAATAGACCTAGTTTCTCTCTCAACCTCTAACCTGGTGCATTGCGCATTGTAGATACTGGCGGCAGCATATCGAATGCTGATTTGAATAAACTCACCTATTTAGAGTTGTGCATCAAGGAATCACTTCGAATATTCTCTCCAGTTCCATATGTCGGTAGAGAGCTTATTGCAGATACACAGTTCGGTGAGTTGAGTTTTAGTAAAGTTACCTTCTATTGTAAGTGACTGTCAATTTTCCTTATTAGGCTAATTAAATCATTGGACTTCAACTCGCAGCATTTAGTGCAATGGTGCCAAGTCTAGTGCTCTTGTTCTTCTTTTTGGCTGCTTGAACTGTAGACTGGATTAGCATTAGGTCATGTGATACTTGGGTCTTCTTTTATTTTTAACGCAAATCATTTCTCAACAAATATCCATGAAATGCCTTCATCGAACACAATTGTCCTTGATGCAGGCGTAGACGGATTCTTTAGTTTGTACTTAGATAGATCGTGGCATATTTATATGGAAAATTTCAATTCATGTATTCCATATAATTTAAAGTTACATACATTTTCCATATATTATTTTTCATAACATATGGAAAATTTAATATAAAATATTTATAATATAAATATAATGACAATAGAGATTATTCCTCCACTTTTTAATGTTGATGAATAACGCAAGTGGTAGAGTTCCATTCTCCAAAACTGAATGTCAAGATTTGCAGACTCGTAAAAAACATTTTTATAAAGCACTCTAATTATCACCTATATTGCTTCTCCGTAACAGTTTAAAGCAAAATTACAAGATCAGATCTTTATACCCTAGGACACTTATGTATTCGCCTCATCTAACTTTCGCGTTTTCGCGGAGTCATCCTCTCGCGAAAATTTCATGAGCGAAACTAAACTATCATAACGAACGAGCGAAAACACGGAATTAAATAGCTTTGTTCATTGATTCTGTAGAATGGAATTTTATAACGTCATTTATTTTAACGTTTTTAACGACCACTATTATAGCATCGTTAAATTATAAACCAACAAAATAATTTGACTGTCAAAATTTTTTACGTTATTATTTTGCAATTAATTATGATTATTTTCCCATTAATAATGATTTATAATGATAGGAATTTGATGTCAATGCACACGCATTAATAGCGTTATTGTTTGTTGGGGACATCAATCAATGCAGTGAGCACCCGTGTTGAAAGAAAATAAAACACACTGACTCTCACAGTACTACACAAGCAGCATGGCTCTGGAAAGGTTTGGACTCACCACTGACACCTCTTCAATAACTTGTAATGATTCAGAAGATGAAGCAATAGAGAAAGAGTTAGCTCTGATAAATAACACTAATAAAAAAGGAAGAGAAGAAGTTATACTAACTACACACTGTGCTAGTATCTGTAGCTGTAGTATTACTAGCAGCTGTATCATGTATGTATTTGTATACAACTTGTAATTACTGTAATAAAAATGTTCAGCATTTATTGAGTGTTTGGGAAAACGTTAAAATTAATACCTATACACAACACCGTTGATCGTTAAAATTAAAATACGTTAATATAAAAACAAGCAAAATTGTGACAACGTTAAAATTTTTAGCGTAATTAAATTCCATTCTACAGTAGTCCAAGAAACAAATGGCAGCAAGCAATCAAATTGCAATATCGATCTCGGCCATACAATTCTACCTGCGGTTCATAATTACAAACTAGTCTCAAATTGAAATTTTTTTCTTACCGGCGAGTCGAACCTGAGGAATATAATTATGTTTTTTCCACTGCATTTATTTTCACATCATTATATTTTCGCACTCATCAGAGTTGCGAAATTAAGTTGCAGCGAAATTTTACTCTGTATGCTACTCTTGAAACTAAATACTAGCGAAGTATAAGTGTCCTAGGGTAATACAGCAGATTTGAGTTGATATTCTCTATTGTTCTTGGTTATGTTCGCGCCTTTATTTTTCTCTGTAATTTTATCAATGGATTGGCTTTGCTGCAATTTTGTTATCAAAGACAACCAGTCAGTCAAGCCTGAGCCAATTTGTGATTGGTCAACATTAATAATATTAAATGATAAAATCGATTTTCTTGGAAAGACGCAAGTTTTCTTTCTTTGACATAAGAATTTACAGATACTGTTCTTCTTACATATGCAGCTCTGTGTTCCGTGTGTAGATTATTGGACAATAATTTTTAGAAATAATTACCTAATTATTTGCCTAATTAGCTTATTTGTTTTTTTCTTGCAAAAATAAGTTTACTTATTATTCAAGCAATAATTGTAGATACCTCCATCTTTGATTGACTTAGAATTAGGTAAAAAGGTTAATTTTTCAAGTTACTGTTATATAGCCTTATATGGAAAACTGTGCTGTAAGCATTTCTTCTTAAATAATTTATTTGCATTTTATCTAATCTATATGCCTCTCTTATTGAGTTCAACTTAATTCTCTATCTTATGTAGTTATGAATCACTTTCTGATGATTATATATGATATAGTTATATATATAATCTAATTATACAAGTTATACAGTTATGTAATATAACTTTTGATTACATCTTCTCAACAATTTTAGCATTTAATTTGGGTTACGAACCAAGGTCTTTTTTCTGTATTTTTATATTTTGTGATGCTGCATGTAATATATTTTCCCTGACTCTGCAACAGGTGACTACCTCATACCAAAGGGCACTGCAGTCTTCACTCTTATTATGAAACTACATAGAGACCCGAGAGTGTTCCCTGACCCGGAGAGATTTGATCCATCACGGTTTACTTCTGAGAATTGTACCCAGCGTAGCCCATTTGCCTATATTCCATTTAGTGCTGGTCCACGCAACTGTATAGGTATGTCTTTGACTGCTTGACCATTGCTTGATTTTTTCTTAGGACTCCGGCTATTTAAAACTACAGGAGTCGTTGTCCCTTTTTAGCCAATTTTCATAACTCTAAACGACTGATCAATCTATGCTCCTCCGTGAAAACATATTCTCTCAAGAATATGAGTTACAGTTAGTGCTGGATAACGATTCGAGTGCATTCGGTTTTTCGATAGTTATTCTCTCTCGGTTCATCGATTCAGAAGGAGAAGACAACTGCGTATGAACTGAATTTTACATCACGATTCGATTCAGTTTTTGCGCATGCCCACGCAGCAGCTTCCTAAACAAAGTTTCGTGAGAGCATCGATCGGTCAGCAAATGTGTTTAGAGTTTTTTTTTCATCCAAATTGTAGCAATAGTCTTGACTCTTGCCAAATTAAATCATGTGATGTTTTGTAGTTAGGAGACATATTTGTAATATCTTATTATGGTATTAATCTTCAGTGATTGTATTTGTCCTGAGCATATTGTAATTTTTTTATTTATATTTATTCAATTGTTTTTAAATTAATTAATTTGATGTTGATTCATTAAATTTTAAAGAGGATAACATTTTTCAAATTGTATTGGTTAATTAATATTAATATAATTGAAAATGACACCATTACTTGAACATTTTTTGCAAATATTAATTATTAGTTTACCATTTATTAATAAATATACAAATCTCGGTTTGATGCGGTTCATAATGCCCATATGAGTAAACCGAAGTAACAAATGAAGATTCGGTTTCATTCGGTTTTCAGGAGAAAACAACTCTGAAATTGAATGCATAGTGCAGGTAGACATCGAACAGCTCTCATCACAGTTGATATTCATTCGCGACTCCTGATTGTTAACCATATCCATATTTGTAGGTCAGAAGTTTGCTATGATGGAGCTGAAGACGATTGTCGCTACGCTTTTGAGGAATTTCAATATTGAGTCTGTTCAATCAAGGGAGGAGCTTAAAATTAATCCCGCCCTCGTGATCGAACCTGTTGATGGTATCAGAGTCAAGCTTACAAGCAGACAATAAGCGTTTGGAATGTTTTTTCAAAGACCTTTTGTGTTATTACGATGTACATTTCGTGCGTCTACTTTTCTGTATTGAATACATGAAACTTTTAGCAATTTATTAAAAATTTAAAACTTTTCTGTGGTCTAAACACAAAGTAGTATGCATGTAGTTCTGCTGTCAGAATATGCAGGTTGGATCCTGTTACTCATCGAAACTGTTACAGTTTCTTGTTTTTTTACTTTTTCATAAATGTATGAAATTTGTAAGATCTCTTATATAATTATCTGCTAGCTCAATTTTGCATGATTTGTTATCATAGCTCATTAATTACTTAGCAAAATTTTTATTGCTTCTCTTAGAGGATCCGGTGAGGGTGTCTTTACTGCGCTTTTAAAGCTATGTTGAAAATCTTCCATAATAAAGAACTAAATACAAGCGCAATCTGACTATTTTTGTAAAATCGTTCTACAATTCTTTGAAGGTTGTAGCCTATTCAAGAATTGGCCTCACAACTGCTTTGTGCGCGATCAGTTTGGTCTGACAGGAAGTGTTAAAAATACTTCTTGAGGGTCTTGTTACCTTTTTTGGCCACTTTTGATATATGCTCATGCCATTTGATATTATTTTCTATCAAGACACCCAAGTATCTTAGGCTACACAATGGGTTCTCTTTAGTGATAAACTCGTCAATGATTTTAGCATCAACTACCTATCACTAAACAACAGTGCTGAGAGTTTGTGATGCTTTGTGACGATTAAGAGTGAGTTAACCACATCTCTATGCATTGCTTCTCTATACAAAACACTTGCATACTCAAGTAGCTCTGTAGTTGAAACCAATTTACGTTATAACATCAAGGACTTGATGCAATGCTATAATAGGGCAAGTGTTGCTGTCTTGTTATTAGCAGGCACCAAGTAGTGTCAACTCCAAAACTCATACTTTGGAAACATTGATATTATTTTACATTAAGCATGATATTAAAAGTTGAAATACCTAATAAAAATTTTTTATTTTAAAGCATTCTAAAAAGTACATGTAATTCTCCATGACTCTTTTTGCTCTGTAGATGATTATAGCATTCAGAAGGGGTTGGTTTAAGCCCTGTACTTTGATTATAGATAATGTTGCATGTGTATGCAAACAGCGTCAAAACCCGGGTCTAACCTGGGTTTGTTATTAAGGTCAACCAATCAGCCAAGCCTGTGGCAATTTGTGATTGGTCAACATTAATAATATTAAATTACAAAATCAATTTTATTGGAAGGGCACAAGTTTTCCTTTAACATAAGAATTTACAGTTTGTGGTTTTCTTACATACGTAGCTTTGTGTTCCGTGTGCAGATTTGGGGACAAACCATTTCTAGAAGCAATCAACTAATTATTTGACTAATTAGCTTATGTGTTTTTTTCTTGCAAAAATAAGTTTAGGTTACATATTATTCAAGCAATAATTATGGATTTCTCCATCTTTGATTGACTTAGAATTAGGTAAACAGGTTAATCTTTCAAGTTACTGTTATATAGCCTTATATGGAAAACTGCTGTGAGCATTTCTTCTTAAATAATTTATATGCATTTATCTAATTTATATGCCTCTCTTATTGAGTTCAAATTAGGTCTTTGCCTTATGTAGTTTTGAATCACTTTCTGATGATTATATATAATATAGTTATATATAAAATAAATTTTTATTATAACCAACAATTTTGGCATTTAATTTTGTGATGCTGCATGTAATATATTTTCCTTGACTCTGCAACAGGTGACTACCTCATACCAAAGGGCACTGCTGTCTTCACTCTTATTATGAAACTACATAGAGACCGGAGAGTGTTCCCTGATCCGGAGAGATTTGATCCATCCCAGTTTTCTTAGAATTGTACCCAGCGCAGCCCATTTGCCTATATTCCATTTAGCGCTGGTCCACGCAACTGCATAGGTATTTATTTGACTGCTTGACCATTGATTGATTTTTCTTAGAACTCTAGGTGTCATTGTCTCTTTTTAGTCAACTTTGTAATGTTTATTCAAAAGCTGAATGTAACCATTAGCGCAGAGTTTCGAAGTTGTTTGCACATGCCTCTTACTGAACTGTATTGAGTTGTAGAAATAAATTTTTGCTATATGCTTTGTGCTAGCATGTGAGAATTATGTGCTTTTACTAACTGATTGTTTTGTTCAGCTCCGGATTAACTAAGCAAGTTTTACATGTTATCAAATGTTTTGCACTACCAAATATACAGCCATAACTGGATTTTAATAGATATGTTATGTATTTTCTGGATAGACAGATGACTCATTTGTTGTTATTATTGAAATAAATCGCTTGGTAGTGGTATTTAACATAGGTTAAATATGTTAGCAGTACGTATATATTTGCACAATCAAAAATTCAGTGTGATGTAGGCCTGTGGCTTCTAACTGCAGTGACCTTTGTCACCACTGCCTGTTGTATTTATCTCATGCTGGAAATCTGTAGAATCTACCATAAGTGTGTAAGCCTTGTTAGATCATAGTTTGTGTACATGGCAATGCAATCTTTTGAAGTTTTCAGGATTTTAATGCTGAAGCTGCATTTTCTACGAAAGCTCATCAATAGATAAAAGTTTATTTTACATAGGAGCTGGTCATTAGATGAATTTTTTTGTGTTTTCAAACGATTAATATGAGCAACCTACATGATGTATTGTTTTGGGCAATACTTGTCTTAAGAGGATGGATGCTTTGGATTTTATACGATAACTGTATTTATGAAATACTAACGCCGTTAAACCGGAAACTCTCGAGCCGTGCTCCCATACAACAGTGTAAATACCAAAACCATTGTGCACATATACAGTAGCAGATGTATATATGCAACATCTCCCTTTCTGAGATGGAGTTGTAATGTAAAATTGATTGTCTTTTTAGATTAGAATTAGATTAGGAGTTAAACTAGTTGATTGTCCATATTGGAGATAGTCCTCTAAGTATCATCTGTGAATAAAGCATCTCTCTAGAAGTTGGTGTAATAGTCCTTCAGCTTCACTGGTAATCTTCTAGCCCTTACTGGCCTATCAGCCCCCCTTTGCACCAGACGCCTGGCTGGCCGGAGTGGCCTGACATTGACCGTTGCCCTCTGCGCACAAGGTATCTGATGCTGCCTGTGATGACACTCGGCTGGCTGAAGCGACCTGACATTGACCTGTGCCCTCTGCGCCACTGGCCACCACAGAGGTCTCTTGGTCTTTGATCTTGACCAAAGCGCTCCTGACAATACTTTTGTAAGCCTGGACAACCAGTGAATGTGGGCCTGCTGACTGCATGACCACACCTTTCCGGTCCATATCTCTGACTACCACTTTTGCTCCTGGGTCCAGAGGAGGCAACTGGAACGCTCTGTGTCGTTCATCATAGTTCTTCTTATTCCTAGAGTTGATGTGACTTTCTTTTTCTTGAATATCTGCTCTGTGAACAAGTCTATGTATTAGAGTTCCTGGAAAGCTGAACAAGGTAGTTTGCAGCATCTTTCCCTTAAGTAGCTCAGATGGTGTATAACCATTCTCTAGAGGTGTAGCCCGGTATATTATTAGGCTTAGAAAGTAGTCATTGCTCTTCTCCTACAACCTCTTAACGGTGCCCACCGCATGTTTCGCCTCTCCATTAGCTTTGGAATAGCGTGAGGAACTGGTTACGTGTGTAAATTTATACGAAGCAGCAAATTCCTGAAACTCTTCTGATGTGAACTGAGGTCCATTGTCTGAGAGAACCTGGTCAGGTATGCCATGAATACTAAAGATGAACTTCATAGCGTCTATGACCGTCCTGGTTCCTAACAAACTGAGCTGTCAAACCTCAATCCACCTGCTATATAAGTCTACTAGCAACTGACAGTGTTTATCTTTGAACTGGAATAGATCTGCTGCTAATCTCTGCCATGCTCTGTCAGGCAGTGTAGAAGGACAGAGTGGCTCAGTAGTGGTTGGTGAGTTCTTCTTGCATAATTCACACTGTTGAACCGTGCTTTTGATTTGGGTCATCATAGAAGGCCATCAGACAGCTCTCCTGGCACATCCTTGACATTTTACAATGCCTTGGTGTGCCTGGTGAATCTGCTCTAGTACCCTTAGTTGTAGGCAGTGTAGAAGGACAGAGTGGCTCAGTAGTGGTTGGTGAGTTCTTCTTGCATAATTCACACTGTTGAACCGTGCTTTTGATTTGGATCATCATAGAAGGCCATCAGACAGCTCTCCTGGCACATCCTTGACATTTTACAATGCCTTGGTGTGCCTGGTGAATCTGCCCTAGTACCCTTAGTTGTAGAACCGTAGGAACCACTATTCTGTTGTCATATAATAGAAGTCCTCAACACACATGAAAAATGGTAATCCCCGATGGCAGTTGTTGATTCCGGTAAGGATGGATTACCCTTTTTGAATCTGACTTATAGGCTGGCCATCCATTCCTATAACAGTATGTAACCTGTTGACAAATAGCGTCATTTTCTTGTGCTTCCTGGATCTCATGTCCTAAGTGGCTCTGTGAAAGTAAGTCGTCGATTCTGGCTGTACTAGTTTCTAGCTCATCAACCAGTAGTGAGGCCTTGAGTGTCGAAACTTCAATGGGTTTTCTAGAGAGTGCATCAGCTGTATTGTTCCGACATCCTTGGACATACACTACCGTTGGAGCGCATTTCATGAGTCGTAGGCGCATTCTAAGGATTCGAACTGAAACTTGATCCAAGTCTTTAATCATCAGAATGGAGACTAAAGGCCGATGATCTGTTTCTATTGTGAACATCGTTTCTCTAACATATTGGTCAAATCTTTCACATGCCCAGACAACACCCAATGCTTCTTTTTCTATGACTGCGTAGTTCTCCTCCGTCTGTGTGAGAGATCTGGACGCATAGCTTACAGGTTTTCTTGTTCCATCTTCTTGTATTTGAAACATTGTGGCTCTTAACCCCTCACTGCTAGCATCAGCTGCTATAATAGTCTCAAGCTTAAAGGTTGACTTGCAACAAAATTCACATTACAGTTATCTGGTATCAAAAGATTCACCATGTCTTACTCTGTTGTGTTGTAGGTGCCAAATATGTGGAAATGTGATTACAAGCTCTTGAAAGCTCAAAAACGAAAAGCCGCCGTAGATTGGAATCTCTTTATTTATCTGACGTAGTCATTACAGTTTGGTTACTGTCTTGTCATGTGATGTTCTCACGTGAATTGAAAGGCCAATAAAAAGCTCAATATAAAACTTATTGTAGCACTAGTTTATGGCAAACACTTCGGGTTTTTCCAAAGACCCTGTATCAAATATAAATGCTCGCTACTTTACTGTTTTGTTTTGGCTTGATCTAATCATCAAGTCGTAATCTGATCATGCGATACAATACTTCGCAAATAATTTTTGCAGCACTTTTAGATTATCACAGGTGACCAACATGCTTGTCTTGATTATCAGACAATGATATGTACTCCTTTGAGGTGAGGTTAAAAAATTAAATGAATTTTTACGGTAAGTTATAAGATATCACTGCTAAAAGTGACAGCATTACAATGAAAAAATAGATGAGTAAGAACAATAGACATGGTTTTATTAAATGTGTGAAGTATATTTGTAAAAATATTTTGACAAATAAGGTTGCATGAAAGTGTAAACAGAAACCATCTCCCACAACTACGTCACATTTGAGCCGTTTTGGAAAGAGAATCCAAACTACAGCAGTCTCGTGTGGCTGCGATTAACTATTCGTTTTTTAGCTTTTAAGAGCTTTTAATCACATTCCCACATATTTTGCACCTACAACACAACAGAGTAAGACATGGTGAATCTTTTGATATCAAATAACTGTAATGTGAATTTTGTTGCAAGTCAACCTTTAAGGTTATAATGAGCCATAGTTTGTGCTGACGTCAGGGATTCCTAGATCTTCTTGAAAGCCGACTTCTGTTGTTTATCCCAGAGCCATTCTTTCTGCTCTTTCAGTAGCCCCCTCATAAGTGCATTATTGTAGCCAGCTGCCGAATGAGCCTAGCTATCTGGTTTAGTATTCCATTCAACCTTCTAAGCTCAGTCTTATTATTAGGTGAAAAAAGATTTTCCATTGCTTGTACCTTAGCCGGATCTGATTTCACTCCCTCAGCATCTATGACATAACCCAAGAAGTTTACTGTAGGCGCTCTAAACTGACACTTGCTGTGGTTAAGAATGATTCTTGACTCCTGCAGCGTTTCTAACACTCCGTACAAAGCTCTGTCATGACTTTCCAAGTTTTCACCATGAATGAGAATGTCACCCATGTGACAATTCACTCCTGGCCCCTCAGATAACAATCTGCTCATAGCTCTCTAGAATATCTCCGGAGCACTAGATATGCCAAAAGGTAGACGATTAAAACAAAATCTACCAAACGGTAATAAGAAAGTTGTAAGTTTCCTGGCCTCGTCTTCAATATTTACTAACTAACCACTTCTTTTTTGTCAATTTCTTTGTAAAGTTGATCCTAGAAGCTCGAAGTGTAAAACTCAATTCAGGAACAATGGAATCAGTCTCTGCAGAAATGCTTGCTCTGAACTATCCAGTACTGAGTTAAATATTGCTATCTTAGCAAGAATTGAATGCGGATTTCATGCTACTAAGCAGTTTCTACAAAAACACTAGTAATCCACTTAAAAAGAAAGCTAGAACTGAGTATAAAAACCATAGTAAGCCAATATGCAGACTTATGTTTGCATATATGCACTGATAATGCACACTATATATGTCAACATATAGTGATACAAGAGTGTTAATCACTACAAGTCAGCCGAGTCAATCATTCCAAAGAAACTAAACCGTGGAAGCAAAACAAAATATCAGATATGAACAGTCTGTATGCTTTCAAACATTCATGGAAAACTTTCTGCAACAGCCCAGTTTAGTGCTGCCTAGTAGAATGAATAGAATAACCAGAGAAGCTACAGCAGTGTTGCCTCCATGTTGCCTTCACACATGACTAAAAAGTACATCTACAGCCAATATTGTGAGGCAAATTTTAATGCTGAATCTGTGAAAGTCAGCATCTGTAGTTTTAAAATTATACATTGAGATTCAGCATAAAATGTTGTCCTAGAACCTTAGTGTTTGTGGAATTACAGCTAAATATAGTAGCGGTTGCCTTGGTGATTCTAACTGTAAACAAATAGTTAAGTCACTCGAAACTTTAGGCGCGATATTCTTAGCCTGTCTTGACAAACTGTTGTTTTTGCGGAGTTGTCCCTCCGTCAAGCGTGCGAGCAACACAACACGCTGTGTTGCTCGTCTACTCGACGGAAGAACAACTCCGCAAAAACAACAGTTTGTCAAGACAGGCTAGATATTCTCGGATTCGCGTTTCAACTATTTTAACAAGATACATGTATATGTAGACTTTTGACTATAAAATCAGTTCTGACCAACGTAGAAACAAGTTTTTTTCTGCAGGGAAGATTGTGAACATCCCTTTAGTAAACTAAGCAACTTTCGAAATTTCGATAAATTCCAACTTGACCCCACTGTTTGAGATCATAATTTACCCCACTATGTTTTTTTAAAAATTAACTCGGTTGGCCCGCAATCCAAATGGAGTATGGTATGGAGTATGGAGGGCACATTCACAACGGTGTCGACACTGATCCACAACAAATGCCGATATATTTGACAGCGACTACAGCTTCGTCCTTTTTCCTTAGCATTCAAATCCTATCCATTGTAATCGGAAGCCGACTCTCCCTCCCAATAAAACATTGTAGTTTCAAAGCTAGCTTTTAACTTCGTAGTGTCTTGAATTTGAATGGAATTATCCAAAGTTTAAGCCATGCCTGAATTACTTAAATTGGACTTCAGTGAACCCATATACTGTGCTGGTTTTGTTATCAGCATTGGGATTTCAATTTTACTTTTGTTTAAGCTCTTACGGTAAGCTACAAATTCTGAAATTAATAATATTTTGCACGTGCCATGCGTGGCCAATAAAACTTGGCCGTTAATCTAGAAACCGTGCATTAAAGCATAATGATTGATTATATGAAATATTGCAGGAGCGTTAAGAGAGCTGTAATATTGTATTGTAATAGTCTGCATTTATTTTTGAATTTTGATAGGCTTATTTTATGCATGTATAGCATTAACAGTTTGTGGCATGCAAATTAGGAACTCTTTTTCAAAAAGGAAAACCGGTCACCCTGAGAACTTTTGGAATATATATGTTACGTCAAGTTTACTTCAGTTTGAACTAAGTAAACATAAGTGTGAGCTTGTTTGAGAACTGATCTTAACTGCAAACAAAGGAGCATACATACATGTATTGCCAAAAGTAATGATATTAACCAAATACACAACAAACTTAAACAATAATAGCTGGTAAACCAGCAAATTTAAAAACAGGAAGTCTCAAAAATAACATTCTAAAACTTATACTATTTAACTTATATTGATAAAACGCAAGTAATTTGCTGTCACTGTATAAAACTTTACCATGACTTTATACTGTTATTAACACAAACTTATTGTAATCAAAGTTACGATTTGCAGACCATGGACACACAGAATGTCTACTAAATACAACCAATATTTGCTAAACAGTTTGTAGTGTTGAGCATTTTCAAATTAGTTTTATGTGAAGTTATCCTTTATAGGCGAATTTGTCTTGGAGCACAGCTTGTTCACCTAAAATTTTATAACATTTCAGGCTTTGATGTGAACTGCTGTAAAAGCACTCACAGTATTTCTCAAAATAAAACAGCCAGTTAGTTGAGTCTGGCTGCTGAACCATATGAAACCCATGTTTTTTTTCTGATGCTCAAGGTTAAGACCAAAACAACTAAATGGTCGTCCCATATTTTGAGCAAGTAGTACAATGTACTGCAAATATGGTATTTATTTCATCATCATTATTAATGTAGTAAATATTCAATCTAAAGACATTTCATCTTTTGTTTTGGTCTGTAAGCAAAATACCTTCCTTAGCTGCTCAAAAAATTTCAGTCAAGTCATTATAAATCATCTTTAATTCATGTTTGTTTAAAGATATAGAAGCTTCTGTACCATATGTATTGTAAGATGCACTGTGTTTAAACAATTTTATATTAAAATGTAAAGAAGCATTCTTTTGATTTGTGCTTATAATCACTAGTCATGCATTTTATGTTCAAGAATCGTCTACATATATATCTTGATCTACCCAGTCATAATGCATATTTGGTTTATATGACTGTGACATGTATCACTCAATGACAAGTCTGTTTTGTACGCACCACCAAGTGTGCTATGTGAGAAGCACTCTTGGAAATGATGTGACACACGAAAATAGGCTACTGTCTAAACCTTGTAATCAAATAAACTGCTTTAAAAATGAACAGCCATCAGTATTTAAAGACAGGTAGCTGTCATTCGATCCATGCCACTGAGTTTGCCATGTAGGAAATTTTGCAGGTCATTTAGTGGGCTAGAACGAGTTTACTAGCAGTAGGTTGTTCCATGTTATAAAAAGTGGTGGGCCATTGCAATTTAATCTATAAGCAAGTTTTGTTGATGACCACATGTCAGCCTTTGTGGTTGCTGTGGAAACACCAGTAAATAGTAAAAATAAGTGCGCTGCATTATTGTGCTAGACAGCATCGTAAGGCGCATTAACCCTTGCGGCTGATTCAACATAATATGTTGAATCGATATTTTTTACTATATTATAGTAAAAAATATCGCTTTCTCATTTACAAGTCTTGCTTAAATTATCATTTTTGCTCAAGTTTGCCACATAAGACCTTTTTCAATTAGTGGCATGGCCAGATGTCTACAAGATATCTCCAAGGCGAGAGGTCTACAAGTTGAAGCACATAAATTACATAATTTTTTTATTATATATTTCAATACATCAGAGTCTTGGCTTTCGAATGAGCCTATATTCAATACACAAAGAATAATAGAACTGTGAAAAACGGGGTGTCAAAAGTACATCCTGCAAAAAAAAACACTTGGTTCAGGTACTCAAAATGTGGCGTCATAATTCTCATTTAGCCTTAGGTCGTCGATTCCTTTCGCTGCCATTGAGGCTGTGTTTTTCTTTGACATTCGGTGCTGTTAAACCCGGAGAGCGCTAATAATAAACTAAGATTCTAGATAATCAACAATGCCCGCGGTCGTGCTAACGCCCGACCAATACAAACACATGTTCTGGGTTAATTAAATATGTTTCAATAAATGTACTGTCGTTGATAAAGGTAATGAAATCACATCGATTAAATTATGACCTGCGGTTGCGTGGCCCTAGGACTAAATGTCAATCGCACTTTCGCGAGATCACGCAATGCTTGAAATTAATTAGTCTCAGTCGTCACCCTTAACATCGCATTAAAAATAAAGAGCTAGTACATAATATCATCGGGAAAATATAGTATGGTTCTTGGAGTCTGAGGTACTTATCATAGAAATAATATGTACATGGAGAACTAATGACACTGATTCCTTTGTCATCTTCATTCGTTCTCTGGAGTTGTCCTACCTTCCCCTGCACCTAGCGTCATTATCGTCACTTTCGTAGTTGATAAATAAGCGGTAAGAGCACACAACAACGAATATGAGAATTGTGATGTCACAATTTTCGAGACTATGCCAGTAAACTTTTTCGCGGTAGAGCTCTGGGGTAATCCTATAAACACCAATCAATGTCTGTCTCACCATGGCAAACAATAGCTCATTCGAAAGCCAAGACTCTGATGTATTGAAAAATACAATAAAAAAATTATGTAATTTATGTGCTTTAAAGCTTCTTATTATACTGATGTCTTTGACAATACCATATCTGCGAATAAAACTTCGATTTTCTATCTGGTTAAATGAACTGTATTCAACTTTGGAGAAGTTTTGGTCTTTTTCGTGGATCGTCAAGGTTGAAATACAATATGTATGTAATATTAATTCTGTGCAATGACAAACATATTTGTTACTTTAACCAAAATTTAATATTTTAAACTTCATACCAATTTATGTAATATATAAAAGATCAGTTACTTGAAAGCCAGTTTAATTGTTTGCGTTGTGCTGGTAGTATGCTATAATTTATGTACAACTTCCTGTAGTTTTAATGTACTCATTTGACCAAGTTGGTCTAAGAAATAAACACAGACATATCGGTAAAGCTAAATCTGTGGGAAGGAATCCTGAAAAAGTTATAAAAATGATGTGGTTGTTTGAACTAAAAATGATGTAGTTGCTTTCAGCTTATTGTAAATTGCTCACCAAATAAATGTCTTGCCATTTTTATCAGATGTCCACTTGATTAATTTTGGCAAATCTTCCTGTGCTCTGTTATAGTAATCCGCTTCATGTGAATAAGATCAGTTTTTTTCAGAGAAATTCTTGTGAATTCGTTTTTATTAGACCTTTAATTGCCTGTAATGTTTAAGCTTTTTCTTGGGCTAACTTCTGACTACATGTTTCAATGGGTGTTTAAATAAGGAGGTGGGATATATACATCTATTGCTTGAATATTTACTTCTATTGTTCCAAGGCACTGCTTTCGAAAAGCAGCTGGGAAGCATCCCTGTTTAAGTAAATCATATACGAGCAACTGAACATAAATTCACATCCCATCGGCATAGATATGAGGACTAATGTGTATCTAATTGTATCTACATTTGATATTACAAGTGGCAAATGTTAACCGTTAACAGTATCAAATGTCTAATGTAACATTTGTTTATGTTGCAGGACCCACAGAAAGTATATATGCAAAGGGATGCGGATGACAATTTTAACCATTTTTAGTATAAAACAAATAGAAGATAAAGCAAAACTGCTGCAGGCACATCTGACAGGAATTTTCTTTGTGGCAAAAGAAATTTTAAATATTTAGCTTCAGACTTTGCCATAAGTTTTTCAAACTAAAATGTCATTCAACTAAAACAGTTTAAGACAAAATTGTTTTACTGCTTGTACAACATGATTTTAATACCGCTTTAGACTACATGTAGCATGTAGCTTTATCTCATGATCATAAGCTAGCAGTTTTTGTTGACGGTTGTTGAAAGCCTCTCGTGTTGTTAATTATTGCGGGAGAATTCAAAGAAAGTAGGGTGAAAAAATTGATGCACGACACTTGCTCCAATGTTCGAAGCAAAAAGTAAATCTTACCTACCAATAATTTTACCTGCATTATTGTACAAATTGACCAAAAGTTGAGAGAGCAGGATGCTTTAAAGAGTTTATTGTTACACGGAAGCATCTGGTAAAATATTGCTATATGCCAATTGTACAACAGACTACAATTCTTTTTTGCATGTAGTACAATTATGTTACATCAATAGATCTTCTAGACAGTTCAGGATCTTGCAGACTTCATATGTAATCCGAAGTGATGTCATACTACAATTACTACACTGAAGCAAACATCACATGAAATATTGTTACTTAACCATTGTACAACAGTATTGGGCATTTTATTTTTAGATATAGTACAGTTGTTGTATATTAATAGACCTCGAAACAATAGAGAACCTCAGAATTAAGGTCATCAATAACCATTAATTAACCATCTATAGAATGTTTTCAAATGTTTGCAGCTTCATATTTGTTTGGTTAAATATTCATTTTAGACCATATTTTAATAAGAGTGTTGTATGCTGGTTTTGTCATGAGCCTTTCTCAGTACCGTATGGAAACAGAAACTGCTGGGATTGCCCATTCTGCGAGCAATACAATGGCTTCACCAAAGATGGTGGCTACAATAAGCCAATTCCGTCACAACACAATGTAAGTAGTTTTCTTCCTTCATAATAGAGGACACAGTAGTGATATTGCAATGCGTTGTTATATTATATGTTATTGAGAGGAACATACGTTCATTGGTTAGAGGAGTAAACATAACATAAAAACTAACATGTTTGCAATTTCCTAATTTAGATCAATGCCGGAGAACAAGTCATAGTGAGTTAGTGTTCATCAGACAAGCTTTGAAATAGAAACTTTAAACAAGATTTAAAATAGCGCGCTAGCAGTCCCGTGCGTCGTAAGAGCTCATGTGTAATAAGTATATCACTAATTATTCCACAATAGAGCAAGGTGGTTGATTGATGCAGTTGATAGCGTGCTTGTCTAGGAATCTAAAAAATTTGCTCCATTGTAAATGTTCTTGAAAAATGTTCTTAGTATGGCTTTAGACAGACGAACAGACCAATGGACAGACGGACATGGCTCTTACTATAGTAAATAATCGTTATCAGCAACTTTCTGACTTATGTTTAGCTCATGTCTATACTTACACATTAACAAGCAGCAAACCTTTTCATGCAATAAAAATAATAATAATAAAAGTAATGAAAGACAATAAAGTAATGCAAGCACAGTTATTAATATTTAAAAAGAGCTTAGGTTGTCAATAATGATTTGCGGACTCCAACTGCTTAGCGCCAGATTCTTACTTATAATGGTGATTCTGAGATGAGAGATGATTTTGAGATCTGGCTTTTTTGCTCCAAAAAATCAGTAGTCGAAACACATTTTTACTTATCATGTGAATGATACAGAATCATCTGTCTTATCTCTCTTGACAGCGTTTGATACATGAATCTGTCACAAACTAGTTATTGGCTAAGTACAGTATATGGAAGCTTTTGGTTCATCTAGTCTTCTTCATTGGAGTATGTATTGCGTAACTTATAAGTGCTCTTATCAGAGAGTGGTAATTGCCAGATCTTTGTGCTGGTGTTTGTTTCTAATTATGTAATTTTGTTGTTAGGAGGATCTGAATTACCTTTTGAATTGTACGGAGAAGGTGCAGCAGTCTAAAGTGGAAACTAGCAACAGACTCTGCGAGACTTGTACTCGCAATCAGACCATGAAAGTTCGACAGCTGGCTAACTTTACACCAACCAATGAGGTAGTGGAGAGCTTCTTATACTTGTCATTTTTACCTAAGTTGAACTCTAAGTGTTTCAGTATTCAATTTTTCTCATTTAGTTCTGATTATTCTATTTTGTGACTAGAATAAGTTTCAGTAAACTAAAAATAAAGATGTCTTAACCATGCTGCCAAATCAGATGACGTGATGTATGTTGTTTGTGCCATTCCAACGCTACCTTGCGATAAGTATATAATTAAAGCTTTTTCAATTGAACTGTAGTACATTTTTTCTCACTTCACAGTTTTTAAATATTCGTGTTAGTTTGTTGCTTGCGTTGCATTTGTTTGTTTCACATGCAGAAGCTTAACTTTCTTCATATAACCCATGCCTTGTTTTCAATAAGACCGTATTCTGTCCCGGAAAATAGTCGAGAAGTCATAAATACGGTAGAAGTATATAACATTTTTGTGACTCTCTTAATTTTCTTGTTTCACTGTGACTATTGACAGGCGAGATTTGATGAAGAAGTAGAGGTATACAAGGCAAGGCTAGAGAGAGTCTACAGGCTCTGCTTTAGCTGTCAGCAGCGAGTGCACGATGAACTACGGAGACAAAATGAACTTATGCGACCGAAATTGATGAAACACTTACAGCGCAGCAGACGTGCCATTTCGCAACTGTCATCAATGCATCGCAAGCAGGTAGTTTTGTGTTGTTCTCTGAACTGACATCTACGGCGATCTCTCAATTTTCAGTTTATTGTAAATATTGAAAGATAACTGTACTGAGATTGAGAAACACTGTAAAATTGAGACACGCCCCCTGCAAAAAGTGAAAATTCATGAAATATAGACTAATTTAAACGTTTTAGCTATAATTTTAACACGAGAACACTTAAACTGCTAGCTACACCTTTCGTAGTTATTGGCGAGTATTATATATGATACGTGTAAGTAGATAAATTGAGGTTTTCTTGATTGACTTTTAATTTATATTCCAACTTCAGTCGGGTATTTTAAGCCAGAGAATGCACTTATGCATTAATATTGACTTGATCTGGTCTGAATATTCATGCTTGTGATTAACTGGGTTCGTTGTGAGAAGGAAGTCACGTTTGTAAATATGAGAGTGGGGAATAACTGTCACATTGTATGACTCATAAACAGCCTCAGCGGCGAGACTGACAGTGTATTTCTATACATATACAAGTGAAAGCTATTCCAATTAAAAGGTAGCATGAATAATAAAAATATGTCCAAAGAGAGCAAGGAATAATTTTGAATAATAATAAAAGTTAATAAATAGTACAATTTTTATCATTTTTTATCTATTTTTTTTATCCCGCAAAGTACTGAAGCTGCGAAAACTGAAGCGTGAAGTGGCGAAGCATTACTGCAGTTGTATTGCAGTATCTCATAAATATACGCCTTCTGACTAGAGAGGTATCAGGTCTTCACGAGCAATTTTTTACGATTTCTATTATCTTGCATTTTTGGGGAGGTGTAATACAGCTTGCTAGTGTAATACTGCCTTTTCAGACAATTTTAAAGATAATAGCATTAGGAGGTCTTATAAACATTGCCTTGTTAATACAGTTTTTAATTAAGACCTAACTACAATCCACTCATGGAAGTTTTATATATTCATTCATCTGTCTCTCTGAATGGCTATAATTCTCTATTTATTAACCAGAACATTTTAAAAATACTTTCAGCCGTCGCATGCAAAGTGAACAATGATTGCTGGAGGAAAAATTATGCCATCTTTTCAGAAAGTGACTCTGATATGGCGGTGTTGCATTAGATGTAATTTAAGGTTTACAGGAGATATAATATCATCAATAAAATATTTAGTATTTTGCTCTCTAGCATTTGTAACCAATTTAACATTGCTGTTTTTTCCGTTACTATAGTAAATAGTAAACATAAAGTCGTTTGTACTGTACGTCAAAATAGTTCAAATAATTTCCACCAGTTTTCATTTCAGGGCTCGACGAGATTGGCCATGCTTCTGATCTCAAGTCTGAAGGTAGCTTTACTGACAGTGATATCCTTGAGTCTATATGTAGCGCTGTCTCCCATTCTGGGCTGCCTTAGGATAAAGTCTCTGGCAGCGCTATATCATGTGCTAAAGACTCATCAAATTCATTTCCAACTGGCAGGGGTCATCTTTCAACTGATCTCTCTTTTTATGCACTTATTAACTGAAAGGTAGGTGTGTGTTTGGCTGCTCAATGTGGTTATGGCAAGTCACAAAGCGTCATATAGGCTGGGCAACTCATTCCTTTTGTTAGTTTTGTATAAAGCTGTAGACAGCAGGTGCGTAGTGTCCAGCTTAAACTTCAATGGCATCAACAGTGAATACACCATTGTGGTGTTTATTCAAAAATCTCTCTTATCATTGGCTAATTTTGTTAGTGGCTAATACATTTTTCGCGTTTTATAAGTTTTTCAAAGAAATACATTGTAAGATTTTATGTTTAATTAAAAACACAAAAATCAATAGCATTGACCGCAACTTGGCAGTTACACTCACATGCTTTGACTATTCCTAAGTCTTTGCAATGTTTAAAACATCCATTTTCGAATAAGCAATCTGGAAAAAAATTAGTAAAATGGTTTTTCAATGTTGCCATGCCGGGTAATATTATTAGCATTGTTATGGCAAATTATTGTGTAGTTTTATATGGTCAACATCATGGTACTAATATATGCATGTTTTTAGACTTATCTTTTTTGCATGTGCTGGGGCTGATAATAGCAATAGTAGTGGCAACCAAATACAATCCTTTGTTTTACTACATCTGCTGGGTCTAGTCCCACTTTTGATGTATGATATGTCTATGGTTATTTGCTTACCTTGTCTGCTGGGTCTAGTTATCGGCTCCCCGATAAGGTAGTCCGAGCTGTTTTTTTTTTTCATTTTCATCTCTTCCATACATTAAAAATAAATATTATAAGTTATAACACCATAAATCCTGAAAATAATTTGCGCATTTCACATACTTATAAGGAAACACGTTTTTATCAGATAATAGCAGAAAAGAGACAGGAAATCAGTCAAAGAACATCGAGTGAGCTGTTGTTTTATGTGTTGTTGCTGGGTGAAAACATTAGACTCTTCTTAGAATTACTTTCCAATAATATATTGTTTTCATATATTCCAAATATCTCCGCTTTTATTGTTGTGAGCCATTTTTGTTTCATTTAAAACAAGATTGTGTGAGATTTTCCTTGTCAATCGTAAGGGGTTGTGACGATGAAAATGAATAGGTAAGCACTGATCTAGTCTAACAATATAATATATATGTCCATATTTATTTATTTAAAAGCTAAGTGACCACCCAAATCAATCAGTGTGTCCGATTGTGATACTTGATGTTGGTTTTCCCATTTCACTGCTTTCACCAGAGATAAGAACAACATCTTTGGAAGTTGATTGATATGTGTCGATTGCTATATTGATCTGTAGATGGCAACTGCGAGATTTTATAAACTGTGTTTTATGGCTGCTCTGCTATGGACACGCGGTGCTTCTCCAGCGTCTCTTACTTCCAACACTTTTATCGTACCAAATTATTCCAGCTAGTCTGCTCACCATTATTTTGCTCAGCACCTGCATGGAAGGAGGACGTAGACACCTGCTGCCCCTGGAGAGCAGGTATGATCAGCTCTACATGTGGTTTTTATGTGACAACACAAAGTCTGACCATGCGATTAGTACAAATTGATAGAGCTACGGTGCTCTACTTACCATATTTTTCATGGCATAAGGCGTACTTAAAGCCAAGTTAAAAAAAAATTGACTTGTTTTTCAAAAAAGTCGATTGCACAGGGTACTGAGCTCTAAAATTTGTTGTGTGCCTTCGGGAAGTGCACTACAATCATTTCTTCTCCTGCTGTATACAGCGGTGTGCTGCTAATTGCTATTTGTTAAAAAAACTCTTTAAAATGGTTGCGGTAAATCGACTTGCTTAGGAGGCTCAGCTTAAACTGGTTTATTTAAACAGTTAAATTAACAGAGTTTAATCAAGTTATGCCACCATATATGGGTGGATTGTTGATTTCTGGGCTAAGGTAAAGCCAGCTTCTATTGTCAGAGCTTTCGAAAAAAGCTGGTGTCAATATTGAACTGCAACCCGCTAGCGAGTTTGACTCTGAAGATGATGAGAAACCTGAAAAGTTGAACATAATGTTAGGAAAAGAGTGAATAGTTTATCTAATAAAGTTGACTAAGTTTACTGTTTTGTCGTTTTACTTGTATTAAAATGTAACTTATAATATCGCGCGCATTATATATTTGTTAAGTACATAAGTAAACCGCGGAATTGAGGCTACGCCTCTGATACTGTGCGCCCTATGATGCAAAAAATACCGTAATTCTGCTTTAGTCAACCAACTTCAGTGGCAGTTTTATTTTAGCCTAAAACTTTCAAAAACTACTACGATCACACTTTGACTTACAACCTAACAACTTTTTAAAAACTAGCTTAAAATTTGAGTGAATTACTTGACTCCAACTGCAAGGTTTTGTAAATAAGTGCATACGTATGCACAAACATAGTGCATATATATGCACTATGTTAGTGCATACATATGCACTAACATAGTGCATATATATGCACTAGGTTAGTGCATACATATGCACTAACATAATTTGGTTACATGAGACTTGAATAATATTAAGTAGTACTTCATATCCTGCTTTTATAATTTTAAAATTGTGAATCTAAAAAAGGGAGTAGTAGTAGTAAAGACGGAAAAAAAATTTTTTTTTAAACTGCTACGAGAAATTAGATAAATACGAGGCAGCATTTTTTTATTCATTTGTTAAAAAGCTATGAAGCTTTCTTGTAGTTATTGTAAAAACAGAAAAGCTAAAACTGGTAGAAGGGAGGAAGCTGGAGGTAATAATTAAAGATATGGGATCAGAGTTTACTAGGCTAAATATCTCTAATACCATTTAAAGTGACGAATTTAACTATTGGTTATGACAGCATTATGTTCCTTTGATATAGTCTGATAGACAAATATTAAATTTCTTGGGTATTTTTGATCATTTGCTAAACCCTTGAATTGTATGTTGAGGCAAAGTCTTTTTCTCACACCATGTTGGTTTACCATGGGTTTTCCACTATTTTCAGTCATGCTTGTACATATAGTCAAGTCAAAGTTATTTGTTATCAAACTTACATAAATACTAGCAATAAGCCCAGGATAGCCCGCAGGTGGTGTTTATGAGGCAAGTTTTCAGAAACTAGACAGAGTTTTACAACCAAATATTTTAGCGACTTGGCGAGAGGCATATGCATGTGGAGTTTGGAGGAAATTGGGCAACAAATGTGGAAGTGCATGGCTTTTAGGCGGACTAACATACTGACACATTCACGCACATACACAATGTGGGATTTATTAATATAGGTTACAAAAACAGCATGTGTAAAATCTCTGTATAAAACTCTCATGTCTATAGAAAGTAAAAATGTTTTTGTAATATAAAAACAGTCAAATTTCTTGATCTTTCATTTTTTTAAAATTCAAATGAACTATTTCATAGTCAGCAATTAGAATGGGGGAGTTGCCCGTATTTCTACAGCTCATCACACAAAGGGCAAAACAAGGGAGTTAATTCTATAAATGTTTCATTTAAATCCAAACATTAAAAAGTTTATTACTGCATAAAGTTGTTGAAGTTCTTGGTCACAATCCTTGTAGCATAAGCCTAAAGGTGGTACATTAGTGGAGTTATGGTCTCATGACAAGTTGGATTTGTGTCACGAGACAATGTATAAAGCATAAGTTGCCTGGATATATCGTAGTACATTCGTAGCTTGTATTCGTAACAGCCTTAAGATGCACACTAGCCGATATTTAATGCGACATCGCACTGCATGGCACGAATCTGCGCTAGAACTCACTCATCGAGCTCATGTGGAGCGATAACACTAGACATTCTCTATCACATCTTTATCGCGCGCGAGATGCATTACGGTTGGTTTTTCCGCGAAAGCATTTTTTTGGCTGATAATTTTTTCGTATCGATGTTCACCAACGTACAGCAACAAAAATTTGCTATTATGTCACAATTGAAACATCATCAAAATGAGCACTGAATTGTTCATAAATTTAATAAGAGGCAATATCGCCGGTGATATCCCCATGCGCCTCATGACACACGTGATAAAATCGCCTAGTGTGTTTGCACCTCAAGGGTTAGCCATTGTCACTGTCAACTGTCATTGTAGCTGTGATATTCTGATTTTATGAACTTTGTAAAGCTGATACTATTGCTTGTTTGGCCAGTTGTGTTACTAATACATTCTCATCTGTGGACCACACAAGTTGTGTTTTATTAATTGAAGTTAGTTACTTGGGCTAATACAGGTCGACAAGCCCTTCAGGTTCTAGTACTTGGGGTTCTGTAGTCAGCAACCAAAGTGATAGCGGGGTCAGTGAAGGCCAGCCCAATATTAGAGACGTTATGTGTGATGAATTTGACGCTATGGACTGCACCGCTTCGGAGTTATCTTCTCTCAACATCGGGGTGTCTCCTAGCAAAAGCCAGTGTAAGTGTGTTTCACTCATTCGCATTAATAGCTTCCATGGTTTTTATAACTTTATACCTACCCACTGTCGCATTGAGCATGTCATTGTTTTGTATATTTTTAATTTGGTAGTTTTCTGCTCATGCCCTTCATGAATGTAGCTTGTTTCTTGTTACCATGGTTCTGGTTCTGGTTCTGGCACTCTCTAACGATTTATACTTTTAGGTATTTGCTAATTTTGCACACAATTTGTTGTGACAGTAAGGCATCAACACAGGATTTATTGCTTAATAAAATAATATTGGCATAAGACAATGCTTTTGGATAGTACAGTGCATCCTCAGGATACGATGTTTATCGTACATCAGGGTAATCATATCTTGAGGGTGCACTGTATATTATTTTGCGTTCAACAGATTAAATTTTACTGAGAAGTCATTTGTGATAATTAAGAAAAGTTTGGATGACTAAAATGTTAGGGCTAGTTTCTACTTTTCAGGAAACTTGTATTACTTTATGCAGTAGGTCAGCTAGAATCAGTAGGTCATCTGTAGTCAGTAGGTCAGCTGTAGTCAGTAGGTCATCTGTAGTCAGTAGGTCAGCTGTAGTCAGTAGGTCAGCTATAGTCAGTAGGTCAGCTGTAGTCGGTAGGTTAGCTGTAGTCAGTAGTTTAGCTGTAGGCAGTAGGTCAGCTGTAGTCGGTAGGTCAGCTGTAGTCGGTAGGTCAGCTGTAGTCGGTAGGTCAGCTGTAGTCGGTAGGTCAGCTGTAGTCGGTAGGTCAGCTGTAGTCGGTAGGTCAGCTGTAGTCGGTAGGTCAGCTGTAGTCGGTAGGTTAGCTGTAGTCGGTAGGTCAGCTGTAGTCAGTAGGTCAGCTGTAGTCAGTAGGTCAGCTGTAGTCAGTAGGTTAGCTGTAGTCAGTAGGTCAGCTGTAATCAGTAGGTTAGCTGTAGTCAGTAGGTTAGCTGTAGCCAGTAGGTCAGCTGTAGCCAGTAGGTCAGCTGTAGTCAATAGGTCAGCTGTAGTCAGTAGGTCAGCTGTAGTCAGTAGGTCAGTTGTAGTCAGTAGGTCAGCTGTAGTCAGTAGGTCAGCTGTAGTCAGTAGCTCAGCTGTAGTCAGTAGGTTAGCTGTAGTCGGTAGGTTAGCTGTAGTCGGTAGGTTAGCTGTAGTCGGTAGGTCAGCTGTAGTCGGTAGGTCAGCTGTATTCGGTAGGTCAGCTGTAGTCGGTAGGTCAGCTGTAGTCGGTAGGTCAGCTGTAGTCAGTAGGTCAGCTATAGTCAGTAGGTTAGCTGTAGTCAGTAGGTCAGCTGTAGTCATAGGTTAGCTGTAGTCATAGGTTAGCTGTAGTCGGTAGGTTAGCTGTAGTCAGTAGGTCAGCTGTAGTCAGTAGGTTAGCTGTAGTCAGTAGGTCAGCTGTAGTCAGTAGGTCAGCTGTAGTCAGTAGGTCAGCTGTAGTCAGTAGGTCAGCTGTAGTCAGTAGGTCAGCTGTAGTCAGTAGGTTAGCTGTAGTCAGTAGGTTAGCTGTAGTCAATAGGTCAGCTGTAGTCAGTAGGTCAGCTGTAGTCAGCAGGTCAGCTGTAGTCAGTAGGTCAGCTGTAGTCAGTAGGTCAGCTGTAGTCAGTAGGTCAGCTGTAGTCAGTAGGTCAGCTGTAGTCAGTAGGTTAGCTGTAGTCAGTAGGTCAGCTGTAGTCAGTAGGTTAGCTGTAGTCAGTAGGTCAGCTGTAGCCAGTAGGTCAGCTGTAGTCATTAGGTCAGCTGTAGTCAATAGGTCAGCTGTAGTCAGTAGGTCAGCTGTAGTCAGTAGGTCAGTTGTAGTCAGTAGGTCAGCTGTAGTCAGTAGGTCAGCTGTAGTCAGTAGCTCAGCTGTAGTCGGTAGGTTAGCTGTAGTCGGTAGGTTAGCTGTAGTCGGTAGGTTAGCTATAGTCGGTAGGTCAGCTGTAGTCGGTAGGTCAGCTGTATTCGGTAGGTCAGCTGTAGTCGGTAGGTCAGCTGTAGTCGGTAGGTCAGCTGTAGTCAGTAGGTCAGCTATAGTCAGTAGGTTAGCTGTAGTCAGTAGGTCAGCTGTAGTCAGTAGGTCAGCTGTAGTCATAGGTTAGCTGTAGTCATAGGTTAGTTGTAGTCGGTAGGTTAGCTGTAGTCAGTAGGTCAGCTGTAGTCAGTAGGTTAGCTGTAGTCAGTAGGTCAGCTGTAGCCAGTAGGTCAGCTGTAGTCATTAGGTCAGCTGTAGTCAGTAGGTCAGCTGTAGTCAGTAGGTCAGCTGTAGTTAGTAGGTTAGCTGTAGTCAGTAGGTTAGCTGTAGTCAGTAGGTTAGCTGTAGTCAGTAGGTCAGCTGTAGTCAGTAGGTCAGCTGTAGTCAGTAGGTCAGCTGTAGTCAGTAGGTCAGCTGTAGTCAGTAGGTTAGCTGTAGTCAATAGGTCAGCTGTAGTCAGTAGGTCAGCTGTAGTCAGTAGGTCATTTGTAGTCAGTAGGTTAGCTGTAGTCAGTAGGTTAGCTGTAGTCAGTAGGTTAGCTGTAGTCAGTAGGTCAGCTGTAGTCAGTAGGTCAGCTGTAGTCAGTAGGTCAGCTGTAGTCAGTAGGTCAGCTGTAGCCAGTAGGTCAGCTGTAGTCAGTAGGTTAGCTGTAGTCAGTAGGTCAGCTGTAGTCAGTAGGTCAGCTATAGTCAGTAGGTTAGCTGTAATCAGTAGGTTAGCTCTAGCTTTGGCTTTAGAAGCCTTCGATAGAGCTGCGCTGACCTCTTCAAGCTTTGTTAGTAATTACTGTTTGTCATTTAGACTTTTCTTACCTATAGAGTGACCATCTGCTACCCGTTTCCTGCCAGTAGTCGGCATGTATACGTTTTATATAGAGTAAAACTTGGACTTACAATGACACCTACATACTATTTTTTATGTGCAACATAATCTGTTTAAAAGATTTTCTGTTTCGTCATTTGAAGCAGTATTTGAGGTAAGATGTCGAAAGTTTCTTTTCAAAATCCATTAATGTAAGCCTTACTTTCATGAATAAGGAAGGGTTTTATTGAATGAATAGTGTTTGGATAATCTATTTTGAAAATATCTTTAATCGTTTGGTCCATTTTTGTGACTTGAGAATGCTAATAAAACGTAGTATTTGGTCAACATTAACGACGGTATTATTAAAATCTCTCTTGGTGATGTCTATGCGCTGCTGATAATGCATAAAGTCGTGAGCTGTCAGTTACATTTTAAGTAAGAGCAAGTCATATTGTGCATACACTGTCATTCCTGCGTACTATGCTATGAAGTGGTTCTGGCATACAATGCTTTTTTATAACTTCAAACTCGGAATAATTTTTAGGGTCATTGAGTACCAAGGTTATCGAGTACAAAGTGTGCCAGAACGACTATATAGCATACTTCTTTCCTGTGTCTTTCGGGAACAGTAGTAATAAAACATTTTTTTCTTGATTTTAGTCTATTATTCAGTTTCTTGTGTATAATTTAGATTAAGAATTTTTTGACATAGTTTTAAATAATGCAATTGTTTTACTTCTATACGTAATTACTTGGTATATTTACTCTTGTTATTAGACATGACAAATTATGTAAAATGCAATATATTCTTGTAGGAATATTTGGTCCTACATATTACTGTTTTGACAAATGAAGTAAATATCAGAGTATGTTTATTTTATACGTCAAGATTTGGTTGTATTTCCTGAGTTTGGTGTGTGTGAGAAAAGCAACTGATGTTATTGTGATTTTAGTTACATACGGTCGACCTGCTACCCCTGCTCCTTTTATCAGACCCTCAGCCTTGAGTTCTGGCAGATCATCATACGGGGGCAGTGTGCGGTCCTTTCGTACTGCACCTAGTATGTATAATGGCTATAGCCCACCGCCACATCTATCTAGAGCTCCATCTTATAGTTCACTATGTCCACCTACTAATAGCAGTCCTCCTCCTTCCCTGCCAAGCTATGATGGCATCGCTAACCACTTCTCTACTTCACCAAGTGTCAGCAACTACATGAGCATAGGCTCTTCACCTGATTCTCCTACCAGCTCCATCTACAGTCATGCTAGCCAGAGAGGTAAGAAGGCGAGCCTGAGATATAAGCGAAGGTCAATTTGATTGTTACAGAGAATTCGCATCTGCTTATTGGTTGGTTTCACAAGTGAATACAGTAATAACTTGAGATACAAATGTTCTGAAGTATGAGAAATTTGAGATAGTCAAAAAATTCCAAGCAGATTTTTGCCTGAGATACGAGCATACGAGATGGTTCCCAATGCAGCTGAGTAGGCGGAAACAACATCGCTCCGGTCTTTCTTGTCAGATCACAAAGGACTCAAAAGGGCCGGTTGAAAGTAAAAATGAAAGTGAGTCTGAAAGTGAGGCAAAAAGAGCCAAGCCAGAAGAACAAAAACAAACAAAAACAAAAAATTAGAATCAAGTTTAATGTAAGATTGAAGCTTATTTTAAGTGTGTCCGTAATATAGCAAGTTCATTGAAGTTGGATATAAAGTTTATACATGTATTATGTTACGTAGTGTCACACAATTTTGGCGTACCGAGCATGGTCCCATCAAGTCTCTCGCATGTCACTACTGTCTGTCTCAAATTAAGAACTCCATACAGTACTGTACATCATAATGTCACTTCTTGTTGCTGGATAATAGCAACTGGATATGTATTGTTACTTTGTGAGCGTAAGTGATGAATTGAAACAATCAAAAACATATTTGTTCCATTGTAATTCCTCGTATGTTTGAATCTCAAACATTACTCGTATCTCAAGGAAAAAACTTGCTCGAAAGTTGGCACGTATATCGATTTTCTCGCATTTTGGGGCACTTTTATGTAGAGGTAGGACTGTGTACTATTTTTATTTAATAAAATTTCTGCTACTCATTGTGTGACTGGAATGAGAAGGTACTTTTTTA
The DNA here is from genome assembly GCF_963576615.1 of Watersipora subatra. NCBI lineage: Eukaryota > Metazoa > Bryozoa > Gymnolaemata > Cheilostomatida > Watersiporidae > Watersipora > Watersipora subatra. Next base: position 45,757,380 of record NC_088716.1, on the reverse strand, counting down.
TTCTTAATAAAACCAATCATAATACATTTCTAGTTTGCACATACAAGTAGAGCTCAACAGAATCTAGAATTCTAGATTCTGTTGAGCTCTACTTGTATGTGCAAACTAGAAATGTATTACGATAAATGAACAATTTTTATCATCTTTTATTGCTGCTTGTTTTAGTTGCTCCAGAGAAAACATCTTTGTTTACACAAATCATGCTTGGACTTAGCCTTGGAGTGAACATTTCAATCGGAGCCTTTCTATTGGGACGTTACTCCGTGAATGGAGACTTGCTATCCTTTGTCTAATCTAGTCACTTCTTTTATTTACACTGTGCAGCAGGAGAATTATAACTGTAGAGATAGCTTAGATTCTATGTCAGTCGCTGATGCGCAATATTACTGCTTGGAGTCTGTATCGTCTTCGCAGCATAGCTTTGGAAGATGTGCAATATTACTGTAATTCACCATTTATTTCTATGCAATATCTTTGCTCATTAAACAAAACGAATTATTAGTCACCGGCATGTTATGTTTTACGTATTTTATAGTATGATGAAAGTAGAATATAAAGTGGAATACAGCTTTTTTTTATAATTAGTGTTAATAAATTATGAAATTCACTATTTTAGATGTCTCGTGAAGCATACAAAAATAAGGATGTGTTCAGAGGTAAAACATGGGAAAGCAAATATTGATGGTTAAATAAATTGTTGCAACAGTTGTAGGAGGAATGAGGGGTTTAAAGGTCATGAACTCTGTTGACATATAAATATACAAGCAGTTGGCCTATTGCCAGTTGACTGTATCATACAGTTAAACAAGATAAATGTATTGCAATACGATCATCTCAGAGCTTGGCACCATGTTTTTTACTCGATTATGGTTTGGTTCGGAGTTGTATCCCCAATGTATCCAACTTGTTTCGGTTGGCCTTTTTACTGGCAGTCTCATCTCTATGTATCTTCTCCATTCGCTCCGTCAGCATTCTATGATAAAAATTGAATAAAATTAAATGATTGAAGCTGAAAGCCCTTTGAGTATTAAATATTACAACAGTTTAGAAGCTGTTGTCTTTTAACTAGACAGTTTTTAAATTATTGACATGCTATTTCGGATATAAAAAACGTAATTGCAGCGAAGCTATAAATTGTCTCTCAGCACAATACATCCTGAACTGTTCACAGCCTTTGGTGGGATGTGAACATTTCATGTGGTCACAGGCTTCAAAAGTTAAGTATTACAATACTTCAACCATAGCCTGACATTAAGGATTGTGTTTTCAAGTATGTACCCCAAGAACAGTTTTACCACGCATGTAAAAGCAATTCACATGCGTGGTAATTCAGTGGTACATGGTATTTAGTTGGTATGCTACAGATACCTGTAATATAATGCTTAGATGTTATCCATATGTACATGTAAGATATGCTTAACGTATACATCATAAATGATAAGCGTATGTCTGAATGTTGACATGTGCATATCAAATAGTTTACAAGCACACAGTTTACGTGGTTCAATTCAATCGATAAATTGAATGTATGTAGCAGGAAGTTCCCATGTACATAGTAATTGTCTCACATGTATCTAGTAATTGTCTCACATGTATCTAGTAATTATCTCACATGTATCTAGTAATTGTCTCACATGTATCTAGTAATTGCCTTACATGTATCTAGTAGCTGCCTCACATGTATCTAGTAATTGCCTCACATGTATCTAGTAATTGCCTCAAATGTACCTAGTAATTGTCTCACATGGATCTAGTAATTGTCTCACATGTATCTAGTAATTGCCTCACATGTATTTAGTAATTGCCTCACATGTATCTAGCAATTGCCTCAAATGTATCTAGTAATTGTCTCACATGTATCTAGTAATTGTCTCACATGTATTTAGTACACGTACTTGCTTCACATGTATCTCATAATTATCTCACATGTATCTAGTAATAGCCTCACATGTATCTAGTAATTGCCTCATATGTACCTGGTAATTGTCTCACATGTATTTAGTACTTGTTTCATGTGTACCGAGTAATTGTTTCACATGTACCTAGTAATAAGTTCACATAAACGCATAGATAAAAAGTGGTGTAAATTTAGCCGTGAATAAATTGTACCTTATTCGGTCCTCCAATTCATCCCATGTCTCCCGTTTCAGTGGTACTGAGACCTATTTTAGAAGCGCATGTCACCGTATACCGTAAAACCTCTAATTGAACGCCACCCTTTAATTGACCGTCACCTCTATTTGAACGTCACTTTGACATTATTTGATCTTAACGAAGCCATAGTTAAAAGTGATCAGTAAAAATGTTGCCCACAAAATCGTATTAATAATGGTTCAATTACATCAATAGCAGTTAATTTTTTCGTGGTTATTGTTTCTATCAAAGTCTGTTCTCTAACTCCAAAGCTTTTTATTAAAACCTTGAAAGCATCATTTTAGAAATAATCAATAACCTATCAAGCTAATAGTTTTTCGTTATTTAACGCTGTCTTGATACTTCGACGTATGTGAAAAACGGTTTACATTTACGATAGAATATGAACGACTAGTTTGAGGCTAAAAGTTGAGCTTAGCACGCATGCGGCTAAAAAGTTATCATTGGCATTCCACGATTGTCAATACCTTCCAATACATTCCCATTACCAATACCTTCCATGATGTCAGAAGACATCGTGGAAGGTATTGCACAATCAAAAGAACATGTTCGTTCCATCAAAATCAATAATCAGAACGCAACTGACCGAGCAAACAATGCAAATATTTTTGTTTCAAAAGTGTTTATTTTAGTTTCCTCTTATACATGTATTATAAGTATGATTCATTTATGTCACTTGCTCGTGAATATATTTTTGTATCTTTTGATTGATTATTATATAACTTATAAATTTGCAGAACTATAGCATATTATTTGATAGGATCCTCTCAGTTATCTTAACATGACTTACAATAGATCGACGCTTATAACTCCTCTTCTATCGCCCATAAGAAGCCAGTTTTTGCTGCACACTATAGCAAACATATCGAAGAGTGCAATGAGCTTTTATGCAAAATTGTCGATTATGGCATAAAATAACATATTTCTTGAAATTTAGAATGAATTAAAAAATTGAAAGCTCCAACAAATTGCAAAGCAGGGCCGAGGTTATAATATCATCATAGGCTAATTGTAAGCAATATATAGCCATTGGTAGGGGTATTTCTCGGTTTTCCAATGCATATTTTTTTAGAGATCTATGACAAGTTGGAGGTAAGTTAACAGATTTATTGCATCCAAAAGGGTTAATATCGCTACATCTGGAGGAGAGTGCAAAATATAGACGACATTTGCTTTGCCTGGAAAAGGGCTACATTTATCTTTCCCAAAATTCTAACGAGCTATTTGAAAAATACAATGCCAGCCTCTATTTGAACGCGACCTTTATTTGACCACCTTTATAGGGGAAAAGTTGAAAAAATAGAGCACCATGGTGCTCAAATAAAGGTTACACGGTATATGGTTTTCAAGTATTTTAAGCAAACTCACTTAAATATCGGTTTCAAAGACACGCAGTGAATTTGCTTTAAGGTTTGAAAAAGTTTGTTCGACTTGCAATGACATCATTTTGTGAGTAATATCGGGATAAGAGTATGACAAATTTAATGGAACTGGAATCTTTTTTGAATTTATCATACCTACCTGTACATGTATGTAGATCACACTATTAATATACATGTATTGTTGATACTATGCTGATTTTTGTCCGTGCATTAAAGATTAGCAAAATAAGAGATTTAATTTGCTGTTTAAAATGCAAACGAACATTGATCAGTAATATCACAAGGAAAGTTCACTTTATTCTTTAACAACCGCCTGTTAGGAGGTTTTGACATCTTTTTGTGCACAGCATTGCTTCACAGGTCATCAACTGCTGCTACAGGTATTACATGGAGTATAATTGCTAATATCCTCTGGTAGATGACCGGAAGCCACAAAATTAAACAGATATTGATACTCACCAGTCAGACCATACCTCCTACATGTTTACTGTATACTACAACATACCTACTACATGTATACTCTGTATACTTCTAGTATACTAGAACAAACCTACTACATGTATACTGTGTGCTAGAACATGCCTATGACATGTATACTGTAGGTTAGAACATGCCTGCTACATGTGTACCACATACTAGAACATGCCTATTACATGTATACTGTCTACTGTTCAATGGATGTAGAACTAGGCTCTATCAAAGCAGAAGCTTTGAATAATCAATCTACATGTATGATTAACACCAGCTTCAGTTTCCTGGCAGATTGCCAGTTTTCCAAGTTTGAAACAAAAACATTATAAATAAAAAATTTTAACAATATAACATCAGACTCGTTCTAACTTAAATTATTAGCTACAATTGAGCTGAAAAACAACAAACAACTAAGATTACATTGCTATGCTGTAGAAGTTATTTGGAGATATCGCGCAGAGTTGTGCTATTTACTTGTAGAATTCCTTCAGAGTTGTGAGTTCTTTGTGTTTATTAGAATACTGTTTCTTTTCCATAAAACATTTGATGCAAATCTAACTGGGATGTAGTATGAAACAGATTAATTATATTGCGTTTCACTTTTTGTAGGCGCTTAGTAGCTCTTTTATCAAATCATTGTAATAGCCTAACAGGATCAAGCGCTTGCTGCCCGGTGTCAAACAATACTTAGCGCTATCTGTCTATCTGGTAACCTGGAGCAGTCTTAAAATGGAAACATATTTAAGCAAAAGTTCTTATAGTTAGATATTTGAACTCGTGATAACATAATCACTGCTACATTTAGGAGGAGAGTAAATGCAATAGTTCCCATTAAAACTATTCCAAGAGTGTAGAATTTGTTAAACCGTTTGGGCAGTGTTCGAGAACAAACAGTATGCAGGTACAAATAAAAACAGCAGAGAATTGGCAAGCAACTACCTATCATAGTCCAAATTTTAAATACATGTAGAAGATTCGGTCAAAGGAAAGATTTGCTATATGTTCCATAATTGTATAGTCTACTTTATAATTTGTACAAGAAATATGGCTATAACAAAATTCGTTTTGAAGTTTTGTCGTTCATTCATGGTTGTTATCAGTTTGTCATCAGCCACGAGAAGTGACCTGACTCTGTTGGTAGCTGCTTTATTGGGGCAAAAAATAAAAATTCAAATGTAATAATTACGGACATACTTGTGCATTGGATGGCTTAGGATTTTCTCTTTCTCCCAGATTAGTAGGTTATCTGGTCTATCTAGGACACCCATTTGTTGCAAGACTTCCCTCATGACTGGGTATTCTTGCAAACGGGGCGACTGTTTTTTGGCCGCTACTTTGATTTGCTCAGCTCTGCGAGCCGATCTTACAGGCTCTCTGTGAAATCGGACACTTCTAACTTTGGTTCTAAAACAGGATTAGACCTTAAAATGCAACATAAAACAAAGCAATATGTTCTGACATGTTTATGCTGATTACGAGCAGTGTTGTAGCTTTGTATCATAATGACTGGCTTTTTATTGTCTAATCTTATTACTAAGTTTATATATAGCGATAGTGTAACGATACCTGGATGCACCAGTGCTGAAACACTACGCTGGGTTGACAAGTCAATCATGTTTTCATAGGGCACTGCAGTAGAGCGACGGTTGAGCGACGCATATGAAGCAACAGGAAAGGAAGACCTATGCTGATGCACGAGTGAGATGCTGTTTACGCAAAGGGCCGCTTCCATGGCACAAAGATCGCGCATTGCGTGGGTGTTTCGCTTCCAAACAGCGACACTGAGGATAAGAGGATGAGAGCGACACAGGATGAGACATAGGACACATAGAATGAGAGCAACACAGCTGTTTTCATGATGGAAACAGTTATTTGTGGCTATTTGTGCCTAGCCACAAATAGGTTTTTTGAAGATCCCTAAAAGTGAGACGATCTGATCACCTGTAACAATAAAGAGCTTGCAGGTGGGTGTTTAACAGACTGGTTCTCATGAACTAGAAAATTTTTGAAAGTTTGAAGATGGAAGACCAAAAGCACAGTTGTCTGAAGCTAGGATAAAATTTGCTTAAGATGTTTAAACACATGGCATTTACCCAGACTAACACGCAGACACTTACACACCACACACATCACACAATGACAAAAAGAAATTTATTTTGATATACATGTATTGGCAAATGGGAATTACTTCAGCTGGGCTTATCATTTCTCCATGAATTAAGTTTAGGAAAGCCTGTCTGTTTGAAAAATGAAGCCAATCTGTACTACAATGATAGCCGGGTACATCCGTCCATCTGTCAGAAGCCACAGTTAGAACTTGGGAAAAGACTCATTTTATGAGATTCGAACTGGTGACATTTGTAGTGTCAGTTTGACCTTTTTGCATCTGAACTGATTGTCCACCTGTCAGCATACCCGAATAGTTGTGCAAATTCTTACTCTGCTTTTTATCACCACAGCTGACGATCTCTTATAGCGGCGCAAGACTGCCAGGTACTTGTGAAAATAATAAAATTTAATCTAGATTATGAGATGTATTATATATAAAAATAAAGATATTAAATTATGAATACGTATATCTTCATAGCATGTTAAGATAAGCTCATGATCAAGATCAACTCTCATGTAGTGTTCAACCTACTAGATAGATGGCGGTCATAACCATCAGTTGGACTAAGCAACTTCACTGCACCTGTCATCCCTTAGTGAGAGTTCACTCAAGTTCGCTTTGGCATTTGTTGACACCACAAGGTATCTCAGGTACTCAGGTATCACTACATGTAATATTATTGCTACCTATAATGCAATTACACTCGAAGTGTTTGCCACACAAGTAATCCTGTCAGGCATTCGTGTTCAGTAAGAGGCACCATGTTGGTGCAGCCTGTATTACACCGGTGTTAACTGAACAGTGTACTGACTCAGTGAGCTGACAAGATTTGACACATTTAGGGTTGGCTGCATGACTAACGAGTCAAAGCTTCTAATGTCAGAAGATTTTTTGGTAAAAGAGGTCGAAGTACAAAAGCATAAAAGCTTGCAGCTGGATGACTTCTTTCATTCCCAATTTGGTTCAACTATCAAAGTTCACATATGAGGAGACAACCTACTGTTAGCAAGTGCAATATTTATTTTCATTCTTTGCAAATGGCAGATTCAATTAAAATTTAAAATGCAACCAATAGAATAGTACAATTGTAATGCAAAAAATAGTTCGAACGACTTAAATCTTTTGTGTTTGATTCTGGGCAGAGTGGAAACCTTCTTTGCTCTGATTGTAAAAACAGAACTGGTTGTTCTTAACAAACTTGCTCATTTCCTTATGTTCAGTCGAACATGCCAACACCACTGCTACATCATTGTCAACCATTGGCCTACGTAATTATTCCATTATCATCGCTTTTTATAGTATACCGTATGTGTGGTGAGTGAGCAAGCACATAGACCTATGAAGACTGGCGTGTGAAATAAACTGGACCCTTTTACTAGAAAACTCTCATTTATAACAGTTAATCATTGTGAATTTATATAAATAGCCGTGAATTAAATATTAAACTAACCTTCATTTTGTATTGATTTCAAATATGTAAATCAAATAGTCGTAAAATTATGTTTTGAATGATTGTGTAGGCTAAGTTTTGAACATTTCATATTTTAATGGCCAAACGATATATATGGTTATGATCACACCAAACACATTTTATTGACTTGTATGTAAATGAGAATTTTTGTTTTTGAACAAAGATTCTCAGTTTGTTTTGCAAACCTGTAACACTTACACATAAGGTGAGTGTAAGTTAACAAACGCATTCCTATGAAAAAGATCAGAAAAATGAAGTTGTGCTTTCTAATAATTACACAAATAATTTTCAGGCTATTTAATGGAACTATACATTAGAAGCACACTCACACTCACTAGCAAAGATTTTAAAAAATAGATTAAGTATTATCGCACTTTTCGCGTTGTTTTTAAAAGAAATATTTTGAAAATTATGAAATAAACTTTGCCAAATTAAAGTTATATAATTCTTGAGAGGCATACACTATGTTTCCATGACTCGCATAATCCGCATGATTCACATAATTCAAACGATCCGCAAATTGAGTTACTTAGCAATTGAGCGTTTCCATGAACACCTGGCGATGCGATTTAACACCAGTACTTGACCCCATAGGTCAAGTATTAGCCTAATTAATGACTCTATAAATAGCTAAGCAGTCTTGTCACGCTTAGCTTAGCAGCGATCGTTCGGAACATTGGCGCATTGAGACTGCTGAAATCGAAATAAAAACGACTGAAGAGTGAAAATGTTTTTAATGTAATAGCCATCGATATTCTAATGCGTATTAATCGCAAGCACCGTTTCCATGATTCGCAAGCACGATGGATTCGATAAAGGTTTGCGGATCGCAAAACTCGCTTTGCTTGCGAATTTATGTAGATAGCTTGCGGATTTATGCCGTTTCCATGACGCGGATAACTTGTGGATTAGCTCTAATTTGCGAATTATGCGGGTCATGGAAACGCAGTGATATAAAGTTTGACATGCAGAGCTTTTCTGTTCGTGGTCTGTAATGTACAAACAGGGATGGACATGTGGTATATCCCAAACAATAGGGATGTAAATCTGACTAATCCCAGTCAGCAGAGATATACTTCTACCAATCACATCGCCTGGGTAGCTATATGGCCAATTCTCTTGTAATTGGCTAATTATTCACGATCTCATATCTTCAGATAGATGCTTATTATTTCATAGCAGTGATAATCATGATATGAATGTGATGAAACAATGCTATACTTGCCAATCTTAAATCTACAGTAGTTATTGAAAGTTGTTTATTTGTACTAGTACTCTGGTAGTCTGCTGAGAGAGATTATCAGGTGTGCCGTCGGAAATTATTAATAAATCGTCTTCTTTCAAACTTAATCTATTTCATTTCTTTTTACTTTTTCTGTTGCAAAGCACAGAGAATAAGTATTTGAAAAATTGCTCAGAAATACCGAAAGGCACTATATTAGCGCAGGTATTAGAGTGTTGGTCTACTTAGCTGAATATCATGAATTTGAGTCTTGTACAAAGTCAATCTTTTGTCCTCCCATTAACCTTGGATTTGGACAAACAGACAGACATGGCTCTTATTACAATACACTAGTACCTGGCAGTCCAGGGATGTAAGAGCATGTCAGGTGTGTCGATAAAGCGCAGACACGTATTATGTGCATGATTATTTGGAAATCTGGTTATTAAGCCGAAGGTCACGAGCTCAAATTCCATATGAAGCAATCCTTTTTCCTAACCTACAAGCCTCTCTTCAGACAGACAGAAACTGCTCTTATTATAGTGAACGCGTAATGTTATAAACTGGGTAGATAGCAGAGTGCTGGTAGGAATACCAAATATCTTCCCTTGCCCACAAAGCTGCCCTCAAAATTTGTTTGCCTAATGTTTGATACTATGTTTGTTAGAAATGTCTAATTGAAAAGCGGAGGCACTTGAAATTGTATGAATTATTGACAGACCAACGCTACTTTACATATCTTAATTGATTTCTGCCATTTAGTATGCTAAGCATTTGATATACATGTACAGTAAATACTCCAGTAATAGCTGATTTGAAAGTTAAAATAAAGGTCAGCTTAATTTAACTTTCAAATCAACTCACAACTTTAATTTGGCATAAATGAAAACAACAAGACACACCATCTCAGATTTGATTCGTTCTAACTTTTGTTTCATCACCAATCCTGACACAAACAAATCAGACTGTGGAAAAAGAAAATAAATAAAACAAAATGAGATCAAAAAATAATACTAATATTACTATATTCAGACATAAATATAACTGTTAACATGGAGAGTACACTAAATATAAGCAATTCCAACAAACTACACCACATTTGAGTAATAATTTTAATTGTACTTTGAGTAGGATAAACATGATCAAGTCTACTCACGCACACAGTGTTGGTGCCGTGTGCCGTCACTATGCCTTTTTAATCACCAGAAAATAATGGGACTGTGCCAGCAGTTCCATAGCGTAATCGTAAAAAACCTTTACAAAATTTAACCATATTTCTAGAGTAAACCTTTATCTGTTATTAGTCCAAACAGCATGTTATAATATTTGGAGTTAGCTTGTATTTTATTTTATAAAACTTGTAAATTGTGAGCAATTTTTTCAAGGCTGGCTCATATGCAATTATATACAGTATATGATAATTATTGTTAATAAACTTGATGCTAAATATTTAAAATATTAATTATTGTTATTTGTGGAGAAAATTGTTTAGATTTTTGAAGATAAACAAATTTTCGGATTATGTAGTAGTTTGCATTTCTCAGAACATCCAATCAGTTCAAGTTCTCCTGATCTATTGGCCTATTGATGGCAAACGTTTTGGGCATGGTTGAAGGCATATTTGTCACGCAAAGTAAATTTTAGTTTATGTATATAGCTAATGGTTAACAGAAAACGATCAATTAAAAATGCGCACAAGCAATGTCAAGCTGGTCAAATAAACAGCATCTGAAAACAAAGTTTCTTACTATATATAGATATAACATATTTCATAACTGCTTATACTTATATTATTATATACTAATATTTTAACGAAATGCGGTTGAAGAAATTTAACCATGCTTTGAGAGTAAATATTTGTCTATGCAATGCATACTGATATATTGTTATTAGCCCAACCGACACACCACGGTATTTGATGGCCAAACCTTTTATTAAATTATCAATCTTTGATCAGCTTTTACTGAGGTTGATTTAGGTCAGACAAAAGTTTATATACGAGCATACACAGTATCACATATAACAAAAGCAAATGCTACCACAAATATGGTACCAAAGATGGTACCACAAACTATGTACCAACAAAAATTGCGGCAAATCAGACTGTCAGAGGTTCCTTTACAATCCACACCTACACTAAGTGTCATACTTAGGCTTTGAGAAAAATCAAGCATTGCATGCTGTAAATTACTTTGTGTGTCAAATAAAATATTGACTATAAGAGCTATACTTTGACTCGTCAAGTTAAAATGACTAGTTTGATGTTGGCTGCGGAAGTTTAAATATTTCACTCAAAAATGTACCCTTTACATACATACCATTGATACTCATCATAGCAATGATCACTGATTAAGTATTGATATAGTTTACCTTGGCACAAGGTCCTAGTTCAACTAAAAGCTATAGTTTAAGTAGATAATAGAAAAGTGTTCAAGAAACCATGCAAGTAATATCACAACAATACATATTACTGGAAGGTACTATAGCTCTTGCATGAGAATACTCTAGTACAATCAGATGTTTTTTATAGAATCAGGTCTAGCGTCAAAAGTTCCCACAAGATGAGACACATTTGTTGTTAACAGGCATGATCAGAGGGAAACAGAAAGTGAAAGAAAAAGAGGCTTTGCCAAGTAGCAGATGTCTAGTCATACCACTAGTTGAAAAGCTTTACAAGGTGTGAGCCACTAATAAATTTTAAGTGAATCATGAGACTCACATAGATCTACTTTCATTGCTACTGTGAGTCATTTTGAGTCGACACCTCTTAAATTGTTTTCTATTATAATAATGTAGATCCAGTATTTTTGTACGTGCAAGTGAAAATGGCAGCACGCCATTTTGCATGTCATAGCAAAAATTAACTCAATTTTTTGTTTGGCAAAAAATTTAGATGTAGAGGTGATCTTGTGTCAAGGTTTGACCATACATCAACTTACTATTCATATCTACTCAACAGTTGTTATTTGCCAGAACCAATTGTTTTTAACGTTGTTTATAAAGTATTATTTGCTAAGACTACATACAGAAGATGAAAATAATGGCTAATATTATTGTTGGCTGTATTTAACATAGACAGTTGATAAACTCTTTGTTTGAATTTTGTGCACTCTTGCCCAGTATGAGAGAGGAAAAGTTACTAGTAACTGCAAAGGTATTTGCTCAATGCTTCTTTTCATGCATGTGATTCATTCGCCTCCTCACACAGATATTCATGAGTCTTTCGCCACGTTTTTAACTATGGTTAATTATTTACCATCACAACACTTTCTCTTTCCAGCCTAACATTGGTTCAATATTGTTCCAGCATTTCACGAAGCTGTCAGGATGCTGGAATAATATTGAGCTGATATTGGGCTGATGATAGACAGGTGATGATAATGGTGAAATACATAACGTGAATATGCAGATGCTGGAGCTCTTTAAAAGCAAAATAAGGAACTTTGTAATGTTCTCTTATGTTCACAACTCAGCTTAATAAGTCAATCAGTGCTGATATTTGCTTCATGTGTTAAAATGTTAGAACAATTATTATTATATTGCATTGTATTTTGCTTGATTCGTTTTATAGCAAAACAACAATTTATAAATATGTATGTAACTATGTATAGCATTAAGACAAATGCTTTATATTTGGCCATGCTAAAAATCAAATAAAAAATCTAAATCAAATAAAAAACTAAAGTAATAGCCAGTAAAAAGAGGTATTATTAATACCTCCTCGACGCTTGAACAGAAGTATAGACTCGATAATGCTTAGACTTATACTTAGTGACAAAGCGAGTGAGAGAAATATGGGTCTAACTTACTCTAGCTTGCACGACTTATGCATTATATTAATGAAATTTATATATTTTTTTGAGTTCTTTCTGTTCGATTTTTTTATTTTTATTGGCTTTTTATCTTTTTTTTCAAAATTAGGCTCTTTCAAGAAAACCTAGACATCAGGAAAATTACTTAGCGTGTTTGGCTAAACATTTGCTCAAATTTAAAGGAATATGTGAATAACTAAAAAATATGCAAAGGTAAGTCGAGGTTAGACTATGCTAGCTTCAGTCTTGCCAAAACTGCTTTGTAAAGAACCTTGAAAACATCAAACGGATGCGCAACCTTTGCTCCTTGCCGTTTATTCATATAGAGCTTTACTGCATTGCTTATGGCACAGTTGTTTATTTTTTAGTATTTGCCTTTAAAAGCTTTACTTTTAAAATAAATTTTATTTTATATTGTGCTAAATTATGTTAGATCTATTAATATAAATCAAACTACTTTCTTCTGCTAAGTTTTTGATTCAATTTTTAAAACTTTGTCGTTAACAATCAGCTAACCAACCTACATATACTCTAATACAAGCCGTATCCTTCCACTCATCTGTTTGGTTGAAAGTTGGGAGGGAGAAAAGTATCATATCATAAGGAGTTGCAACTCTTGACTTTTAGCCTGAGAGTCACACAACCTAACAACTGCGCATTATTTCTTGGACACTAATATTTGATATTTTATTCGTTGAAGCATTATTTAAAAGTTCTTGTTAAGTCGTGTTCTTGTGTGTAGATGCACACCAGATGCATAGTTTGCAGTTAGGTGCGTCATCAGCTGACATTTGGTGACGTATATAGTTTATATTTCAATATCAGCTGCCCACATTTTAACTAGATGATAGTCTGTATGTCTGAACACATAAGTAAAAAAAGCTCACATTTTAAGGTTATAAAGAAAGGAGCAGTTGTAAGTTTAACTTACACGAATTTCGTACTGTTTCTTTTGACACCTGATGTGCATATTGCTTATCACAAAATGTGAATTTCGTCTTTGTGAAGTCTGCTTTTTGAAATAGGTTGGCTGTTGGCATGTATTTGATATCGACTAAACTCATGCTAGGACAATGTTTTCATGTGACTCATGTTAGCTTCCATGTTGAGGCAGCCTCAACTCTTGTGAAACTTAGCATAAACTATATTAAGAAATCCTACTGTGTGCGTGTGCATGTGTGTGCACGTGTTGTGTGTGCGCGTGCATGTGTGTGCACGTGTTGTGTGTGCGCGTGCATGTGTGTGCACGTGTTGTGCGTGCACGCGTGTATGTTAGCCCCCCAAACACTATGCTTTTTCAAACCTTTTTGGCCAGTTTTATCCTACTCTCACACCTCCAGTTCACTAAAAATTCTGGGTTTCAAGGCTTTGTCCGCTTCCTGAAAGCCAGCCGTTTAAACACCCACATGCAGGCTATTTGATTGAAAATGCAGGAAATCGCAGGCATCGCCAGGCTTAATGCTAGTTACAAATTCTACTCACCTTTCCGAGTTAGGTTCTCTCACACTTAAGGAAGGCAGCTTTCTGATGACCTTTTCATTTTTAGGTTGTTCCACACGCGCGCACCTTCGATATCCTCTTTTAGGAAAAGGAAAGTTGGCAGGTGATGCCGGCGAAAAGAAAGTGACAGGTTTGGGAGACAATAAGTGTGGCAGAAACCTGCTGTCTGTATTCATCTTCTGTGGCAGCACTGTCACAGTGCTATAAATAGGAGAAAGGGAATAACCCATGCTGCCGGTGAAACTTGAAAAGTATAACTAGAATTCTATGTCAGAGTTTCTCAACTTTAAGCTTTTTGAGCCTTGACATTGCACTGATCTCTACACTAAATCCAACCAAGGGTTCATTTTCAGCAAGCCAAATTCTTGACAATGAGAGTTCTCGCGGATAGCGGGTCAGCTATAGAATATCAGTGAAGGATTATAGAGTGGCTGACTGTTATGTCAGACATTCAGTTACAGAGCACTGACCTGAGAATAAGTCTTATTAGAAATGTGAAGTCATCTACCGTATCCTGTGTTTTATATCACACTTTTATGACATGGCTGCAGAAAGGTTATTTAAAAGTTCTCACTAACTTTGCTACTTGTGAATGGCATACCGAGTTTGATGTTTGTCATTCTATAGGTAGCTATCGATTGAGTTAAAAATTTTAGTTATGCAAAATAGTGCAATAAAGAATAATCACTATGTTCACAACACTTAAGCTGAAATTGTCATTAATTCAGAGCATATAAACATTTCAACAGCTACTTTGTTCTACTCTCATCTAATGATTCTTGTATTGTGTATAAAGATATATACAAATTATTTATAAATGTGTAAATACATATTTTTATAAAGATTTTTTTACACAGCCTGATTTGCTTAAAATCAAGTTTTATATATACTTTTACTAGAAGAATACCCGGCGTTGCACGAGTATTAAAATCAGCTTATAAGCACTGATAGTAATGCCACACTTAAAAATTCAGCTTCTAAACAATGTCACTTGCCATTAACTTGGCATATTGCCAATAGCTAATTTAAGTAAGCTAGTTATCTAAGGCTTTTACTAATGCATAGAATGACGTTGCATCGTAACGGAGAGCGGTAGCGTATTTAAACCCACATAGCGACATATATCCCCCAATGAATCCATCAATCTTGTGTAGTGCAATAGTTTAGCATATCGTCTGGGGAATGGAAGGTTCCGAGATCAAATCTTCCGCGATACGAATTCTTCATTTCAAGATTTTAATAGCTATAACTGGACATACCAAACTACACAAGTACACACACACAAACTTTCAGATTTATATATATATATAGATTGGGCCATCCACAACCATGTTTATAAAAAATAATTTGCGTTTGGTGGTACCACAAAATATATATATAAACAGAAAAGTGTATTTCCATGTAGAGTTACAAACACAAAAACTAAAATTAATACAAAGAAGACTTGAAACGGCTAAGTTTAAGTATTCATCTTATCCATTTTGACAAAATATTAAAACACACCAATTATGCAAAGCAATGGTTCTTGCAACAATAGTTAAAGTGAAGACCGAAGCTGATAAGTAATAAAATCTTAGTGATGAAAAGCCAAAATTTAGTAAAATAGTTGCAACTATTTTACTAAATTTTGGCTTTTTATCACATGACAATGCATACTAAAGCTTAGGTGCGTGTGCGTGCCCGGTGGGGGTGTGTGCTTAGTAAGCTAAACTTATTTGAGGTGAATTCAAAGTTTATTCAAAGAACTCTCTACGGTACATTCTATTGTTACATTTTATTGCAGATCCCAACCACTAAATACACTAAATACAAGAAAGTTACTGCAGGTGACTATTATAGTTACTAAGGTTAATATACTATTTTGTTACTAGTTTTTAATATGTACAGCCCTAATATAAATTTTTGGAAAATTTTTTATCAGGGAATGTTTGCATTATATAATTACTATGGTTTCTATACTTGTATATACAAATTTTTCATCATACAATGCCAACCCTGGAACGGATCAAAACCGTATCCTAAGGGTGCACTGTATATTTATAGTATTTTGGTAGTCTGGCAAAGTATTTTGCTTCTAGTAAAGTTTTTCTTCTAGTATATTAGTTTAAGCGTGCGAGCAGAAGCATGAAGCATGAGTAATTTAATCAATCGTCATTAAAGATTGGTGGGTGTAATAAGTATGTGCACAAATATTCTATGGTAAGGCAAGTAGGGCTTGTGGTGTAGTGGATAGCGCGCCAATCTACAGAACCAGGATTTTTAAGTTCAATTCTAATGCGAAGTAGTTTTCTTATTTTTAAAACTTCATTATCATAACAGACAACAGACAAATAAGCACTGAGATTTAAATAAATGTAGATAAATACTTCTTTATATTATCTGCTATATCTTATGTCAAAGATTTTGCAAGGCTTTTTTGTATTGATTTATTTCATAACCACTTCTAGAACTACACTCCTTTAACCTGCCAACTTTTATATTTTATATTTTGCCGGTGCTATATTTTATATTAACAAGTGTCTAACATTTAGATCAACACGTTTACAAAATTTGAAAAATTGGCAGTTTTTGTTTTCAGTCTAGCTAAAAGAAAAGATTTCGGAATATTTTCTCTTTTTATATTTAAACAAGTTTTATGAAGCCTGAATTAAAATTTAAGTAGGATTACACTTCACAGACTTATCAAATCTGTTTTAAGAATTTGGTGTAAACAGATTATTTAAAATATCTTACACAGAAAGGTTATGTATTTCATAAATTATTGTTTATAGAATTCAACTGTTTGGTTATCCATACATTTATAAATTGTTCCACAAAAATTACTGCTGGTTAAAGTAAAGTTGTCTACCCTATAATCATATTTTCACAAATGTAAACGTTGCCGCTTTAGCCCTTCACCTCCTTTAAATCTATTCCTTTATTGGTCGATATATAAGTACGATCGGTTTTGTCATTATTGACAAAGCATGTAGCCAGATTTACGGGCGATGAAAATACACTCTGCGTAAATACATAGCCATCCCTTATCGTATATATCTGTTTTACAGCTCAGTGATGTACGGTGTTGACAAATATATTGGCAGGAAGAATTGGCAGGAGTAAAAACGATGCATTAGATTATTGCATGATTCATCATCACTGAATCATCGCGAATTTAGAAGTTACTCAGTTATGTACATCTCTGTCATGAAAGCAGTACAGTGAGTCAGAATAATTGAATTTTTGTTTGATTTGATCATAATTCTAATGCATTGGCCGATGCCAACAAGCATGAGTAATTGTAAAAAATTTGCCACAGTTGGAGAAGGCTGAGTGATAAACTGAAGTAGTGTAACTAAAAATGGTACAAGTGGTATTAGAACTCTGTCCTATAGGAGTTGAAGATAAACTTACGCAAAATGTTAATAATTTTATCAGAAAGCATCAGCAGTTTTCTATCATTTGCAATTGTTTTTGATGGTTGAGGAGATCTGACTGCTTGCATGTTTTAAGATTAAAATCAACAAAACTTGATTGAGGTTTAAACGCAAAAAAGCAAAATACGTACGAAATGATGTCACTAGTTGTTATTGTTGCTATAATTAATATCATCTATTGCGCTCCAAGCTGCAGTGTTACGCCTTTTTATACTGTCGGTCTCTTTGCCGAAGTGAAACTATAGACATCATAATCGCACTTTCGCGTGAAACTGAGCATTTTAACCGCCATCAAATTTTGTCAATTTTAATCTTGAAACATCCTGGAAAATACCGACACTTTCTGTTAAAATTTACTAAATTTGTGTGCAAGTTCATGTTTAACACCCACCAATTTCGAATGCAAGAGTAGGCAGAGTTCGGAATGTTGGTACTGGCTCAGCTCATAATGTTTTGTTGGCTTTTACGTTGGCCACAGGTTGGCAATGCAAATGACACATTTGTTGCTATGTAGCCATGCTGTTGCTATGTAGCCATGCCTTTAACACTTTGAAACTTGGGCTCGAGATGATTCAAGGATTTGTCTCCACCTGAACCTGCACTCTAATAAACTCAGCTCTGTAGTTTCACTTTGTTGTTCTGCATTTTTAGTTTATTTAGTATTACAAGATTTTGGTTGCTTAATTGGTAATGCTTTGTGGGTAATTTTTCAAGCCCAATTGCGGAGTTTTAAATCAATTGGCTTTTAGTTTTTCAGATATCACCAAAATAGGGACAGCATTTCTTACTGACCGAGAAATAAAAAATGGCTGCTGACAGTACATTAGTTTTTAATGACATACTGAATGAAATTCTTTGCAATAATCAAAAATAGACAAAGATAGAAAGCTTCTCCTCAGCAACAGTAGGTTTGAACTAAAACTATTTGCTTTTCTATTCATAACAAATAAACAGACTCAGCCAATGACCATCATCATTTTTTCAGTCATGACGTCCTTGAAAGAGTGCAAAAAACCTACTCACCCGATTTGATTTCTGCTATTTTCGTTGAGTTCTGGAAACTTGAAGCTTCAATATGATATTTAGTACTA
The DNA here is from genome assembly GCF_963576615.1 of Watersipora subatra. NCBI lineage: Eukaryota > Metazoa > Bryozoa > Gymnolaemata > Cheilostomatida > Watersiporidae > Watersipora > Watersipora subatra. The sequence goes on along the minus strand of NC_088716.1, from coordinate 45,738,751 downwards.
CAGAAATTGTGCTATTCTAAGTACTTTTACAGTCAATTGAAAGTTGTTACCACTGTCCAGGATCAGGGGTTCTTAACCTTTTTCATTCAGTTCCCCCCTTATGCCTTTTCATAAATTTGATTCCCCACACACTTTTAATTCATATGACTACAAACAACCGATACAAATTACAATCCCATTTTATTGTACATATCTAAACATATAACAACATATTATAAATTTTTATACAGCATGCATACAACACACAACAATACATGACCTTCAGCATGGCGGTGAATTGGTTTATGACTAGTTTAACTTACTATCCAATCAGAATATAGATGAATGTGTTCACATATATCTGGGTTCTGACTAGTAGCTCATTATTAGCAACTAGAGTTATAGATAAACCAAAATTTTAAATGAAGAAACCCAAACTCCTATGGCACTGCATGACATAAATTAAAAATTTAACAAATCAGACATCTCTCTGTTCCCCCTTATATATTCAAAATTCTCCCCTTGGGTGAAATTCCTCCCTGGTTGGGAACCTCTGGTCTAGAATCCGGAGACCTGCTCATGTGTACAATACTAGACTTCAAGGTGATAAACTAGCAAAATGACAACCAAAACAGTTGCTTACCTGTATGAAGATTTACCACTGCACCTTATTAAGTTAGCCTGCAACTGTTCCTCACAAACACGTCAAAACTTTCTCACAATTAAACAATTCTGCTTTACGCAAATCACAAACTAGATGATGACGTTCATGTCAGGCACTCAAGGAGAACACCGAGCTTACTTGTTAAACAAAGTCTATTTTAACAAGTCACTCAGATCACAGAAATGACATTGAACTGATATTCCATCAAGAGGCCAGTGACAAAAGCTTGTTAGGAAATAGATCGATTGCATAAATATTGGCTTTGAAATAAACAATTACGCGTAAGAAGATAGTAATTATGTACCAACAGACTCAAATGAGTTCATTTGAATATGCAAATATATATTGACTAACAACACTTTACATTCATTATTGGTTGAGAGTTGATATGGCTTTCTTCAACTAGCGCATATCAACTTGTATATAAACTGCTTTGAATTCAACTAAAAGTGGTCATTTTAAATATATGAATAAAATATATTGCGTTATATTTTAAAATTCAATGCTGATATGTATTAAAAAAGCTTAACATAATATCATTGATATTACAAATTAGGTTGTTTGTAGTCACACAGAATTTAAAAAAAATGTTATTTGATTGTCAGTTGCAATAGATACCCTGTTAGTATTTGCAGTACGCTTTGTTCTGCTGATAGCCACTCTGGATGCTTTGTAGCAAATTTCAGTAACTGTTACTTGAATAGTAGCCTCCATAGACATATCGTATCAGATAGAAACATGTAGTAATCTACTCGGAATCACCATAGATAAATTTTTACTGATTGTAATACATATTGTTATGCATATAGTCAGCATAGGCATCCTGCCACATTTTTAATACATGTTAGTATACCTGCAGTCAATAAAGACATCTGTCTATAGATTGTAATATGTGTTAGTATGCCTGCAGTCACCATAGACATCTCTCTATAGATTGTAATACATGTTAGTATGCCTGTAGTCACCATAGACATCTTGCCATAGATTGTAATACATGTCAGTATGCCTGCAGTCACTATAGACATCTAGCTATAGATTGTAATACATATTAGTCTGCATGTAGTCACCATAGGTGCCCTGCTCTATAGGTGTAAGGTCAGGCATTTTAATCACCGTTGGCATTTGCTTGGCCATTAGGTTGGGTAGATTGGGTTTTTGTGGCGCACTTTGAACGGAAGGTGTCACTGGCACTGGCGGCAGTGCCATTGGCTCTGTAATTGGCTGTGTCATCCCCTGCACCATCGCGTTGGGCATCATACCTGTAAGACATACTTCATTACAGTGGAACCTCGGTTCTCAAACACAATCCGTTCCAGAAGGTTGGTCGAAAACCGAGTTGCTTGAGATCCGAAACAGGTTTTCCCATTAGAATTAATATATATAAGTTTTAATCCGCTCCAACACCCTGAATGTTTACCTTTTTAGTATTTTATACATTATTTTGTGCATGAAATTGCACATTAAAATGCTAACAACACATAAAAAGCAATGTATATCTCAGAAAATGTTAAGCAAAATGGCAAAGACACAAATAACATAAACATAAATGTAACCCAGGCTAATCGTACGTTCGCGTTGTCGTAATCTTCCATACGAAAGATTACGCTAACATGAACGTGTAAAAATAAAAAAAAGGATAAAGAAAAGAATTATGAATAGGATTTTTTACTCGGCTACAGGATGTTCTTTTCTCTTAAAATATCTATCCAATGACACTTGCTTCTGCCTTCTTTTTAGCACTTTTCGGAAGTGGTTCATGATAGTGTCATTAAAGTCATTGATGACTCTAGTGGCTGCAGCTTTATAGGGGTGGTGGAGTTCGACGAAATTCTGTAACTCGGCCCATTTGCTACACATTTGTTTTATCTCGGACAATACGACAACAGTTGGTCACGGAGCAATCTACACCCGTACGCAGCTCAGCATCCCACCCTCATGTACGCACTCACGCGTCGTACCGGCGTTCGAATTCCGATTTTTGTTTGAACTACGAAGCAAGAATTTCTCAGATTTTTTGTTCGGACTCTGATTTGTTCGAACTGCAAGCCGTTCGAAAACCGAGGTTCCACTGTACTAGCTAAATAAGAGAGTTCAGGGTTTCAAAACAAAAAATAAACATTTTTGTTAGTAATTCAATGCTTTGAAGCCCAGGTCCGAGGTAGTTATGGAAAATCCTTTCCAACGTTGTTCTACACCCTAGTATACTGTTTTTTATGCTTTTGCTTTGTTTTTCTGTACTTGCGGTTTATGTAGAATGACAAAATTTTGGTCGTTATGTTCAGTATATGTTTTCATTTCTTGAGATATTTCTAAAGTGCTGAGGGCACTTCTAACCATTTGAGACATGAAAAATGGCTGCTGACAGCGCTTTAGTCTCGAATAATACACTCATTGAAATTTTTGTCTATATATTGCTTACAAATTGTATATATATATATGGTATATATATATACTATATATACCATATATAGTACAGATATATATATATATATACTATATATATATATCTTACATGTATATCATAAATCTCAATGTTGTACATCTGTATATTTGTCTGCCCAGTTCAAGAGATAAAGTTTCAAGAATGAGAAACCTGCTGCGAACTGAATTTGAACTCACAACCTTTCGTTCTGCGGACGACCACTTATCTAATACGCTACACTCTCAAATTGGCTATGCCATGGACTAAATTAGGCTTATACTTAGAACACATGCCAAGCTTTCATGGCCTTATGTTAAACACTGTAGCTAGGGTTTTGCGTGTAGCCGTATTAGAAGAAAAATGTGCGGAACTGTACTAAAAGAAAAGGTTATTCCAATACAAGAATAAAAAAATGCTTAAACTCATATAGGGCCTAACCAAAAAGACTATTGCAATCAGTGTAAATCTGTAGTAGGCACTGCAGATGGTATAGTATGAATTACTCAGAAATAAACATAGCAAACAGAAACAAAAACCTTCATTTAAAAGCTAAAATAATAAATGTTGTATATGCTAATTAAAAGTAACATTTCTACACAAAAAATGCTTAACGTTAGCATTCAACTAGTATAATACTATATATACAAACATATCATTTATGAGAATGTATGGCGAATCTTTACTATAGTAAGACTTGTGTCCATCTATCTAAAGCCATGCTAAATACGTTAGAAAAAAATTGCACCAAGCAGCAATCGAACCTGGCTTTATGATTCGAAGGCAAATATGCTACCACTCAACCATCGTTCCACTTCTAAGAATAATTGTGTGCATAGTTATTACACATGACGACCTCTCACGGATCACTGGACTGTCAGAATAATAGTGTTCAGTCATAGTCTGTGTAATACATGTAAAGAAAGTCCCAGTTCGGTGTTGAAGTTTATTGGAGGTGTTCTCTCGCCATAAGAGCACACAACTCAAAGTTTTCTTTCACAACCTTCTTGGCGCTAAATCTATGTTTGCATTGATAAAACACCGCAATTTAAGTGAGCTCATTGTCCTTGGCAGCTGAAATTTCACTCACACTGCTAAGAAATAGTGGTCAAGCAAAGAAACTATGAGGCTAGTAGTGGAGCAGCAGCCCACCATAGTGCTAAAAAAATGTGATTTATTTTATATTAGGATGGACAATATGCTAAAATAATTTTCTAGACCAGAATTTTATGCTGATTCTAAATATCTAGTTTCTACACTTCTAAACTTCTAAACTAGCCACCAGACTAATTATAATGTATTACCTGATACAATAAATTAATATAATTTTTATAATTTACAAGTTTGACCAGTACAGAGCGGGACTGTGATACATCAAACTAGATCCAAATTTGTAGCTGATTTCAAATATCATATTATGAGATTTCAAAAACGCATGAATTTGAATTTATACTACATAATATTATTATGTAAGTTATATTCGTAACTTAAAGTATGTATTAAATATAATTGTGAATACCACTCAAATCCATGTGTTTTTGGACCAAAATTTGGAGCTTGTTCCGAGTATGTAATTGACAATTCTCTCAACTGGCCACAACATTTTCATAATTTATTATGTAATACATGAATTTAATGATATAATTTCAAATTTCGCCAGTTTATCATTTGGGGAAAGCAAAGAGGTTGCAATACATCAATCAAGATCAGAATTTGTAGTATATTTCAGATTTAATATTTATATCTTTCCAAGTTGCATAGAGTTGAACATATACACGATATAATATAATATAATATAATGGATTACATAATTTGTCTGTCTGTCGGTCTGATGTAGCACCATGACTGTGTATTATCTCCTACACATCTACAAGAAGGAAAAATGAATCAAAAACTGTCACAGCTGTTTAAAAATTGGACCAAGATGTAGAATTTTTTCTTTTGTCTGGTATCAGGAAAAGGTATCATGAGTGGAAATATTCTGCAAACTTTCAAAGAAATAACCTGATACTTGATGCTGGTGAAGGTAGGTATAATAACCTACCTTCACCAGCATCCTCATCAGAATCTGTATTCTCTTCTTCAACACCAGTTTTGTTTCCACAGTCCTTGCACTGACACATATCTGTACATTTGAGTCCAGCCTTCTGACACTGGCATCTATTGGGTGAACATCCTGTCTTACATTGACAAAACATGTCTTTCATCACATCAGAAGGCGCTGGGTTCTGTGTCATTTATGTGATTTTGAGATTTCCATTATACAAAGTCCAGCCATGATTAGTGGGTAGGGGAGGATCAATTGTTGGCTGCACAGCTCTACGCCATATGGCTGCTTGGTAACCAGCTCTCATTACATGCATCCTCAATTCATCTTGGGTTGGAGGAAGGTTAGCTTGGGAAGTCCTTGAGGGAGAGCAATAAACCAAATATCTTGCTTCATTGACCTTTTCAGCTGTGTCAATATTATAAAGTCTGCATATGAGTTTCTCTATAGAGTGCTGAATATCATCATCTACCTCAAACTCTAAGCCCAAAGAGCTTAATACGTTGATGAACTCAGGGTTCTGATTGAACAAATTCAGAAAGGATTTCTTTCCCTTTGAATGAAATGCGCTGATACTATCACAACTGCTGAGTGCATGTAGACCCAGAAGTGCCTTGCAGTAGAGCGGTGTAAAGGCGTGGTCACACGAGCACCGAACCGACGTAGGATTGGTTCGGTTCGGAGGCTGGTTCGGTTCGTGGCACATTTCACACAGCCACCGAAGTAACTTCGCTTCCTAGATACCATACGTATAGAGACAGGACACGGTTTCATTAGTAGTTTTTATGCATTTGAGTTAAATATTTCTATTGTAAACAAACAACTTTGAGGAACAATTATAAATTATAATTACACAACAGATTTATCAGAAGATCGTTCAGCTGCTCAAAATAAATCACTCGATACAAAGATTTTGCCAAACCTTCCCATCAACATAATTATATTTTTTATTAACATATGAATGTTTTTCTATGCTGAGTACAAAACAAACAAAAACAGTCTTTATCATAGTACTGTGGTTTTACATAAATAAATCAGTCAACGATACTTCATCAGGATGAATATGACACATTACTTATATTCTACACGAAAGAAAATCACAATTCTTTTACATTTATGCAAAACTTAAGTGCAACATCTTACATTTATGCAACGCAATCATAAGTCCGGGTGAACCTTGTCGTAAATTGCTTCAAGTGGTCTATTTAACGAAATAAAAGTATCGTCCCATTTCTTTTTTAACATTACTCACGTGAACGTAAGTAGAAATGTGACGCGTGCTCGCTAGAATTCTAGAATTTTAACCAGCCAATAAGAGCAAGGGATCGGCACGAAATTTCGAGCGGGACCGAAATGGTTCGTTTCGGCCAGAAATGTCCTCGGCCGAACTCTTTAGAGCTGAAAGCGACGTCGTTTTGCGTCATTTAGTTTGGTTCGGCGCTCGTGTGACCACCCCTGAAAGGGGTGGCACTTAAGTTTTGCATAAATGTAAGAGAATTGTGATTTTCTTTCGTGTAGAATATAAGTAATGTGTCATATTCATCCTGATGAAGTATCGTTGACTAATTTATTTATGTAAAACCACAGTACTATGATAAATACTCTTTTTGTTTGTTATGTACTCATCATAGAAAAACATTCATATATTAATAAAAAAATATAATTATGTTGATGGGAAGGGTTGGCAAAATCTTTGTATCGAGTGATTTATTTTGAGCAGTTGAACGATCTTCTGATAAATCTGTTGTGTAATTATGATTTATAATTGTTCCTCAAAGTTGTTTGTTTACAATCGAAATATTTAACTCAAATACATAAAAACTACTGATGAAACCTTGTCCTGTCTTTATATGTATGGTATCTAGGAAGCGAAGTTACTTCGGTGGCCGTGTGACATGTGCCACGAACCGAACCAGCCTCCGAACCGATCCTACATCGGTTCGGTGCTCGTGTGACCACGCCTTTAGAATACCTGATACATTTCCAATGTGTATGTGTTGCATTCATTTTTTCTTCCCACAGAAGTAGTACAATTGATCTGATGGAAGCTCATGTACCAAAGATATACAAATCATAAACACATCTGTATCTTGACACTTTATCATCGCTGTACAGTTCGATCCTTTGTCTTCCATGATGAACATTATATGTGCTATCATTCTTGTGTCAGCTTCCTCATGATCTGATGCTAGACTCACTATAATTTTATTACTAGTGTTCCCATCCATTTGAAAACTGATCTTGTTGCACTTGGAAGAAAATGCTATGTATACATCAAGATCCTGTTTGATCTGTGCACTGCTCGACTCCTTACTCAAAAATGGCATAAAGTATTTCCGGCATGTTTCAGTGTATGGATCTGATTATCTGAAAGCATCAATATAAAAAGCAATGAAAAACTTTCACCAATGACCCCAAAAAGCCCAGAATAATCAGTCTATTTGGCAAGGTAATGTGCCATTGCTAGATAGCTCTATTCTAAGATAATATAAGATATACAGTATATGTTCAAGTTAGATTGATTGCAGGCAAACAACAGGCAAACAAAACGGCTTACCTTTGTACGGCTGGCTGTGTTGTCCTAGTGTCTTGGCGGGTGAATTCTCTGAAACATACTTTGTGGTATCTCGCTTCCATAGCTACCAAGTCAGGGTCCTGACCAATTAAATCCAATACATTTTGTCCATCTGGCCGTCTTCTGGCGGAGTCAATCAGCAATCCTATAAAAAAGTGAATGCCAAAAATTTATGTCGATTGGTTATTTTGGAAGTAATAGAGGGCTGAGTAGGTCGTCATAATTATGCAGCTTATTTGTAACAAGGCTTGATTCATCACCTGCTGTCAAGGTTTGTGCTTTGACTAGCGTATCTCTTACAGTTTTCGTTCCCGGTTTCTTCAACCATTTATCTTTCTTCTGACATATGATGAACAACTGAGGTAAAAGAGGACCAGTTCCTCTAACAGTGCCAAATAACCTTGTTCTTTTTGTGGTTGTCCAGAATAAACCCATGAAACAAATAATCAGTCATTGTAACAGTGCATGACTATAACATGGATGAAAGTCACCAACATACCTGCCAACTCTCACGCATTGGGCGTAAGACTCACGCAATCACTCCAAAGAAAAAATGAAAATGCGTGAGATTTTTGCCCCAATTTTTACAATTTTATACATACTATCATTGATACATCAATTGCCCCAAAACCAAATCTCATGCATTGCCCCACTCTTGGGTTGGCAGGCCTGGTCACCAAACACCATGTAGACTTTCAAATAAGTTACCACAAATGGGGCACAAATGACATTGCTTTGCTCTTACTAAACTTGTAAAGCAATATGAATATAGAGATTTATTAATGATAAATATATAATTTTTGTGTATCACAATGGCAATAAAAACAATGAGGAGCAACATTATTCAGTGCCCAGTAGTGAAATGGATGGACACCACAGTACTCACCTCTTCAGAGCTGGCAGTATCCTCTGCTGATTTTGTCTTCGTATGTCTGGCCTCAGCTCTTTCCAAGAGTAACTTATTGCAGTATTTTTTGTAGCATGCATAGTGACAAACGAGGTTTGTGTATGACTCATGTTCAAGAATATTAGCTGCAATTACTATGTTAAGTTCATCATCCAACTCAGTCCACTTCTGTGTGTACTCCTGAGCAGTTTTCCACTGCTGTGCTGTGACTCTAACCAAGGTTTCCCCACAACTTTCCAAACAATGGAAAACACACTCCTTATCATCCATGCTTTTATAAATCTTAAATGTAAAAACTTGACTCGTAGCAGCAATTTCAAACGGAAAAATACCAATTTTCCGAAATTTTAGGAGTTGTCCTCCCTCAAAATAAGATCATCCTAGAACTTCTAAATGTAACCAGTTAAAGGTGTAAAAACTATATCCTTAAACTCAGCATAAAATTCTGGCCAAGAATCTGGTCTTACTTTATTCTCCATATTTATATAAATAAGAGTGAAAGATAGCTCTGGGCTGCTTCTCCACTATAGCCTTTAAAATAGTGAAAATATAAATGTGAAAAATTGAACACTAGATAGCGACAACGTCTGAGCTGATGATGAAAGCAATAAAATAACTCAATGCGTTGTGTCATATTAAAATTTTCATAATCAATGGAGCGGCATAACCCCATCAGTTTCCTACAGTGTTTCCCACAGCCCCTCATTGATACCATGCAGCACCTGTGCAAATGTGTCAGTAACCATACCATTTACCGACCACCTGTGATAATGTGTCGACAACCAAATCATTCACACAAGCACCTGTAGTAATGTGTCAGTAACCATACTATTAACATAGGATCTGTAATAATGTGTCAAAAACTATATCATTCACACCAGCACCTGTAAAAATGTGTCAGTAATCATAGTATTCACCCAAGCACCTGTATTAATTTGTCAGTAACCATACCATTCACCCAGCATCTCTAATAGTTTGTGAACAATCATACCATTTACCCCAGCACTTGTAATAGTGTGTCAGTAGTCATATCATTCCCTTTAGCACCTGTAATAATGTGCTAGTAATTATATTATTCAGTCTAGCACTTGTAACAAAGTGTCAATAATCATATCATTTACCTAAACACCCCTAACATTGTGTCAGTAAGCATATCCTTTATGCCAGCACCTGCAGCGAGGTCTGATTTCAAAACTTGCTAGCTTGACAAGTATTGCTGGAGAGACCACAAATCGTAAAACCCTAAATGATTGTTATACCTGTTTCACCCGCGGCATCATTTATATATGGATACTCATAGATCGGTGAGTAGTTTGGCATGTTTGATGGCTGAGCTAAAATAGACGGCTGTACTGAAGGCATCAACTGAGCTCTTAACTGTTAAAGAAACATAATGAAAAGCTGACCATAAAACAAATATAAATAATTTTTAAAAACCTTTTAAAAAAGACCTTGCCTTCGCTTAGCAAAAACCATGCAATAAACAATGGTTGAAAAAAAAATTAAATTTTTCATATTTTTCTGATCAAAAGCTTTTCTTTTGCTAACATATGTTTTGTGATCTAAAGATATTATTTGTTGCTAATGCTACTAACCATCTGTTCCTGTCTTGCCAGCTCTTGATGTCTTTGGGTTGCTGAAAAAAAGACAATGTACGGAAATACAGTAAGTTAGCTGTGTTTGTCATAAACAGCTGTTGAAGCACTCGAGTAGAAATTTTGACTGAGTCACATAATAAACTGTGTTGTAAATTTTAAACACTATTTACAACGCTGAAAGTTATTTTTCCATTCAATTTTTTTTGTTAGAAATGCCTAATGAATTTTTTAGACATAAATATTAATAAATCACAGTTTTACAAGGTGTATTTGTATGCGTGTCTATCTGTCCGATGTTTCTTGTAACCACTTTACTTTTCCATATTTTTGGCCGATTCTATTCAAACTTCACACGTTTGCTGCCTTCCGCCAGCTTGCTAAGAATATTTGGTTTTAAAACTTCATCTGATTCCTAAGTACCAGCCTCTCCTCTCAAACACCCACCTGCAAACTATCTGTTTGAAAAATCAAAAAAATCTTGGAGCTCGCCGTGCTTACTGCAAGTCCAACATAGAAATTTATGTCTGAAGTAGGCTTGATGATGTCTAAAAGGGTGTTTATACTTTTTCTTTGACCTTTTTGGAGAATTTAACCCAGAAACCTTTAGCTCTCGCGAATTAACTTTATCTGCCTTTGAATCTACATGCCAGTAGCAGGACAAAAATCAAGCTGTTAAGACTTGAATAACTGAGATTCATTTTGCAGCACCAGGAATACTTCGTTAAATTTGGAACGAAGTCCAAATAGACAGATCACTACATCTAATATACATATGCATGTCTTTAGTCGGCAGTTTTAAAAATAAGAAAAACTTTCATTCATTTTATGTTTAGAAATATTAATCAAATTTTAAATAATAAAAATGTTCATAAAGCATTCAAACTAAACAGTTTTAATTTGAACAATTCTTTAAACATCACATAGAGAGTTGTCTGCTTTCTTATGCTGATTAAAATAAAAGATAAGAAATAATGTAATTGAATGTTTCATAGCTTGCAATATACAATCAAGAGTAATTCTTTGACCTCTTATCAGAGTTTACTTAGAAATCAGTTTTCTGGGTGTTTAGAGAACAAGCCAGATGTTGAGCAGTACTGAGGTCACTGATGGACATATTTGACAGAAAGAGTGCAAGACTGTCTATGCATGGAACTTTTACCAAAAGTGAGTTCTGACTAGGCTACTGTATGACCTCTGTTTGAAGGCCATGGGGCCTTCAAATAGAGGTCCTGCTCTTCAATTTTTTAACTCTTCACTTATTATAATTATAATAGTACAAGTCAAATTATAATATTATTATATATTTATTATTATTATATATAATTATAATAGTACAAGTCAAATGAAGGTAGCAATTGAATAGAGGCTGGCGTTGTATTTTTCAAACAGCTCGTCAGAATTTTGGGAAGATAAATTACTGGTGAAGGGAATGTCGCCTATTTTTGCAGTCTTTCTTGGGGAGCAACATTAACTCTTTTAGATACAAGAAAGTTACTAACTTTCTTTGAACTTGTCGTAAACCTCAAAATAAATATGCATTGGAAAGCCAAAAAATATCTCTACAAGTTGATATCTATTGCTTGCAATTGACCTGCTATGATATTATGGCCTGTGCCATGCTTTAAACTTTGTTCGAGCTTTTTATTTTCAATTTCATTCTAAATTTTAAGGCATATTTTGATTTTATAACTATATGTAGCAATGTTACATAAAAGCTCATGGCGCCCATTTGTATGTTTTTTTACAGTTTACGACAAAAACAAGCTTTTCATGTGCATTAGAAGAGCAGTTATGAGCGTTGATCCATCGTAAGTTTTATACAACCACAATGATGCTATTAAATAATATGCTGTAAATCTGCAAATTTATAAGTTGAATAATAATAATCTATCAAGTGCTACAAATATATATTTAAGAAGTAGCATAAATAAACCAAACATATAATTAATGCAGAAACAAGAATTAACATTTTCGAAACAAAAATATTTGCATCGTTTGTTCAGCCAGTCGCATTCGGATCGTGGCTTGTTGTTCCTTTGACTGTTCAATATTTTCCACAATGCTTCATGACCTCAAGTCTTCTGCCCTGACGAACCTGTCGATAGTAGCGTCTAAACAATCTTTTGGCGTAGGAAAACTCTTACGCATTGCATCTTGCACAAATAATAATAAATTTTTAGCCGCATGCGAGCTAAGCTCAACTTCTAGCCTAAAACTATAGTCGTTCATATACCATCATAAATGTAAACTGTTTTTCACAGTCGCTGAAGTATCAAAATAGCGTTAAATAAGAAACTACCCTTAGTCTGACGGAGTTTTTAATTGTTTCCATGGTTCTGCTTTCAAAGTTTTAATGAGAGAACCGAAAAGTTTTGCAGTTAGAAAACAGACTTTGATACGAATGGAAACAACGAAATAATTAATTGTTATTGATGTAACGGAGTCATTATTAGTACGATTTTGCTACTGATCACTTGCTATTATTAGTTCGTAAAGATCGAAGAATGTCAAAGTGGCGGTTAAATGGAGGTGGCGGTCAATTAGAGGTTTTACGGTAAGTGTAGAGACTTACACTCTTCAACTGCTTCTTTCTGTTTTGCTATCAAAAATTCCTGCTCTTCAATTTCTGCTAATTGCTGTGCCTCCATCGCCAAATTCTGGATCCGCTCCGCTATTTCTCTCTGTTTCTAGTTAGAGAGAAAGTTTATTATCTAGTTAAATCAGGCAATCATAAACACTCTTATTAAAATTTTGGCCACACACTAACACTTGTATACAATCATGTACGCACACACTAACACTTGTATACAAACATGTACGCACACACTAAAACTTGTATACAAACATGTACGCACACGCTAACACTTGTATACAAACATGTACGCACACACTAACACTTGTATACAATCATGTACGCATACACTGACACTTTTATACAAGCATGCATGCACACAATAACAAAATGTGATTTATTAATATAGATATAAAAAATTAATAACAATACTATCAATATTGACCATGATAACAAACGTAATACTAAAATATGCATTACTATTGTATAATAAAATCAATGACAATAATTAGTGCCTTTCCACTGTTTTGTGTAATATGAACACCTCCATCTTTAGTATAGTTGTGATTCTTCTTGTTTCATGAATGATTATATTTACTCTACATTCGCTCCTTGAGCCTCTCTTCCATGTCTTGCAAGGAATGCAAGAAGCTAGCTTTCGTTAGGGATGTGCATGTTTGATTATTTCTGATGTTTGAGATGATCTGACTGCCAGGAGGTTCCAAAATTAAAATTGACAAAACTTGAATGCGGCTAAAATGCTTAGGATAAAAATGTGTACCGAAATGACATCACTAGCTGCGTGGGTGCCTGCTTATCTCATTATTGATGCTCATATGCTTGGCAGTCCCAGGCACTGTGAGAGATTGCAAAGAGTAATCAGTATGGGTTGTAATTAGTTCATGAAGTTGTCTTGCTTGAAGCTACGCTTAAAGCGTTAACGCATCGCATTTCATGTAGAACACTAAGGCAATATGCACCGGAAAAAGTGAATTCTGGTAGACCAACATGCTAACCACTGTGCCACTCCACTGCCTTACAGCATCCCAGAATACTTGTGCACATAGTTATTACACATGGTGATTAGTATTAGGATGTGGTGATACTAATATTAGGATAACCAACGCCGAATTTACAGAAATCTTGTGATGGTGTTACAGTGTGCTCAAGATTATGCAATACACAACTCATCTCGTCAATACCATGGTTGAGTCAAAAACACTACAGGTTATTGTCATGCTCTTAACAATGTAGCACCTTGTGGGGCATGTGGATGACATCAACTTCTACGCAATTAAAGCTCCATAATAATAATACAGCTTCTGCATGGTGGTACGACTACCGTGCAGAAGCTGTATTGGAGAATGAGAAAGTGAAGTTGCTATGGGACTTCAACGTGCAGACAGACAAGGTTATTGAAGCTAGAAGACTAGACCTGATACTAATAAACAAAGAAACCAAACAGTCAGGTCATAGACATAGCAATACCTGGAGACAAGGGTAGTACAGAAGGAAGATGAGAAGATTGGTAAATACAAAAAGCTTGGGTTCGAGATAAACAGACTGTAGAAGGTGAAGACAAGTGATACCAATAGTAATTGGTGCAATCGGAACAATATCAATGAGGCATATAGCATACTTGGCCGAGGTAGGAGTTAACATGTCTTTTGAGACTATACAGGAAACAGCCATCCTAGGAACAGCTCACATATTGAGGAAGGTCCTCTCTTAGTGGAATTGAGAAAGATGTTGGATTATTTGGCTTTTTGTTAAGACCCGGACTCAACACGGACTAAAACCAGTCACCTACCACCACACGACTGTGAAGAAAAACTTTTACTAAATAATAATACTAATAATAATAAAAATAGGTGTCTTACCTCAGCTGTCTCAGCTTCTCGTTTTAACTTTCCCATTTGTGAACATTGTTTGGAAATACATATTACCAAACAAGTAAGGACAATCATAGCTAATATTACGCTGCATGTGATAACAGTAATCAACGCTGTCCCAAAGTCTTCGAAAGGTAATTTGAACGCTGGGCTAAAGCTAGATGTCCCTTTTGCGGTAAGTGTGCTGTTCATGATGTTCAGTAGATTGTTATCAAATGATTGTCTTTAAAACAAACTATCTTCCAAAATCTATTTTAATCTTCAATGAAATGTAGACATATGGATACTAACTAGCAACTACTGAGACCCTTTGTCATTTCTTGCATACTTTGGATTTGCGAAAATGATTGTTTCTCTGACCTAGGAGAAGGAGTGATGTTCAAGTCTTGCTAGCTTATAAAATATATCCAAGCGCTTTTATTAGGCAGTCCATAATCACTTGTATAGAAACAATCTTTTACAAATAGCCAAACCAAGAAAATCAATAAATCAATAAATAAAAAGTATTGCCATGTGATGTCATAAACGCAAAAACTAAAAGTTACACAAAGAAAACTTGAAACTACTAAGCTTAGGTGTACATCTTATGTCTTTTGATAAAAAGGTGAGAAGGATTAGCAATTCAATTGTTGAGTGTACCTTTTAGTAAATACAAAATAAAATTCTCATGTTGTGGATATCTGGTACTTGAGAATTGAACCATGTAAGAGTATACAAGTGAACAATAATTATGTAAGAGTTGAACCATTTAGTATTGTATATTTTCGAGTAGTCGTCAGTAGACATTTTTATGGTTTTACTAATGAAAACATTGTAAAATTAACACTTGATTGATATTGTCATCATGGCAGACTGCCAGCGAGCGTCACAATCACTTTGTTTATGACTAGGTCTACTCCTGCATATTGGCCGCTAGCCAGCTCTGTTTCTTGTACTCCTTTGCCATTCGTTACAATTTATATATTTTCATTTTCCTCTGGGCAGTCTTTAAATCTAAGTCTAGGCCCTTCCTGATTGCACTTTCTTTTATGGCACTTTTAAAAACATTTTTAAATATATACTTTTTTACCACAAAATTGTAAACAAAATTACAAAAATGTTTTTAGAATACGCTCTATTGATACCAAATCTAAATTCAGCTTTAAAAATTCTTTTAAATACACTTTTTGTATAAAAAATCTTAATTACACTTCTAAGTACACTTTCAAATCACAGAAAAATACAAAAATTCAAATGAACGTTTCGATAAATATTTAAATACACGTTTGAATAAACTTTAATTGAGCTCTAAATAAACTTTGAATAGAATTTAAGTAAACTGACAATAAAACCTTTTAAATACACCATTAAATGCAAACTTTTTGAGCATACTATTAAATGCACTTTTCATACTAACAGCATTTATCAATAGTTTTCTAAATCAAAGACACTAAGCTTGTGTTAGTCTTTTCAATACAATGCAAGGAAGCCTGGTAAGACTTACATTGGTTAGACAAATCCTAACCCATCACCAGTATTATATCTGTAACAAGAAATACTCAATAAAAGATTTATACTTATAACAGCATATTTTTAAAAATCAAGCAAGTTAAATTAGGTTTAAGCTGCAAAGTGCTAACTATAAGTTTGTTGTACAGTCATAGGATTTAGAATTTTCAGAATACATGCACTGTATGCCTGACAATATTTAAATTCCAAAACATACATGTACATATAGGTAAATACTATTATTGTTGCTACATAAAATGCTTAACGACGAACCATATTGGAGTGCAGCACTGAGCATGTCATGTGACAAAAATTTTATAGAGAATGCTTCTTGGATGTTTGGCAGCATTATGTGAGAAAAGAAAAGTGATGCAAGTTCTTTAGTGTGTATGGCAGTTTTATTAATCCTGCCAGCCCCTTGTGTTAAATTTAACACATCAAACTTGTTGAAATCATAAATGGCTTTTATATGCACCAATTTGCTAATTCTTTATTATCCCTTAGAGTCCAATGTGTTATCTTTACTATAAAAACCAAAAAGCTTGATTTGACGGTTGCTAATTGTGGTTTCCATGTGGTTGCTAATTGTATGGCATGCATGGTGTAAAATAGCTTGATATGCGCCACATTTTTGAAGGTTACAAAGTTGGCAGAAATTGAACAATTATGAAATTACACAAACAGAACATTCAATTTTTGCATTATTGCCAGCAGATTGGTAGCAAATACTTGAACAACACAGTTATTCAACTCAGTTTATTTGTGTGTTATAAATAGCACAATTGGTCTTAGTGGGATGTTATTGTCATTGAGTTGTGAACAGGATGTTTTAGAAGTGTAACAATAATGTTTTACCAGTAATAGTAAACGGCCACCAACTAGTTTATTTTCTAAATTCATTTTTTTAACTAAACAACAAATGAGCCTCAAATATTTATACCCACAACATAGTGACAGTACACTTTTTTGACAAGCGGGCTGTTTTTAAGCATTCTACCATGACTGAAATCGAGCCACTTACTGAAGCAATATGCTGGAACAAAAAATAAGCACGTTCCTGTATCAATGCCAGCAATCATCAAAAACTAGAATCCTAATATGGGAGATATGGATTAGCTTGATTTTTTTGAGAAAACAGATTCCTCATAAGATCACGAAGGTGGTACTTGTACATCTTCTCGAATTTTGCAACATTTGCTATCGTCAATGCCTGGCTGCTATACCGCCGTAATTGCCAGTTACTGACAATACCAACAAAAGAGGTTATGGGCAGATGGCATTTCCAGTCAATTGTCACCAGCAGCCTCGTCAAAGCTACTGGAAGTGCCGCAGATGATGAGCCAGCTGAAACAGTTTCACGTAAGCGTGCCAACAAGGCACCATGCAAAGACATAAAGCGGGACAGCTATCATCACTGACGTATAATGGCTGAGAAAAGAGGACAGTGCAACCAGTGTACTGAAGGGTGAAGCAACATTCAGTGTGAAAATGTGATGTTCGTTTTTGTCTAAACAATGAAAGAAACTGCTTCGAGCGGTTCCATATGTGAGTTTGACAATCATTGGTAACTTTTAAGTAATTTTATTTCAGCAATTTTTTAATTCTGCTCTGATAATTGCTATATTTTGTCTGTTAAATTCTTTGTAAGTTCGTCAATATATTATTGAAATGTTTTAAATTGAATCCTTTTTAGCCCAACGTGTTAAAATTGACACATTTTAAAAAGTCATTAAAAATCTAAAGCCAGCATGAAAAAATTTTCACTCGCTCAATAACACCTTTGGGCTCCACAGGATTAAGAATGTCTGCCTTTTTCTGTTGGTAGCCAAAAAGAAAAAATAAACAAAAAAAACCAAAAGAACATAACTCCAATTCCCAAAAGAATTAGCTTAAGCCCTAATGCCACTTCTAAAACTTACAGGTTTAAAAAACAAGCCAAGTTTTGGTGGCCCACAATGCTTCACTTTTACAATAAAATCGCCTACCGTTGTTCACCGGGCTTGCTTAAAATATAACAGCAGTGGTACATGGAAGATTTTCATCATTGGTGTCACTACCAGGGATCTACCGAATGTCATGTTACCAAACGTTCTATATAATAATGATAATAATAACCACCATAAAAATAATAATAATGACATAATAATAATGATAGTAATGTTTAGCGGACACCATTTACTTTCTTGTCATCTATTGACTTACAGCCAAATATATTAACAATTTTTCAAGTTATCAAAATGGGTTATTGAATCTAGTAAAAATATGTATAATATATAATATATATATATAGTGGTTTTTAGTACAACCGCATCTGATGAGTGCATCGCATGAAACAAATTTGTAACACAATTACTAAAAGTTTACTTTCTTTTTAATATATAAAAATGTAAATAGATATAAATATTATTATCGCCTATCAACGCCATTCAAAGCAAGTTAAACTATGAGGTATAAATTAATGAAGATTAGTAAGGTAAAATTATGTCTCTTCAAAAAAAGCTCCTTTTGCACAACACCATTCTATAATACGAACTGGTAAGGTGTTGATGTCGAAGTATAAGGTGTACTAAATTTTCTAAGAAAGTCAGAATGTAATGGATGGTCACGCAGATTAGAGATACTATCTGAGTACTTTAGGTAGCAAATATCTAATAATACTGCTAGCTCCTCAGCATTAAGGCCACTTAGGTGCAAATTGTAACTGTCCAATCAGGTAGCATAATCCAAAAATATAATTTTTAAAAGCATTCCAATTGTTCTTTGCTATTCTTCAACACAAAAGGGATACCGAGTTGGAGCGGCATAATTATAACAAAATGAGAAATATACGATTCTGGTAAAAGAGTGATATGCCTTTCTGTCTTACACCTATCTCTTTGAGCTGAATCTAAGCATGAGTTGATGGTCTAGTTTCTGAGGTAATAAAGTCGACACGGCTTGACATTGCTCCTTATTTATAAAATTATAAACACAAATATTCAAGTCCATTATATTTTTTACACAAATTTTTTTGAACAATTTCTAAGCTTTATATTTGCCAAACACCTACAACACTACAAAGATAATTTTTTTCAATAATGTTTCATAGATTTATAATTGTTTCAAATATATTGCCAATTAAATATGTACAGAGATAATATAACTGCAAAGGTTTTACTATAGGCTTTTTATGTATGAAGTGTTTTATGTAAAAAAGAAACAAATTTAGGTTAGCTTTTTGTTAATGCTAATACATCTGATACCAATTGTAATATGCTTAGCTTAGCTATGAATTTGCTTTTGGATCAACCTTTTCACAATTTTATTTTTACTGAGATCATGCTCATAGCAGATTATGCAACATTTCAAAACAGGAAATAACCAAGGTAAAGTTGTATATAAAGATAAACAGTATAAATTATATCCTCGACTATTTCCCATGATGAAAGTAATGTTTTTTAAAATTGGTTCAAACAGATCTCTACAAATTTCTAAATACAGCTGCTCAGTTACTCTGATATTTAAAATAGATGGTTTTCCTATAAATTATATAAAGGAAATCACATAAAAAAATCTGAAAAAATGCTGTATGTAACATAATACAGCTTTTACATGTAATGCAACATTTTTATTTTTGTATGCTTTATTGTTATTAGTACCCTGGCGGTGTAGTGTCCGGGAGTGACCTTCATGTTTGCTGCAAAATTGTCAAATTGCTAAATTAGAAATTGTCAGGTGTAATAAATATACATACAATTATTCTACTATGTCGTGATAAAACACAGAGAATAAGTATTTGCACAAATATTCCAAAAAGCGAGGATGCAGTTAATTGCTGCAGGTGTTAGTGTTGGACTACTAAGTGGAAATTCATGAGTTTGACACCCTGTCAGAGTAATCTTTTATCCTAATCTCTAGCCTTAGCTCCAAGTAGACAGCAGAGCTGTGCTCAAGTACTTTTTTTCAGTTCAAGTAGAGTGAGCGAGTACTCAAAACAAAATTGAGTACAAGTACAAGTACAAGTATACACATGTTTCTGCCTTCCGAGTACAAGTAGAGTATCACAACTTGGTTCCGAGTACAAGTAGAGTTATCTCTCAAATTTCAAGTTCAAGTAGAGTTTTCCTTCTGAATTTAAAGTACAAGTATAGAGTACATTAATCAAATATCAAGTACTTTTTATTAAATTAAAGTAAAACGAACAAACAAGTAAAACAGCCAAATTAGCCAGTACAGGTAGGCCTATATATATAATATGATAATGATTAGGGTATGATAATAATATGATAAAATAATATGATAATATAAAAGTATAATGTCCAACTATCCCCGGGTTCTAGTTTTCTTTATTTACACTAGGCCCTGCAGCCTGTTGCATTTGCAGAAAATGAGGTTCTCCAGAACGGCATCGCTCATTGAGGCGCGATGTGGCCTCATCAAGATGCCAGACACTTCTCACAGACACTTAACTATCATACCATGTTACTTGCACAACATTTCAGTAGTCTATGTGACCTTGGATTGACAATTCAATAAGAAAAAGCCCTTGTTCCAACATACATTACACACATACAGAGTACAAACAGAGAAATTGTGGTGCTGAACAAAGCAGGTAGTACACAATAAAAATTGGATCACAGTCTAGGTAAAGTAAAGAGAAATATTATGTGTCAACAGGGAGTTGACAACTCCCTGGTGCAAGTAAGAGTAGAGTATATTTGATGTAAAGTAGAGTAGAGTATTTTGATGTAGAGTAAAGTAGAGTAGAGTATATTTGATGTTGAGTAAAGTAGAGTAGAGTATTTAAGTTTGCAAATAGATTCCGAGTACTTTCTTCCCAAGGGAGTACAAGTAGAGTATATTTATCCCCTATTATGACCCCTTCGAGTAGAGAGTAGTTGAAATCGGTACTCGAGTAGTACTTGTACTCGAATTTGTACTCGAGTAGCACAGCTATGGTAGACAGACAGACATGGCTATTATTATAGTAAAAATTGAGGCATACATATTAATGATAATACGGTAGTGTCTGCTACATAAAGAACACCTTTGATAATGGTCATTTCTCCAGCAGTCATAACACTTTAAACATTCTCAATGTTGCATGTTTGACTCTAACTGATCATAAAGTGATCTATTTTTAGACACCATTCAGCTCTTTATTAGTCTTCCTGCTTTTATTAAACATTTATATATTTTGTTTATAATATAGTGATAGCCATAAAGTTCTCTTATCACACTCACAATTACCAACTGCCTGCTGTGAATAGACTTATCACACCGTTACCTAGTCATCACTAGACAAATATACAGAGCATTTGTTTGGTTTATGCTCGTGTTTGGCTATCTATAGCATATTTATGGAACAGTTTCTTATCATCTGTGAATACACACCCCTTAAATCGCATACATTTACAGCTTTTGGTAGAAACACATCAAGATTGGCATTCCTAACAAACTGTATAGTCGACTGACACCATTTCTGCTACATCTAGAGAGCGAGTAGAGGTAAGTACTTCGTCACTCTTTTGCAGTCAAATGAGTCGGCTAAGACTGTGTTCTATCAAGTTGATCAAGTTGCATGCGAGTGTTTAAAAGATTTCTGGTTTTTGCCTGACCAGAGTCACTCCCTGAACCAGTTGAGACATGCTAGCATTTTTATTCTGTTGCAGTGGCTGGGCAATAAACAGGTTTGTTTATTCTGCACCTCTAAATGCTGCCACTGGGCATCACTGGCATAGCGCAGTGCTTTTACAGATGCTGTTTTTGGTGCTGTAAGGGTGTCCAGCTAGCCCCCAATTAATATGGTAGTTGATGGTTTAGTTGCCATTGGCCTGGCCCATGCACAGGTTGTAAATGAGTCATGATTCAGTACTTTATATGAAATTAGAAAGTTATTGAATAGCAAACTTTTGTGAAAACCTGAGGAAGAATAATACTTATGGTATAGATGATGAGAGGAAAAAAGGTGAGACAACTTTATAACGTTGAAACAAACAAAATATTTAGCTTGTATTTTATATCTACCTCATATCTACCATAACTATATCTACTGTACGTGAGAACACTTCTGCCTACTGCCACTTTAGCAATCAATCTCATAAACAAAGTCTATTGTAGCCATATAGCTAATCGCATAGACACAATTTTGCAGAAGGCCAAAAAATGGCTTTCTAACAAATAATTCAAGGATTATAAAATATTGTTTATTGACCTCAGCTGACATAAGTCTATGAAATAGAGAGTCCCTATACCCATCTGCACTTGCTGAATTATTACAATCATCTCATAGAGCTTCAGAACTTGTTACTTGACAGATGACACAAAAATAAAACTTCTGTAGGACTCTATATGCTGTTATACAGAAATTTGCTGATAAGCATAGTTGTACCAGCGATCTTCTTTTGAAAACCTCGCAGTGTTGTGAGGCCCCAATAATTCCTAAATGTATTTGAGGCTCACACTTATCTTACTGATTAGCCTAACAGCTACATTTATGCCTCAATTGAAAACTACTTCCTTTTAACTAGACAAACTAAAATAGATGGCAGAATGTTTGTTTCCATGGCAGTAACCATGTAGGACTATTGCTAGACATTAGAGCTTAGTATTATAAACTTCCTGTATGGCTAAAATCGAAATGTTTTTAAAATTAAACATTTAAGGTTTCAAATGCTACTTCCCACATATTTATTTCTCATGGTAATAATTGAGTAAAATACGAGAATACTGTAAAAGCTGCCAGAACATTTGTCTGATAATGAACTAGTCAGCATTTTTTTAAATTAGGACAACTCCTGATCTTTAACCACGTCTCCTCAGAACACATTTAGCTGCAGCATTTGGTGTATGATGCCTTACATCACTATATCACTGACACCTTTGATGATCATAGAGTCGAACGATAAGCATAGAATTTACTGTACACCGAGCTCTCAGGGGAATTGAATTATTAAATACCTATCTTTAGAGTACTCTGCATGTTAGATATATAATGTTTGTATAGCAACCGGCATAGTAAATTTCTTGAAAGTTTTTAAACGCTCTATTGATGAGGTTAGTTTATATCTTTAAATAATTAGCTATCAGGGCTGCATTCATAGCCTTAGTGAACATAGAATGTATTTGTAATAAAGAATTTCAAATAAAAGTGATTAGTTTTAACAGCTAGCCTTTGAGAAAGGGAGGTAAGCTCTGAACTCAGTCTAGCTAGCATTCAGCCTACGCTATAGTAGTAAGCCCTATGATGCCACAATTTCTTTCATACTCAATCAGATAGCATGCAGGTGGGTGTTTAAGAAGTTGGCTCTCAAAACCAGATAGTGCTCTGAAATAAAATATTTTCAGCGACCTGACCAAAAGGCCCAGAGCTTTATATATACTGCAAAGTGGCTGGAAGGTACTTTACAGAGCATATTAAAAAGTTTCCTTGAAAATAGCCTATAATATAAAAACGCAAAGTGTTTACACAGACTAACAGACACACAATGACAGTATGGGATTTGTTAATTTAAATTTCAACTCTGGTATACTAAAGAGACGCAGAGAGAAAAAAACTCTGGCCTGTGTGTTTGCCTAACAGTATTATTATGGAAAATCAGAGCAAGATTTTGTTAGTTTTTAAGTTTATGAATTTGAACTTCTTTAATTAGCATTATCATATTACTATTGAGCCATACCAGAGACAAAAAGACAATCTCACTTGATCTTAATGGTAATATTGCATATTATTGAAATGCTATATCTGCTTCACACACCCAGAGTTTTTCTCACCATATAGGCCTATACACACACGGCAACAAATAAGCCCTCACTGTATTTGTTACAAGTACAGTGATTAGTTAAAAGTCATTTACAACCTTCATTTTTTTAAACTCACTGATAGTGATCTAGGCAGCTATGGATTAAATGTAAGTTTAGTCAGGCTGAAAGCAACAGCTGAAAGTCTAAACAACTCAACAGAACTTTTGGAGTTATATAACTCATTTGATCTTTTGTGTCTTCATGTGTCAAATTTGAAAATACAAAAGCTAGCGTCTTCAAATTTGACATCTGAAGGCGCGAGCGTCTTAAACCTTGTTTAGGATGAGATTGCTTAAGATGACCATGCGCAAAATTTTATTAAATTTTATCAGACAATTTGGTAATTTTTTTACAAGTTGTGATTGTTTTTAATGTTTGAGGTGATCTGATTGCCAGGATGTTTCAAAATAAAATTCGATAAAACTTGATCATGGTTAAAATGCTCAGATTAAGAAAAAGTTTGATTATGACGTCTATAGTTGCAGAGACTGACGGAATAAAGACGCTAAACATTTCAACTTTAACACTATAGCTTATATCAGTTATCGCAACGCAACTAATGACATCATTTTGCGTGGAACTCTCTTCTGCTGTTTCAATTGCGAAGATGTTTTGTCAATATTAATCATGAAACATCCTGGCAGTCAGACTACTTCACGCACCAAAAACAATCTCAATTAATAAAAAATTATTGAAAATTTTTAATAAAATCTACTAAGATTTTGTGTGAGTTTATCTTTAATCAGTTTTTCTTTCAAGGTTATTTCAAGGTTAACAGTGAAAGTTATAAATAACCAAATTTCTGAAAGTTCACCACAAGCAGAGCAAACTCTGTTGATGCTCTTGTTGATCGGGCGCCTGAATAGGTTTTCCAACATTTAGGATATTCCGTCTATAGAGAATGAATTAACAATACATATTGGATTTTTAATTTACTTGATAGCTCGAGAGCAAACACTGCTGAGTGAAGTGTTTGCCGAGTTGAAGACACTACGGCTGACGCATTTATCCGTGAGCTAGTGACCTAGTCAGCGCAGGTGAGTGTCGCATTAGTTTAGAGTAATTCAAACAGCTAGCGGACCTTTGCTAGAAATAAGCATTATCTTGCAGCATTTTTATAAAGTACATAAATGGGTGGATACCTCTCTTGCAGGCTGTCGCTTTGACAATGACTGTCTTATGGTTTTGGCTTTATCACTGACTTCCATGCAGCTCCATTTTCCACCTTCTATTACCATCTGTTTGTGTCACCTTTATGTCAAACTTAGCTACATCTTTGTATCTCAGTCTGGGTTGGCCAAGTTTCCTCTTTTCTTTATAGACTTGTGAGTATAATATCACTCATTACCCATTCTGTGTGCATGTTTCAGCCATCTTAAGCTTTTTTTATATCAAGATGTTCATCTAGAAGCAAATGCATGTAGAGTGATTCATAATAGCCAGTCTAGGTAATTTCAACATTTTTGAAACACAGATGGCTATTACACTACTCGGTAATTACATTATGTAGCAGTTGCTAATCCTTGTTAGAAATATTCATTTGCCTTTAGGCTTTGTACACCGATGCCTTTACATAGCAGCTTCAGGTCAATAAAGCAGATCTACATTGATACTAGTTGGTGGTCTTTCTGCTAATGAAAGCTCTATTGGTTTTTAGTTTAGAAAGATCAGTGCAAAAGTTTCAACATTAGCCTCAGAGCACCAACTTGAGCACTTTTGTAAAAGCAAGCTGAGATCTAAACCGGTCGGCTACATATACATGTAATTCAAAAAATGTTTACACTGCTTGGTGTACATCTAACTTATGGAAAGAAAGCTACCGAAATTTCAACCTACTACTAATTGTAACGAATATGGTTAGGGCTTATTTGTTGCTGTACTTGTATATGATGAGAATATCTCTGGGTGTGTGAAGCAGATATAGCATATCAATAATATGGAATATTATATTACCATTAAGATCAAATGAAATTGTCTTTTTGCCTCTAGTATTTCTCAATGATAATACAATAATGTTAATAATTGTATATACCAGTTCATTCTGATTGGTTGCATTAGTGTTTTTTCGAAACAATTATTTTTATTAAAACAGGAAGTACATCAGCTATGACCTCTGGCATTACCTCGGAAAAACCTGAAGACAGGTGAGTGGCTACATAGGGATGGAAATATATTAAAACCTGTATAATGTTTGATTTTAATTTCTGTTGAAACCCTACTTTGTTCTTTCACGGTACTTTGCATAACATTCTAGAAATAAAAAACTAAATGACGATTATTTTAGATTTTAACTCATTTTTTAGGTTTCTTACTAAAAGATTGATACAAATTCTAAAAAAAACATATTCATATCTGTCTCAGTTGACTTTTAATAAAGTTTGTTTTACTTTCATCTGATATTATATGGCTGATCATGTAGCATATTTTCTCTTTTATTTGTTCAGCTATAACATACAAGATAATATAACAGTGAGGTTGGCGTCTCCTGTCTCGTCAGTATCTCTGCCAGCCTCATCTCGCAGTCTTTCAAACCATGTGAACATACCAATTGAAGTGGAGCTGTCCGACCAGCTCTTACAAAAGCTCTTACAACAGTCTGCTGACAAAAGAGTTAAACTTGGACGCATACACAAAGCCGCAAAAGATCGACAGCAGCAGAGTAAGGTAAGGTTAAAGTTCAGCTAGATATAAAACTATAATTGGGTTAATTGAAAATAGCAATTTTTAATATAAACTAGCCGTTTTTTGGAATCAATTTCCTAAATCTATTAAAGGCATAGAAAAGATGGTCAGTTTTAAGAGAGAACTCAGGTTGTATCTTTTAACATGTCAATAAAACCGATGACGACAAGCCCAACGCCGCGACTAGCTATGCTATTGCGTATTATGGGCTTCATCACTCCTCCAGCTTTTTTCTTTTGCTCAACTAATTTTGTTGATGAAAATAAATCACAAATCACGAATCACAAATTGTGGCAGCATAGATAGTGGCTATGGCTATAAAAATGAAGCAGCTCAAGAAATAGGTAGACCAATAGGAATTGGATGATGGATAAAAGCTTTGACATTGATGCAGGATTTCACTCAAGAGGTTTCATTTCTAAAACTTAATCAATTTAAAGTTACTCGTTAGTTCACCAATTTATCATCATCAATTAAAAAGAATGATTATGAATATAATATATTATATTATGAATATATTATAATATTATATATATTATAAATATAGTATTTATTATATATATAGTATATATTAAAATATATATAATATATATATATAATATATATATATAATATATAAAATTTATTCGTGTAAAACCTTAGATAAAAAACAACTTCATTACTATTAGTTTCATGTCTGTTACGCAGACATTCATCAGATAAAATTGTTTTGGTCCAACTGAGTTATATATAAGAAAGGTGTAGTTACTATAACGACTGATAGCTATGTAATTGCATTTCGTAGTGTGTATTTAGCAGAATGTCGGCATGTGGAAGCTAGCTCATTACGCTTGTTGAGTGAGCTCATTTCTGGCTTTGTGATGATTATATACTTTTCTGATATGCACAGGTTACAACGCTTGGTGGCTGGGTCGTATGGCCTTGCGTGTTGAATGATTTTCCATTTAATCGTATACGGTGTGTTCAGGCCTTTTAGCTGCCAGATGTAGTTACTAAGCTCTGTGGCAGATTGCTTTTCCTGGTGCCTGAAAGATGATATGTGGCCGCTGAATCGTGTCTTAAAGGAATTTTCTGTGAGGCCAATATAACTCTCTGTAGGTTTGCTACCGTCGTCTGCGGTGACTACAGCTTGGTAAATGAGCGACTTGCTAAGACAGTTTCCTTCGAGAGGGCATTCATTTGGTGCGCGACAGTTGCATGTTTTGTTGTTTGCTGGGTGCGTCGAGGCGTTGTTCAAAAGCTTCTTATTGTGATTGTTGATGGTTTGTTTGATGTTAGGCATGCAGCTGTAGCCAATCTTTGTGTTGTTTCTATTAAATAGCTTTCTTAGAGGGTGAGCTTTAAGCTCTGATCACTCATTGAGCACTATTTGGCAGCTTTAACACACTACTTTGGAATATATATATAATATATATTGTAAATCAATGAAACTTTATTGAAAAAATTATTTATATAACGCTGTAGGTGTTCTGTGGATAGAAAGCTATTCTAAACACAATTGTTGATAAAACTTGTTTAAAAATATATAAGAGCTGAATAGAATATTTATTTATATTTATTTGAATTTATAAGTTTAATAAGTTAATAATCTTTTTTATACACTATTTATATTCGAATAAACGAAGTAAAATGTCAAGCCATGTCTACTTTATTATTTTAAGAACTAGACTGTCAACTCATGCTTTGGTTCAGCTCATATAGAAATAAAGGTGTTAAACCAAAAGCCTACTACTTTTTAAAAGGATACTAAATAATATGAAAACAATGTTGACTTTACGATTATTCATGATCTCAAGCTAGAACAGTTTGATCTAAATACAAAATGCGTTTGAAGTTCCATTGAATAGAGGTTATTTATTTGGGATAAAATATCGGTGCTTGACAGAATTACTAAATTTCCATACAGGGATAGAGTAGCGACACTTCTTCCTATGGTGTTGCAATGTCACCATGGAAACAGTCATGATACCCTCATTCTATCATGATTCAGTGTCGGTGTTTGGAAGCGGAACACCCGTGCAATGCGCCATCTTTGTGCCATAGGAATGGAATTAGTGACTAACGACGTCGCACTTGTGTGCGGCACAAGTTTTGCTTACCTGCTGCTTCAATTATTGCTCTACCATAGCGCCCTATGGACACACAATCTGCTTGTAGGCCCAGCATAGTGCTTCAGCACTGACGTGCCCAAGTTTTGTTACATGTGTCCTACATATGCTTCCATGATATGCTATGCGTTGGCAACAATGGGTTATGTAAGTGTGTGTAAACCATAGACCTATTAACTATATACTATTAACTATACTTAATAGTATATACGTAGTTAATAGGTCTATGGTGTAACCGCTGTCTAATAGAGACATGTAACCGCTAGAGAATACTGAATTTAGTTCATTCAAAAGTAACTGAGAGAATACATACTAAAAGATTTTCAGAAGCAACATAAATGTCCTGTAACATTAATTCAGAGACCTTACATAATAGACTACCACGCTCTAGCAAAATAAAATACTTAACTTGCCTGGTAAAAGATTCTTACATAACAGTAAATAACTTTTATGAAAAGATTTTTCAAGTAGCTGTACTTAAATAAATTGAGTTTTCCAGACCTATTCTGACCGATACGCCAGCAATAGGATAAAGGTGTGAGAGATTGTCATGTGTAGTAAGTGTGTGCCCAATAACTCCGCAATGTAGCCAGAGGGTTGAGTGATGCATATGGTAGCACACCTGGCTGCTAAACCGAATGTGTAAGTTGGAAACCTGTGGGATAAAATGTTTTTTCCAACATTTAATGGTGGCTTTAGACAAATGGGTATATACAGCTCTTATTATAGTAAAGAATAGTATGCTGATGGTCCCATGCGGATGGCAGCATACTTATTACATGCGGTAGTAATGATAAGTATGTGCACAATTATTCTACATTGCACACAGTGTGTGAACTCTGCACACTTCACCAGATATAGGTAGTGAAGTGATGCAGCTGTTGGTGTGCTTAGCTGCAAGACTGAAAATGCAGGTTTTGTTTCCTAGGCGTAGCATTTTTGCTAATGCTCTTAGCGTGTCTTCAGACAGGCAAAGGGACAGGGCTTTTATTATAGTAAAGGTTAAAAGTTGGTTGTTTTACAGATTTTTGGCTGTCAGCTAAAAACTTAAAATAGCATTGAGCTATTTTCATACACTACAATCAGGGTTCTACCATGGATGTCTTGTATGATGCTAATACCTGCCTGTGATCTGAAGAATTGTTTGGGGTCAGAGTACAAGTAACATTTGCCGTCATCTCTAATGTGTATTCTATCTTTTTTCAAACTTTCACTCCTACAGCAGTAACATCGATAACAACCTTTCAATAACTTGTATGTAGATATTCTTATGTCAAGTATGGTTGCATCCTCGAGCAGTTTAAATAACAAATATTTAAATTACGTCAGATCACTGGCATGACACACAGGATGTTGATATTATTGACCTAATCCGGAAAGACCTTTTTCAAATAAATTTCAATGACTTGCGAAGAATTTACGCTGAACACTGCTTCTATTATCTTGAACTGTATTACTTGTCAATACAAGTCAGCTGTAAGCATGGATACACACATTCAGAGCTATTGATTCTGGTATACTAAAAATGCAAATAATTCATTACGCTGAAAGCCGTGGTTGATATCTTCTGATACAAGTCAAGTGATGCTTGGTAGAACAAGTGCTAGGTCAGCATGTTCTTTAACACTTCTGATCTTGTACGCATCATATGCATTTTTAAATGTTTAGAAGTTATCTAAAACTATTGTAGTTAGTTCTGTATTTCAACCTTTATAAGGTAGATGGTTGTATACGAATATCCAACATGTTTGAAAGTATGTATTTCTTGGCTTTATTTAGCTTCACTAAAAAGAATATAAAATTTTCGACATATATTTGACTTTAAAGGTTTGTTAGTACATGCGCTTTATTATGTAAGTGGGTAATCCTTTGAAGATGGAGTATGTTTGCTTAGCTTACTGCAAGCAGAGACTGTAGGTGTTTTAAGAGCCATTGTTATATAAACAATAGCTTTGTGATTTTGGCTGGACATATCCGAGTCCAATGGCGAGTAAACCTCAACGACTGGAGAAAATGCCCAGTTGCGCGGAGAGAAATTTACAGTTAGATGCCACTCCTGCTAATCCAATGACCTTCCTTCAGAATTGAACCCCAATTTGTTGTTTGTAAATCAGGGGGTTCTAAACTACGGCTGGTCTCTAACAGATATAGTTTAGGTTGAACAGTGTATTTAATCCTGCAAGCACAAATACCGTTGCCACACCACATCGTATATACTATAATATTGTTGCTAAAATAATTAGCCAGTTGTTATTTTATATATCTTATGTATTTTTATGTACTTGAAGGGTTTGAAGGATGGAACGAGGGAATATCCTCATTTTTACTCAGACAGATCACTCATCAAGGTAGGGATTAGTGGATACTGGGATAAAAAGTTTAAGGAACACACAGCATCTTCACATGAACATCAAATGTAGTTTTAATTCTTTGTTAATTTGATTCTTTGTGGTAGTATGTAGTAAGGGGTACAGCTTGATAATACTTTTAGTAGCTATTGTATTTGGTGAAACGTTTAGTTTCTCAGTTAGTTCATCACAAAAATTCGTGCTGGTTACTTTAAGCTAAAAATACTGCCTTTGCAATAAAATCAGGAAATAAGGACATCTGTCTGTTGTAAATGCTATCTGAATATCTGCTATGAATATGCTATTAGCATATGCGTAGCAGACATTCATATGCCATATAAAAAGACGGAAGTCATTATTTTCTGATTTTATAAACTTATATTTATAAATCTCAGAGTTTGTGTGTCGGTACAGTATGTGTGTAGTTTGGTAAGTCCAGTTATAGCCATTAAAATCCTGAAATTAAAAGCTCCCATTCTGCTGGATTTGAACCCACAGAAAACACAACCGAAGGTTGGTAATCCAATTATCTAACCACAAGTCTACGATGGCTCTTACGAGCCGTGGTTCTTACTATATACTGTGTACACCCATTTCTCGATTGCATGTGCTAAATGGCCTATTCATTGAAACTCTATGAACTTTACTCAAAATTAAAATTTGGCGATTGTATCTCAGTTCAGCTTCATCCGTTACGGTTAAATGGGTTCGCAAACAGATAAGTGATAAAATTTTAGTTAAAGGTTTATTAAAATGCACACCAAAACTTCCTTCAAGTATGTTTTAAGTGAGCTAAATTCATATAAGTTAGATTCAGTGTTTATGTTACACACTTGTCTTGAGGGTAAGAACTCTGCATGTAGTGCATTGTAATGTTACATTTTCTTGCAGATCATAGCAACAGGATACACTAAAGTTATTGTAGGTAACTGCAGCTAATAAGGGTAACATATTGGTTTGTTAGTATTTTTGAATGATGATCTTGGTGATTTTTACCAGACAGTGATTGCATTAGATAATGACTATAGGTTTTTATACCACTCTATACGTCTATACGATATTTTCGCCTTATGATGCCAACACTGAAACGGACTAAAATCATATAATCGCATAAAAAACAATTTTTCATGGTAATCATAGCAAAACAGACTATATTTAGCCATTACTTGCTAATTATTTCACACTTACATTTAAACACCTTTACAGCTTTATTTTTGTCTAATTTATTTCAACAAAACACTTTTAACAAACACATTTTATGGCGCCTTTGGTTATGTCTCAGTAGGATAGCGATTTTTAAGTAAAAAACTGATGTCAAAAGTTTGTTTGATGACATTTAATCTAAAGTTGAATTCACATAAAATATCATGAGATTATATCAGAAAATATCAGTATTTTTCAATCAGTGCAATTGCCTTTGATGTTTGAGGTGAACTGACTGACAGGATGTTTCTAGATTGAATTGACAACATCAATGTCACTAGTTGCTATAACTGATATCAGTGTATGTGTTCAAGCTGTAAGATTATACATCTCTGTTTTGTCGGTTTCTATGCAACTCTAGATGTCATAATCACACTTTCGCTTGATTTGAGCGTTTTAACCGCAATCAATTTTTGTCGATTTGTCTCAAACATCAAAAACAATCGTAAATAATAGAAAAATACTGATACTTTCTGATAAAATCTACTAAAATTTTGGATGAGTTCGTCTTTAAACAAACAATAAACTTGAAGGATAGTGCTTAAACACAATGCCACTTTACAGATATTCAACCAGTCTGAAGCAAATTCAGACACATATATATTATAGCATAGAGACGAATTTAGTAAACTGATCCAATTTCAACCTTTTTCTTTTTATCTGTGATATGTTATATAGGTCTTACTTTACCCTTTAACAATTAATCGTTGATACGTACATGTAAGAATGTGGTACCAAGTGACAGTTACAACTCCATCATTTATCTTTTAGATAGAAAAACTCCTGACAGCTATAAAGGACGATGTATCAGAGCTGCAAAATAGCAAATCTGACGCAGCGCTTAAGCAAACATCCGAAAGCTTAACGGGAACCCAAGCAAGAAATGTATTGGGTAAACTACCAGCAGGCAGAAGAGCCAAGAATGAAACAGCAATACCAAGGCAAGGGTTTTGGTAATTTTTTGTTCTTTCGAGCTAGCAGTTTCTATTCATAGCAGTAGCATAAATTTTTGTTTCCAAAAGGCTACTCTACATGTTGAAAAGTTGTTAGGTTAACAGAAAGCTAAACCAAATTTGTGTTTTTTATATGGAAATATAAACAGTACACAAAGGTACATAGAGTTTTTTCCAACACCTGCATATCCACCATAGACTGTTATTCATAGTGCAAAATTATGCCCTAAATACTAAATTAAATTTTAACCAACATCGTAAATTGTCAGCATACAGCTATATGCATGCCTAAATTCACTGGTTAGACTGTAACTTTGGTGTTGAGCTACAACTTTAATGGCATATCGTCGATGAGCCAAGTTTAAGGTAATTCAAGTCACATCTTATAAATTCAGAAAGAAAAATGACAAGCTATTACGCAAAGGTATCATCAGTTTTTGCTCTTGACTTGTCATCAATATTTCATAGAATCTCATAAAGCGTATATGCGAACAAGTTATGAAAACAATGTTTAAAATAAAAATCAATGTGTACATAGAAAGATTACCAACTGAGAGTCGACTATCTCTGGAGAGATATTCAACCAATCTAGACTAAAGTTAGTTTATACAGTCACTAGAATAGCAGAAAATTGAAAATATTTTGCTTACTCATGGCAGATACTTATGTTTGAATGGCAAAAGAAATCTTTCTTGTGAATATTGATTGGTATTATAAGCATAGTAAAAAAATGGCATGCATGAGTTCTTTAAGGTCAAAAACTGTCACACATCAATATTTATGAAGTAAATTAAACCAAGATCAAATTGCAAATCCACTGCTGCAACAAATGTTAGTCATGGACACTAATCGACCTACAACTTTGCTTTGTAACTTTAGAAAAAAGCAAATATAGGTATGTTTCGTAACTTGAGAAAAAAATAATTATAAATTTGCTTAGTAACTTTAGAAAAAACAATTACAGGTTTTGCTTTGCAGTATAAATAATTTATAATATAACTCTGATATATTTATTTGTTTTGTAAACGTTGTCTGATTGTGTTAAATATTAGATGAAATGTTTTCTTGGTAAAATCCTGTAGCTTAACCTTTATATTATTTTTGTAAATATTTGCTTAGTAAAAAATATTTAAGACAGTTATAAATTTATGCAACATAATCAAAAAAGTATTTATGTAAGGCTGTAGGTGTTCTGTAGCTATAAAAATAGTCTGAATATCATTCTTAGAAACACCTGTATAAACATATATAATGGACTTGAATATTTGTGTGTGTTTATAATTATATAAAAACATTTATAATTAATAGTTATGTCCAATTATATGATATATAATGTTAATAATTGTTTATAAAATTTCAAGCCATGTCGAATTTAATATCTCAAAAACTAGACCAACTCATGCTCTAGTTCAGCTCAGAGAGTTTGGTGTAAAACAAAAACGCCTATTGCTCCTTTACTAGAATCGGATATTGTTCATTCTGTCATATGCTGCTCGATGCCGTTATTCTTTTATATTGAAGACTGATAAAAAAGTTAAAACACTTTCGAAAATTTTATTTTACGATTATGCTACTTAATATGAGTGTTTTGATCAGCGTCTGAATGGTCAAAATGCTGTTGAGCTAATTGTGTTATTAGATAGTTTTTGTTTAAAACCCTCTGATCACATCTTTAATCTGGTTGACAATCCATTATATACCTACTTCGCCGGAAACTCTCCTGCATCCTATAACAGACACCAACAACTTGCCAATCTACAACGTAGAACAGCGCTATACAAAAAAGATTTTTTCTGATAGACAACATTTTACCTTGCTCTGTATTATGTTTTGTCTCATGGCCGAACTTGCTTTGAAAGATATTGACCAGCAGTAACAAAGTCCATCTACATTTACATGTATATTCATCTCCGCATTTATCTTTTTGTCCACATTGTTAAACCCTGTGTCCAATTATAGCAATTAAAATCAAGCAATGAAAAATCAGCACAACACTGGATTTGATCTTGGGACCTCCAAATCTAGACATGACCAACTTAACCATTAACTACACAAAATACAAGAGACTAACTGGGCCAATAGTCATTACATTGGTTAAGATACTCGCACTTGAAGCGCTTGCTTGAGGCTAATAACTAGCACTGTTGATCGTTAAAGGTAACAATTGTTAAGCTGACCAAGAACCCGGGTATTATTTTAATAAAGATTTTAGTAAAGATCTGGCTTTCTAGGTAAGTTGCTCAAAATCATTAGGTGATTATTCTATTTCTTCTAAAGCGCCAAGCATTTGGCCGGTCTTTTATAAATCTAAATGTTTGTTGGTCTGTGGTCTGTATGTCCAGTTATAGCAATAAAGTTGTACGAACAAAAAAACTGCTTTGCACAAGAACTGAACTTGAAAACACCAGTTTTGCAGACAAGCTTGCCAATCACTATGCCACACACCCACCTTGATATGCAGTGGAATAATTGTAGACATAGTTATTACACCTGCGAATATTTATTGGCAATTGGTTAAAATAAGTTTAAACTTGAACTGCTAGGAAAAAATGTGCCCAGAAATTCCCAAAATGCTATAAAACTTAAATATATATATAAATCTCAAAGTTTGTCTGTGTGTATGTGTGCATGTGTGCGCATGTGCATGTGTGCACATGTGCACATGTGCATGACTGCATGTGTGCAGTGCATGAGTGCACGAGTGCAGTCGTACACACGTACACTTGTACACACGTACAATCGTACACTCGTACACACGTACAGACGTACACACATACAGACGTACACTCGTACACACGTACACTCGTACACTCGTGCACAAGTGTATGAGTGTACGAGTGTACATGTGTACGTGTGTACGTGTGTACGTCTGTACGTGTGTACGTGTGTACGTGTATGCGTGTGTAAATGGTAATAGCAAATGTTGTATATGTTAAATAAAAATAAGTTTTTTACCGAAAGACTTTTTTATTCCCTGGGCAACGTCGGGCATTCACCTAGTTTATGTATACTACCGAATGTCGAGGGGTGCACTGGTAATAAAAACTGGCCTATAAACATTCACAGGTAACATAGTTGCCATTGGCTAAGTTCACTGATTATCCAATGGCAAAATTATCAACTTGGCAAATTTAAGTAACTTAAGCTAGTATACCGCTAAATTTACTATAATAAGAGCCGTGAGTTGTAATGGCCATAAAGACCACAAAAGCTGTGAAGCCAGTTCCAGTGATGGTAGGCGTCACACAACATTGTTGTGCATATTTTAGCCAATGTAATGACTATAAGCACTATTATTCAATTGTATTCCAAGGAGCCTGTGTGGC
Source organism: Watersipora subatra (assembly GCF_963576615.1). NCBI lineage: Eukaryota > Metazoa > Bryozoa > Gymnolaemata > Cheilostomatida > Watersiporidae > Watersipora > Watersipora subatra. The sequence continues at coordinate 45,702,208 of NC_088716.1, read as the reverse complement.
TTAATGCTTGTCCGCTTCCAGAGCTGGATGTGCCGAGTTCAAATTCAGAGCACAGGGCATTTTTCATTGCTACAACTTTATTGCTATATATGAACACACAACAGACAGACCAACAGATAAGCGACCAACACTGAGATTCATCTATATAGATAGAGCACAAACTTAATTAAACTTACTGCACACACAGAAATAAACAAAAAATTTCGTTTGAAAGCTAGAATGGTTAATGTTGTATATGTTGATTAATAATAATTTTCCTTGAAGAAACCTTTTTTGTTAACCATGCAATGCGAAGCATTCAACTACTGTCTATCTATTATATAGCAATCATATTGAGAAATCATAAGTGGAATTGTCGTACCTCGGCAAAGAAGACAACTTTTACTTTGCTTGCTCGAACTCGATATTTGATCTTTTTTAATTTGTCGTAATAGATGCTAGGTAAAGTTTTTTGAAATTATATAAACAATGTTATAGATGGAACAAGGCAGGAGGAAACGTTGCTGGCACTGTTAGCAACACTAGGAACCAAACATCGCCGGCGAGGAAGCTGCTAACTATATCCATGCAGAAGGTAATGCAAGCGTTATAACAATGATAGTGGTACCTTATTACACTTGTTAATTGTTTTTTGCATAAAAGACACATCGGATTGCCAAGAATTTGTTGATGGATACAAGAGACTCAGAGCAGCAAGGCTGTTTTAAATCAAAGTTAGTTGGAAATACTTTCCTTTCCATCTTTTTAGATTGGCAAGGAATAGGAATTTGCTTGCACCAAATACTAAGATGTCAATAATAGTGTTTTTATGGTAAAAAGGTTTAAAATAACAATACTAACAAGTTTTGGCAGAGATACATACAAATGATGTATAAGGCACAGATATAAGTATAAATAACAGATATGATAAACAAATATATAATAGCATACAAATAAACATATTGTTAGTACTCCACCCACAAAATGCTATTGCTTAGTTTGCACTTTTCTTTTGATATCTTCACTTTAATAAAATACCCTGCGAAAAGTTCTTCATCAAATAGGTACCTTTTCTATGGCTTTATATATGGTGATAATCTCATGTCCAGATGGACATACCCACATGCATTTACACACTGATGCACTTACCCACTTACACATTTACACACTTACAAATTGACGGACTTGCACACTATGCACTTATGCACTCATGGTGTCATTCTTACACACTGTCATACTAGCACACGCAATGCTAATCTGTCATTCTGGCACATTGACCTCTACTATACTGCCATATGCTGGCATGCTGAAACACTGATATACTGTCATATTAATGCTTTGACAGACTGAGACAATTTCGTTTTGATACACTGCCATACTAACGTGTTTACTGTTTCAGTACAGCGCATTCGTAGAAGTCATTTACACTTGTATTCATGTTATATATACACCCTGTCATGTTTACAGATATGCTTTGTCATGTTATATATACATGTACATTCTTTCATGTTTACAGATACACTATGTCATGTTACACATGCACCCTGGGGCACTCTTGCAAATGAAAATAGATTCAATCAAGAATGTGAGAGCGGTAGTTGTGATATGAAAGATTCTGTCTGTTACTATCTGAGTATTCAATTTAGAACTGTAATGAGTTTATCAAGAGGATAAAAACGGTGAAGAGAGATAGAAAAGAGAAAGAGAAGGGAGAGAGAATGAGAAAAAGAGTGAGAAGGAAAGAAAAAATCGAGAGAAAGAGAGAAAATAGTTGTTAATGAAACAAATCTTACCAGTTGTTTTGTTTCAGTAGCTTTTAGCATGTTTCATTACAAGTTGTAATTTTTTGTCACATGAACATATGGCTTTTAAGTAAGAACACAGATTTCTGAAATGTGTAACCAGCGTCTAAATCGTCTATAAATATACCATGAAGTATTTGTTTCCTTTACGCACTCAAAATTGGCCGTAGCTATGTTAGCATAAAATTGCAAGACTTTTACTCACAAGCATTTCTTGTTTTCTTTGCTATGTACATGTATGTATACATTTTTATTGGGATTATTATTCAGCAACAAAATGATGTTTTGAGATGACAGAAATCAGGAAATATCAAGTGAGATGAACGAAAATGTTTTAAAATGAATAATCTAATAGTATTGCGAAGGAGTTGGAATAGTGAATTGAGGGTTGATGTAACATAAATTTTATAACCTGAAACGTACGATAGTGGTTTATTCTGGTACTGCATTCTGTAATGGTGTGCTTAATTAATTTTAGCTAGGTTTAAAATATGTTTTTGCACAGCTCAGAAAAAAGTAGAAAACCAAACGAATATTTTCATAGAGTTAATTTTTGGTACAACTATTTTTGCGAACTGTTACAAAATTATTACCAATTAATTTAAAAGCAATAGTAATAAATCATAGTAAGATATATATTAGAATAATAATTAAATAACAATGCATTTACTTTTATATTAAATAGTACTACATATTTAATATAAGAGAGTGTTTACTAGAGCAAATGTTAAAAACCCTTTAGACCAGGCCATCATGCACAATTGACCAACCTTAGATCGATGTAAAGAGACCATTGTTTTTCATGCTTAGCTACATTGTTGTATTGAATATTTGAAGTTTGTTGCTTCGAGTATTTGCTGATGAAATGAGTTGAATAGGTGATCAATACGCTGCGTACAGAATGGCAGTATATGATATCCTCGCTATCATTACTGTGTTATTGATCTCGTGTGTCTGCTGCGCTTGATTTCGCGTACTCAGTAACCAATAGCTACTAGCGGCGGTTTCACTGAGGCATCATTTGATACACCGAGTGACTGTCAAGATAGCATGTAACTCGCTAAGCTAACTCACTACCATGTATTCATACAAAGCTAGATATGTGAAAAACAGAGATAAACTTATCAAGGTAAATATCTTTTTAAAACCATTTTGTATTTTGTTTGCACAACTATATATAATGTTTGTGAAGCCTATTGTTACCAATAAAAGAATTGTTTGGTGGTCATTGGAATGTACGTGTTTTCTAAAGCTATTTTTTGCATGTTGGCTAGAGAAACTTGAAATCTAATCCGCTTTCAGCCTCCTTCAGTCTTCAGGTTGTTTTCTCCAGAATGTGTTTTTGACTGCTGAAGTCGAAAAGCATAGATCTACTTAAAACTCTTGCGTGTTCATGTAAAAAGCTACTGTTTACTGACACAGTCCGAGTGAACTGCCTATAAAATTTTGTTACTTATTGTCGTTAAAGGTTGTAAAGGTTTTATAGTTATGAGGGTTTTTGTACTTACGCATCGTGAGTTCCTATGCTATTAGTGATATGTAGTAAAGCTTGTTGGAAGGTGCAGCTGTGGATCAGTGGTTAGTGTGCTGGTACATGATCAGTAGGTCAGTAGATCAAAACACAGAAAGACCATTGGTGGTGTTAGGAAGAGAATCCAGCCACAATCGCACCTGTGTCAAATCTCATGTGCAAGTAGTTACAATAAATTTTGTACCAGGATATACCATTTGAGGTGATGACTCTTAAGTGGTAAAAACTAGAAGAATTAAATTCTAATTAGAATAATGTGAAAATAAATATTGGTATATTTAGATACTGTACGTACTATGTCTACAAGTACTATATTTACATATTACTTATAAACATAGCTCTAAAGCTCGTAACTCTATAGCTTGTAACTCAATAGCTCTATACATAACTCTATACATAACTCTATACATAGCCCTTAGATGTTAGCTCTATATATGCTAAATGTCGGCATACCACATCTATGTATACTGTTACTCATATAATTACGTACTATACTATATTCAGTCCAATTGCAAGCATATATACTCCATCTGCATTTATGGGCTTTATGCGCACGCTTCCATATATATACATGTATGTATATATGTATATATGTAATATAGTACAGATACAGTATATGTAAATATGCCATACATAGATATAGTAGATATTTATATGGTATATAAGAGTATGATAAATATATATATCATATTCTTATATACCATATAAATATCTACTATATCTATGTATGGCATATTTACATATACTGTATCTGTACTATATTCACACTGCATATATACATACTGTATTAATATATACTATACGTCTACATATAGTGCCTATATGTACCATATCTGTATTGGCTAAACCTACATGTATATACATACAATCATGTCATGTTTATGCATAAATTATGCTTATATGTTGCATCTATACACATTGTATCAATACACAATGTGTCTGTGTATTGGTACACATAATTTTCATGTTTTATCGTAAGGTAAGCTCTCCTTTGATGTACCATGTACCAATATCATGGTTGATGGATATGTTATGTAATCATTTGTATAAATTGATAATCTGCCAGTTTGATGTTGCTGTTGATACGCAAACTCTCCAAACTCAAACATAAATCTGCAAATATAAAACTGGAATCAGGACTTGTGTAAGGGGATCCTATATATAAAATAGTTTGATGAGATTTTTACCGATAGCTGACTTTTCTTAGTTGTTGAGTTTACAAACAGATGAACCCTAACATCTCAAACACAAACTATTTTAGCAAGAATTTCATGTTTTTTTAATTTTAACAGTGTGATAAGTACAATTCTCTGTCGTTAATACACTAATTGTATTGGTTTGTTGCGTGACGATGCATAAACCCTGCTTGCATCAACCCAGTTTGTTTTGGTTGCAAAACACAAGCACGTCATTTTTAATGCATTTAACCAATTTTAATAAATGACGCATTATTATTTGAACATAATACATGTATAACGTCAAGTTAGTAAAAGAATAGGCTATCTCTTACGTTCACCTATTGATAGGGGGTAGTGGCTATAATATATCAGAATGCCAATAGTTCACATTTACGTGGGACAATGCAAGACAATTAGCGGTCTATTTCCCTCACCCTAAATGATCATCACAACTATTATCATGATAGACATTGACCTCTTGCACTGTGATTGCCTGCAACGCTTCATTGTTTACCTTTTGGTATGTTATTGATTGTTGGTGGAGTGATGCAGGGCAGTTATTCTAGCCTTTCACGCACTTGCTAGTAAGTGCATGGTTAGTCCTCTTAGCATTGGTACAGTTTTAATCTAATGATGATGGTTCTATCATACTGCCAAAAATATCAGATGAAGTTCCCTCATCGCAGAATAAATTTCATTTGTTGGTTCAGTAGCACTCTGGCTACGAGTACAATAGTAATGAAATACCTTGACAGAGAGTTGCGAGTACTCATATAAGATATATAATATACATTATATATATAATATATATTATACATAGAATATATAATATATATTATATACAGAATATATAATAAAGAATACTGGTAGGAAGTATATCTACTTGGAAGTTGGTGAAGTACTGCGTAATTAGAAGTCACCATGTATTGGTGAAATACTACACCAACTTGCCAAGATATAGTCCCTGAGAGCGAAAAAAAGTGTTAAACAGTGTCGGTCAATCTGCATTACAAAATATTTCAAAAAAGTCGGGCACGTGACAGGCAACAATGCAACCTTTTTATGGAATGGTTGCGAGCCTTTTCGATGTTCAAATAGTGAATAGCAAATGACTGCGCATTGATCAATGATTTTTATTAAATTATTTTACCTTGGCAACACATATTGAAATTGTTTTCTCTTGGTATGCACTATGGATTACGTGGATTTGGAATGTCATACTGTTGAGTTACCATGCGATAAGTGTTTCAATCGACATCCCCGTGTTGCAGACTTACTCGTGGTTTTCATTTTAGTGGCTACTGTTGCCCTTTTTCCTTCTTTTGCTTTCTGATTGTGGTATAGCATAATTTGAAAAACATTTCTGTTTGAAATGAAATGATAGTCAATAAAGTAATATATATCAATATATACAAATACGAGGGAGTTTGGTAAAAATATAAATAATTCTATGCCAGAGGTCATCATCATAAATTTTAAAATCTAAATAGGAATGACTGAAGTGCGGAGAATGTTTAAAAAGTAATAGCTTACTCGGTATTTTTCCCGCATCATTCGCATATAGCGTTTAGATCTTTTGCAAGCCTGAAACTTTTGGCCTATCATTGTGCTAGCTGGTGGTTTCCTGTTTTTAAAAAAATATCGATGTGTTGGTTAGTTCAACTTATGAATAAACTAATTTTTCATGCTTGAGACTCTTTTCAAATCTTTGACAATTACAATTTTTTAACAGTAAGGGAATTTGAGTGTACTTTCAGACTTGCATAGATGATTCAAGTAGGAAAGTCAGCTGTGAGCTACACTGAAGGCTATTCGTGTTGCCTCTTATGTGACTGATCTTGTCAATCATCAGCTTTAAACCGTTGTGCTGTTCTGTCAGGATTATACCTGATGCCAGTTGCTGGGTGACAGAAACACGCCCTAATTTATCTATGACACCCACTATTTATAGCTGTGCTAGGATGCTGACGTACGCTACACTAGGTTTGATAGAGAGTTCACAGGGCATGCTTGCAACTCCGTCGGGACGTTGTTGCTACAAGACCGCTTGCATATTTTCAATCATCATTAAATAATTGATTAGTTTTTAGACCGCAATAATAACTGAACATTGAACATCTTTATAAACTTTGAAAATGTTTGTCTGAGGTCATTTAGAAACTCTCTTAGATGTGAACGTATAAATGAATAATGCATAAAGTGGTTGAAAGACTTTCTTCCCCAGAGATGATGTGAAGAGCGGTGTGAAATCGCTAGTATCATGCCTTGGTTACCAACTGCTGCTCAAAATATACTTGGATCTCAGTCTAAGTAAAAGATAATCAATTAAAGAATTAAGCCTAGCTGGTACTCAGGCAATGCTACATGTAGACTGTCATCTATGCCGATTGCTACCGCGCTTGTAAACTGTTTCTGTTACTTGTGAACTGTGCACCTTCAATTCCCTATCCTGACTCTTCCGCAATACTACTAGATTATCAACTTTTAAAACCCTTTTGTTTAACTCACTCAATAATTCCAAATTGTTTCATTTTTGCATTTTTTTCTTTTTTTAGAATGTAAAGAAAAACACAATTTTGCTGTCAATTACCAAAGCCATTAAAAATTTATACTTGCATAACAAATAAATTTTCCGTTGTAGGATAAGTGTTTCTCATAGCAATGTCTGCGCCATTCCAGTTGTTTCACAGGCTAAAATGACTGGAATATAAACGATATAAACTGGTTGCCTGTATTACAAACATTTGAGAATTAATTAAAACGGGATGTGACATCAATTAGAGAAAACATAGAGCGAACCAGATCATAGAGCTATATTTTATCAACTGCTATCTCACGTCCCATTTAATGGCAGATATTTGCTGGCCTACTCTTTAGTCTTTGGATAATGAAAACATAACTCCCATTTTAGCTTTGATAATCAGGAAAAAATGATAAAAGTAGTCAACTTCAAGTTGGTAGATGGTTATAGAAACAGAATACTTTGTTTCTAGTGTCTTGCTCACTTATTCCTGTAGAGCTTTGCTGGGTTTCTGCCAAAATTGAGTTTTTAACAATGTGATTGGACATATTTTATTCTAACAAAGTTTATAAGTAGTAAGAGAAACCTACTTATATGGAGCAGTAATTCAAAACTTAATGTCGATAAATATAACATAGAAGTATTTTACTAAGTTTATTTTCATTATCTGTTTAAATTTTTAGAGAAACAAAACATCAGAATAATAGTAAATATATGTAATGATTATAATGCAAATAAAACTTTGTTTTGCCCAAGATCTTTTAGATTTTGGTCAAGATTTTACACAAAACGTTTTTTTCAAAACATCAGCATAAAATCTATCATTAAATACGTATATATGCTGCAGAATGGCTCAGTGAGAGAAAACAACTCTTGGAACTATGGAGATGACGACTTTAGCCCTAGGACTGATGATTACGGCATAGATCTATCTAGATATGAGTCTTCAAATGCTGCCTATGAAGAACCGGATGATGTACCTCTTCCTCGCCCTCAACAGAAAAAGATTAACAAAAGGAAAGTTTATTAGTTTCTTGAAAATTTTGAAAATCTTCCAACGCCCGCTGATTCAGACTTGCACACGCTAAAACTCATTTAAGACAGAGCATTCTGGGCCATACTGTAAACAAACTGCAAAATAAAAGCTGGATTTAGGCTGTTTTGTACATTTAAATGTTCTCTAGGGCAAATTTGAGGAATACAATATGTCAACACCATATTATATACAGTTGTTTTACGTAAAAAAATCTAGTTTTAGGTCATTTGAAGTATCAGCTTTCTGGTAACCAGCTCAAATTTACACCCATCTTTGGTAACGGCTCGCAAAGCACCTACCTGCCTTGACCAGTCATGCCACATAAAAATAATTGAGTTCTATCAGGAAATGCTATTCTAAGCTTATAAATGCTTCAGTCAATCATTATTGATTTCAGAGTAAAGTATGTGCAGAATGTAACAGTATGTGCAGAATGTAACAGTATGTGCAGAATGTAACAGTATGTGCAGAATGTAACAGTATGTGCAGAATGTAACAGTATGTGCAGAATGTAACAGTATGTGCAGAATGTAACAGTATGTGCAGAATGTAACAGTATGTGCAGAATGTAACAGTATGTGCAGAATGTAACAGTATGTGCAGAATGTAACAGTATGTGCAGAATGTAACAGTATGTCCAGAACATTTTAGTGGTAGATTTAAAAATGCATCCATAACATTCAGTGGAGCATACCTTCAATGACTCTGCCAAGATATCACTGGAATATTGTACTTTTCAGGAGTTTACCAACTGATTGAAAGAGTGATATTATTGTAAATTATCAAAGGGGATTTTTTGATGACACATGAACATAGGTTATGACCTGCCTCGACAATGATTAGCTTTGTTCAATTGAATAAGTAAAGCTTCACCTAACAGTTTTTACAAAATATACATGTAATTCTATATGTAAAGCTAACTCATTATAGTTAGCTACCTCAAACCAAAATATATAATTCTTTTAAAAGGTCATAATAAGACTGGTGACAACCTTAGTTTTTTTTGCGCAATGTCCAAATATGCATGAAAATTTTAGTCAGTTACAAAAAACCTAATGCAGTAAATGACCTGAGATCTATTGATTCTATGCAAAAGACTCTGCATAACAACATGGCGTAAACAATTGCTTTATCTGATGAGCATGAGCCATCCGAACCTAACATACTGTAAATTAGCTTGTACGGTCCACAATTTAAAAAAATGTGTTTTATTAGCCAAGTAATTAGATACTAAAGGGCTCTCTAAAATTGTATAGAACATCAAAGCCATTATTATTCAAGAGTTCTACAAACTGTTGAGCTAATGTTACACAAAAGCAAAACAATATTCACAAACAAAAGATCTATCAGAGTCATTTTAAAATTCATATCTTGTATGAAATTTCTATTTGCTTTTTTGCTAAACTTCTATGTGTTGCTTTCTAACATTACAAAGCAACGTTGTAAGTCAATTAGTATCCATGACTAACACTTGTTACAGACAGCGAGTTTGCAATTTGATCTTGGTTTTCTTTGATACATAAATATTGATGCGTGCCAGTTTTTGACCTTAAGAAACTCATGCCCGTCATTCTTTTACTATGCTTATAACACCAATCAATAGTCAACAGAAATATTTCTTATGCCTTCCAAACATCAGTATCTGCCATGAGTAAGCAAAATATTTTCTATTTTCTGCTATTCTAGTGGCTGTATTAACTAACTTTAGTCTAGATCGGTTAAATATTTCTCCAGAGATAATCGAAACTCAATTGGTGCATCTTTCTATGTACATATTGATTTTTATTTTAAACATTGTTTTTATAACTTGTTTGCATATACACTTCATGAGATTCCATGAAATATTGATGACAAGTCAAGAACAAAAATGATGATACCTTTGCGTAATAGCTTGTGATTTTTCTTTCTGAATTTATAAGATTTGACTTGACTTGCCTCAAACTTGGCTCATCGACAATATGCCATAAAAGTTGTAGCTCAACATCAAAGTTATAGTCCAACCAGTGAATTTAGGCATGCTTAAAGCTGTATGTTGGCGATTTGCAGTGTTAGGTTAATTACAGTGTAACACCAATCAATAGTCAACAGAAATATGCCTTTTGTCTTTCAACATTCTGGATCTGCTGTAAGCAAAATATTATAGATTATTGCTAAATATTTCTCACTTTTGCCTGAGATATAAAATATTAAAAATTATACATATTTTAATGCTAAATTTTTTATAACTTTTAGTTTACAGTTTATATAATCTTTTTAAATTTTGATATCAAATAAAAATTTTTTAGGATTTTGTTTACAATTTAATCGACATTCAGCTTCAATCTATATACATGTATATATTTCTCAAAGTCTGTGTGTTGGAAATCCGTCTGTTGGAAATCCGGCTGTTGGAAATCCGGCTATAGCTATTATTAGAACAGCTGAGCTGGACAACAATACAGACTCAAAGTCATGGCTTACTGTCATTAGAAGCCTAACCTTATTAACTAGCTTAGTGGAGTTTTTCATTGGCAATATGCAAGGCTACTAGCTTGAAAGGTACAGTTGCTTGACAAAGTTTTAAAACCTTCACAGTTGTTTTTATTTTTCTCTTAAATTATTTCAACTACACGACACACTTCTCTCATGATATGTACTTTGAAAGTTAGAATGGCAAATGCTGTTATATGTTAAATACAAATCAACTTTCTGTCCAAAGACTCTTCTATTACACGGGCAACGTTGGGTGGCGCAGCTAGTTTTACTATAAACTACAGAACATCTGATTGTCTGAAACCATAATCAAAATAAGCTTGCCACTCTGTTATGTGCGATTACGTTTTAAATCTGTGTATTGTGTAAGGCAAAAACATTTGTTAACATTACGTGTTTGCAATAAAATACATAGAACTACTCACAAAATCCCGACATAATACATGATTAATTTATTTACACTGATAATTTGATCATTAAAATTGTTTTACCTCTATCATAAGCCAATGAAATGTATTATGAAATACGTCTTAACATTATTTAGAGATGATTTGTAAGTGTGTAATTTTGTGCTGGAAAATACTTTCAATTTTTTGTTATTCCAGTGATTGTATTAGCTGGCTTTAGTCTCGCATGAATAAATATTTTTCCAGAGATAGTCAAAGACTCAACTGGAGAGCTTTGTTTTGCACATTTGATGTTTTTACCTTAGAATTGTTTTCACAGCTTTTATCTGATACAGTTTATGAGATTCTATAAAACATTGGTTAAAAGTCACAAAGATCAAAAATCAAAAACAAAGTCTGGTGATGCTTTTGTGTGATAGCTTGTGATTTTTCTTTCTGAATTTATAGTTTTTGATTTGATTTACGTCAAACTTGGCTCATCAATGATATGCCATTAAAATTGTAGCTCAACTCTAAAGTTACAGTCCAACCAGTAAATTTAGCCATACTTATAGCTGATTGGTGGCGATTTACAGGGTTAAGTAAAATTTAATCTAGTATTTAGGGCATAATGTTGAATAACATACATGTAAGTCTATGTTGAATATGAAGGTTCCCAAGTTAACTCTCTATTGTATAATCATGCATTCTTCAAGTGATACATTTTTTGTCAAACTTTGACTACTTTCCCAAGCTGCTAAAATAAATTCAGAGTCTGCTTGCTTCAAAATAACTTGCAGGCATGATGTAATGGCAAAAGCGGTGAATTTAAATTTGTTGGACTTTATTTTTTTCAGCAAGTAAAACAACTTAACAAAATAGGCAAAAAAAATATGTGCACAAAATTATTCATGTGCACAATAGCTTTGACGATTGAGGTGCAGAGCCCCATGTGCAGGCAGTGAGCAGGGTGTGGCTCACATGGACGAAAAAATTCTACAATTTAAAGAAAAAAAAATAGCCCAAAGACGCTCAGACTACTCCAGCCTCGGCAGCAGGCACTGCTTCAAGATGGCCCTAAATATATTAGTGTCTCTGAATCTACAAATGACAGCAAGCAGCTAATCGATGCTTCTGAGGCTTGGTATGAAGGCTGTCAATGTACAGATGCTAAAGTAGAGGCTGGAAGTGCTAGATCAATATAGGATTTATGAGTAGAGTAAGGGTGTTCTAGAAGGAGAACAGCTGGTATAGTACCGGTTGTGAGCAAGCATACAGATTGATGGGAATATAAGTCAGAGACCAAAAATTTTTAAGCAGATTTGAATAATGGGATTAAATGGGTATGAGAATGTTTTTGAAAATTAAGTGAACGAGCTGCTTTTGGATGCCACTACTTTCTGGAAATGTGAAGTGTTAACCCAATGTACAGTAAAGTTAGTACTGTATACTGTGCTGATTGCATTGATGATGTTTTAGGGGTCGGCTTGTGTCATTTTATAAAAGTGGAGACAAACACTACAAAGGTCTTCAGATTGCTGTCAACCAGAAACAGTTTGCCACCTTCGAGGCTTTGACAGACTTTCTAAGCACAAAGTTGCCGACAACAAGGGGAGTGAAAAACATTTTCTCGTGGCCCAATGCGAAGGTTAGTTCAAACTCAAAGATGGCTGGTAGTAAAAGAAACCCTCTAAATATGGAGTATGATGTCCGCTTAGATTACTGTAAGTAGAGACTGTGTGTGTGTTTTAAGAGCATTTGTTAGACAAACAATGGCTCTGTGATCTTGGCTGGACATGTCTGAGTCTAGTAGCAAGAGAACCTTGGTGACTGGAGACATGCCCAGTTACAGAGAGTAATTTAAGGTTGGATGTGGTTCCTGTCACCATCAGCGACCTTTTTGAGAATTCAACCCTAACATGTTGTTGGCAGGTCAGGCCTTCTAGATCACTAGGCCATGGTTGTTATGGCTGATATATATCAGGAGACCTAAAATTAATAATAATAGTTTTTAGTTTTTTGCAACCACCTTACCAATAACACTGAAGGCAGATTCATTAACTTATACAAGGCTTTTTGGTGTCAAATACATTCAAATGGTGTGAAAAATAATCCTCTAGTTTTTTACTTCATCTTTAAAAATTCTGTTGTATCTATCCTTTTAAAAACCAGTTTGGTTTACTCTTTTACACTTTTCAATTGATTGATTAACAATTATTGAGCCAAGCTCAACAAAACAGCAAATAAAAATTAAAATAAACTACGTTTTTTTGCTGACAGCCATGTTTGTTGCTCGATGTTTGACATGCATGCACTCAAGTGATACCACATTGGTGAATGGGTCTAATACTTCATTGGAAGTTGATTTATAGAAATTCCTGTTGTACTAGATGGCAGCTTTGAAAATATATAAACAGGAAGTCATGCTTATTAGCTCAATAGCTAAAGTACAAACAGTGGCGACATTGTTTCATGTTTTAGCAAATATTTGAAGTCAAAGATTTCCAGGTTGGGCAGCATTATGTTTGTTCAGAGACAAACAAACTCGACAAATCTATAAGCTATGGAGAGATCAAAGGCTCGGTGAGTGACCTAGTATATCTTGTATGTGCATCTAGCTTCATTTCTTTTCTTTCTATGATGCCAAAAACACTTGACTGTTATGTATCAAGTTATAGCAAGTGTTTACACCAATAATAATGACACTTTTGGATTCTGTACTCACACTTTCTAAGCTATGTGTAGGGAATCTGAAAGAGGTTTAATCACCTCTTATAGCTTGGCGTATAAAGACATACAACAGCTCATTTATTATGGATAAAACATATATCGCGGAATAGGTAGCTTTTATTCTAAAGCAAGGCTAAAAATTTGGAATTATTTTCTATCTTTTATGTGACGTTTTTAGCGGTATGTGATCGATACGACAGTTTCGGCAGTTCCTATCGATAATTTGCAAACAAGTCCGATAAAACATTTTAGCATGCAAAAATGGGTTCGTTATAAAGCATGAACTCGGGTATCAAGCCTAAAAAACATTAGGATATTTATAAAGGCCTTAGGCTATGGCTTTTGCTAATACATCACCAAACATGTGCTTATGCACTCCAAATGAATGGGTGTACCCCAAGATTTACAGCGAAAATTAAGGGAAGAGAAAGCATAAGTGTCGCATAGAATGAATCAGTTCTCCAAGCTCTTCAAAAGTGATGGGAGAGTCACATGTTGAATTTGCTGACTCTTATCATGCAAGCTGCGGATGCTCACAGTGCACTCTCGTTAGCCTATCAGGAGATAGTAAATGATCCTACGGTGACGACAATGACCAAAAGACCAGCAGCTTGTGGTGAGCCAACATCAATTTCTGCAAACTCTAGATGCTACTACCTACGTGAGGGGCTGCCAGACTGACAGCTAAACATGATCAGTGGTATTGCTAAATCTCGACCCAAATATGTCAAGTCATATGGGAAACTCTCTACACTAACAATGGCAAAGAATGTTCTACCTCGGCCATGATAATTCCGAGCTATACAAGGCACCTCCATGATACACCTCCAAACAACTCTGGGAACCGTGCGATCAAAATCCGCACACATCAGATATACCCCAATCGCATAAACCAACTCGTAGAGAAAATAAAAACACTCTAAGTTGCCAGATGTTTTGTTTAGATATCAAAAACATATAGGCTTGTCGACGATTGTAGGCCATTCTAGGCTTAAACTAGGTTTAAATCAGACAAAGTCATAGGTGTAAATTTGGAATCACAAGTCGCACTGATGAATGCTGAACTGAGTTGAAGCCAGATTTTGCGGACAAAATCAAAATCAGTTTGTACTAGATTTTTTAGAAATTACGTATTTACACCTAATTCTTTTATAAGTAATAAAGTGAGACTGCGCTTGCTTGCGCCAATCTTTTACCGCTAATAATATTTAAAATGAAGATACATGTATATCAGCATCAAATAATTATTAATTTTACTCATTGTTCTACAATGAACTCTATTAGCTAGCACCTAACGTAAACAAATTGTGCATTACAACCAAATCTGTGAATTTCATGTTAACTTTCATTGTCACCTTTTCACAAAGGTTGATCTATCAGACTGCTGGTGAGATAAACAGACTGAGCAACTATTATACGTCAAATTATCACAAGTTACTAAGTTTGACTCTTGTTTTTTTTGTAAATCCATATATGTCAAGTCATGTCATGTGACTAAACCTACTACAATGTGTCACAAGTTCTCTCTAGGTAGCTAAAATGCATCCGATTCCAACTTGTTTTTCACCATCATTTACCAAGCGTAAACACTTCATATTTATATATTGATATTGATTAGGCATTGATTATTTACTACTAAAGAAAAAACAGATTATTGTAAAACAATGCTGTTATTATTTCTATGAAACCAAGTGACGGCTATGAATAAGTCAGCAACCCATTATTCCTTGACAGAATAAAGCTAAAGTGAATCGTTCATTGCCCTAGTATAAATTATAGCTGTATTTATAAATTTAACTTGTGATGGAAAATATAAAAACGAATAAGAAACTGAAGCAATCAACTAAAATGATTACCAAGGAATCATTAAATTGATTTTTAAAGCTTTTTAGTAAGAGAGTGCTAAATGGTAACATAAGAAGGGATTTGCAAGTTCTACAACATGGAGGTGCGTTGTACATTTATGGTACGTAGTGAATACAGCTCTTGCTCTTTCAGTATAAATGTAAGAAATATACTATTCTGTTGGAAATTACTCATAAGTTTAACATTAGACATGTTCTCTTGCTCATTTCTGTTTTCTGTAACCAATCCGTTTACAAACATATATCAAGACATATTCTAACACTATCTAGTTGTTAACATATTCAGATCTTCTCAAACACTCTTGCTGTTAACATATTAAGACTCTTTTCAACACTTTCTAGTTATTAATGTATTTAGACTTTTTGAATACTTTTTAGTTGTCAATAAATACTTGCTAATGAAAACATTGAGTTTAATGCACAATTTCTATCAGCTCTGAGTTATAAGCAATACTTTTATACCTGCCATGCTTTAGTGTAATAATGCACAAAAAACTAGAGATCATATGTTACACATCATTCATTAAATGATAGGCACATCAAAGTGGCATCTGTAACAACTGACAAAACAAAATGTTATTCTTGTAACAGATATGACAACACAAGGTGTCAACTGTTACAGCGAGGGCCTGGCAATGTGTCACTTGTTGCAGGTGACCTGTTGTAGGATGACATCTGTTACAAAGATGGCTGTCCCAAAAACGTGCTATGCCTGTAATTGGTATGGCCACGGTTTCTTCTGTTATAAAGATGACTCAACAAGGTATCAAATAATAAGGGTGTTATAGGCTAAGGCTATGCTACTTCTATAAGCTTAGTCCAAGGATATAGTGTCACTAATTACAGGTTTGCCCCCACAGACAAGTGCTGTTCCACAACAAGCATGTATAATTCTTGCAGGTATGGCACAACAAGAAAATGTCAGCAACAAAGTTTCGTCGTGAAGAAAATGAGCTACTACAATACACAAGAGATCCCCATCCAGTTGGGAGCCACTCAAAGCCTAGAATTCTGACCATTATATCAAACACTGACAGAAACAGTAGAGAAAAGGTATGGTTGAAATCTTGAGACAAGAATGAGATTGATTGTAAGGCGATGTAACAATGACACAGGTTTGCTGATGGTTTATAGTAGTCTGGTAGGCAAGGTTATATAAGAGAGTAACCGTGGTTATATAATGGGGTAATTGTGTTTTAGCTCCATAAACCTTATTAAAAATAATAACCATCATTAATTAAATAGCTTACAAACTTTGTTCAGGTGACCATATAATGGTAGTTTTGGTGCTGCCCACAAATATGCTGATCTCTGCCTAAAAAGTGAACTATGCTCATAAATTACAGAACATGCAATGTTTTCTATTAAATATTTTTGTATCTGAAATGTCACGAGCACATTATCTCTCTTGAGTGATGTGTTAGATGCTGACCGTCAGCCAATCAAGTTCACCATATTTATACTGTAGTGCAAAGAACACTAAAGACACTTGTACACAGACTGTTATCATCGATTCTATTAACCTTACTACGTTGGTTAACCACCATGGACTGTATAAACAACGATATTTTTTCACAGTACAAAAATAATGTTTGGGACTTTTTTATTTTAATTGAACTTCTAACAACTTATTATAGTCATAAAGACTAAGTCTAAATAGCTAATCTATAATCTACTTGTCTCTAGGTAATGCTCAACCCTCAGACCAACCAAACATTTGAGGAGATTTTAACTGATATTGGTAACATGGTAAACATAGAATCTCCCCCAGTCACTGGACTCTTCACTGCTAAGAAACCACACAAGAAGGTAAGAATATCTCTTCCTTTTTATTAACTGTTTGACCTTAAGGCTTGCAGTTACCTTTTGATTCGTTAAAAAATAGTATAGACTCTGTTCAAATGGCCACAATCATAATTTTGATTTTGAATGGCAAAATTTGCCACATTGTCTGTTTTGTACCTGAAATGGCAAACAGTAGTAAAAGTAATAGCAATGACGATTGAAGTAATAATAGTAGTACTAACAGTAATAATAGTAGTACTGGCGGCGATAATAGTAATAATAGAGTTATAGCTATCAAGTTCAATAAAATTGTTTAGCACAAGCTAAAAATTGTAGACTCATTTAGTTTAATCAGGATTCTAACAATGTAACATGCTGTGGAACTGTAATAAATAGTAAATCGCAGCCAAAGTAGTTTTAGAAAACCATCAGGCATATGGCAGTGGGTCTTTTTTTCATGACTGCAAACATTCAACTGTTGAAGAAACATGTTGAAGTTAGGAAATAGGAAACTACAAATTGCACTGTAATTAGTCACTAGTCAACTAGTGCATGTTAACTAGAAATCAAGAATTGTACTGCAAGATTAAACAAAAAAAATCGTTGAAATGAGTAGCAAACAGTGAGTGCAGCTTTGACTGAGTATCAAATTTATTGGTTTAAAAAGTTGGAGTTTTATTATTTTAAACTTTCAAACAGCAACTCTGCATTCTTATAGGGCTATTTTTTTCAAGTATGATTACGATTGAATCTGTTGTGAACTTTGAAATTTCCTATATCTTTTGAAATGCTCATTAAAACACAGAGTTATCTTTTCATAACGAGAATCAGTGAAATTGGGCTGCTACACAGGTTTTGTATCATTGGTATGCCATCTTGCTGGCACCTCCAAATTAGTAAAGGCGTTTTTGTAATGTACCTACCTAACAGTCAGAAAATGTTGAGATAACACAAAGTTGGCCCATAGTGAGGCTACTACGTTCACTCATAGCTTTCAGCCTCACGCTTGACATTAATTTCCCAATTTGTTTTGAGTGTTATTATATATTTTAGGTGTTCAGTTTCTCTCAGCTGTTTAAAGACTACAAAGACCAAGATGTATTCCTTGCTGTGGGCAGAGAACTTACACCAATCACTGCCCACAGAGAAGTACCTCAAAGCACCCAGTCAGACTCAGCTATCAACTTCAAACCAGTTGTCAGGAGGAAACCTGGAAAAAGGTTCCAAAAGCCCAGAGGTAAGATACATTATAATGGAAACAGATTTATCCTCATTGTTTATGCCTTGAACCAGAGGTTATGAAACCTATTTTACTGTTGACGGCTTTGGAGTTGGGTGCTCCTACAGCGGTTACTCAGTCTGATTGGGATTTTTATGGTAGCCTTTACTTTATCAGCAGTAACTCAACCAAGTCTTAGATTTGGTGAAACGTGAACTTTCAATGACAGACTGATTGCTTTATCAATGTAGACTATAACAGTGACTCTAATAACTACAAGAGGGAGTTAAGCTAGTGTATAACAATGACTTTAGTATCTACAGAAGAGAGTTAATCTAGTATATACCAGTGACTTTAGTAACTAAAGGAGAGAGTTAATCTAGTATATAACAGTGACTTTGGTAGCTACAGGAAAGAGTTAGGCTAGTATATAACAGTGACTCTAATAACTACATGAAGGAGTTAATCTAGTGTATAACAGTGACTTTAGTAACTACAGAAGAGAGTTAATCTAGTATATAATAATGACTCTGGTAGCTAAAAAAGATAATTAATCTAGTATATAACAGTGATTGTAGTAGCTACAGGAGAGGGTTAATCTAGTATACAACAGTGACTCTGGTAGCTACAGGAGAAGGTTGTGCTAATTTTATAAATAAATTGCAGACTATGACAGCGATTCTGATGATGTTCCACCCAGAGACAACCTCTCTGTACCAAATGGTCAGGTGTCACTCTTCAGTCAACTAGCTCCACCAACCAACTATCAGAAAAAACTTAAACCTCCGCTGACACCTAAACACAACAGTCTACAGACATATGGTAGGAGGGGAAAGGCCGGCAGAGATTTTAACACAATCCGCATTGATGTGCACAACCAGCGTAAAGGTAAGAGTCGAAATACACTTTATAAATCGTGGGCATATTTTTTCATTTTTTTGGAAAAAGAAGACAAAGATGAAGTGGAAGCTGCTACCTTTATATACAAAAAACTAAAGATTTTGCACTAATTTTTATATAATATACTGTATCTTGTATTAGCTCAATTAGCAAATGTCATTCTTTTCTTGATCTTGGTTCGTAGGAGTTTTAGGGAATTGAGTGACAGGTTTTCCATAAGGTTTTACAGATGTAAAGAGAAATTTCCACATTTTTCTCTGAAATAAACTTGTTAAATTTTATATTAATAATTACTTTGTGTGACCATCAGAATCTAATGCATGTTACTGTTTTCAGGTGCATAGTAATAACTTCACTGACGGCTTGAACCGTATTTTTTCATAATACTATATATAGATAAAATTTATATATGTGATTTATAATTTGATCTTCTAACAAGCTGTTTTATCCTTATTCAGACTTATCAGTTGAGCTAAGGTGCCAGGGGGGATAAACCCTACCATGATGTGCTGCAACTTAGCCCACTGCATTTAAAAAGTGCATAATCAGTAAAGGGTATCTCACATAGCAGCATTCAACCATTGCTTTCATTTATGTATGTTGCATTATAATATATTAGTAATATTCAGAATATAATATTGTCAAATTATAACATAGGTTACATTATAGTATTTCCATTGCAACATCGGTAATTATGTATTCTACTGCATTTAGTTTTGTTCTAAAGTTATTCTGAAGGATCTATATTATGATTTTAAATACATCAATGAAGATCTAATGGTAGATAAGACATCCATGGAGTTTTTGAGCAAGACTGTCCTGTAAAACCGCCATGGTTTCACGAGGTTGGCAATCCTTCCTTGAATAGGTTAGACCATACCATATGGCAAAACCTCTACCTTCTAACTTTCAGTTTTCAAAATTTATAATTTATGTACTGTTTTTATTTAGGGTTGCTGGGGTCTACTAGAGGTAATGTAACAATTCCCCCTCTCTCTATCCTATGTTTTCCAGCACAACCACTCATAAAAAAGTTTAGGTCACAGGCTAATGGTTATCACTGATTTTAGTGGCACAAATCAATAAAAAATCATTTTATATTTTATGTAAACATTATGCCTTTGAGCTGAATGCAATAACTCTCTCTACGCCACGCGTGAGACAGGTGTTCTTGCATCGTTATATTGCTAATTTTATTGCCATCGTTGTACGTATTGCATTGTTCTACGCCGGATGAGACAAGTGTTCTTGTAGTGCCAATACAACGAATTCACATAATACTTGCATATACTAATAATATATAACGCTAAAGAGGCAATGGTGAGCAGGTTTCTGGCAAAACCACTCAAACCAAAATTCTCTGTTGAAAGATCCACTCCTATATGAGCCTACATAGATGACTTTGGGCTAATCAGCTTATTGTCAAATTATAATCAGCTTATTTGCGAATTGTAAGCAGTGTGGGCTGGCATGCGCATGCGTGTATAATTTGCTTTTTCAGCAACCCGAAACCCTTAACTAAAGCCTGGTTCCCATATATGCCACAAAGCACTGGTGACAGCATCGGTGACAGCATCACAAGCTATAAGCGATGAAATTTGAACTTACACGCCGGGTACTGCCGGTAGTGGCTGGCGGTCAACGCAAGAGTTTACCGCTGCTCAAATTTCGCGAAGCGCCGCAGGCAAAACTTTCCCAAAATGCACTGTACAAGTGAAGGTCACACTTATCGAAGCGGCATCGCGAGCGAACATTTTTAATGCAGTTATAACGATGCAGCTTATGTGAACAAAAAGCACCGAGCCTACCGTCGCAAGCGTTTTGCTGTGCAAGATTACCGCCGGGGTCTCGCCATCGATATGGGAACCAGGCTTTATAAATACCAGTATTTTGATAGTCTGGTGAAGATCATCAGGTGTAGTAACTATCCGCAAAATTATTTTTTAATTCCATAAGGGGAATTGGGAAATAATTGTTTGGCGCAGGTTTTGGAGTATCTGGATGTTTAGCTCAAAGCTGACAGTTCAAATCCTGTATGATACAATATTTTTTCCAACACCGCATTATAAATTCAGATGGACTGACATGGCTTCTATTATAGTACAGGTTACCCATGAAAAATGACCTGCCCTTTGCCACTTTATTTTTGACAAAGTGAGAGCCACTGGTGGTTTGCTTATTCTAAAGGGGCCAGATGGCAAAAGCGCTTCAGCAGCGCTCCAAAAACCCAACTTGGTTTTTCTCATATCATGTTCTGTGATGCATTAAAAAGGCTCCACTAACATTTCAATAAATAACAGTAAATGATAATTGTCTATGATTGTTAGCCTTTGATCTAGAGACTTGGTACCCAGACACAAGTTTACTACAATGTTAAGCTTTCGTCTAATCTAATGTTTGTATGTTTTTGTTGCTTTTTTACAGCAAATATAACACTAACTGTTTTATCAGTTTAATAAGCCATAACACAGTCTAATCACCTTTTAGTTGCTTGAATAATAGCTGGCTTCCTGTTTTGTTTCTTTTTAACATTGAATCCACCGAACTTCCTTTATTAGGAGTGAATTTATAAGAACAGAATTTATTTACAGAAATAATTTATTAAATTTATATTTAATCTTGGATTGCCATAACATTTGCACAATAACAGCAAGTAAAACTTTGTAATCAACTATATATATTACTTTATTGGCAATAATTTCATTTCAAATAGAAATGTTTGTCAAACTATGCCATAATTTGAAAAAAATATGTAGGGTAATGTTTCACCCTACATATCAAAGCAGAGTAAAACATATGATATAAAATTATTGTGAGAAGTTTCAAAGACCGACCACTACTAGTAAAACAACCATTCAACACGTTTGAATTTTATACTCAAACACAAGTCATTCACTTGGGCTTGTTTTTTTATAATTTGGGTTAAAATATTTAAATGCTAGATAAAATATTATTATTTAACAATTGCAACTTTGATTTTATATGATTCAACAACAATTAAAGCACAAATCTATATACTTTTGCATCATCGCATTTCTAAAATTTTCTCACAGTTCTAAAACTGTGAAATTTAGATATGCCCATAAGCATAGCATCGGTCATATTATATCTAGAAAACTATTGTTTTATTATAATAATTTATATTTAATTTTATTATAAATATTGAAAATAGCAGTAAACTGAATTAAGTTACAGACGCCATATTAAACACGAGTTGTGTATTTCAGATGACCAGTTGGAATATTCTGGTAAATTTTCATGACCATGATTGTCCATGATTTTGCCTCTAGTACTTTTACATCACCTCATATAGGCCTACTGATGCAATTGGAAGATATCAGCTTTCCTATGTGTCAATATATAGCTAGTAGCTAGTAGCACCATCTCACAATATTACCCCGAGCTTTCCTATTGCTGTTGTTACAATCCTATTTTATTTAAATAGTATGTTTGCATATTTATATGCCTGGTTATTTGTAAAGGGAACATGACCTGACTGTAAATACTTGTAGAGGAAGAATGGACATATGAATTTGGTAAAACTTTTTATCTACAGTTAGAATTCTCTTTAATGTTATTTTATTTTTAGATTAGTATATAGTTTTACTAGACTTATTTTTATTCATTTATTGAGAGTAGCATTTGAGGAAAATCTAAACAAAATTTTTGTTAACTGTTGACATTTGTTCGTTTACCTGCTGTGGTTGTGACAGCCCAATTAAAGCTAACCATATTTTTAGAAAATAATCCAACAGCAAGTATATGACTCTTAGTTACATGTACATTGGTAACCTGAAGTAAACTTTAATAATAACAGTTAGTAACATTTCTACATATTTTAGTAAACTCTTGTTTGTTGTTAGAACTATCTAATTCATGAATTATCATTTTCAAGAGCTAAAATATGTTATCTTTCCAGATAGCATGTTTTAAATTAAAAAAAATTAAGAGATTACCTCTACTTACTAACTTGGGCACAATTGAGTCTTATCTTTATATTTTATCCTGCAGCTTATATTCAGAAACACCAGAAGGTGGTTGATTAGTGCCGGAGTTAGTGTCGGTTTACCAATACAAGCTGAATGTCACAAGTTCGAATCCTGTACAAAGTAATATTTTTTTCTAATCTCTAACCGTGGCTTCAGCTAGACAGAAGGCCTGAACCGCTCTTATTGTATTAAATATTATTGATTAATTAAATGAGCAAGACTACAAACTATATTAGTAAGACTGCTAAAAGCAGCTCACACTGTCATATCGGCAGCATAACAACAAGAAATACAAACATATGTACAGCATTTAAACTTTGCACTAAAATCTAGCTTTCTATGTTTACATAAATATAAGGAAATGTTATAATTTGTTTACAGAGTTTTACACACCATCCAATTACCAAGCAGGAGATGGAAGGAAACCTGACAAGAAGCTGCAGTTAGAGTGGGTCTACGGGTATAGGGGAAGAGATGCCAAAAGCAACCTGTATGTGCTGCCGTCTGGAGAACTGCTTTACTATGTGGCCAGCGTAGCTATTCTGTTTGATAGAAGCAAAGATAAGCAGAGACACTATCTTGGTCACAATGAAGATATTACTAGGTAGGAGTTGTCTATCCTTATTTAATGGCTTTCACCTAAAGCTACATAGCTGCGTAGAACATGAAAGTTGTCACTTTGGATGAGCTCATGAATGCTTGTCAACAATGTCTCTCTTACTTGTAGCATGGTGCTTCACCCGAATGAGTTCTGCGTAGCCACCGGCCAGGCTACCGGAGCTAGTCGACAGGAAACAGCTGCTCATATCCGTATTTGGGATGCTCGGTCTCTAGTCACATACTCAATACTCGGCCTCGGAGTCTTTCAGGTGGCTGTCGGCTGCCTCTCTTTTTCCATTGAAGTTAGTTGACATCTACTATAGCAATATTACCAGAGGGCCATGTACTAACTTCCTTGTCAGAGCATTGTCAAGGGACAGGGGCAGATTTGTAAAATAGGTTTTTTTGTGATAGAAAGTGTGATCAAACATTTTTAAAGATACCAATGCTCATTTTTATATGAAATCAGAGTTTGGTATCACATGTTTGTTTAAAATGAGTGTTCCTTGCTGACATCTTTTTGAATGGCTCTGCGGAGATCATACATATAAATTTTGTATACATATATATGCATACGCGTATTGTGTATGTATATATCGGTGTATGTATGCATGGATGTATATGTACGCAAACAGTCGGCCATATATACATCTGAGTATAACTTGGTAACCAATCAAACAGCTCTACCTGAGTTGAGATGATTGCACCTACTGTCTGATGACACGCTCACTGTTATATCTGCACTACCTAAAAGCCTGGCGCTGCAGGGATAATAAAATAATTACCTAATGAATTTGAGGAACTGAAGCTAGTAAAACTACTAACTTATAATAATAAGAACTGTCTTTTGTATGAAATCAGCTCGTAATGCTACGTTATGCGTCATGATCTCTTACGCAATCATGTACCTAAAGCGTATGGTATTTCCACAAGCGTTGGATAAGCATGTGAATACTATTATTCCATAGTATGGCAAGTTAACGGGTTAGCTTGCTTGTTTGCAGATGTGGAGATTCCAAGTTCAACTCTAATGGGAAACGGACTTTTCATTCCTAAAACTTTATCGCTATATCTGGACATTTGGACAAAAAATGACAAATAGCCGAATGAGATTTATACACTGTATATAGATGAACTGTCTTTGTCTCTAGAATCTGAAGAGCTCTAAATCTTTTTCTTTATACGCTGTTAATAACAGGTGTATGAAACATTTCGTAAATATATTGCACAGTCGCTAGTAACAGGCATCTTCGCATAAGTATTTTTCCAGAATAGAAGCTTCAGAAAGCATACATTTTACATGTCTTGCCATACGTTGATTTCACCTTACAATCCTAACCCCAGAAAAGATTAATCCCGTATGTCA
Source organism: Watersipora subatra (assembly GCF_963576615.1). Lineage (NCBI taxonomy): Eukaryota > Metazoa > Bryozoa > Gymnolaemata > Cheilostomatida > Watersiporidae > Watersipora > Watersipora subatra. Next base: position 45,676,849 of record NC_088716.1, on the reverse strand, counting down.
GGGTTCCACTGTACTTGGTAATAGGGGCATCCTGTCTAGGGCTACTCATGTTACACGACTAGTTTATGACGCTAAGCATATATATAGTAAGTGAGATTTCAGGATGCTATTAAAAGTTGCATGTACCAAGAGCTTATTTTTTATCCAACTTTTTGCTTTATGAAAGTTGCTTAAGAGTAGATAGACATACATAATAATTATTATTAGTGAATGTCTAGTCTGGCCTGGTACATGCTTCATCCTGGAAGAGGATTAGTCTCAAGTGAATTCGGCGTTTTCTAAGAAGTCACTTCTCTCCATCTAGCACTCAGTGCGTGTCTTGTCACTATTCAATGTATTGTAGAGTGATGGACAGTACCTTCTGGCAATAGATGAAAGCAATAAACATACTCTCAGTGTCTGGTCTTGGCAAGAAGAGAAGGTTATTGTCAAGACAGCAGTAAGTAATATATCAGAGCTAATGGCTGCTTAAAAATAACTATAAAATATGTGACAAGTCATATCATTTTCAATACAGATGAGGTTAGATCACATAATTGCTTTTAGCTCTATGTAATAGAACAATTTCTGATAGCTTTTTAAACTGTCTTCGGAATTGAATTCGAAGCAATTTAACCTGAGATACAGCTTTTTATTGAAAGTAGTGTTGATCAATATGGTCAACACAACAAAACAGAGAAATTTGTTTTCAAAGATGATGGATTTGATTTTAAACAGTAATATGCATTGGTGTCTAGAAAAGTCATAGCAACTGCACGCTACAGACATTACGTTTTCATGAATGTTGGGAATGACTTGGCTTCACCAAGTCTAAAGCCGCATCAACAATTTTCAGTTTGGGAGCTCATTGTGCCCTATATGAAATGCCTCATTTGTATTAAAAATGATACGACCGGTCACATATGTTTTAAAATTCTTAAGCATTTTAATGTGATAATAGTGGTTGTTTTTCTTTTCTGGATCTAAACTTGCCGTTTTTTGACAGTTGAGATTTTTTTTATAAAAAATGTAGGTCGACCACTTTGAATTAAGTAAAAAGATTTTTTAACTGCTATTTGCAAAAAATCCTTAACAGCAATACAAAAGTTTATGTACAGCATATTAACACAATTTACTGTTAGAAAGTGCAAAAAATGGTTTATTGGGAAAAAATATACCTCTCATGCAGAGAGGTAAAGATTCAAACCATGGTAAATACTATTCAAAAGAAGGCATTTTAATAGGTCACTTGTATCCACCTTTCGTGCAGAAAGTTCGAGGTTAAAACCGAAATATTTTCAGTTAAAAAAAAATTCATTGATCTCATTGTTATTAATTGTAAAATTTAATCTAGATTTTTCATAAATAGATTAAAACCATAAAATACAATTACTGCTCACCAGCGCTGAAAAAGTCTACAACACAATCATTTTATATAAAAAGACAGGTTGTTGATTATATGTATAGCACATTTATATATATTTGATTACCATACAACTTTGTATTACTAGTTGCTCAACGATTCAGACTTCCGTCAGTTTGGGGTATGTATTGCCTATTGTGTTACTGCTTTTAGTAGTGTCTGTGGTGCAATGTATTGGTTATTGCGTTACTTCCAAGAGCAGTGCATCTAATGTAATGTGTTGGTTATTGTATTACTGCTTAGAGAAGTGCATATAATGCAGTGTATTGGCTAATGTGTTACTGCTTAGAGCAGTGTGTTTAATGCAATGTATTGCTTATTGTGTTAGAGTAGTGCCTCAAATTTCAGCCGAAGTGTTTTTTGTTTGCTTCCTCATTGTTTTGCTTGCAGCTACAAATATTTTTCTTGAAGCTTGAAGTTGTTGGCTTATAAGTTTGCTTCTGAAGCTCTTGAGAGTTGTTTGTACTACCCAGAGTGCTTCAGCAGTCTACCCAACATCTGGTTGTTATTTACCTTCAAACGCATCTGTTATGTGGCACAAGGTTATGTGAAACTGTATGCTGCCTTACATAAAAAGACATAACAAAGGAATCAAAAAAGTGAAGCTGTCACATGGGTGTGTTGACACCAATTTGATACCTCACTTTACCTTGCTTCCGAAGGGCGATCGCTAAGCGGATGTTTGGTATAAATCAAATTTCACCAAACCTTTAGAAAAGTCGTTGACAAAAATATTTTGCCGATGGTGGTAATAACGACGCTTATGAATTACGAAAAGTTGAGGTTTACCTCTATGGCTTGGAATAAAGTGATTTTCTAAAGCGATAACAACCGTTTCGGTAGCCGTTGGGCAAAAAACAGTTCGAGTTAACAGTGTTGAGTTCGAGTTATCTGTAGCAATTTATCATTACGTGGGTACGGACCAAAGAAACCGTTTGAATTAACCATGTGTTCGAGCTATTCGTGGGCGAGTTATCCATGTTTGACTGTATGTGTTTACGAACGCAAGTTCAGCAGAAGTTTGTTTCTCGTGGGTGTTCGAAAGTTTCATTGCTTCGTAATTACTATAAACTCACCGTAGTCAGCCTATTGCTTGCAACTCCCTAAAATAAAAGTGCCTTTGCTGCACAGAACAAAAGCAGGCCAAATGAGATTTTTGAAAAAACACACAGTTTCACAGAAACCGATGAGCAGGCTCCCAATTCACGTCTGCTTGCCATACGTAAATGAAGTTGACTAGCATCCACAACATGGGTGGTTACAACATATACACATTGACTCATCCTCCTTGTTGCTGACCACACTGGCATGCTGACTCACCCTCCTCGTTGCTGACTACACTGGCATGCTAACTCATCCTCCTTGTTGCTGACCACACTGGCATGCTGACTCACCCTCCTCGTTGCTGACCACACTGGCATGCTGACTCACCCTCCTTGTTCCTAACCACACTGGCATGCTGACTCACCCTCCTTGTTGCTGACCACACTTGCATGCTGACTCACCCTCCTTGTTGCTGACCACACTGACATGCTGACTCACCCTCCTTGTTGCTGGCCACACTGGCATGCTGGCTCACCCTCCTTGTTGCTGACCACACTGGCATGCTGGCTCACCCTCCTTGTTGCTGACCACACTGGCATGCTGGCTCACCCTCCTTGTTGCTGACCACACTGGCATGCTGACTCACCCTCCTTGTTGCTGACCACACTGGCATGCTGACTCACCCTCCTTGTTGCTGGCCACACTGGCATGCTGGCTCACCCTCCTTGTTGCTGACCACACTGGCATGCTGGCTCACCCTCCTTGTTCCTAACCACACTGGCATGCTGGCTCACCCTCCTTGTTGCTGACCACACTGGCATGCTGACTCACCCTCCTTGTTGCTGACCACACTGGCATGCTGACTCACTCTCCTTGTTGCTGGCCACACTGGCATGCTTAATCATTGGCTTTGTTTTCCACGCTGAGTTTTGCAATTCAGGGTATCTAAGCAAACATCTGAAACCTTTCCAAATTCCAAAAGGTTTTGTTCCCTGCCGGTGCAATTTGTTTAAATATTTATTAACTACTGCATGTATGTTATTGAAAGTCTTGATAGAGATACTTTCATGAGACTCTAAATTTTAAAATTCCTTAGAGACTGTGTCTCTGAAAGAATGCCTGACAGAAAATGTAGCGTATACTTTTGTGAGGCTGTGATGCAAAGCTCTTACATGATGAATGATGTTTATGCGTTGCTTGACAACCAAATGCATCAATTGAGTTAATTACAAGGTTTAGTTGTTGCTCATACTTGATGTGATGCATAACAACATCTTTAGTATACTAAGAGCAGTGTTTATCCATCTGATCGAAGCCATGGTTGAAGACTGAGGAAAAAGATAGCATCATACGGGATTCAAACTTGCAAATTATAAAACATGAATGATGTTAAATAGCTGTTCATACCAAAATTTGAAACTAGTTTGAAAAAGTTGTTGGAACTTTATCCTAGATTTTTTTGGCCAAATAAAAAAATATGAAACACATAAAACATATTGACACATTTCCTTTATTCTGTAGACTTCTGAAGACACAGTTGTATGGGGTGCCTTCCACCCTTTTGATGACAGAATTATCGTTACCTATGGCAAGCAGCACATCTACTTCTGGAAAATATTCTTTGATGGCTCAAGTCCCACTCGTCTTCTCAGAGACAAACTCTCTGGCATCTTTGTGGTAAAACTTTAGAGCTGTTTGCTAGCTGACACCTGATGATCAGAAGTTGAATTGATGTTATAGTAGAAAAGAAAGAAAACATATGACTTAGTTCTTATTCTCTTTGATTGCAAAAACCAAAATAAATGTAGTCAAAGGGTTTCAGCAATACTCGACAGGTGCTTCTCGCTCACAAAATTTGATATGAAATACAAAAGTTAAATATTTTGGCTGTTTGCCAAGTATGTAACTCAAATTAGATCCAGAGCGAAGCAGTAATTTGAATGAAATATTTTAAATAAGCAGAAAATTTGAGTGAATCAAAGTCGATAATTTTGTAAAATCATTGAGCAGATGACTTAAACATTATTGGCAAAACCAACAGAATATCAATGTTTCGAGGTATTAAAAAGTGGAATATTTCATTTTTCATTTGAAGTGAACTTCTAAAAATTGAAGAAGCTTTTGTTGGGTTAAAGAACTCTCTATGCGAGTATTTATACCGATTGGTATCAACATATTTTGCTTCAGCGTATTGCATAGCAGTCTGTTAAAATATTTTTGAGTTGCCTTAGGTTTGAGTAATGTGAATATCTTAGATTACTTGACTTTTAATATCTTTATTTAAAAGTGTAAATTGCACATTTTTTAAACATTTTAGCAAACATGCAAAAGCCAGCATAAGTAGTTAAAACTGTTGTACTTTTCACTGGTCAGCGTTTCTGTAGAGGGAATGATCTTTAATCCTAGCTTAGCAGAATTTATATCGACCTAAAACTTTAACAAACAAAAACCACAAACAAATAGGCAGCCTTGAAAATGCACAACCTTTTGTATAATATTCATAACACATATGAATGCTAGCTAGCAACCTTCCTGTGTCCTCATATACAGGCAATTGATAAAAGACACCATCCTTCATCTTTTAGAAAATAAATTTTCTAAACAATGTTGATGTGACAAGTTTAACTTAGAATTTGCATTAAGATTTTGACAGGGGATTCTTTTAATGTCAGTGTAAAAAGTGTTTCATAAAACTGGCTCAAGCTAAGAATCATTCAAAGACTTTGCAAGCTCAAAATAAATCTCTGAATAATCGTTAAATGTCATGTCAAGTCAGCTTTGAACAACCAACTCCTGAAACTGCTGTTATTAAGACGTTCATGCTATTAGAAAACTCTGAATGAACAATCAAAGGATTTGTTTTAAAATTCTGTTAATAACGGTGATTTAATAATGATGAAGTATCCTTGTTCAGAAGTTTATTATCTGGGAGTACATTGATGTACCTGACAGATACCTTTAACATATATACCTAACAGTGACTGCTGAAAATGCTCAATCAAATTTTAGCTCAAGTTCTCTGGGTGTGATAGTGATAGGAAAATAAGAATACTTTCAATTTGTTCATGGGAGTCACAATAGTGATGGTGGTGCCAGAGCAATAATAATGGCAATAACGAGTGATGTCTCTGACTCTCACTCACTGCGTCACACATGCCCAAGGCTGCAACTATATGTACATTATAGATGCTGTAGCTAATATAGTAGGAAACATCTTTTCTATGATGTAAAATTGATTAAATAATTGGTAAGAACCAAACAGTTTTTCAATTATTTCATAAGTTTTGTAGTTTTGAGAATAAGCTAATTATTTCTTTTTCAAGTTAGTTGAGCATGAACAAGTTTTAAATATGCTAAATGTCAAGTCATTTCTTACTTCTGAATTGTTTACAGTTACCAGTAGTTGTTTATGACTCGTACTGAGAAGTTGTGTACTCACTTTTTGGTTAACCCTAATATTACACTTTGTGTACTCTGATCTTGGGCCCCTTTTTAGAGATGTCAAATTTGTTTGATTCTAGGGAGAAGTGCCAAAGTTTGTGACTACTGTATGTTTCACACAAGAAGGAGATGTGCTATCCGGGGATTCAAATGGTAACATAACTCTTTGGGTTCAAGACAATTCTGGAGCATTTGCTATCAACAAGCGAGCCACTGCCAACTTGAAACAGGCTCATAAGAAGTAAGTTTACATCAGAATATTGTTGATCTAAACAGCTACTTGTAACTGATAACTGTTGGAGATGACAACTCCAATTATCATAAGCTAGCATTTGAGATTGCAAAGAAATTACTTCCATGAAAAGCATTCCACGCCACTGATTGGTTAACCTTTACCAATTAGGTAGAGCCTACTGTTTTACCGTTATCTCAGATATTTTGAAGTTGTTTACACTAACCTTTTTTGACAAATGAAGCATTTTTTAACTTCATCAATTTTTAGTTTATAGGCATGGGAATTTTGAATTCGCTGGCTAACCAGATGTCTTCTCATTTAGCAGTGCATTGTGGGAAATCTGTAACACTTCTAGATTAGTATTAATTTGTTTTACTTAAATTCTCATAGAAGTGTTTGTAAAATGAAAAAAAATTATAATGATGACAATGCATTTTGAATAATATAACACAAATTAAATTTTTTGCATCTACAAAAGTAAAACAATAAAAATACAAATACTGAGGGTTTCTGCATCAAAAAAAATTGTACTTAGAAGTATATACTGCAACACATTTTAATGTTATTGAAGTGGCAATAAGAAGATGTAGATGACCAACAGGTGAGAGTATTCTGTATGATTAGCTCAGTAACCTTACTACTATGTTTTTCTGCAGATCATACTTAATTCCAATAAATTAAATTAAATTTTCTTAACTCCAAGCAATTAAAGTTGTTCGAGCATTTTTAAAGTTTTATCAATTACATGTACTTTACAAATAAATTGACAGGAGAGCTTTTTAAAAAGAAATAAAAACAATGAATTTTCCTGACTCAAACTTGAAATTACGGTACGCTACCAAATCTTTATTCAAATTTACAAAACAGAAATTGTCTAACTTATTTTTTGAAAAGACATCAATCCTTGTCATTAATATGAGAACGGCGTGAATATGAAAAAAACCGTGTTAAGAGCTACACTTCACAATCAGATCTAATAAAATAATCTCTATGGGAAATAGTGCTGTCATGGTAGGTGACACAAGGCAGTTAAATGTGTTTATCTGAAAAGCAATCCCCTACTTTAGTGTCAAAGCAGGTTGTAAGTTTGTAATAATATCCCATCTCTTTCTGCAGGTCTGTCTTCTCAATGCACATGTATGCAGATGGTACACTCCTCACAGCTGGCGGCCACGAAATCAAGAGATGGGACACGCAGTACAAGTGTAGAGAAATTAAAAAACTTCCAGGTATTTTCATACGACTTGTGATTTAATAGAAAGTTAAATCAACTCTGGTGCTTGCCTAAAACATGTTGATGAGTTTCTCTGCAGCTGGAGGTTTGTTCAAAGAAGCAACGGACATTCAGATTGGCTATTTTGAGTAAACAATTTTTCGGAGTACGAGCAATAATTTTTTAGATTAATTTTATCAAAAACATTTGATAACATTCTTCGTGTTTACAGGTCTGCCAATACTGCTAATAGAAACAGTATGACATACAAAAAATACATGTATATCGACTCACTTTGTGAGTATGTTTCACAGCTTCAACTGCTTGAAAAAATCTATAGAATTCAAATTCTATTCAAAACTACTTTTTTATACTCACAGCACAATCATTTTAGTGTTTACTACATACTGCTCAAACTGGTGAAAACTATTTTAGAATATACAATGTATTCAACTATTAATAAAGTATTGCCATTATAATATCTATTAAAATATATGTAAATTGTTTTAGAGATGTTCGGGTTTGTAAGAACTCTTGCTCCAGTTGGAAGTGACATATCAGACTCCAGCCTCTACATCGGAACTACAAAAAATTGTATTCTTGAAGGGTCACTTGATGAAAAGTTTCGCTCTGTTGTTCAGGTATCACTCTAAGACAGAGCTAATACTGGGAAATAAAGATACTCATAGAGTTAATCACTGGCTGTCAATGCTTTTAAGATTAGCAAATTGAGCATAAATTGCTCAGGCTTTATAATGGCGCAAAACCATGAGCTCTACAAATAACTTGGTAGGTATGGAGACAGCTAGAAGGGAGAGAAGATTTCTTTCCATCTCTTCTCTAACTGGTGTTGTGCTGAGTAGAACATAGAAGAGTATAATAGACAATCGTCTAAACATCGTTTTATATAAAGCCTCACTTCCGGTGGCGGTGTACATTCAGAAAATTTGCATACACTTGCATTGAGCTGAATACTTTTTACACTTTTTGAAGCGTAGAACTAGTGCTAAAAAATAAATATTGACTGGAAGACTTTCATATTAGTCTAAACTAACGAAAAAGTTTAAATTCTAGTAATAATTAAAAAATTAATCATTATTCAAAAAACGGATTTACCAATTATTTGAAATACAATTTTGGAGTTTTTTTTAACATTTAGGAAAGGAAAACTTGTAATATATGGGAATCACCGACAAAGTAAAGAATGGAAAAGTACAATTGTTGTGGTTAAGTAACCCTAGCTACATTTTGAAGTGGGTTTTTGGCACTTGAAATTTAATGTGTCAGTCATATTTTATCAATTGGAGGCGTGGCGTTTCCGCCGCCACGGCTAATCAGCTATGACATCATTTTCTAAACTCTTATCTTAAACTTGGGTTTTGTGTCTACTCAATCACATATACACTGGCTCATGCTTAAAACACCTTTTGACATGAATAAATTATGGCATAAACAGTACAACTTTAAACTGACAGCAAATATCAAAGCTTCCTACATAATTTTTTCTATATTACTTTTGATCATGCAATAATAAACGAGTGTGTAAGCTCAATACAAAATTTGCTTGAAGGGTCACAGTGAAGAATTGTGGGCATTGAGCGCCCACCCTGAAGACCACACTTTTGTCTCAGCAGGCTATGACCACTCAGTGTGTAAATGGTCAACTGTGAGTCATAAGATTCTCTGGAGAACTGTGGTCGATGTAAGTTGATAACTTTATGAAACTCTATTGATTGTCATTTGTGTGAAGGTTCTCAAGCTTAAAATACTAGGGAATGTCTATGTCAGGCTAAACTATGCTGCAAGTCTAAAAAAATCTAAGCTTTCTATAATGCTCTGCTGATCTATACCTTTATATAAGATATATACACAGAGCTGTATAAACTTTGATGGATTGTAGAAACCATGCTTGTCAGTAAGTCACAACCATAATGGTCGAATACTCGTTATTGGCACAACAGAGGGACGATTCATAGTGCTCGATGCTAAGAACGGCTCACATCTTTCTACTATACAAGTTGGAGCAGGGGCGGTTGACTCCACTAAGTTCTCTCCAGGTTAGCCACAAGGATTTTATAATGTTTGGAGTTTTTTAAATAAGTCAATAAAAACTTATAACTATATACTAAAGTAATTTAAAAATGTGCTAAAACATTTCAAATTCACATACATCTCTGGAGATAGGAAAGCTATGCCGATAGTCAATTGATGTTCTCACTATATGTAGTAAGTCTATTTGAGAAACAAAGTCATAGGCATAGTAAGTCTAATTGATAAACAAAGTCATAGGCATAGTAAGTCTATTTGATAAACAAAGTCATAGGCATAGTAAGTCTATTTGAGAAACAAAGTCATAGGCATAGTAAGTCTATTTGAGAAACAAAGTCATAGGCATAGTAAGTCTATTTGATAAACAAGGTCATATTTTCAGTATGGTTTAAGTTTTGCCCTTGGCTATGAAATTCACTGTGTTTGCTATTCTACTGTTTAGCTCAACTCGTGTGCTGTGCAGGTTGTAGAATCCCTCCCACCACTGTGTTGTATAAGCAACTAAAAAAATTTGTTACCAGCTTTTTTAACGTTATCATCTATATACAAAGACGGAAAAAATTTTTACAATGGGATATTGAAAAGGTTTTTCAAGTACATATCATAAGACGTTTTCATCGATTTTCAATTTCTTAAAATTTGTGTTCTCTAACTCTCTAAGCCATCACATAGACATCTGTTTGATGATCAGTAATATTTTATGTGTACAGAGAAGCCAAAAGCTGCAAATCGCCGAGGTGCTTGTGATATAGCTTGTGTAGATATATCACCAGGTAATTCCACACATACTTTTGTTGACTTAGTATTGAATTTTAGCTCCAAACTTGATTCACCCAATCCAAATATGCTAGTGGTTGTCTTCTGCTGTACAATGATGAGGCAACTTCTGCATCTCACATCTGGTTTTGGGTTTCTTGAGAGTGCTGTGTGCAGAGCTTTAGCATCTTTTAGTACATTTCTGTTTGCAGCGATTCTTAGCTATTATGCTGCTACATAATTATCAGTAGCTATTTTGTTTTCAGCAATTGGAATCATGGCTGTATGGGTGAGGTTTGCTAGAACAACCAAAGGTTGCACCAATAATTATATAGCTGCTCGAATTAAACAGACACTCAGTAGAAAATGGTTTGTTAAGCATGATCAGATCACAAACCGTATTTGCTATCATTGATAACCTAAATTAAAGCAAAAGAGTGTAAAGACTTTCATAGCACTGATGATATATAAATTTAGTAAGCAAAGAACTTGCTACAGTAAACTTCATTTACTAAACTATGCATAGCAGAACTGTGTGTTTTTTTTCAGATAAAAAGTGAACCCAAAATTTTATTCTAATTCATGCAAATTTTTGTGTAAATCATTTTGCTCTGGATATTCTGGCAGGCTCATTTCTTTTATTCACATGAAGCACAAGTGAAAACACCTTCAAACAAACTTTTTTTTCAAGTTTTGTTCAGGGCTAGTGGCCTGAAAAACAAGTTGGTGATCTGAATATATAACCTGCATTCATGTAGCTAGTAACATAATAACTAGCAATTTTTACTTTTGTAAATAGCCAAATTTACAAAAAGAAGCAAACTTTTTTGGCAAACAAAATAAGCTATACTGTTATGTATTGTGATTGCAGCTTCCTATTTATTGTGAGAGTTCATGGTTTATGAAAAGTAAAAATGTTTCTATTGAGTTCCAAAAGATTTTATTTTTCTACACCTGGTCATTTGAAAAATATAAATAATAGATTCATCATAAATCAATAACTGCTAAAACTTTAGACATACAAGACTTTAGACTCATAATTATCTTTTGAGTGGAAAAGAAATTTAAAACACCAGTTTGCACTTTGCAGCATTCCACAGATAGTATAATTTGTATAATTTGGTTTACAAGAAAAGTAAAACAGTTAATATTTTTCAATTTTATGCCTTCAACAAATTTTTGAGAAGTTTGTTAAAATAAGACTAAGATGAAATGGAACATTTACAACAGGAATAAGGCATACTTTGCTATGTACACACGCTTGATTTCCACTATTAAAGTTCAGCATAAAAAGTAAAACAATGGTCGTGGCACTATAATGCAAGAATTTCTATTAATATACTTCAAGGATTTAATGATTTTTACTACATACAGTTTCCACTTCAAAATGTACTGAACCGTATTTGTTCGTTTCCCCAAAACATGTTATTTTGATCCGCTCCTATACACTTCTGACAGCAAATACTCTTTTCTTACCAGATGGACGAATGCTGGCGATGGGAGCTCAAGACGGAAATATATATATCTATGACGTGGTTGATGGTGGGCAGTACTTTAAAAGACACAGAGATGGTGTACTCAGGGGACACAAAAACTTTGTTATGCAAATAGATTGGTCGGACAACTCCGAGTATATCCAGAGCGTATCTGGCGACTATGACCTCATGTTTTGTAAGTTTTTAGTTGTTTATGTTTTTGTAAGTTATAAGCAAACGAAATTAGTAAAAATTTCCATAACAATTGTGTCGATTGCCTCACAAAAGAATTTTCCATCTTGCCACAGTAATTCAGATTTTAGCTGTCGTCTCTCCGCCTAACATTAATTATGTTTTAATCAGATTTGAGGTTGAAGTAAATGATTGCTTTGTTCAGGATTCAAACTCATTACATTTTGTTTACCAGTTCTACACTCTACACTTTTAGTATTTCAGAATAATTGCGCACCTAATTATTCCAAGTGCTTGATTGGTACGTCTGACAATCTCTCATGAGCAGAGTACTAGTTTATATAAAGGGAAATTTACAGTCTAGTGCGCTGTGAGAGATCATCATGTGTGCCGATAAAGCAAAGAGAATAAGAAAGTACACAACTATTCCGATATGCTGAAAGGCAAATGATTTGCACAGATGGTAGAGCAGCGGACTGCTAAACCAATAGTCAC